>NC_044980.1:72872265-73491015 GCF_008728515.1 Papio anubis | reverse complement strand
AGTTCAAGTGATTCTCCTGCCTCAGCCTCCTGAGTAGCTGGGATTACAGGCACCCGCCACAATGCCTGGCTAACTTTTGTATTTTTAGTAGAGATGGGGTTTCACCATGTTGGCCAGGCTGGTCTCAAACTCCTGACCTCAGGTGATCCGCTCCACCTCAGCCTTCCAAAGTGCTGGGTTTACAGGCATAAGCCACCATGCCCAGCCACTTTTCTGTCTTAAGAAAGGAAAACTGGGGGTGGCATGGGGACAAAAAGCCACAGGAAAGGCCTGGTCTATCATCTCCAAGATGGCTTTGCAAGCATCTCAGCTCATGCAGCACTGCCATGTGAGATAACACACAAATCAGGCCCTCAAAACAGAGTCCTACTCCGTTGGAAGCTGGCCATCCAAGAAGCAAGGCGATATTGAGATAAAGGACACAAACATGAATTGACCTCTGGCAAGCAGGTGAGTAAGATGATTGACTTTGGGAGAGTGCCCTCACCTTTCCTTTCTCAGCCTCCTCATTTGCACCAAGTGAGTGCCGAGGCCCTTCCAACCCCAGCAGTCTTTGCACAGCAGACTCAGCCCTGCAGGCAGACACACACAGGGTTGCTGTGCATAGAATCTCCAGACACTTTACAAACTCATAATCAGTGAGATATGACTAACTGAGCAAACATTGTAGGGATTTCTTAATAAGGAATTTAAAAACTAGACTCCAAATGGGAAAGATGCATGTAACAAGTTATTGGTGTTTATGTAACTCTGAATAGCTTTGATTTCCTTCAGTAGGAACTGACAGCTGGCTGACAGAAAACTCATCCAGGGAGAGAAGAGACAAAAGTGAAGTATGAAATTTTGAATAATGTTTTCAGGTAACTTTCTATTTCCATCTAGAGTGGGTGTCTGGAAGGGTGAATGCAGTTATGGTTTGAATTGCTTTCATGTATCAACAGATATTTTTAATAGGGCTCATCTTTCCAAGATGCAAGGTGCCTTACTTCCTTTTCCTGGCTTCCAGTCCCCTTGTAGCAGGGCAGGGAGCTGGGGAATTCATCCTTTGGCCTGCACATGCTCACTGAACCCCTGTTTTCAGCAAGCTGCCTCTAAGTTTGAAGACTTTCTGATCAATTTAGAAAATAAATCTTTGTTTTCTTGCCTAGGAAAGTGATTGTCTGCTACTTGGGCTGGGATAAAATACATGGGGATCCAGGAGTTCTGTCCACAGACTTTCAACCGTCTTCTTGTTCTAAGCCCTGTTACTCATTGCCATTTTCTATGGCACTTGGAACCTCTAAGTCCTAAATGTCACAGGTCCTGTGGGTAAGCAGCCTCCCTGGGTCTGTGTCCTGCAGCCTCCTCTGCCATGCTAAGGCCATTTGCCACTCCACCATTCCCCCATTTCCAGAGCCTGTTTGAAATTGCTTATCTAATGGTATCTCTCCTCCAATTTTCTTTGTTTTTGTTTTTGTTTTTTTTGTGTTTTTTTTGAGACGGAGTCTCGCTCTGTCACCCAGGCTGGAGTGCAGTGGCCGGATTTCAGCTCACTGCAAGCTCTGCCTCCTGGGTTCACGCCATTCTCCTGCCTCAGCCTCCCGAGTAGCTGGGACTACAGGCGCCCGCTACCTCGCCCGGCTAGTTTTTTGTATTTTTTAGTAGAGACGGGGTTTCACCGTGTTAGCCAGGATGGTCTCGATCTCCTGACCTTGTGATCCACCCGTCTCGGCCTCCCAAAGTACTGGGATTACAGGCTTGAGCCACCGCGCCCGGCCCCTTCTTTGTTCTTAAAAATATACATATTTAAAATATTTTTAAAAAATAACTCAATGCTTATAATTTTGGTGGCATCTTGGGCATAGAGGGAGGAACTAAAGGAGCATTGTAAATATGCCATCATGAGGTGCAACTGATATTAAAGACACTGTAATTTTTGAATGAAAAGCAGTTTATCCATCGGTTTAATAATTAATATCTTGTAATAATTCAAAATGATAGTATTTGGAAATTGTAAGGAAAGTACACTTAAAGGATATGCTCTTTCCATGTTTCGCTTATTAGATTCCACTGATGTTTACAGAATGAGAAGAAGCATTGTATCTTAGAAATATGAGATCCTTAAAAAAACAACATTTCCAATATTTTATCTGTTATTTTAAATAGGTTGTGGATTGGAGACATGATAAACTTTTCAAAAAGCTAATTCTGAGATAAACATTTTAAAAAGAAGAATGCAGTGAGTATGAAGACAAAACAAGAAAGTCTTTCTCTAGACATTGTCTGATTTCATTACCACATCCCCATGGAATGCATATTCCATGATTGTCATTCCACGCGTGAGGAACTCAAGACTCCTAGAGGCTGAGAGACTTGATCAGGGCACATAGCCAATAAGTGTGGGAGTCACGATTGACCCCTGTCAGATGCCTGAACTTTCTGCAGTTGAACTATTATCTATATAGAAGGTGCCACTGAATTTGGGGATTGGTTATATATAGTCTAGACAAAACAAAGGGATTGACTGGATGTTAGTATGCTCTCAGCACTCAGTGTCCAATCAGGATGCTTCCAGGAGGAAAGAACGTTCTAGGCAACAGAAGTGGTCCTCATCAAAAGTTGAGTTGGACTCTGTGAAAAGGAAATAAGTCAGACATAAATATCAGTGTTTTTGATGTACAAATGGAGAAAACAAGATAAAAGAATCCCCAGAAAAGGATGAAGGGCTAAAGAGAAGGGGGTTCTTCCATTCAGGTACTGATTACAGAAAGAACCTGAACATTTGGAGAATAAACTATCTGACACCTTTTTTCCCTGACAAGTTTAATGTTTAGACAATTTCAAAAGTTATCTACTAAATGTTAAGAAGTGAGCGAACAGGCTGGGCGCAGTGGCGCATGCCTGTAATCCCAGCACTTTGGGAGGCTGAGGTGGGCAGATCACCTGAGGTCGGGAGTTCGAGATCAACCTGACCAATATGAAGAAACCCCATCTCTACTAAAAATACAAAATTAGCAGGGTATGGTGGCGCACGCCTGTAATCTCAGCTACTCAGGATGCTGAGGCAGGAGAATCACTTGAAGCCAGGAGGCGGAGATTGCAGTGAGCCGAGATGGCGCCATTGCACTCCAGCCTGCGCAACAAGAGCGAAATTCCATCTCAAAAAAAAGAAGTGAGCGAACAAAGTGGCTTTAAAAATCTTTAGAATGAGGAAAGAGTCAACCTCATGAGGTTGGTTTTGCTGGACACTCCCCGAGTCCTCAGAGGAGAGGGTCTGCCTATGTCCACACTGCAGGTGGATTAGGCAGCAAGTTGGTGACACTGCTCAACTTCTCTGAGACCCTGAAGCCCACAGCACCCTCTTTTTCCACAAGACTGTGATGGGGCCACTGTCCTCCTTAGGCATGGTAGTTGCCAGCATAGTAGCAGCTCCTCTTCTTCTCCCAGAACCTTCTGACACCAACCTTGGTGAAAGAAAAGCTGTGACAGCAAGCGGTCAGGTTTAGTGTTGTGGAGAAAGGCCTTTACTTGAGGATGGCTGAAAAGTAGAAAGCCTTGGCTGGCCATGGTGGCTCATGCCTGTAACCCCAACACTTTGGGAGGCCGAGGCAGGAGGATTGTTTGAGGCTGGGAGTTCAAGACCAGCCTGGGCAATATAGCAAGACCCTGTGCCAAAAAATAAAATAAAATAAGTATTAAAAAAAAATGTAAGTAAAATATCTTCCCCCAAAGATTCTGCTAAGACTTTAAAAAATAAAAACAAGATTGACCTAAATACTAGAAACTATACAAGAATATAATATTGAAATCTGGTATCTGACAACTTGTTCTTGTTTGAATATCTGTTTCTCAAATGCTACTTTTTGTCAAATAATTTTTTAAATGACTGATACTGTATAGCAATTGAATTGCAATTACTAAGTAGTTTCTATATTTGATATTACATTCCAGCTCATTTCTCTACATTTCTATGCTCTATTAAGCCCATTTATATATGAACAATGCTTTAAAAATGATCCTTTTGTGATCACTGTCTCATGTGAGCTCTTTTCAGATGCTTTGCATTCAGAATAGACCTCTGAGTTGGGACCGAAGCTGTCAACTGATCCCAAATTCCTAAGTTCCTGACTTGCAGGTATGTCTGGCTCCAAGATAGCCTTTATAGAGTATGTCACGGGGAACATAAAATGAAAGCATTCACTCTCATTGTATTTATGTATGTATAGATTGAGTAGTTCTTTGCTTTGCACCATGAATGATACTGAAGTGGAGATGAATTCTATGTCCTTTTGAATACTGCCTTTCAGGAGCTTAGTCAGTTGAAACTCCAGTTGAAAGTCAAGGCACAAATGTCATCGATAATGTCATGAGAACTGAATTACTCTTTTAAAAGGAAGACCTAATAGGACTCTTTGTAAAGTTTAATAATGAAGTATATCTTACGTATATGCTATGCTCTTTTCTGCACGCACGTTCTATTTCACAATAAGTAAATGAGAGTGATATACAGAAGAGTATGTGAAATGTGTACTTTTAAAGAAGAAGAATAGAGTGGACACCCACCTATGCACCACCCAGACTGGGAAATAGAACATCACCTGAACCTTTGGGTCTCTCTGTGTCCCTCCCAAAAGGCATTGTTCTCCTAATCTCTACCAAGGAGTAGCTTTCTGTTGACTTTTGTATTAATCATTCCCTTTGCTTTAAAAAAAATTTTCAGGTGCCCCTTATATTTGATCCCTAAGTAAAATAATTGTTTATTTTTAAAAAACTTAGTAGCAGGTACAAAATTAGGTGAATAAAGAAAAGACAATATTGCCAGTGTATGACAAAAGCTTTTCATTTTTCATCTTTTTCAATTTCTCATCTTTTCATTTTTCTGATTAATACATTTCCTGCAAGTTGCTTTTTTCAATTTGTTCTAGTCTCTATCTTTAATGTAAGAGGCATTTTTGTTTGTTTTTAAATTTTTGTTGTGGCTGCTCATGATTAAAGGGTTGGGATTAAAAGCTGATGAGAAGCCTTAAGCACACAAATGAGGCTTGTCACCTGTAAGCCTCACTGTAGTACAACCTGGGTAGCATGTCAGATTCTTGAGAGAACGCCATAGCAATCAATGTATCCCTGAGGGGTGAGGGTATGGCTGCCAGCCTCCTCGAAGCCAAGGTGAGGAAGCAGGCTGTGGCCCCCTTCAGCAGTGGTCAGTAAGCAATCACTTATTCCCCTGCTTTCTTGTTCTCAAACATGCTGGTGTCTCCCGGTCCAGAGATGCTCTGTTTCATCATTTCCTGAGAATAAACCTCTAGACAGCCCGTAGGATGGGAGGGGCAGTCTTCCATCTCCTAGTGACTGGGAGCTGGAGGAGTGACCTAAGGCAGCACTTCTCAAACTTTAATGTGCATGCAAATCACCTGGGGATCTTGTTAAGCTGTAGGCTCTGATTCAGTAGCTCTGGGGTGGGGTCTGACATTCTGCATATCAAATGAGTTTTCTGGTGGTGGTTATGCCAGGGTAGGATCACACTTCAAGTAGCAAGGACCTAGGAATTCTAACTGCTTATCTAACAGCTTTTCACCTACTCCTCCTTATTTTAGCTGTATTCGTTACACACACACACACACACACACACACACACACAAGCTGAGTCAGTTACTACTGGCTCATCTGCTTTCTGGCTTCCAAAATAGTGTTGCTGCCATCTTTTCCTCTTCCCTCTATCTTTACGAGTTTATGTGTTTGACAAAATTCTTTGGTGTTAAGGATTTTCAGGAAGAAGCAAAATTAGATGTGTATGTTCTACCATATTAACCCTAACCATCTGCTAAAATATTTTCCTGAAGTTTGGTTGTAACCAAGTAAATAAAGCCTGTTTCCTTGTAAATAACCACTATTTAGGCCTCTAGGTCTTTGTAAAAGGAGTATTACCTACTTCTCCCTCCTCCTTTGTCTGCCTGCCAGATTCTTACAAAATCTTCAAGACCCAACTCACACAGCTGGCTTCTGTGAAGCCCATTTTGGTCCCCAAGATGTTAAAGCTTCTCGGCTCTCCTGACTCTGAAACCAGATGCTTATTCAGTATCTCTCCCAAAAGGCTGTGAGCTCCTCAGACATGGGGCTTGTGTCTTTGTAGCTCAGTGCCCAGCACATATCAGGAGCTTGTAGATGTTTAAGAATGAAATTTCTGCCTGCATGCTTACTTTTCTCTTTTTTCTTCACTTTCTTTCTGCTCTCTTCGTCTCTTCTTTCTTTTGGTTGTTATTAGATTTGTTATCTATTCTATTATCAAATAGAAATCCATTTCCCATAGTCTTAATTTTAAAAGTAAATAGGTAGAATAAACAATAGTTTTCAATTTCCAAAAACTACTGAATCAATGAAACAGATTTAAATATTATATATACGTTCATCTGATTCTCCCCACCAACTCTAAGGACTGTTAAAAGACAAAAATTTTCTTAGTCCTAGATGAAGACATAATTCTTACCACCTAATGGAATTATCTGTTGAAGGAGTCTGAATCTAAATTATTTAAACAAATTAAACATAAATATTTTTTAGTTTCACCAATAAAAATTAAAATGTTTACAAAGTCTGCATGGCTCCTTTCAGGTTTCTTGCCTATGAAACTCCTTTTTCAGAGCAGATATACTGTTGTCAAATTTTAACCCTATAGTTCTTGCTAACCTCGTTATCTGGTCAGTACATGATTTAAATAATAGAATCAAGAAAAATGCATAATCCCATGCTCACCATTCCAATCTCAGTGTGGATTTCAGATATTATGTCCGTTATTTTAACATGTTGCAGCCCAAACAATATTTCATCTTTCAAAAGAAACATAAAAATGTCCCTCAAATTGAAAATCTAGATATCACTTGCATTGTTTAATTGAAGAGCATGTTTAAGTAATATAATACTAAAGTTTTTACGTTCAGCTACCACAAACATGTTATATTTTAATTGATTCTGTTGCAATGACAACAGAATTTTGGCTTTTTGGCTTAAGTTTACTTTTTTTTTTTTTTTTTTTGAGACTGAGTCTGGCTCTGTCGCCCAGGCTGGAGTGCAGTGGCCGGATCTCAGCTCACTGCAAGCTCCGCCTCCCGGGTTCACGCCATTCTCCTGCCTCAGCCTCCCGAGTAGCTGGGACCACAGGCGCCCGCCACTTCGCCCGGCTAGTTTTTTGTATTTTTTAGTAGAGACGGGGTTTCACCGTGTTAGCCAGGATGGTCTCGATCTCCTGACCTCGTGATCCGCCCGTCTCGGCCTCCCAAAGTGCTGGGATTACAGGCTTGAGCCACCGTGCCCGGCCAAGTTTACTTTTTAAAATTTACATTTTAATTAATTTTTTTTTTAGAGATAGGGTCTCACTCTGTTACCCAGGCTGAGTGCCTGTGGGATGATCATAGCTCACTGTAACCTCGAACTCCGGGGCTCAAGTGATCCTCCTGCCTCAGTCTCCTGAGTAGCTGGAACTACAGGTCACACCACCACGCCCAGCTAATTTTAAAACTTATTTTTGGTGGAGATGGAATCTCACCACACATTGCCCAGGCTGGTCTCAAATTCCTGTCCTCAAGTAATCCTCCTGCTTCAACCTCCCAACGTGCTGGGATTACAGATGTGAGCCACTGTACTTATCCTAAATTTGCTTTTTAATATTATTAATTTAAAAATTATTTTTCACAGGTGGATTCTTTGTTAATTAATGTGGGACTTAGGAAAGTACTATGTTGGTGTTATAAATATTCAATGAAGATTTTGAAAATAAATTTTAATTTGTAATCTCCTAAAGGTCATTACTATTCAAAAATTTATTTTATGTTGCAATTCACTATTTTGTTCTGCATTTATTAATAGCATAATCCCATTTATGTCCCCTACATATTTTCAAAATTAATTCTAACAAAATGAATATAAGTTGGGATGTTGATTCTGGCTAATCTTTTGGTCTTTACCATCTTTGATAATCAGGTATTGATTTCTAACCTCTGAAGATGGATGAAGGTATGGAAATTTCAAGTGAAGGAAATTCCTTGATCAAAGCAGTCCATCAGAGCCGGCTTCGCCTCACAAGACTTTTGCTAGAAGGCGGTGCCTACATTAATGAGAGCAACGACCGTGGGGAAACCCCTTTAATGATCGCTTGTAAGACCAAACATGTGGATCACCAGAGTGTCAGTAAAGCCAAAATGGTGAAATACCTGTTAGAGAACAATGCTGATCCCAACATACAGGACAAATCTGGGAAAACGGCTTTGATGCATGCTTGCTTAGAAAAAGCTGGCCCTGAAGTTGTTTCCTTGCTCCTCAAGAGTGGGGCTGACCTCAGCTTGCAAGACCATTCTAGTTACTCAGCTCTTGTTTATGCTATAAATTCAGAAGATACAGAGACCCTGAAAGTTCTTCTTAGTGCTTGCAAGGCAAAAGGGAAAGAGGTCATCATCATCACAACAGCAAAGTCGCCCTGTGGGAAGCATACTACTAAACAGTACTTAAATATGCCTCCTGTGGATATAGATGGGTGTCATTCCCCAGCCACCTGCACCACTCCTTCAGAAATAGACATCAAAACTGCCTCATCACCACTTTCACATTCTTCTGAAACAGAACTGACACTTTTTGGTTTTAAAGATCTTGAGCTCACTGGAAGCAATGATGATACCTGGGACCCAGGTTCCCCTGTGAGGAAACCTGCTCTGGCCCCTAAGGGGCCCAAGCTCCCCCAGGCTCCACCCTGGATCAAGAGTCCCCCATCATTAATGCACCAGAACAGAGTGGCTTCATTGCAAGAGGAGCTCCAGGATATTACACCAGAGGAAGAATTATCCTATAAAACCAATGGGCTGGCACTTTCCAAGCGGTTCATCACTAGGCACCAAAGCATTGATGTAAAAGACACTGCACATTTGCTAAGAGCCTTTGATCAGGCCAGCTCAAGGAAGATGTCATATGATGAAATAAATTATCAGTCTTGTCTTTCAGAAGGAAATCAGCAATGCATTGAAGTCCCTGCTGACCAGGACCCAGATTCTAACCAGACAATATTTACTTCCACCTTAAGAAGTATAGTTCAAAAAAGAAACTTGGGGGCAAATCACTACAGCTCTGATTCCCAGCTCTCAGCTGGCCTTACCCCTCCAAATTTAGAAGATGGCAAAGCACTTGTAGGAAAGAAAAAGATCCTCTCACCATCTCCTTCCCAATTGTCAGAGTCCAAAGAATTGTTAGAGAATATGCCCCCAGGTCCCCTGAGCAGGAGAAATCATGCAATTTTAGAAAGGCGAGGTTCAGGAGCTTTCCCTTTAGATCACAGTGTTACCCAAACCAGACAAGGATTTCTCCCACCTTTAAATGTAAATTCTCACCCTCCCATCTCAGATATCAATGTCAACAACAAGATTTGCAGCCTTCTTTCTTGTGGCCAAAAAGTGCTTATGCCAACAGTTCCGATTTTCCCTAAAGAATTCAAAAGTAAGAAAATGTTGTTAAGGAGACAATCATTGCAAACTGAACAAATTAAGCAATTAGTAAACTTTTAGGAGATGGGTATAAAACACACTTTCTTCAAATGTTTCTATCAGAGAAACAGAAATAGAGAAGAAATCTTAAATGTTCATTCTTTTAAATCTCATAATTGGTTAGTCCATAATGGCTAGATGGATTAAAGTGTAATGTGATTTGTACTAGGCATCACGAACATAAAAAATAATATGTAGTTTCTGTTAAGGGAATTCTCTCAAACAAAAGCAAAGCTATTTTTCCCAATGCTTCTAATATTTAACAATCTCGATGTAGTCCAAATTTGTCATTAAAAAAAAAAAATCAGCAAAGAAAGAAGGCCACATATGTTGGGGTAATTTTTTAAAATTTTCAGATTGGCTAAATATTTTATTAGGAAACAGTTTTCAAGTCAATAATTTTTTAACATTTCATGTTAATCAATGAGATTGTAATTTTTTATGATCCCCAAACCATAAAAGAAAACACTGACAGCTATAAAATGTTCTAAGATCAATAAATTCGAGCTAAAAAGAATGAGCTAATTCTTTACAAATGGTGACTGAAGGTAGATAAAACTCTACTTAAAAATTTAAAAGGTTAAACACTGTATTAGAATAGCAACTAAAATATTCGTGGTGTCAGTTTAATCAGTGTCAAACTGGCAAGTCAGAATTTTACAACCTACTAGGAATCTATGCTGAGTCTTGTTTGTGTACTGTGTTTTGCTTTGCTTTGTTTTGATTTTTAAACAGACTTACCTGTAATGTTATCTTACGGAATTATTCTTTCTCCATATCTTTTAATTCCTATTATTAGTTTTGGAAGCCTATCCATAAGTTTCCAATAACAAGATGATATAAAAGTTAAAAAGCATTCCTCTTTACTTATATCAAATTATTCTTGTCTTTCAAAAATAACAACAAAAAAGGTTCATCATGGATAAAAACTAAGCACTTGCTTTCTTTTAAGAAGAAAAACTGATGATTAGAGTAGGTTAGCTAAAATTAAGAGAGGCAGTAGAAAATCACAAAATGTACTAAATATTTGGCAATATTAAACAACACCTTTTTATTTCTGATATGTAGTTATTAGACATTTATATATTAAGGATAACTTCCTTAGTGTGACATTCCAATCATCTAGTATTTTAGGACCTGTGAAGAACTTCCAACAAAATTAATAAATACCATATTAGTATTATAAAATAAAGTAATAATTATATCATCTATATAACTTCAAAGTACGATGTTTATACAAAGAATCCTTATTTCAATCTAGCAGCTTAACAACAAAGAATAAATCAGACTATACAAAACCTAAGTGTATTAATTTGATGATTGTCATGTACAACTTTCTTTGCCTTCTGAATAGAGGTGATCCTAACAATTGGCATGACGCTTTTCTTGGGAATTTGATATAAGCAAGTTGTAATGTACATAGTAATTATTTAATTACTTGTGACTTTAATTTTAAAAGTAATTAGAGGCTTTTCCATTTCATGTCTTCAACATTAATATTAATTACACTAAAAATATTTTTTGATTCAGAACTTAGAATTGTACCTGATATTTATAGGTAGCTAAATGCTTTCTGCAAGTTTAACATCGAGAAAAGTACTTGACTTCAAGTTGTAAGGATACAATTTGGAAGGATATGTAAATAGATTAGTTCATAAACAAAATGGTATCAATAAAGATTTAAAATATCGTTTTGGTTACTGATTTTTCTTTATCTTTCAAATACTAATGATATTTCAACATAATTTCAAGAGTAATTGTGCCACATGCTACTTTGAATCAATAGAAAACTAAGAAAGGATAACTTTTGTTGCTATTCTCAAACCAACATGAAAAAGATATTTAACAGCATTTTAAAAATGTTTTTTGGCTGGGCTCGGTGGCTCATGCCTATAATCCGGGCACTTTGGGAGGCCGAGGCAGATCACTTGAAGTCAGGAGTTCCAGACCAGCCTGGGCAACATGGCAAATCCCCATCTCTACTAAAAATACACAAAATTAGGCTGGGCATGGTGGCTCACACCTGTAATCCCAGCACTTTGGGAGGCTGAGGCTGGTGGATCATGAGGTCAGGAGTTTGAGACCAGCCTGGCCAACGTGGTAAAACCCCATCTCTAGTAAAAATACAAAAATTAGCTGGATGTGGTGGCGTGTGCCTGTAATCCCCGCTACTTGGGAGGCTGAGGCAGGAGAACTGCTTGAACCCAGGAGGTAGAGGTTGCAGTGAGCCAAGATTGCGCCACTGCACTCCAGCCCTGGCGACAGAGCAAGACTCCATCTTGGGAAAAAAAAAAAAAAAAAAATCAGGCATTGTGGTGTGCGCCTATAATCTGTAATGCCAGCTACTCGGGAGGCTGAGGCACAAGAATCACTTGAACCCAGGAGGTGGAGGTTGCAGTGAGCCAAGATTGGGCCACTCCACTCCAGCCTGGGCAACAGAGCAAGGTCCCGTCTTAAAAATAAATAAATAAATAAAATAAAAATAAAAATTTCTGGCCGTATTTGGAAGAATTTTAAACTTGCTAGCAATCCTAAGAACACTTACGGTGTTTGAGTCTGGTTGTAAAGCTATCCGGTGGGACTTTTCACCCCATTAAGTAAAATATATCATTGTGATCCCAATGGTGGGTCCTATAGATGTTTGCAACAGCAATTTGGCATGTATGTATGCACATAATAAATGCATTTTGTTATATTTTAGCTTCATCTAAGAGTATGATTTAACTTACAGGTATAATGACATTTCATTTATTCGTCTTACAGGTACCGTTCTTAGTTACCTGGGACCAGGATTTCCAATGAGTACAACTAATACTGAATCATGACAGTCCTTTCTCGGAGGACAAAGGGCAACCCCAGTTACTGAGAAAGGTGTTAACAGTGCCCATCCAAGCAGTGCCCAGGGAAGGGTAAACAACTGCCTGGCATATTCTTGGCTGGAAACACATCTATCAGACATCTAGTACTTGCACTTTATAAATTTTCAAATAAAACTACCCTTATTCTGATTAATCACCCACTGTAGCCTTTTAATAATTCGATTCCCATATGGCTTGCTTAAAGGAGAGAATAAGACTGTTAGGCTGATAAAAGTATTCATCATATCTAATTTTTGTATTTCTTGAGGCTTTGACATCCTGAGACCTTGCTAACACTGGAGGGACAGTCCCTCCCAGGATAAACTAATTCCTAGAGATAGAAAACAGCTCACCCACTGAACATGCCTTCCATATGCAAACCAACCAATCCAGAGCGCATTCCCCAAACATCTCCTTTATCAGGCTCTCACAGGGCTCTCACACTCTGGGTCACCATTCCTTGTCCTAATCACCCCAAGGCCAGGAACCAGACAGCTAGAGACAGCTCCTACACCCCAGAGCCCCCTGAAGCTATTCAAACTAGCCAACCAGAAACTTGCTTACCTTGCCTTGCCCATTCCTTCCCACCAAAACCACAATAAAGCCCCTTTCCCACCTTTCCCCCTTGTTCCTCCTGCCTCCCAACCAACCCGGGTTCTCCACATGTGGTGCTGCACAGTGTGACCCCCCCCCACCACCCTCGTCACCAACCCTGTTTCCTCTTGGGAACTGAGAGTAACAAACTCTTTTTCAATATCAGTTTGTTGTCTCTTTATTTTTTGAGACAGTCTCGCTCTGTTGCCAGGCTGGAATGCAATGGTGCAATCTTGGCTCACCACAACCTTGGCCTCCCAGGTTCAAGAGATTCTCCTGCCTCAGCCTCCTGAGTAGCTGGGACTACAGACGCGTACCACCACACCTGGCTAATTTTTGTATTATTAGTAGAGATGGGGTTCACCATGCTGGCCAGGCTGGTCTTGAACTTCTGGCCTCAAGTGATCCACCCACCTCAACCTCCCAAAGTGCTGGGATTAGGGGTGGGAGCCACTGCGCCCAGCCAGTATCAGTTGTCTCTTGATCTGTTGGCCTCACCATACCTGAATAATATTTAAACCTACTGTGTTGGTCCATTTTCACACTGCTGATAAAGACATACCCGAGACTGGGCAATTTACAAAAGAAAGAGGTTTAATAGGACTCACAGTTCCACGTGGCTGGGGAGGCCTCACAATCATGGCAGAAGGCAAGACATGGATGGCGGCAGGCAAAGAGAGAGCTTGTGCAGAGAAACTCCCATTTTTTTTTAAACCATCAGATCTCCTGGGACCCATTCACTATCAGGAGAACAGCATGGGAAAGACTCACCCCCATAATTCAGTAATCTCTCACTGGGTCCCTTCTACAACACGTGGGAATTATGAAAGCTACAAGATGAGATCTGGCTGGGGACACAGAGCCAAACCGTATAACCTACATTTTAAAACAAGAAGACATAATGCAATTGGAGATGATATTCTTATACATTAATATTTGAGCTTATAGGCCGGGCGCGGTGGCTCAAGCCTGTAATCCCAGCACTTTGGGAGGCCGAGACGGGCGGATCACGAGGTCAGGAGATCGAGACCATCCTGGCGAACACGGTGAAACCCTGTCTCTACTAAAAAGTACCAAAAACTAGCCAGGCGAGGTGGCGGGCGCCTGTAGTCCCAGCTACTCGGGAGGCTGAGCCAGGAGAATGGCGTAAACCCGGGAGGCGGAGCTTGCAGTGAGCTGAGATCCGGCCACTGCATTCCCGCCTGGGCGACAGAGCGAGACTCCGTCTCAAAAAAATAAAATAAAATAAAATAAAATTTGAGCTTATATAGCCTTATGCCAGTATTCCTCAGATCTCATTTCTAAGTCTCCAAGAGGGCCAGATGGTGGACCATCACAAACCCACCAGATTTACTGGCGCTGCCCACTGGCCTCCCCAAGGTGACATCTGTCTTTTGTGTACCTTCTTTGAATGTCTACCATTCATTTTTTTTTTTCTTTTTTCTTTTTTTTTTTTTGAGATGGAGTCTTGCTCTGTCTACCAGGCTGAAGTGCAATGGCCCCATCTTGGCTCACTGCAACCTCCACCTCCCAGGTTCCAGCAATTCTCTTGCCTCAGTCTCCTGAGTAGCGGGGACTACAGACGTGCACCACCACGCCTGGCTAAAATTTCTTTTTTTTTTTTTTAAGTAGAGATGGGGTTTTACCATGTTGGCCAAGCTGGTCTCAAGCTCCTGACCTCAAGTGATCTGCCTGCCTTGGCCTCCCAAAGTGCTGGGATTACAGGTGCGAGCCACTGCACCAGGCCTGAATGTCTACCTTTCTTTTTTTTTTTTTTTTTTTTTTTTATCTTGAGATGGAGTCTCACTTTGTCACCCAGGCTGGAGTGCAATGGCGCAATCTTGGCTCACTGCAATCTCTGCCTCCCAGGTTCAAGAGATTCTCCTGCCTCAGCCTCCTGAGTAGTTGGGGTTACCGTCACCCAACATCACGCCCAGCATTTTTTTGATTTTTAGTAGAAACGCGGTTTCACCATGTTGGTCAGGCTGGTCTCGAACCCCTGACCTCAGGTGATCATTCTTATAAGAGAAGGCCAGGAAAGGAAAAACTGGGAAGAATAGCTCACACAACAAATCGCAAAAACAATTCAAAAGAATGTCGATTAGCTGGAACAATGGATCAAAACCAAAAACCTAAAGTGTAAGCATCATAAATACCCACATTTAGGTTTTAAAATCAGTTGTATAAGATTAGGATGATCAGCAATTTATATGTTTAGTGAATTCTTAAAATCTTATGTTACCTCGGCATCCATTTTGAATATGAGTTGGACTTTCTCATACCAGAAGCAAGGTTCAGTCACCCTTGACACACTGCTAGTTCTACACCGCCTCCCACTTCCGCAGCATGGTTGATCCAGATACCTGCCTTATGTAACTGCTCCTGGGGACTTCCCTAAGGAACAACTAGATACACCCTGCTTGACTGGCCCTGCTGACCCTCACACCTCACATGGATTGTGCAGGTATGCCACAGCGGTCACCTCTTAGTCGCTGTGTGACCTCCTAGAACCCATGCCTGATTACCTTTTTTTTTTTTTTTTTTTTTTTTGAGACGGAGTCTCGCTGTGCTCCCAGGCTGGAGTGCAGTGGCGTGATCTCGGCTCACTGCAAGCTCCGCCTCCCGGGTTCACGCCATTTTCCCACCTCAGCCTCCCAAGTAACTGAGACTACAGGCGCCCGCCACCACGCCCGGCTAGTTTTTTGTATTTTTAGTAGAGACGGGGTTTCACCATGTTAGCCAGGATAGTCTCGATCTCCTGACCTTGTGATCCACCCGCCTCGGCCTCCCAAAGTGCTGGGATTACAGGCTTGAGCCACCGCGCCCGGCCATGCCTGATTACCTTAAACCCACCAATTCAGATTCCCCTTGGGAAACCTGTTTGGATAACACCCTGGACCCAGTAAAGGCGTTGACCCCTGGGTCCCTTCCTCTCTCTCTTCATGTACTCCCTGACATCCCTGCATGTGGCCTCCAGGTATACTGTATACCCCAGGACCTGTAAGTAATAAAACGTTTATTTCTTTCTTATGTTTCTCATAATCATTGAAGGGATGCTTTGCATCTTAATGATCCTAAATTGAAACAACATGGGGCAGTTAATTAACTAATGCAGGTTTGTTGGGAGTGCTAACAGCCTGACTACATTATTTAATCAGTGTCTACTCCTGAATCTTAGCACTCAGAGATCAAATATGAAACGGTGTTTTTAATTCTAGGTACCATATCTTAAACTAAAGAATATGCAGTAAAAGATGAAAGTGATAGAATCTAAAAAAATTTTTTTAAATAAGTAAAAGAATTGTTGCTTAGCTTGGAGATAAAAAGACTCAGCTGAGATTAGATGGCTGGCCTTAGATACTAAAAGAACCAATGTAATGACTTATTCAGAGTCCTCCAAATAAAGATAAATTAGAACCAGAAAATTAAGTTACAGAAATATTTCAGTTCTCTCTTAGCTACTGGAGCTGTCTATCTATGGAAAAGCCTGTCCTAGGAAGACATGAGTCACCATTTTTGGAAAGAGGAAGAGGAGATGGACATGGAAGAGGAGATGTTAAATCAGAGATGTAACAAAAAAGATTCCATTCGCTGAATAATCTTTAAAGTCTTTTTAAATAGATAGTGCTTTGAGACAATCTTTACTTATTAACAGTTCCAGATTTAGCAGAAAAATTTGAAAACGATTGAAGTTGAAAACATTTCAAAAAGGATCTTCTTGTCAATTAAAAAAAATTGCTATCCTACCCCTGCAACTCTGAGCCCTACTGATACTGATACCACTGATATCAATAATCTGGCATCCAAGGGAAGAATACTTCTACCAAAGGATACTATGGTAGTTCCCCTGAAATGGAAGCTGAAATAACTACCTGGTCATTCCAGTTTCCTTCATAGGAGATAAAGGGGTCATGGTGTTGGCTGGAGTGATTCTTAGAACCACAAAATAGGAGCTACAAGGAGCATGGGTGGAATCTGAGGAACCCATGGAACACCCCCTTATACTATCATGGCCAGACACAAATGTAGATTATCTCAACTATACACAGGCAGGACTATCAAGGCCTCAGAACCCCCAAGAATAAAGGATTGGGGTGACCACCAGGTACTTAGCTGGTCTGGAATTCCCGGGCTCAAGCGATCTACCTGCGTCAACCTCCTGAGTAGCTGGGATTACAGGGAGGCACCACTGTACTCAGCTGGAGTTTCCTGTCCACAGCCATTGGAAGGGGCAGCATCGGGAAAAGGCCCACACATCTGCCTGGAGAAGTCTGGAAAACACTCCTTGACCCAGATTGGGGGTGGAGCTGCATAGGCTGCTTGAAGAACTCATTCTATTCTAAGCCAGAGTTTTCCCATTAGCCTCTGAATTGACAAAGGGCAACAGACTCTCACACTGAATATTTCAATTAAATTTTTTGAACTTGGTTATATTATTTCACTCCAAGGAAGGGATAAAGAAGAAAGTGGCAATGACCAGTTACTGAAGATTCAACAGTAGCAATCAAACCCAGACCAGTTTAGTTGCCAGATTTAGTCAGATTGGTTCCTTCGGCAAGCAGAAGTATAGACACCAAAGGCAGCTTTCTTGAGAGGAGAGGTGGCTGGGTGAGCCCCTTTCAAACTCTGCTGGCTTTCTCTCCATTCTGAAGGTGGAATTGTGTGGATAGTTTTATTGTTTAATATTATGAAATAACTGAAATTTTTTTTCTCTTCCATAGAGATGGGGTCTTGCTATGTTGTCCAGGTTGGTCTTGAACTCCTGGACTCAAGGGATCCTCCCATCTCAGCCTCCCACAGTGCTGGGGTTACAGGTGTGAGCCACTGTGCCCAGCCTTGAAACTATTCAATTATGTAGTAGAGATTACTAAGAGGAGGCAGTGGGGGAGAAGGATGGTCTTTAAGAAACTGACAGGATTACAAAAGCAATCTACAAATTCAATGCAATTTCCATCAAAATACCACCATCACTCTTCACAGAACTAGAAAAAACAATCCTAAAATTCATGTGGAACCAAAAAAGAGCCCACATAGCCAAAGCAAGACTAAGCAAAAAGAACAAATCTGGAGGCATCACATTACCTGATTTCAACCTATACTATCAAGTCATAGTCACCAAAACAGCATGGTACTGGTATAAAAATAGGCACATAGACCAATGGAACAAATAGAAAACCCAAAGATAAATCCAAATACTTACAGCCAACTGATCTTCAGCAAAGCAGACAAAAACATTAAGTGGGGAAAGGATATCCTATTCAACAAATGTTGGTGGGATAATTGGCAAGCCACATGTAGAAGAATGAAATTGGATCCTCATCTCTCACTTTATACAAAAATCAACTCAAGGTAGATCAAGGACTCAAATCTAAGACTTGAAACTACAAAAATTCTAGAAGAGCATCGGAAAAATCCTTCTAGACATTGGCTTAGGCAAAGATTTCATGACCAAGAACCGAAAAGCAAATACAATAAAAACAAAGATAAATAGCTGAGACTTAATTAAACTAAAGAGCTTTTGCACAACAAAAGGAACAGACAGCAGAGTAAACAGACAACCCACAGAGTGGGAGAAAATCTTCACAGTCTATACATATGACAAAGGACTAATGTCCAGCATCTACCATGAACTCAAACAAATTAGCAAGAAAAAAAGCAAACAATCCTATCAAAAAGTGGGCTAAGGGCCCATTAGTGATGCTCAACATCACTAATGATCAGGAAAATGCATATCAAAACCACAATGCAATACCACCTCATTCCTGCAAACATGGCCATAATCAAAAAATCAAAAAATAACAGATGTTGGCGTGGTTGCAGTGAAAAGAGAACACTTCTACACTGCTGGTGGGAATGTAAACTAGTACAACCACTATGGAAAACAATGTGGAGAGTTCTTAAAGAACTAAAAGTAGAACTACCATTTGATCCAGCAATCCCACTACTGGGTATCTACCCAGAAGAAAAGTCATTATACAAAAAAGATACTTGCACATGCATATTTATAGCAGCACAATTCGCAATTGCAAAAATGTGGAACCAACTCAGATGCCCATCAATCAATTAGTGCATAGTAAACTGTTTTTTATATATATGAGTGTGTGTGTGTATATATATATGTATGAGAAATACTACTCAGCCATGAAAAGGAATGTGAATTAATGGCATTCACGGCAACCTGGAAGGGATTGGAAACTATTATTCTAAGTGAAATAACTCAGGAATGGAAAACCAAACATTGTATGTTCTCACTCATAAGTAGGAGCTAAGCTATGAGGATGCAAAGGCATAAGAATAATACAATGGACTTTGGGGACTCAGGGAAAAGGTGGGAAAGGGGTGAGGGATAAAAGACTACAAATTGGGTTCAGTGTACACTGCTCGGGAGATAGGTGCACCAAAATCTCACAAATCACCATTAAAGAACTTACTCATGTAACCAAATACCACATATTTCCCAAAAACCTATGAAAATAAAAAATTAAAAAAGAAAAAAAGAAACGGGCAGGATTACATTTTTTTTTTTTTTTTAAAGAGTATCTTAGAGTGAGTTCAGGGTCAGGCGGATAGGATTTTCATTTTTCTTTCCAAGTTGGTATGAAGTAACATCAAAGAGCCATTGAGAAATATAGCCACACCTGGCTCTTTTCCATCCTGATGGGGTCAGTGGTATTATCTTAACACTCTGTCACCCAACCTAAAAATACTAGACTCCTCCCTCTCCCCCATACTACTCATTCAACTACAAATTATTCCTTTTTAACCTTTTTCTTTTCTTTTCCTTTGTTTTTTTTTTTTGTTTGTTTGTTTTTGAGATGGAGTCCCACTCTGTCACCCAGGCTGGAGTGCAGTGGTGCAATCTTGGCTCACTGCAACCTCTGCCTCCCGGATTCAAGCAGTTCTTCTGCCTCAGCCTCCTGAGTACTGGGACTACAGGTGTGCGCCACCATGCCCAACTAATTTTTGTATTTTTAGTAGAGACGTGGTTTCACCATATTGGCCAGGCTGGTCTTGAACTCCTGACCTCGTGATCCACCCGCCTCAGCCTCCCAAAGCTCTGGGATTACAGGCGTGAGCCACCACGCCCGTCCATAATCTTTATTTCTTGAGCCTCTCCATCCCCTTTTGGTGTCTCCTTAATTCAGGCCTTCATCTTCTTTCACTTTGAGGATTCCAAATCTCCCAATTGATTTCCTCCTTCTCACCATCATAATCACTTTTCTAACATTTAAAACTGATAATAATGCTTCCCTAATTAAAGTAGTATAATAACTCCCACTCCCTAAGAAAAGCAGCCAACTCCTTACTACAGAAAATAAATCTGGTTCGTGTCTCACAGTGTCATGGCCCCAGAAACATTTCTGAGCAGGTTGATCAGGCTCTTTCCCGCGTGGCTCAGGTGCCTGAGTCTGAAAGGTCCTTCCCCTGTCAGTCTACCCGGTGAATCTTACTCATCTTTCGAGACACAGCTCGTGTTCCCTCCCAATTAAAACAGACGGCTGTCTCTTTGGGGACTACTCCACAAGCCATGTGTTATTCCATCATAGGAGTTTTAGCAAATATTCAACTTATCATTTACAGGTCTCTCTCCCAAGACTAGATTACTGTAAGCTCCATTTCTGAATTACATAGGGACAACTATGGAATTATTTGCACAGCCTCAGCATATCAGACATTGTTTAGATGCCTGCCCCTTCGCTCCCCCATCTACCCCCCAAGTCCCTACTGAGCTGTGACGTCTTGACATGAGATTCCGTCATGAAAGATACAGGTGGCTGGACAAGCTGGTTCCCCAGACCAAAGGCTGATGGATAAAAAGAGGTAATTACTATGAAGAGTAAGAGTAACATTGATGTGGAACACTAGGACACTGGAGCCCAAGCTCCTGCTGCTTAGGTCTGGGAGCTCCCTTGGATCTTGCCCTAAATAACAAGGTCAGAGATACAGCATGTGTCTATATATTGACTAGGTACTTAATTTTCTTTGTAATTACAGAAAAAACAAACAAAAACAAAACAAAACAAAACAAAACCCATGACCCCAACTCCAACAAAGAAGCAAATTAAAAACTGTTCCAAATTACTTTTAATCATTTCCCACTGGATAAGTACATACCTGGCTAATTAACAAATTATACCACTCACAGGACAATAAGCCACTCTATTAAAAGCCTTTGAATTTTTGAACAATTGATTTTCTTATTAAAGTCTCTTCTGGAATTAGGATTGCTCTGCCAGTCTTGGGAAATAGCCTTTGGATGCTATGTGATCTTAACATCACTATATTAGACATCAACTTAGAGGGGACAAATAGGTGGCACTTAACCATTATGTTGTGCATTTGAACTTCTTTGCAAAAACTTTCTATGCATACAAAGATATACACTTTTATTACATCATATATATGCTTTTTTTTTTTTTTTTTTGAGACGGAGTCTCACACTGTCACCCAGGCTGGAGTGTAATGGCGTGATCTCTGCTCACTGCAACCTCAGCCTCCCGGGTTCAAGCGATTCTACTGCCTCAGCCTCCTCAGCAGCTGGGATTACAGGTGCCCGCCACCACGCCCAGCTAATTTTTTGTATTTTTAGTAGAGACAGGGTTTCACTATGATGACCAGGCTGGCCTTGAACTCTTGACCTTGTGATCTGCCCACCTTGGCCTCCTAAAATGCTGGGATTACAGGCATGCGTTACCATATCCAGCCATATATATGCTCTTCTACAACCTGCAGTATGCTGTAACATCTTCCCACGTTAATAAAGGTTGGGCCGGATGCAGTGGCTCATGCCTGTAATTCCAGCACTTTAGGAGGCCGAGGCGGGCAGATCAGCTGAGGTCAGGAGTTCGAGACCAGTCTGGTCAACACGGTGAAACCCCATCTCTACTAAAAGTACAAAAAAATTAGCTGGTTGTAGTGGCACATGCCTGTAATCTCAGCTATTCAGGAGGCTGAGGCAGAAGAATTGCTTGAATCTGGGAGGTGGAGGTTGCAGTGAGCTGAGATCGCTCCACTGCACTCCCGTCTGGGCAACAGAGTGAGACACTGTCTCAAAAAAAATGAAAAACTAAAAAAAGTCAAACTTTCAGTTTCTGCATAGTATTCTATTGGATTTCTGTACATCAAGGCCTTTAAAAATATTATTGAAAATGGATATATAATTTACATACAGTAAAATGCACAAATATTAAATGTTACAACTCAATGTTTTTTGCCTTGCCTATGTACACATCAAAATAACCAACCCCCAGAACAAGATATAGAACATTTTCAACACCCAAAAAAGTTCCAACATGCTCCATCCCAGACAAAACCCCACAGAACCACATAGGTTACTACTATTCTGACTTCTAGCACCATATATTAGTTTTTACTATTCTTGAAATTCATATAAATGGATCCAGATAATATGTATTCATTTGTGCCTGCTTTTTTTTTTGCATGATGTTGTTAATAATCATCTTTATTGTTATATCAGTTCAAACTGTTTCAG
This sequence comes from Papio anubis, assembly GCF_008728515.1. Taxonomy (NCBI): domain Eukaryota; kingdom Metazoa; phylum Chordata; class Mammalia; order Primates; family Cercopithecidae; genus Papio; species Papio anubis. The sequence continues at coordinate 73,468,570 of NC_044980.1, read as the reverse complement.
TGCTGTGTAGTAATTTCATTGTATGAATCTACCATTATTTATAAATTCTCTTACTGATGAAAATTGGGGTTGTTTCCAGTTTTTGGCTATTAAGGATAAAGTTTTTATGAACATTCTTTTACAAGTCTTTTAAAGCAAACATATGAGCACTTTTCTCTTGAGTATATGGCTATAGATAGAGTAGCTGGGTCTTAAGGTAGAGATATACTTATCTTTATTAGAAACTCCCAAACTGTTTTCCTTTTTTTCCTAAAAGGTGTTTTTAGTCCTTATAATATTAACCTTTCTGGTAGGTATGTACTGGCATTTACTGTGGCTTAAACTTGCCTTTCCTGAATAAGTAATGCTGTTGAATTCCTTTTCATATTCTTTTGGCCATTTGAATTATTTTGTGTGTGAAGTATCTGTTCAAGTCTTTTGCCCATTTTTAGTCAGTTTTTTGGGATTTTTTTCTTATAGTTTACAGGAGTAATACACACTTTGTCAGATATGTGTCAATGGTGTCTTTTCTGAGAAGTTTTAAGTTTTGATAAAGTCCATTTATCAACGTTTCCTTTTATGGCTAGTGTTTTCTGGGTTACAAGAAACCTATGCCTACCCCAAAGTCCTGAAAACATTCTCTCTTATTCTCTTCTAAATGCATTAAGGTTTTAGCTTTGACATTTTGGCCTAAGATCCATCTCAAATTATTTCTATATGGCATAAGGTAGGGACCAAGGTTATTTTTTCCCATATGGATAGCTATTAAAATTTTACTTTTCAACAGAATACATTTTATAATTCTCTTATGTGTTTTTGTTCCTGACAACAGTTTAAAATATACCTTTAAATATTAATCTAAGTGAGGCTGGATCCCTGCCCTTTGGTAGGCCAAGGCGGACAGATCCCATGAGGCCAGGAGTTCCAGACCAGCCTGGCCAACATGGCAAAACCCTGTCTACTAAAAATTCAAAAATTAGCCAGGCATGATGGCACAGTCCTGTAATCCCAGCTACTTGAGGGGCTGAGGGATGAAAATCACTTGAACCCGGGAGGTGGAGGTTGCAGTGAGCCGAGATTGTGCCACTGCACTCCAGTCTGGGTGACAGAGTGAGACTCTGTCTCAAAAAAAAAAATTAATCTAAGTGATATCAGGCTTATAGATTTCTCAATATATAATTTTATACCATAATACTAATATTTTAAAAAATACTATCAAAGGTAGGACAATTACGTAGTAAAAATAATATTCTGGACAAGTGAGTTTTACTTCGAACTTCAACAAAAGGCAGTTTATTTATAAATTCACTTGTCTTTAGTAATGCATGGTCTTTGTAGAAAATTCATAAATTACTTTTTTACTATAATTTTAAAAATTATTTTCTATAGCAGTTGTTGAAATTTTATAATGAAATTGCACCTTTTGTCTTTGGCAAACAGCCATGGATAGTAAAGTTTTAGGTTATGTATGATTTCACAAGAAGGATTCCATTTGACTAGAGCTGAATTTTCAAGTCGAAATACTACAATTGCCTTTAAGTATTTGTAGGTCTACAGTGTTTCATGTTGTATCTCTTAGTGCTATCTATCTATAATGGACATGATCACAGGATGTCTAAAAGAAGAGTAACTTTGCTGAGCATTCGCTATGTCATTGAGCTAGATGTCTCTATTACATGAATCTCACATAATCCTCACAACAACCCTTCCCCCACCTCTGTTTTATAGACAAGTGAGCCTGGAGTCAATGGCATTAAAGATTTCCCAAAGTCTATGGCTAGTACGGGATAGAGGTGGGGCTGTCAATGAAACCTGTCTGATTTCAAAACCCAAGCTCTTTTCTCTATATAGAACTACCTTATTCTCTAGGAGAAAAACGGTTGATTAACAAAAGGCAAATTACATATTTTACGACATTCACTAGTAAATTACTTGTTAATAAATCAACGCAGCAACATATTTTTCTGGATGTTTTTCTCAAGACTATGCCAGACACTGTAAAAGATACTTAAGCATGAACCTTTGCCATAAAGGAATCTACAGTCTAGCTGAGGAGACATAGTTAACATGCACGCGTCAATTAGTGAACATAACTAAATAGTTAAGATTAATGGTTAAAGTAGGATTTAGAAACCATTGATGTTGAATAAATTTTTTAAATGAGTAACTGTGTTGGAGCACAGCAAATTGACTTTTAGGTGGGACTGCATTATGAAGGGTCTTGAAAGACGAAAACTGAGTAAAATTGAGTTTAAGCCCTTGAAGGTTTTTGATTTGGCATAAAGAAAGAGGTATTTAAGAAAGTTTTGGCTGGGCGTGGTGGCTCACACCGGCAATCCAGCACTTTGGGAGGCCGAGGTGGGTGGATCACCTGAAGTCAGGAGTTTGAGACCAGCCTGGCCAACATGGTGAAACCCCATCTCTACTAAAAATACAAAAATTAGCTGGGTGTGGTGGCGCACAACTGTCTGTAGTCCCAGCTACTCAGGGGGCTGAACCCAGGAGACAGAGGTTGCAGTGAGCCAAGATCGTACCACTGCACTCCGGCCTGGGCAACAGAGCAAGACTCTGTCTCAAAAAAACAAAACAAAACAAAACAAAAAAACACCCAATAATAATAATAAAATAAAACAAAAAAAGAAAAAGAAAAGAAAGTTTTGTTTAGCAGAAAAAATCAGGTTATCTCTGAGTAGAGTGTGAGCAATGAGCCATGAAAAAAGTATTTCATAAAATTCTACTAGTAGAACAAGGACCTGAATGAAGGTGGTGGCAGTAAGAAACTTGGAAAACAAATGATATATTACAAAGACTAAAACTGCTCTCCAATAGTATATTGTTCACTATAAATCAGATACTATAGAAATAAGAAATACAAAAAAATATTTAGCCACTAGCATGCTTCCCAATGACATGGAAATTCTAGATCTAATAGTTTCAGGAAATGGATTAATCTTGATATAAGACAGCTGCTCACCCCTGTGAAAATTAAACACACTTTAAAAGCTCTCTTCCTTTTTTATTATCTCTGGAAAAAAACAGTTTTCTAGGAAAAAAGGAAAAGAGAGTACCATATTTTTCATAATCTCTGTAATGCAACTGCCAAGCACATGTGGTTTATACCTGTTTTATAACATGTGGATTCTGCCAATCATCTTTAGTTTATCAAAACTATTTTTTATAAAGGGGTGTAGAGTATCATTTTCCTGAATTATTATTAGACTAGGCCACGTGTGGAAATAACTCTCTTCTTTCCAAATCTTTTATGTAAGTGCACTATTATAAGGACATATGCCCACAGAGTAAGCACACAGTAAACGTTTCTTGATTAGATGACTTGGAACGTAAACCAATAACCATAATTTATATGGTAATTAATTCAGACCAATGGAGAGGATTATGAAACCAAAACACAGGAAATAATTGAGGAGAATCTTCTTCTTAGAGATTAACTTTGATTCCAATAGCTTGTTTAAATTCATGGTTTTGTGGTTCCAAGATGTCATAGAAAACTTGTTTTTTGTCAAAATGGTCTCTAATGTAAAGTAAATCTTCAATGGAATAGTTATCATTTTTTCCAGTCCAAATAGTCAGGCTGTACCTGCATTGAAATAAAACAGAATTATATAGTTAAAAGTGGAAGAAAGTGATGACTCATTCCAATAAGCCTAAAAATACTTTCATTTATCTCTAACTCAAATTCACTCAGACGAAAAAATTAATCAGCAACGGTGTAACTGTACTTTCATATTCCATTCTTTCATCAAGAGGGACTAGAGACAAAAAACATTCATACTGCTGTTGTCTAAATGACATAACTGCTCTATCTGAATTGCAAGTTGTTAAATGGACTAAGAAACCAGACGGGTGGCATGGGAAATGGGTCTAATTTTGGAAAAAGGAATAGAAGAGATTGTGTTGCTGATGGAGGAATCTGTAACCTGGGTTTGTTCAGGAGCCTCGTCAGAGTGAAAAGCACAATGGGAAGGGATTGTGAAGAGACACAAATGTCACTGATATCTACAACACTTAGAGTCATGTATGGAGGCCCTGCTGTTTCTTTTGGAGGTTTTTGTATGAGATACAAGAATGCCAAGAGATACCACTAAGAATGACAAATAGAATACATTTAGATCTTTATCTGATGAGCTGAAAACCAACAACCTATGTAAATTCATTATGGATGTAAGAATATGCTCAGAATGTTAATGTTACTTAAACTGTATACTTTCATTTCTTCTGGTGACACTACTACTGTTGCATTCAAGTCTAGGGAAATGCAAAGCTGTTAAGCAGTTTCACATTTATATTCCCTGTAAGCTTGTCAGAATCCAGGGAAAAATTTCCAAAGCATTTTTTCTGCTAATGATAAGGAAGAACTGCCTAACCAAGGCATATTTTCTTGTCATATTGACATATTCCTGCCCTTATAGGATGGTGACACCATTCTGGAAATACAACTGGGGAAAGCAATTTGGATATTGCCCCACAGCAGTATCATATTACAAACCAAAAAGAATTTTAAACTATAGCTCAGGGACACAGAAAATGAAAAATGAAAATTAGTTCTGAAACCTACATTTTTTGCTAAAATGGAATCTTTATTACTTTATCTGGGCACCACGGTGACAAATCTTATGAAAAGACATGGTTATGATCATTTAGGTAAAAAGAAGAGCTTCCCAGTATTATTTTGCCTCTTTTAATATTCACTTAATTCTATTTAGACTGAAATGGAAAAACCATTGCCTGAGGGTATCTTAAATTGTATTCATTGATATTAATTCTCAAACTTCATTTTTTAACCTTCTTTATTGTGAAATAACACACATAGAAAAAAGTACATAAAACATAAATATAAATTTTATCAGATTATTATAAAGTGAACTCCAGTGCAATAAAACAAATAGAACATGACCAGCAGTTGAGGAAGCACCTTGGTGTTACTGCTCTATCACAATCTCCTCTCCTTTCAAGTCTCCATGATCTTTAAGATTGTTAAGTATATGACAGAGAAGGAAACAGGAACTATTACAGAGTGAAGTAGGCTGAGGAGATGTGATAACTAAATTCAATGCATGTTCTTGGAGGGTTTTCCGGATCAGAAGAGGAAAAGAGGTATTGTTGCAATGGTTGGCAGAATCTGAATGGGGTCTGTGGACTGGATGGTACTGTTGTACCAATGCTGACTTCCTGACCGGGAGGCTGCATGATGGTAATACAGAAGCTGTCCTTCGGGGCGGTATCCTCCGGAGTACTTACGGATAACGAGGCTCATGCAGAAAAACATAAACAGAAAATTATATATGTATAGAGAAATAATGGACAAATGCAGGAAAATGTTCACAATTGGGGAATCTGGGTGAAGGAAATGTGGTAGTTTTTGCAACTTTTCTGTAAATTTAAAACTTTTGAAAAATAATCATAAATCACTCCTAGAAAAGACAGTAAAAAAAAAAAGAAAAAAATAAAAGGCAGGGCGCCGTGTCTCATGCCTGTAATCCCAGCACTTTGGGAGGCCGAGGTGGGCCAATTGCCTGAGCTCAGGGGCTTGAGACCACCCTGGGTAACACGGTGAAACCACGTTTCTACTAAAACACAAAAAATTAGCTGGGCGTGGTGGCGCGTGCCTGTAGTCCCATTAACTCGGCAGGCTGAGGCACGGGAATCGCTTGAGACTTGGAGGTGGAGGTTCCAGTGAGCCGAGATAGTGCCACTGCACTCCAGCTTGGGCTACAGAGTTAGACTCTGTCTCAAAAAAAGAAAACAAACAAACAAACAAACAAAAAAACAGTAAAAAAACAAAACTCCATTAAGTTACTTTTCAAATAAAGGATAAAGCAAAGTTATTCAAAGCAAACAAAAAGAAAGACAATGTGAATTGAGGTTAAAAAAAATCATTAAATAAGACCAAGAACACCATGGTAAAGGTATAATTCTTAATGAAGAGAAAATAGATATGAATGTGTACACAACATATAGCATATCATAAACATTTAAAAAGCAAAAACTATGAAGGTAGATGAGGAAATAGACAAAAATACTTTAAGAGTTGGAGATGACATATATTTGTACATATGAAAACATTTATAATAAGGTTATTCATGAAAACAATGTAATATAAAACATTAGAAATAGGCCAAATGCCCATCAAAATGAGGCTTGTTAAGTCAATTATAGTACATACATACATATCATGCACCTAGGAAAGAAAATCAAGAAAGTTTACTTCAGAAAGAGCTCCACGATGTATTGTTAAGTTAAAAAAAAAAAAAAAAAGAGGAAGGAAAAGAAAAAAAAAGCAAAGAAAAGAACAGAATCAAGAAGCAAGGTGTATGACATACTATCTTTTGTTTTAAAAATGAGGGGGGCCAGGCGGGGTGGCCCACGCCTGTAATCCCAGCAGTCTGGGAGGCTGAGGTAGCGGACCACTTGAGGTCAGGCATTCAAGACCAGCCTGGCCAATGTGGCGAAACCCTGTCTCCACTAAAGATAAAAAAAAAAATTAGCTGGGTATGGTGGCAGGTGCCTGCAAACCCAGCTCCTAGGGAGGCTGAGACATGAGAATCACTTGAACCCAGGAAGCAGAGGTTGCAGTGAGCCAAGATCCTGCCACTGCACTCCAGTCTGGGCAACAGAGCAAGACTCCATCTCAAATAAATAAATAAATAAGTAAATAAATAAAATAGGCTGGGTGTGGTGGCTCACGCCTGTAATCCCAGGACTTTGGGAGGCAGAGGTGGGTGGATCATGAAGTCAAGAGATCAAGACCATCCTGGCCAACATGGTGAAACCCTGTCTCCACTAAAAATACAAAAAATTAGCTGATGTGGTGGCGCCCACCTGTAGTCCCAGCTACTCGGGAGGCTGAGGCAGGAGAATCACTTGAATCTGGGAGATGGAGGTTGCAATGACCCAAGATTGCACCACTGAACTCCAGTCTGGAGACAGAGCGAGCTTCCGTCTCAAAAACAAACAAAACAAAACAAAAAAAATGGCCGGGCACGGTGGCTCAAGCCTGTAATCCCAGCACTTTGGGAGGCCGAGATGGGCAGATCACGAGGTCAGGAGATCGAGACCATCCTGGCTAACGTGGTGAAACCCCGTCTCTACTAAAAAAATACAAAAAACTAGCCAGGCGAGGTGGCGGGCGCCTGTAGTCCCAGCTAGAGATCTGGCCACTGCACTCCAGCCTGGGCAACAGAGCGAGACTCCATCTCAAAAAAAAAAAAAAAATTAATAATAAAGATAAAAGTAAAAAGGAGGGGAAATTAAGAAGTTATATTTACACTTACTCTTATATGTATAAAGAAACTATTGTAGTTAGTGACATTGGGCAGGAAGACTGGGTAGATGAGAGAAAGGCTTTTCACAGTGTAAGTCTTTATTCCATTAAGCTTTTGAATTAATTTTTTTGTTTGAAAAATTAAATTTAAAATACTTTTAAAAGAAAAAAAGTAACACACAAAACACTTAAATAAAATAACATTAATAATGTTTTATTAATGTATGACAGAAGCTGGTACTTTTACTCCAATAATCATTCTCCTTTTTCTTTCTAACAAACTCCTGAATTCTAACCAGACACAAGGTTGTACAAAATAAAATCTACATTTCCCAGCTTTACCTGTAACTAAGTACAGGTACATAACTGAGTTATAGCCAATGTGTTATTACAGGAAGACATGTAACATGAGTAAAACTGCAGAATAGGAGCTTTTATCCCTCGTCTACCCCACTGAAACACTGATTTTTTTTTTTTTTTTTTGAGACAGAGTCTCGCTTTGTCACCCAGGCTGGAGTGCAGTGGCACAATCTCGGCTCACTGCAAGCTCCATCTCCCGGGTTCACGCCATTCTCCTGCCTCAGCCTCCCAAGTAGCTGGGACTACAGGCGCCCACCGCCACCGCCCGGCTAATTTTTTTTGTATTCTTTTTAGTAGAGACAGGGTTTCACCATGTTAGCCAGGATGGTCTTGATCTCCTGACCTTGTGATCCACACGCCTCAGCCTCCCAAAGTGCTGGGATTACACGCATGAGCCACTGTGCCTGGCCGAAACACTGATTTTGACAACAACTCATGGTTAAAAGTACCTTTGTGGGAACCCAGGAGTCCAGTGGAAAGACTCCGCTACTACATTGGCGTGTACACACACACAAAATCTGGAATAGACACATTGAGGAAAGTAAAACTTTTCACTTTACCCACATTACCCCTCCTCTAAGGCAGGACAGTTCAGTGCCAACAAAGATCTCCTTGGCCTGTGTGTTCTCCTACGAGGAAACGTAAGAGTGAAGTAAGCACCTAGCTTCACTACCCATGTGGGATGCTGCTCTTCCTCTCACCCCACCCAGAACGCTGAAGGGATCAGCAAGGTTGATTAGTCCAGGAGCAACAGGAATTGAAAAATGGGCAGAGGCTCACTTACTTTTAATTTTAGTGGGTAGATAGTAGGTATATGTATTTATGGGGTACATGAGATTTTTGATACAGGCATGTACTACGTAATGATCACTTGAAAAACGGGGTTCCCATCCCCTCAGATATTTATCCTTTGTGTTACAAACAGTTCAATTATACTCTTTTAGTTATGTTTAAATGTACAATTAAATGAACTATAGTCACCCTGTTGTGCTATCACATATTAGGCCTTATTCATTCAAACTATTTTTTCATGCTCATTAGCCATTCACACCCCCCCTCAACACCCACCACCACTACCTATCCCAGCCTCTGGTAAACCACCCTCCTACTCCCCATCTCCATGGGTTCAACTGCTCCAATTTTTAGAACCCACAAATAAATAAGAACATGAGATGTTTATCTTTCTGTGTCTGGTTTATTTCACTTAGCATAATGATCTCCAGTTCCATCCATGTTGTTGCAAATGACAGGATCTCATTCTTTTTTATGGCTGAGATCTTATATATTCCATTGTGTATAAGTACCATATATATATTTTAATCTATTCATCTGTTGATGAACACTTTGGTTGCTTTCAAATCTGGGGTATTGTGAACAGTGCTGCAACAAACATGGAAGTAAAGCTATCTCTCCAATATACTGATTTCCTTTCTTTTGTTTACATACCAGGCAGTGAGATTGCTGGATCGTACAGTAGCTCTATGTATAGTTTTTTCCTCAAAAAACTAAAACCTGGCTGGGCATGGTGGCTTACGCCTGTAATCCCAGCACTTTGGGAGGCCAAGGTGGGCGGATAGCCTGAGGTCAGGAGTTTGAGACCAGCCTGGCCAGGGTGGTGAAACGTTGTCTCTACTAAAAATATGAAAAAAAAAATTAACTAGGCATGGTGGCAGGCACCTGTAATTCCAGCCACTTGGGAAGCTGAGGCAGGAGAATCGCTTGAACCTGGGAGGCAGAGCTTGCAGTGAGCCGAGATCGTGCCATTGCACTCTAGCCTGAGCAACCCAGTGAGACTCCATCTCAAACAAAACAAAACAAAACAAAACAAAAAACAAAAAAAACCCCTGAAATCCTCGTACCAACAGCACACCAGGGTTCCCTTTTCTCCACATCCCTGCCAGCATTTACTGCCTGTCTTTTGGATAAAAGCCATTTTAATTGGGGTGTGATGATATCTTATCGTAATTTTGATTTGCATTTCCCTGATAATCAATGATGTTGAGCACCTTTTCATATGCCTGTTTGCCATTTGTGTGTCTTTTTTTGAGAAATGTCTAATCAAATCTTTCACCCATTTAAAAATCAGATTAGATTTTTTTCCAGTAGTTTGTGCTACTTACATATTCTAGTTATTAATCCCTTGTTAGATGGGTAGTTTGCAAAAGTTTTCTCCCATTTTGTACATTGTTTCTTCACTTTGTTGACCATTTCCTTTGCTGTACAGAAGCTTTATGAGTTGATGTGATCCCATTTGTCCATTTTTGCTTTGGCTACCTTGCTTGCAGGGTATTACTAAAGAAATCTTTGCCAAGACCAATGTCTTGAAGGGTTTCCCCAATGTTTTATTGTAGTAGTTTCATAGTTTGAGGTCTTAGATCTTTAATCCATTTTGATTTCATTTTGGTATATAGTAAGAGAGAGGGGTCTAGTTTCATTCTTCTGCATATGGCTATCTAGTTTTCCCTGCACCATTTACTGAAGAGACTCATTTCCCCAGTGTATGTTCCTGGCAGCTTTGTGAGAACACTGTAGGTGTGTGCATTTGTTTCTGGGTTCTCAATTCTGTCCCATTGGTCTCTGTGTCTGTTTTTATGCCAGTACCATGCTGTTTTGGTTACTATAGCTCTGTAGTATAATTTGAAGTCAGATAAATGTGATTCTTCCAGTTTTGTTCATTTTGCTTAGGATAACTTTGGCTATTCTGGGTCTTTGTGGTTCCCTATACATTTTAGGATTTTTTTTATATTTCTGTGAAGAATGTCATTGGAATTTTGATAAGACTGCATTGAATCTGTAGATTGCTTTAGGTAGTATGGATATTTTAACAATATTAATTCTTCCAATCCATGAACATGGAATATCTCTCCATTTTGGGGTGTCCTCTTCAATTTCTTGTATCAGTGTTTTATAGTTTTAATTATAGAGATCTTTTACTTCTTTGGTTAGCTTCTAGGTATTTAATTTTATTTGTGGCTATTCTAAGTGGGATCACTTTTCTCATTTCTTTTTTAATTGTTCACTGTTGGTGTATAGAAATGTTAGTAATTTTTGTATGCTGATTTTGTATCCTGCAACTTTACTGAATTTATCAGTTCTAATAGTTTTTTTCTGTGGAGTCTTTAGGTTTTTCCAAATATAAGATCATATCATCTGAAAACAAGGATAATTTGATGTCTTCCTTTACAATTTGGATGTCCTTTATATATCTTTCTTGGCTGACTGTTCTACCTATGACTTCTATTACTATGTTAAATAACAATGGTGAAACTGGGCATCCTTGTTTTCTTCCTGGTCTTAGAGAATAAGGCTTTCAGATTTATCCCACTTAGCATAATACTAGCTGTGGGTCTGTTGTACATAGCTTTTATTATGTTAAGGCATGCTCCTTCCATACCCAGTTTTTTGTGGGTTTTTATCATGAAGGGATGTTGAATTTTACCCAATGTTTTTTCAGCATCAATTGAAATGATCATATGGTTTTTGTCCTTTATTCTGTTGATACGATGTATCACAGTGATTGATTTACATGTGTTGAACCATTCTTGCATCCCTCGGAAAAATCCCACTTCATCATGATGAATGATCTTTTTAATGTATTGGTGAATTCAGGTTGCTAGTATTTTGCTGAGGATTTTTGCATCAATGTTCATCAGAAATATTGACCTGTAGTTTTTGTTTGTTTGTTTGTTTTTTAAATATGTCTTTGTTTTTCATATCAGGGTAATGCTGGCCTTGTAGAATGAGTTTAGAAGTATTCCCTCCTCCTCTATTTTTTGGATAGTTTGAATAGGACTGATGTTAGCTCTCTTTAAATGTTTGGTAGAATTCAACAGTAAAGCCATCGGGTCCCAGGGTTTTCTTTACTGAAAGACTTTTTATGGCGTCAATCTCATTACTTGTTATTGGTCTGTTCAGGTTTTAGATCTCTTCATGGTTCGGTATTGGTTGGTTGTATGACTCTAGGGATTTGTTCATTTCTTCTAGATTTTCCAGTTTATTGGCATATAGTTGCTCATAGTAGTCACTAATAATTCTCCGGATTTCCGCAGTATCAACTGTAATATCTCCTTTTTCATATCTGATTTTATTTATTTGGATTCTCTATTTTTTCTTAGTCTGGCTAGAGCTAAAGATTTGTCAGTTTTCTTTACTTTTCAAAAAGCCAACTTTTTGTTTCACTGATCTTTTGTACTGTTTTCTTCATTTCAATTTCATTTATTTTTGCTTTTTTTTTTTTTTTTTAAATGGAGTCTCGCTCTGTTGCCCAGACTGGAGTGCAGCGGTATGATTTCGGCTCACTGCAATCTCTGCTGCCCAGGTTCAACTGATTCTCCTGCATCAGCCTCCCGAGTAGCTGGGATTACAGGTGTGTGCCACCACGCCCGGCTAATTTTTGTATTTTTAGTACAGACAGGGTTTCGCCTTGTTGGTCAGCCTGGTCTCAAACTCCTGACCTCAGGTGATTCACTGCCTTGGCCTCCCAAAGTGCTGGGATTACAGGCGTAAGCCACTGTGTCTGGCCTGATCTTTATTATTTATTTTCTTCTACTAATTTTGGGTTTGGTTTGCTCTTGCTTTTCTAGTTTTTAGCATGCACTGTTAGGTTGTTTGAAGTTTAAAAAATTTTTGATATAGGCACTTATAGCTATAAATTTCCATCTTAGTATGGCTTTTGCTGTATCTGCTAGGTTTTGATATGTTGTGTTTCCATTATCATTTGTTTCAATAAATTTTTCAATTTCTTTATTAATTTCTTTATTGACCCATTGGTCATTCAGGAACATATTATTTAATTTCCATGTATTTGTGTAGTAATTTCCATGTATTTGAGACAGAGTCTTGCTCTGCCTCCCAGGCTGAAGTGCAGTGGCATGATCTCGGCTCACTGCAACCTCTGCCTCCCAGGTTCAAGCGATTCTCCTGCCTCAGCCTCCTGAGTAGCTGAGATTACAGATGTGCGCCACTACACCCAGCTAATTTTTGTATTTTTAGTAGAGATGGGGTTTCACTATGTTGACTAGGCTGGTCTCAACCTCCTGACCTCAAGGGATCCACCCACCTCGGCCTCCCAAAGTGCTAAGATTACAGGCCTGAGCCACTGTGCCCAGATGACCTAACGAAAAATTTCTCAGAAGGTATCACCATCTTAAAGCGATACATGACTGTACTTCTGTAGTATCTTTGCAGAATACTAAGCTGTTTTTAAAGGTAAGAATAAGATATGTTTGGGCACTATTAGCAATATTATGTAACACTGTTCTAGAGTTCTCAATGTTGACTATTGACATTTCAGTTAGATAATTCTTTACTGTGGGAGCTGTCCTGTGCCATGTAGGATGTCTAAAGTGGAATCCGTGGCCTTTACCACTAGTTGTTCAATAGAATCCCTGCCCCCTACCCCTCATCTTTTGGTGTGGCAACCAAAAATGTCCTCAGGCATTGTCTGCTGGAGAGCCAAATCACCACTACTGATAATACCTTGAGAATCACTACTCTAGAGGTATTAACCATCATAAAAAAGAAATTAGAGATACAAAAGTTGAAAAAAGTTAACATTATTTGAAGAGAATAAATTTTTTTGCTTAGAAAACTCAAGAAAATCAATTGAAAGACTATATATATATATTTTTAGACAGAGACCTGTTCAGCTGCACAGGCTGGAGTGCAGTGGTGAGATCTCGGCTCACTGCAACCACCGTCTCCCGAGTTCAAGCGATTCCCCCATCTCAGCCTCCCAAGTAGCTGGAATTACAGGCACCTGCCATCATGCATGGCTAATTTTTTTTTTTTTTGGATTTTAGTAAAGATGGAGTTTCACCATTTGGCCAAGCTGGTCTTGAACTCATGACCTCAGGTGATCCGCCCACCTTGGCTTCCCAAAGTACTAGGATTACAGGTATGAGACACTGTACCTGGCCCTGAAAGACTATTTTTTAAAATGCTAAGATAATTTAGGATATAGATTTGGACACAATATCTGTATCAGTATAGTTGACTCTTGAACAACACAGTTTAGAACTGAGTGAGTCCATTGATATACTGATTTTTTCAACCAAATGAGAATGGACATGGAGTATTTACAGGATTTGAAATGTGGGTATAAGGAGGTTGACTTTCTGTGTACTCAAGTCCCACAGGAACAGCTTGGGAACTTCAGAATGAGCCGATTTTGGTATATGCTGAGCATCCTTGAACCAATCCTCCACATATACTGACAGATGACTGTATACAGAATCTATAGTCTTCATATATATGTATATGCATTATATATATACACACACACACCCCTAGTATAAAAATATAAATACTCCTAGTATATACAGGTCATCTAAATACACCTAGTATATGCCTTCATATATATATATATATTTATGCATACAGGCACTGTTTCATCATAGACGGCATTAGAAGTCTGTACTTTCTGGAGAAGTAGTTTTGGTGTTTAAAGACAAAAATAGTTATAAAAGGCAGCATTAAGCAAAAAGCCTTAGAGCTTATTTTAGTTACTCTGGTGTATGTTGTTTTTCTTTCAACATTTGTGGGCTGGAACGGGAATGTGATGGTGTATGTCAGCTTCTACTTATGTGCATGTTGACACTCCCAGGGTTAGCAGAGGAACAAGACAGAATGAACCTATGCTCTAGATGACTGTTGGAGAAGAGCCTCTACTCTCCTGAGACCTTCCTGAGTCTGGACTGTTTGGAGAGAGGAATATAAACTTCTCTCCTGTTTTAGTTACTGTATTTTGAAATTTCTATAATAAAAACACTTAGCCTGTTCTTTGAACAGGTATGCTGTCAAAAACTGAAACTTCGCCATGGTTCATGGGCGTGATGGCAGAGTGGATTCACCAACTACTTAAATGAGAAGCAAAAAGGGCTTGGCAGTTCATCATTCATTGAGTTCCCTGACACAGAAATATTGTGATAGTGTTTTATTTCAAATAGCTCTCTTGACATTGCAAGATTCATTCATGCACAATTGCTTGACTCAAAATGAGGTTCTTGTTTAAAGGTGGAATATTGCTGTCTTTTTAGAAGCAGTCTTTCTCTAGAAGCTACTCCTCTTTGTAATATATTATTCGTATTACTAATTGCATTAGCGCACATCATAAGGTGATTGAGGCGGTACTTGACACCACAGTAACAAAAATAACCTCTAAGCCTCTTTGCTTAATGCTGTCTTTTATAGCTATTTTTGTATTTAAACACCAAAACTACTTCTCCAGAAAGTACAGGCTTCTAATGCCCTCTATGATGAATCAGTGCCTGTATGCATTTGGTTTTTTCATTTAATAACTATTTATTAAATTCCTATGATGTGCTGGGCATTGTTCTAAATTCTGAAGATTTGTGGATGATCAAGATAAGCAAGGTTGCTGTCTTCATGTAATCTCACAAACATTAGATAAGAAAATTATTAGCAACAAAATTAAAACACCTGAGTCCACCATAAAGGCAATTCTAACCTTCAGTCTTTTAAAGTAGAACTGTATTATCCAGATTTTGTTATCTGAAACACTGTTATCGGCCTACATTGCTTTTACCATAAAAAGTACAGTCTACATAAATACTTCAGTGCTAAGTTTTTAAAAAATAAATGTACTTTTCCTTCCAATCTCAAACTAAGAACCTCTAAGTCTGTAGAACTAATGATAATGTTCTGTAGTTTTTTTCTATGGAATAATTAGAAAAACAAGCAGACTCCAGAACTTTAGAGGATGAATACGATTCTCAAAACCAGTAAAATGAGAGTAAATAGGTATCTTTAAAAGATAACGAGTAGATGAACTTGCAGTTACACAGGATACTAAGTCTAGAGATCTAATGGACAGTATGAGGACTATAGTTAACACTATTGTATTTGAAAAATTTGCTAAGAGAATAGATTTTAGGTGCTCTTATCACACACATGACTATGTGAAAATCAATGTGACATCATTAAAAATGAAACAAAATATACCCAAATGGAATATAGGCTGGGCTGAATTCTCTCATAAATGTGGCCATAGTCTTATGGTACTTGTGCACATGATTATCTGAGTATTATGTCTCCAAGAAAACAGAGTCCATCTATATTGTAAATGTTTCTCAAATGGGGGTAAGAAGATATATTCTAAAAAATTCTAGCGTTTTCCATGAGAATTGAAAATTTTAATTAAATGTAATGCTTTAATTTCAACAATAATCTTTAAAAAATTAATACAGTATGTTATTTGATTTCAGTGCACTTCTCTGACACTAATGAAAACAAACAAAACTAGAGGCAGAGTTAATAAATAGATGATGTGTTTGCAAAAGAGAATGTCAAATAGCATCAGGGATACTTTAACAATGAGAGTTGCCCCATAATTGTTTGTAACTAAGAATCTGATTGGTATAGTGTCTGGTATCACCTAATATTTCTTTTTAAGCATAATGCTAGCAGCCACTGATTCAAACTACTCTAAGCTCAATTTATCTATAAATATTTTTACACATCAATTTTCCCACATGCAAATGGAATCATACTATACCTATCATTCTGCATCTTAATTTATTCAGTTAATGACATACCTTACAGATCATTCCATATTAAAACATAGGGTCTACTGCATTATCTGTAACATATAATATTCCATCATACGGGTGTACCATAATTTATTCAACAGTGTCTGACTGATAGATACTTAGAATGTTTCAAGTCTTTTATTACTACAAATGATGCTACCAGAATATCCTTGTACCTATGTCTCTGTGCTTATGTGAACTTCTATTAGTAAGACATGGTCTCAATAGTGAGATTCATGAGTATATGCCAAATTTCTCTCCAAGGAAATTACTGATCAGGTTACACTCCAGCCAAAAATGTATGATTGTCTGCTTTCACTACTCTCTGCAATATAGTGAATTACTAAACTGGGCCTATTTCTGGGTAATTTGTAAAAATCTTTTATTTGTCAGAATTCTTAACATTTCTCTGACATACACATTGGGGGTCTTTTTAGTAGTTGCTTTCCATTTTTATGGATTCAAATGTATCAAAATTCCTTTTACAGTTTCTGGGTTTTGTGCCTAAAGGTCTTCTCCATTCTGAAACTATATTTAAGGAATCATCCCTGTTTATTCTTTATGCATTTACTGCTTGATGTTCAAATCTTTAATTCATTGGGAATGTATTTTGGAGCAAGGAATAAGCAAAGGTGTCAGCATTGTTTTTCCTACATAGCCTATTGTCCCAAAACCAGTTGTTGAACTTCTTGCTCCAGAGATCTGAAAAGTCAGCTTGTTTCTACGCTAAGTTCCATGACAGATTCTGGACTTTTTCTTTTGTTCTACTGATTGACCTCTTTTTTTTTTTTTTTCTTTTTTAGACGGAGTCTGGCTCTGTCACCCGGGCTGGAGTGCAGTGGCCGGATCTCAGCTCACTGCAAGCTCCGCCTCCCGGGTTTACGCCATTCTCCTGCCTCAGCCTCCCGAGTAGCTGGGACTACAGGCGCCCGCCGCCTCGCCCGGCTAGTTTTTTGTATTTTTTTAGTAGAGACGGGGTTTCACCGTGTTCGCCAGGATGGTCTCGATCTCCTGACCTCGTGATCCGCCCGTCTCGGCCTCCCAAAGTGCTGGGATTACAGGCGTGAGCCACCGCGCCCAGCCTGATTGACCTCTTAAAAGAAAACAAAATAATAAAAATTTTAATATCTGTACTTTTATAATCTATTTAAATATTCAATAGGTGGTCCAACTAATTTTTATTACATATTAAAATAAAACCTTTATATAAAAAAGATATCTGAAAGTATTATTATTTTTGAGCCAGGGTCTTGCTCTGTCACCTAGGCTGGAGTACACTTGTATGATCTTGGCTCACTGAAGCCTCTACCTCCCGGGTTCAAGTGATGCTCCCACCTTAGCTTCCCGAATAGCTGAGACTACAGGCACATGCCACCTTGCTCGGCTAATTTTTAATTTTTTTGTAAAGACAAGTTCTCACTAAATTGCCCAGGTTCATCTCAAACTCCTGGGCTCAAGAGATCCTCCTGCCTCAGCCTCCCAAAGTGCTGGGATTACAGGTGTGAGCCACCACATCTGGCTGATTTCTGAAATTATGATGAAATTAAAAAAGAAGCTAATTTATCCATTCATCACTTTTTGTGAATGTATAACATAATGAAAAAGACAGCTAACACTTACTGAGCACCTACTATGTACAAAAACTTTTGTGAGGAATAGGGGTAAAATATATGATGTTAAGTGAGTTAAGGTTCATCAAGGAGCTCCAATCTGGTGAGAGAGTCTGTGTGCTTATATCATCAGTTTTCATTTTTTCCATCTACCTTTCTCTCATACACACTGCCCTTAAATAATCAATTTTCATGCTTTTTCTATCTCTGTCTCTCATACACACTCACATACACATTTGTTAAACTATTACATACCTGCTTGATTGCTTTAACAGCCAAAGTAACTGAGAACAAGACTGCCTGACTAATGCTGCTCTGACAGGGAACGTTACAGGCTGACTTAATTCATTACATATATATTCCATCTCTTTCACCATTGTCCAACTGTACCCTTAGAAGAAAAGAAAAAAATTTAACCTTATTGATTGAAATCTTGAAAGACAATTCAATAAAAGACTAAATTACCTACAATTAGGTAAAACCATAGATAATTCATAGGTAATTCATAATACTTTCCATTTGGATGCTAAGTGAATTAAAGTGCTACTTAATGTGAAAAAAAACTAAGTGGAAAATGGAGATAAAAAATCATTCCACAAGTGACCTAGAGCAAATTTAACAAAAAAAATTAAGGCATTAAAAAGGTTTTACTCATCACTCAAGCATAAGAAAAGAAATTTACACCACTAGATTTTATTTACTTTCAAGATTTTAAGGCTCTTCTTTTAGGTACACCTGCATCATTATTATTCTCTATAAACTTGGATTTTCTATTTTTGTTAAATTTTCTTTTCCAAGAAAAGGTAGCTTTGGGGTATATACTAGCTATTTAAGTGATAGTTAACATCAAATCAATTTTCTTTTTGGCTTGCCCAAATTACCCGTACATTTTACTTAAAGTAGAAATAGTGGTAAAAAAAATTGACACTCTCTCTCTCTCTCTCTCTCTCTCTCTATATATATATATATATATAAAACATATATTTAAATCATGTTAAGAATTGTGGGGCCAGGCACGGTGGTTTATGCCTGTAATCCCAGCACTTTGGGAGGCCAAGGTGGGAGGATCGCTTGAGCCCAGGAGTTTGAAACCAGCCTGGACAACTTAGTGAGACCTCATCTCTACAAAAAATTTAAAAATTAGCTGTGTGTGATGGTGTGTGCCTGTGGTCCCAGCTACTCTGGAGGCTGAGATGGGAGGATCGCTTGAGCCCAGGAGGTCAAAGCTGCAGTGAGCCATGATGGTACCACTGCACTCAGCCTGGGTGACAGAACCAGACCCTGTTTCTTAAAAAAAAAAAAAAAGAAAAAAAAAAGGCCAGGTGCAGTGGCTCATGCCTGTAATTCCAGCATTTTGGGATGCTGAGGTGGGCAGATCACTGGAGGTCAGGAGTTCAAGACCAGCCTGGCCAACATGGTGAAACCCCATCTCTACTAAAAAAAACACAAAAATAAGCTGGGCGTGGTGGCACACACCTGTAATCCCAGCTACTCAAGAGGCTGATGCACAAGAATCACTTGAACCCAGGAACCTGGGAGGTGGAGGTTGCAGTGAGCTGAGATCACGCCACTGCACTCCAGCCTGGGCAACAGAGCAAGACTCTGTTTAAAAAAAAAAAAAAAAAAAAAAACACGTGGAAAACACACTTGTTTCTAAATAACTTGAAAAAAAAAAAGTATATATATAGACAGAGAATATACATCTTTATATATAAACTATATACACACATAATAAATAAATAAATAAATACATATATACACACACACACTTTTTTTTTTTTGGGACAGAGTCTCACTCTATTGTCCAGGCTGGAGTGCAGTGGCACAATCTTGGCTCACTGCAACCTCCGCCTCCTGGTTCAAGTGATTCTCCTGCCTCAGCCTCCTGAGTAGCTATAGCTGGGACTACAGGCACGCGCTACCATGCGTGGCTAACTTTTGTATTTTTAGTAGAGACGGGGTTTCGCCATGTTGGCCAGGTTGGTCTCGAACTCCTGACCTCAGGTGATCCGCCCACCTCAGCCTCCCAAAGTGTGGCAATTATAGGCAGGAGCCAACACGCCCAGCCAGAATATATCTATTTTAAGTAACTCTATACTCTATCAAAAGCAAGTTGTAAAAAATATTGGTCAGTCAGTAAAGGAACATTTTACAGAAATCTTAAGTGAATATGTTAGTTTAGCTGCTAATTTCCTGATAAAAAGAAGGGAAATATTCCACTTTCCTTTAAAATCTGGAAAATTATGTTTTTAAAAATTAGAAAAAGAGATTCCTAACAAAAGCTTTACTTATATGACTATAAATGTATGAACTCTCTTAAAATTTGCAGCATCACCAGTGAACATGGCATCTATCTGAAAGAGCAGACGGAAGGGTCTACACATACCTGAAGGGTCAGGCCTTTTTTTCCATTAGGCTCAGATTTTGTCGAATGGGTTTTCGGCTTTGTATTAAAGATAATATTTTTATACCTGGAGGATATTTTAATTTGACCAACAAGAAATACAAGAAATACATTAGAATTATTACCTTCATTGACTTTCTCAGGATGCCATCCTGTTGTCCAACCCAGGGAAAACGTCACGTCTGGAAAGAAGAATGTCACGGTGTCTAAAAATGGTTTTGCATCTATTACTTTGCTATTTCCATTTGGACCAGGAAGAATATCGGCATTAATCCATACAGGGCGCTTCAGATGCCTCTTCACATTTTCCAAGAGCATCATGGATGGTTCTACAGCTGCCAGACTAAAAACATAATTTGTTGTCAATGAGAGATTCCTTAGGTAAAGTAAAAAGAAATTCTTTTAGACTAGTGGTCTTAATGTTCTCAAATTCGTAAGAAAAATACAATAATATCTGGGTTAAATAAAATCAGAGATCACATAGCACCAGAGGGAAAAGCTAACATATGCCATATCTCTAAACATTGAATTGTGCTTATTATTCACGAATATACCTTAAACAGTCTATAAGTATATGAATAGTGGCACTACTTGTGGACAAAATAGAGGTTTCAAAACTCCATATTAGAATCACTTAGTGTGAAAACAGTTTTTAAAAAGACACAAATATTAACTTGTTAGAGAATGTATAAATAAGATAAATGAAATACTCTTAATAACCTGTAAATTCACATTTATGAAATACCCAAGTGGATCCAAGCTCTGTATCTCTAATTCAGGCTCATGACCCTGGAGAAAAAAAGCAGCTTCTGTCCTTTATGTATTCTTGGGTGAGTTTGGATACATAAACACTATTCTAAAAATGACTGCAAAATATAAAATTATAGTATTTCCTTCAAGTTTCTGTTTCATTTTTCTTCTTTTATTGTAAGAACCTTTTCTGAAAACTAGAAACATGCATATTTTAGTTTAAATTTAAAAAGCAACTTCACTCTTACTTCCCTACATATATTCTAGCTGATACCTACAGACTTTGAAACAGTAGGGTTTTAATCAGCTTCTATAATTTTTACTTGCCTATGTTCATTTATAAGAAAATTACCTTGTAGTGAATATTGTAATGGGAGGCTAAGAATTTTGGAGATGGATATTGGAGGGGAGAACACTCACCAACCCCTCCTCATAGTTCCCTCTCTCTTCCTAAGAGACGGCAGTACTTCTATCTATACTTCTATCTCTCCTCTCTCCACTCCATTTGGGCCATCTACTCTAAGAGGAGAAATTTAAATAATCTTATTATTTATTGGGTTACGTTTGCCAGTGAGCAAGGATACTATGTACTAAAACCAGAGGAACCCAGGCTCTATCCCTTAGCCTCTAGCCCCTTTCCCTCTGCTCCCATGTGGTACATTTCCTTCTCACTCTTCTGCCCCTGAATGGAGGGCCTAGATTTTAGTGGATTAATAAACCCTAACGCTGGACTCTGCAGACTTTAATTCAGACGCTGCCATTTGTCTCTTTTAAATTATCCCTGCCTTGCCCTGTGTCAACACTATGTTAAAACCACAATTCTGAGATCCAACACTGTACCTCCTACAAAATTCCATTTTTGGTAGCAAGCAACTTGTACCTGTGACTCCAAAGTTTGCTTGCCTGTCAGTAACACAGCAGCAGCCAAGCCCCCATGAGGTGCTGCTTTTCATGGGTGGAGTAAGGACAAACCTTGAACTAATCCATGCATGTCTCCTGCCAAGCTCCTCTTTTTCCAAAAAGGACTCTGATTTCTTAAGAAATCTGGTGTCCATGGAATCTGGGTTAAATACTAATTTCCAGTTTACATTTCAGGAGGGAGCCTCTTAGGCTTTCTCAATTTAGTAAGCTGCCATAGAGTGGTTTAAGATCGATTCTCCAACTGATAATATCCAGTTTCTTTTTTTTTTTTTTGTTTTGAGATGGAGTTTCGCTCTGTCACCCAGGCTGGAGTGCAACAGCGTGATCTCGGCTCACTGCAACCTCCACGTCCCAGGTTCAAGCCATTCTCCTGCCTCAGCCTCCCAAGTAGCTGAGATTACAGGCATGTGCCACCATACCCAGGTAATTTTTGTATTTTTAGTAGAGATGGGGTTTCACCATGTTGGCCAGGCTGGTCTTGAACTCCTGACCTCAAGTAATCCACCCACCTTGGTCTCCCAAAGTGCTGGATTACAGGCATGAGCCACCGCGCCTGTAATCCAGTTTGAAACAGCGTATTCGCCCACAAATCGAAATTCCACCAGTGTTTACTAAGTGCCTACTACATGCGAAGCACTGTGCAGTTAAACATAAGGAACTATGACAAAGAACATAGTGAGGCAAGAATTTAATACATTTATTCCATTCTATATGTAAATGTTTTAATTATCACTAATGTAGACTAAGGATAATGATATTTTCCCTTACCAGAAACTTAAATAAGAAAAACAAAGCCTGCAGTTAAACAAATTTAAAACCTCACTAAGGAACCAAAAACTTTTTATTGTAGTTCTTATTTTCTAAAACTTGACAAAGTAATTTTAAAGTTCTTCTGGAAGAAAAGGTGTAACATTTTGTGGGAGAAAAAAGGACTGAGGACAAACTTTCCTAAACAACAAAATAAAATATACAGTAGTCCCCCTTATCTGCAGGGAGTATGTTCCAAGACCTCCAGGGGATGCCTGAAACCACATAGCACCCAACCCTATATGTACTCTGCATTTTTTTCCCTACACATACCTATCTCTGATAAAGTGTAATTTATAAATTAGGCACAGTAAGAGATTAGCAACAAAAACTAGTAATAACAATTATAGTTTGTTAGAACAATTATAACAATATACTATAATAAAAGTTATATGAATGTGGTCTCTCTCTCTCTCTCAAAATAGCTTACTGTACCCTACTCACCCTTCTTCTTGTGATCTGTCAATCTGATAACCGTGACGGCTATTAAGTGACTAATAGGTGGGCAGCATATACGATATGGATACGCTGGACAAAGGGAAGGGATGAGTCACATCCCAGGTGGGATGGAATGGGAAAGTACAAGATCTCATCACATTGCTCAGAATGGTGTGCAATTTAAAACTTATTAATTGCTTATTTCTGGAATTTTCCATTTAACACTTTTAGACCATGGTGTACCGCAGGTTACTGAAACTGCAGATAACAGAGGACTGCTGTATACTACAAGAAATGACAGACCCAGCCTGGAAGGCTCAATATTGCATGGATTATAAAATAGACACATCCTTCTAAATCTATAATTTCCATGTAATTCTAATTTAAAATACACTGGCCAACATTCTCAATTCTTACATATATTAGTACTAAGTTTCCCATAAGGAAGTGCCAAAGCTTCACCAAGATGATCATCGAAGAGGAAAGTCCTGGTCGGAATACTACCAAAAATTGCTCTTTGGTGGGATTTATTTAAGTCTCCTGAAAAGAATATAAACTTAGTTATTATAGAATATATTTTTTCCTAAAAAGTTATTTGTAAATCAGACTTCTAAATATCATACTCTGCTTTCCTATTAATTTCATTTAAAAATTGAGAGTGATAAAATAAATATCATACTTAAAATTATAACAAACTATATAAAATTGCATTGTTTAAGGGAAAATAATTCTTGGCTAAAACACTGAAGAGTTGGCTAAGACTCCAGATAAAATTTTAAAATATAATACTTGTTTTTAACTTTTGAGACGGCATTTCACTCTTGTTGCCCAGCCTGGAGTGCAATGGCGCGATCTCAGTTCACTGCAACCTCCCCCTCCCGGGTTCAAGCGATTCTTCTGCCTCAGCCTCCTGAGTAGCTGGGATTACAGGCATGTGCCACCACGCCCGGCTAATTTTGTATTTTCAGTAAAGACGGGGTTTCTTCATGTTGGTCAGGCTGGTCTAGAACTCCCGACCTCAGGTGATTCGCCCACCTCGGCCTCCCAAAGTGCTGGGATTACAGGCATGAGCCACCGCGCCCAGCCAAAATATAATAGTTTTTATTTGTGTTACCAAATAAAGTAACTTAGAAGCACAAAACAGTAACTACTAAAATTTAACTAACAGGTCATTCAGCTGCTCTTACAAAGGGAGTGAATGTAGCATTCTGATTAAAAGTGTGAACTCTCCAGCCAGGCTGATAGCTCTCTAGTTCCATTAACAACTATGTGACAAGTGGGCTCCTTAGCCCCCTCCACCTCCATTGCCTCATCTGGAAAATGAGGAGCATAACAGCAATAACCTACCTCTTAGGACTGTTACGAGAATTTAATGAAAAATACATGCAATGCTTTTTTTTTTTTTTTGAGACGGAGTCTGGCTCTGTCGCCCAGGCTGGAGTCCAGGGGCGCGATCTCAGCTCACTGCAAGCACCGCCTCCCGGGTTCCCGCCATTTTCCTGCCTTAGCCTCCTGAGTAGCTGGGATTACAGGCGCCGCCACCTCGCCCGGCTAGTTTTTTTTTTTTTTATTTTTTAGTAGAGACGGGGTTTCACTGGGTTAGCCAGGATGGTCTCGATCTCCTGACCTCGTGATCCGCCCGTCTCGGCCTCCCAAAGTGCTGGGATTACAGGCGTGAGCCACCGCGCAAGGCCATGCAATGCTTTTAGAACAGTGTCTGACATGTAATAGGTGTTCATATACCTATTAGTTTATATTGAATCCCCTTCAAATGTTATGATTGAAAAAAAAAAGAAAACTTGCAAAATCTTTGTTTCAGCGGCTCAGCCCTTTTGTGGTAGCTGCTAGCATTTAAGAATGAATGAGCTGATCTGACTGGTGAGAAGCCAAAGAATATGTCACAGGAAGCAATTCAAGGGGCAAGAGTAAACATGAAAAACTGAGCACACGACAAGTCAAGGAGATCTAAAAGTTTAAGCTATCAAGCACTAAAGATCAAATGCTGTATTTCATGGTGTAGAGAACACTGGACTGGTTTCAGGAAACCTAGGATCTGGTTGTAGCTTACCCGTCAAAGCTTACCTGTTGCCCTTAGGTACATCACTTAACCTTTCTGGAACTAAGTTTCTTTGTCAATAAAATGAAATTGAACCATTCATAACTCAAAAAGCTTATGATTTTTTATTTTTATTTTTTATTCTTTTTGAGACAGAGTTTTACTCTTGTTGCCCAGGCTGGAGTGCCGTGGCACAATCTCAACTCACTGCAACCTCCACCTCCCGGGTTCAAGAGGCTCTCCTGCCTCAGCCTCCTGAGTAGCTGAATTACACATGCACGCCACCATGCCTGGCTAATTTTCTGTATTTTTAGTAGAGATGGAGCTTCACCATGTTGACCAGGCTGGTCTCGAACTCCTAACCTCAGGTGATCCACCCGCCTTGGCCTCCCAAAGTGCTGGGATTACAGGCATGAGCCACCGCACCCAGTCGAAAAAAAGGTTTATGACCTTAAGATAGTTCTTTAATTCACCAGACTTTGTCAATCCAAATTCCTGTATATCAAGATTTTATATATCTATTAATTCACCAACAGTATAATAAGGTTTATTGGTATATTTTGCCCCATAACAAATGGTTAGAGTCATCTTAAGAATCCTACAAGATTCCAAGTACTTATTAATTTCTTGAGATAATTCTATTTAAAAATATTACTCAGAGATGAAGTAGGCTTACTGCCAATCCTAGATTTCAATATCAGCTGCCTTCATAAGCTTTACAGTGTGCTTCTGAAGTGTTGCTGTATATTTCTGGCTTTCTTTATCATTTTTACACAGCCAAAATACTACAAAAGTAAAATTTCCTGTGATGGCCACAGTGAAGAAAATGACAACTTACTCTTGCTCCTCAGTATTAATGCCTCCAAATATTATTATTATTATTACTACTATTGTTATCATTTGAGAGGGAGTTTTGCTCTTGTCACCCAGGCTGGAATTCAATCTCTGCCTCCCAGGTTCAAGCAATTCTCCTGCCTCAGTCTCCCCAGTAGCTGTGATTACAGGCACCCACCACCATGCCTGGCTAATTTTTGTATTTTTATTAGAGGTGGGATTTCATCATTTTGGTCAGGCTGGTCTCGAACTCCTGACCTCAGGTGATCCGCCCACCTCAGTCTCTCAAAGTGCTGAAATTACAGGCTTAAGCCACCGCGCCTGGCTGCCTCCAAGTATTATTTTTAAGGAACACTTTGGTTATTGGAGAATTCTAAATAATTCCCTTTACAAATGTAATAATATAAATCAAATAGGGTATGCATTAACTAGCTCAATGAATTTCTCCCAGCTCTCTCTCTCCTGGGTTACTTTCTAACAAACGTAACATTTTTAACTTAGCTTTCTGTTGTCACAATGGTCACTTATGATAAATTCCTTTATAAAAATTAATCTAACTTTAGCCTTTAAGGGTCTCCAAAAAGCAATTTTAGTAAATAACTCAGTGGGTCTTAGGTTCATTTAGGTTCAGTCCTGAAATAGAGTCTACAATCCCATTTTCAGTTTGGATAACATAAAAAAAAAAATAGGTAGTCAGGCACAGCTATTCATTTTTTCCCAGAAAATTGAATATGTTTATACAAATACCTTTTGAAATCCAGCTTGATGCCTTTATTGCTTTTCGTAACTTCAGTCAGCCACTCCTGTAGAGTATTATCACTGTTTGTTTCAGGGGGATGGGCCATAATTGGCTGGCTGTGTTCTGATCCATCACTTGGAAGAAGGACATCAGCCTCTATCATGTGAGCAGTACCTGTCCAAATAAAAGAACTTCAGTTAATGCTAAGAAAACAGGGCACAGAACTACAGGAGCCGCCATGTTCAGTATCCTTTTGAGGAAGATAAAAAAAAGGAAAGAAAAGTAACACTCAGTGAGCAATGATCCCATGCCAGGCAGTATACAAGGCCCGAACTCGTGGTCCTTATTTTTTAGCTTAGCAAACAGATGCCAAGAAGTTAAATGACTTTCCCTAAGTCACACAGATCATAAGCTGTTGACATACTCTTGAATTTCTTTCTAATACCTAGCAAAGTGCATACAAAATGGAAGGCTTAATAAGTGTTTGCTGAAGTTTTCTGGGAATAAAAATCGTACTTTTATCTCCTCAGTCCTCAAATTAGAAATTATGGATATTCATTGCTCATGTTTTAAAGTCCACATTAAAAATTCACTTCTTTGACTTACAGTTTAGTTACTGCTTAAAGGCAGACATCCTTTGAACAGGTAATGAGCTTCAGCAGACACGGTGTAAGTATGTTCAGCCGGCTGTGACAGACTGCCTCCAAGATGGCTGCCAACAACTCCTCCCGTACGTGCACACTGCTCTCCCCATCAACTTCTTCTTCCCTGCCTCCTCAGCTGGGCTGGTCTCTGGTGGGTTGCGGCCATAATTCCCAAAATAACATAATCTCGAATTTTGAAATCCCAGAAGATCAAAATCCCTAAAGTCTAAAATCCCCAAAATCACAATCCCGAAAGATCAAAATCCTGAAAATATTGGAAAAAATAATTTTAAAAACTCTCTAAAATACATTTACTTACATTTTTTTAAGTTTCTTTTTCTTTTTTTCTTTTTTTTTTAGAGACAGGGTCTTACCCTGTCATCCAGGCTGATACAGTAGCAGCATCGTACTTCACCAAAGCTTTGACCTCCTGAGCTTAGGGAATCCTCCTGCCTCAGCCTCCTGAGTAGCTAGGACTACAGGTGTGTGCCACCATGCCCAGTTGATTTTTTAAAAAAATATCTGTTGTAGAGAAAGGGTCTCACTATGTTGCCCAAGCTGGTCTTGAACTCCTGGGCTCAAGTAATCTTGCTTTGGCCTCCTCAAGTGCTGGGATTACAGGCATGAACCACTGTGCCCATTCTGTTCATTTTTAAAAGGGCATTTATTTGAGAAACCTATGAAAACATGGCAGAACACTTCAGAGGTCACTTTACACAATAAAATAGGCAAAAATAACACACATTTTTGTAAGCATAAACATCCAGGTATATTAATCAGTTGCAGAGATACAACAGTTATGAGCAAATGAACTGTAGTCATAATGAAATAGCTTAAATAACTGCAGTCATCTGAAATAACTTGATGAATAACCTAAGTCTCTTGACAACATCAGTCAAAAACTGTGATGGGTTGCCATCACACATGTAGTCACCCAAAGAACTGTGATCTTGAGAAATTTTATCTTTCACAAATGCAGATGTACAAATGGATATCTCTTCATTTATTGTGAAAGTTTCAACATTTTTATCAATAAGCACAATGGTTACCTACAAAGTCAATGTTGTGAAAACGCACCTCTGTGGAGTCGAATTTGAAAAAAAAATGCATAAAACAAATTAGAACACTCTAAAAGTCTTTATACAATCTATACCTCCAATACCAAAAACAACGCAAAGATGAAATATGTAGCATAGTGAATTATAAAAAATAATGTTGACAATTTAAAGTAGTGGAAATAGCCAAGCATAGTGGCTCACGCCTGTAATCCTAGCAGTTTGGGAGGCCAAGGCAGGCAGATCACCTGAGGTCAAGAGTTCGAGACCAACCTGGCCAACATGGAGAAATCCCGTATCTACTAAAAACTCAAAATTTAGCCAGGCGTGATGGTGTGCACCTGTAATCCCAGCTACTCGGGAGGCTGAGGCAGAAGAATCACTTGAACCCAGGAGGTGGAGGTTGCAGTGAGCTGAGATCACGCCACTGCACTCCAGCCTGACCAACAGAGCAAGACTCCTATTTCAAAAAAATTTTTAAAAAAAGATAACTACTAGTGGACAAAAACGAAAAAGAAACTTCGACACATAAAAAAAGTGGGATAGATGATAGGTAATCGCACAAGTGTACTCCATAAGAGGTGGCCAACTTGCACTGCAATGAATAGTTGCTTTCTTCTTTCTTTTCTTTCTTTTTTCTTCTTCTTCTTTTTTTTTTTTTTTGAGACACAGTCTCGCTCTGTTGCAACCTCAAACTCCTGGACTCCAGGGATCCTCCTGCCTCAGCCTCCTGAGTAGCCAGGACTACAGGCATGCACCACCACACCCTGATAATTTTTTAAAATTTTTAGTAGAGACGAGGTCTCACTGTGTTGCTCAGGCTGGTCTCAAACTCCTGGACTCAAATGATTCTCTCACCTTGGCCTCTCAAAGTGCTAGGATTACAGGTGAGAGCCACCACAACCAGCCACATTTTTTCTTCTAGGGCATGAGTCTCCTTGGAGAATACATTCAGATTCATTTTCTATGTGGCACTGTTTTTTCTGAACTTCTTCTATGATTTGATATGCACCTGCATGAGTATTCCCTATTAAATTTTCCCATCTTCTGTGCCATGTTTCTATGCTGTTTTGGGTACGTGGAAATCCATTTCACATGCACTTACATGCATAACACAAATTTGGTAGAAACAATACTGATGGTCAAACAGCAACCTCATGGCGTGTCTTCTTATCTGACCATACATGTCATTATTTTCAAACCAGTCAGTAATTTCTCTGGCTTCTTCATGCTAATGCAGCTTTAATTTACTAAAAACTCCCGGAATTTCATCAGCTGGAATGAATGCCAATGCAGATCCATAAGGCATTTTAAGCTGAAGTTTTTGTCACTGCCATCTCACATGGCCAATCCACTCATCTGAGTTTTCTGTCAAAGGCATCAGGCTGAATGAAAAAGACAAACTCTACTGGTAACAACTTGAAATTCACTCTTAGAAGCCTTGATTGCACCTAATTTTAAATATATCATTATGGTTTGGGCATTCAATTAGACATTAGGGATTTTAGACTATGGATTTTGATCTTTCAGTATTTCAACACTTGGGATATGGCATTTGGGATTGTGTCTTTTGGGATTGTGATTGGCACCACTTGTGACCTGCTTTGATCAACAGAAAGTAGTGGAAATAAAACTGTCAGTTCTAGGCCTAGCCTTTAAAACAGCTGGCACCTTCAGCTTTCTTACTCTTGAAATCCAGCCACCATGTGAAGACATTTAGGCAAGATTACTGAAGACTGATAGACCACATAGAGAGACAGAAGCCACATGGAGGAGAACTAAGACTTCCTATCTGACAGAGCATTAAGGCCACTGACATATGAGTGAGGTCATTTTAGAATTTCCAGGCCCAGCTGAGCTCCCAGATGAGTGCAGCTATATGAACGTCCTCAGCCCGTACTACATGCAACAGAAGAACCACACAGCTGACCCACAAAATCATGAGGAAAAAACACACTACTGCTATTTTAAGTCACTCATTTTTGGGTATTCTATTACACAGCAATAGATAAAAAGCAATAGGTACCTGGAAGTGGAGTGTTGCCATATCAAAAACCTGAAACATGTGGCACTGGCTTTGTGACCTGGTGGAGGCTAAGAAAGGCAAGGAGGGAACTGTTCATGGAAGTTGGAAGAGCAGTGCAGAAATTCTTATTGGAAGCTTGAGAACAATAAGCTCGTTTTATTGTTTTCCATAGTGGTAAAACTTCTGGCAATACTGTCACTGCAGCAACTGGTGGAAGACGGAGAGGATACCCAATAAATCTGTGTATTTGGCTGATGAGATTTCAAGGGGAAATGGTGAAAAGTGGCAACTGGCTTCTTTTAACCACTCACGATAAACAATGAGAAGAAAGAGCTAAGCTACATAATTAATGTTTCAGATTTTCAGCAGCATACAGACAAAATATTTCCAACTCAGGACTTCCTGAATTCAAAAATAAAACTGTTTCTTATTCCTGTCCTCTCCAGCTGGCAAGAGATTCTCAAAGTAAGAGACAGTCTTGGGCCAAAAGTTAAATCTAGGGTGTTGCCTGTCTTAGTCTGTGTTATACTGTGATGACAGAATAACAGACTGGGTAATTTATAATAAACAGACATTTATTGGCTCACCATTCTGGAGACTGGGAAATCCAATATCAAAGTGCTGATACTTAAAGAGGCCTTCTCACTGCATTTTCACCTGGTGGAAGGCAGAGGGAGAGAAGACCCACTTTCCAAAGTCCTTTTATTATGGCATTAAACCCACCCATGAAGGTGAACCCCTCATGGCCTAATCACCTCCCAGGAGTGTTACACTGGCAATTAAATTTCAACATGAAGCCAGAGTGGTGGCTCACTCCTGTAATCCCAGCACTTTGGGAGGCAGAGGCAGGAGGATCACTTGAGCATAGGAGTTCAAGACCAGCCTGGGAAACATAGTGAGACCTCATCTCTACTGAAAAAAAAAAAAAAAAAAAAAAAATTAGCCAGGCATGCTGGTGGCACAGGCCTGTAGTCCCAGCTACGTGGAAGGCTGAGGAGGGAGAATCGCTTAAGCCTAAGAGGTCAAGGCTGTAGTGAGCTGTGATTGTGTCACTGCACTACGGCCTGGGTGACAGAGTGAGACCTTATCTCTAAAAAAACCAAAAAATTTCAACATGAGTTTTGGATGGAACAAACATTCAAACCATAGCACCACCAGTAAAATATGGCCTCAGTGTCAATATCAAGCCAAGGGTACAACCATACGACCCTTTATTAAGCCCTCAGAAAGAAGGTGCCTCATGTAGCCACATAGCTAGATATGGAATCTTCTGGAATCTTAAGGGTGTTGCCCTCAGTACCTTAACTTGCATACCAAAGTAGAGAGAGGTCTACCTCAAAGAGACTTGGGGGTGTGGCTTCTGATTAAATTTAATATATTAAACGTCCACTATATTTTTAAGGAAGATATATCTACTTGGACACAAAAGGACAGAGACAGTTTAAAATGAAAAGAGGTCTGTGGGCTCCCAAATTTCTACAGGCAGGGAACAGGCTAAGAAAGCTACTCAGCTGCAAATATGAGCCAATTTCCAAAAAGCACACAAAGAGATGCTCACCAGCATTAGTCTTTAGGGGATGTAAATCTACACCACAATGAGACACCAACTCACATACACAGAGCTGGCTATAATGTTTTTAAAATGTACAATAACAAGTGTTGGCAAAGATGTGGAGAAACTAGAACCCTTATCCACACTGCTGGGAGGAATGTAAAAAGAAGCAGGCACTTTGGAAGAGTTTGGCAGTTCTTTAAAAAGCTAAACATATAGTTACCATATGATCCAGCAATTCTACTCCTCGACATATAAGCAAGACAACTGAAAACACATGTCCACAAAAACACCTGTATGTGAAATGTTTATAGCAGCAGTAATCATAGTAGCCAAAAAAGTGAAACAACCAATGTCTATCAGTTGATGAATGGATAAACAAAATGTGGTATATCCACACACAAAAAAATGATTCAGCCATAAAAATGAATAAAGAACTGATACACACTAGAAAATAGCCGAACTTTGAAAACATACTAATTGAAAGAAGCCAGTCACAAAAGGCCACATAGGAAGGTGCTTCCTGAATTTTGATTCTGGAGTCAGGAAAAGTCTTTTTGAGGAAGTGACAATTCAGTCGATACCAAAGAATCAGCTTAAGGGGTTAGCAAGGCAGAGTGTGGGGAAAAGAGCTTTCCAGGAAAGAATGTGTATGACAGCCCAAGGAGGAGGGAGCGTAGCCACATGAGGCACTGCTGTGAGGCCAGTGTGGGAATTTCTAGGAATGTGAAAACACCGTGAAGGTGGACTTGGAGACACAGGCCAGTCTATGCAGGGCCTTCAGGTTATTGAGGTGGTTTGAAGGTGCCAATAAATAGCACCCCTTTCTCCAAATGGACTTTTTAAATTTTTTATTTTTTTCCAGACAGAGTCTCGCTCTGTTGCCAGGCTGGAGTGCAGTGGCACAGTCTCAGCTCACTGCAGCCTCTGTCTCCCAGGTTCAAACGATTCTCCTGCCTCAGTCTCCCGAGTAGCCTTTAGGGAAAAAAACCTCTCCTCTTGGAAATCAGAGCAATAGAACCAAACACGTTTCCATCTAGCAATTATATTAAAGATTTTAAACAGAACACCATTTGGACCAATAAAGAGGCTTGATTTATGTTTAAATATACCACTTTGGATGCTGGGTGGAAAATAAACTGGACAGGGACAAGTGTGGAAGCAGGGAACATAATCTATCCCATTAGGATGGACTCATAAATCTATTGGATGCTTCTGGCTGCAAATAAAGAGAAATTCAGATTCAAGCTAGCAGATTTATCATCTCAAATAACTAAAAGTCCAGGGGTCAGGTGAGCTTTAAGTGTGGTACAATCAGCAGCTCAGTGACGTTATCGTGATCTTCATGTCTCTTTTCTTCACTGTCATTGGTGTTGTCTTCGTCGTAAGGCAATTTCATCTCATGATTTTAAGACAGCTACCAATAACCACTGGGGCTACATATTTTCATGTTCACATATTTCAATTTTAAGATATAAAACTTCTTTGGTAATTATAGATATAATTACTTTACTTGAGTCTAATTGTGCCCAGTTTGATCACTTGCCCACCATGGGGACAATATGAATCATCAGGAAAACTTCAAGTGCTGATTAACTTATGGTAATCCACCCCTGGAGCTACAAATGAAATCAGTTTCCATATGCTTGTATGGAGCAGAAATGGATACCTTAATAAAAGTAAAGTTCTTGGCTGGATGTGGTGGCTCACGCCTGTAATCCCAGCACCTTGGGAGGCTGAGGCAGGAGGATCACGAGGTCAGGAGTTCGAGACCAGCCTGGCCAACACAGTGAAACCTCGTCTCTACTAAAAATACAAAAAATTAGCTGGGTGTAGTGGTGTGAGCCTGTAATCCCAGCTACTTAGGAGGCTGAAGCAGAAGAATTGTGTGAATCTGGGAGGCAGAGGTTGCAGTAAGCTGAGATTGCACCATTGCCCTCCAGCCAGCCCAGGCGACAGTGCGAGATGTCTCAAAAAAAAAAAAGTTCTTATAGGAAGAAAGAAAAGGGGACTGGTGATGCAGTAAGAACTCAATAGATGTTTGCTATGTCTCTCTTCTCTAAGCTACACCATATTTAGGCTCTTTTAATTACAGTGAGGCAAAGCATAAAATAACAAAATGGCTGGGTGTGATGCTCACACCTGTAATCCCAGCACTTTGGGAGGCTAAGGCAGGAGGATTGCTTGAAGCCAGGAGTTTGAGACCAGACTCTACAAAAATTAAACAAACAAACAAAAAAAATAAACACCAAAACACCAAGACCAATCAAAGAGTTTTATACTCCTTTTATTCTCTATCAAATGCAATTCTAAGCAATGTCCAGGTACTATCCAAACAGTTTCCAGCCCTCTGCCAAAGGTGGAATTCTTCAATCATGTGAATAGTACTGAGTCCTGATGTTTGTGTGGCTTATCTCGCCAGGGGGAGGGTAGATACAGAGAAGTTGTTCTTTTACCCTATGCAAAACCTCTGCAAGGACAATAGGGCAAGTGAATTTGCGGAAAAATAGATGATCTAGTCTTTTATTATTTTCCCAGGATGAAGCTGGGGAAAGGGGTTGTAGGTTTCCTTTATCAATGTGGTTATGAAGGGGCATGAAAGCTTGGAATTTTTCATTTAAGAGTAATAGTCTAATCCCAGCACTTTGGGAGGCCAAGGCGGGCAGATCACGAGATCCGGAGATGGAGACCATCCTGGCCAACATGGTGAAACGCCATCTCTACTAAAAATACAAAAATTAGCTGGGCATGGTGGCACACGCCTGTAGTCCCAGCTACTCGGAGGCTGAGGCAGGACGATGGCTGGAACCCAGGAGGCGGAGGTTGCAGTGAGCCTAGAGCACGCCACTGCACTCCAGCCTGGCGACAGATTGAGACTCAAAAAAAAAAAAAAAAAAGTAATAGTTTGCTAATTCCATTATTTCCAATAGACAGAAAAAAAAAATTGGTCAATGGGCAAGTTGAGGAGTCTCTGGGCCCATGTAAAGTATGTTCCTAAGGTCTCCTACATGAAAGATGGGAAACTACAGCAGTACGAGCAAGAAATCCTGGTGGCTTCTAGGATAATGATAAGAAAGATGGAGAGATGTGGACTAATTCAAAATGTATTTTGGAATAGAATCATAATGACTGGATGCTATATCAGATACAACAATAAAGAAAGGAGCGAAGGCCAGGCGCGGTGGCTCAAGCCTGTAATGCCAGCACTTTGGGAGGCCGAGACCGGCGGATTACGAGGTCAGGAGATCGAGACCATCTTGGCTAACACGGTGAAACCCTGTCTCTACTAAAAAATACAATAAAAAAATTAGCAGGGCATGGTGGCGGGCGCCTGTAGTCCCAGCTACTCGGGAGGCTGAGGCAGGAGAATGGCGTAAACCCGGGAGGCGGAGCTCGCAGTCAGCTGAGATGGGGCCACTGCACTCCAGCCTGGGCGACAGAGCAAGACTCCGTCTCAAAAAAAAAATAGAAAGGAGAGAATAAATGACTCCTAGATTTCTGGTTGAAACATTTAAGTAGATTGTGGTGCCATTTCCGGAGACAGGAAAGATCATAGGAAGTGCAGGTTAGTAAATATAGTCAAGAATCTCAATTCAAATAACATAAATTTGAGACGCATGAGAGATCTCTAAGTGGAAACACCAATAAGCAGTTGGATAGACTAATATTAAGAGTCCTAACGAGAGGGAGACCTGGCATGGAGACACAGAAGATATAGAAACCGCCCAGCCCCTCTCCCTACTCTCCCATCCATAGCTCACTTTTAAAAGTGAGGGCACACTTCTGCATGGGAGACTGCATGGCTCTAATAGTCTCATATAACAGGGACAGCCAGAGGAGGAAGTCTGTATATCAAGGCATATGTTGCCTCACCCACAGGAGCTCCAGCTTGTGACCATGGCCAGACTTTGCCTTGCTTCATCAACTCCTGTTCAGCAGACCGAAGTAACTTTTCACCATCCCCAGGCTATGACGGCAAAAGGGCTTTGTATATACTATTATTATATAAATTGTATATACTATTATTATACAAATTGTATAATTTTTTTAAGTTGTATTTCTGGATTTTCAGTTGTTAAACAGAATTTATTTTCTATTTTGACCTTGAATCCTGAGATTTTTTTTTTTTCTGAGACAAGGTCTCACTCTGTCACCTAGGCCGAATGCAATGGCGCGATCACAGCTCACTGCAGCCTCTACCTCATGGGCTCAATCGATCCTCCTGCCTCAGCTTCTTGAGTAGCTGTGACTGCAGGTATATGCCACCATGCCTGGCTAATTTTTCTATTTTTTGTAAAGACAGGGTCTCACTATGTTGCCTAGGTTGATCTTGAACTCCTGGGGTCAAATGATCCACCCACCTTGGCTTCCCAAAGTGCTGGGATTACAGGCATGAGCCAGCAGCCCCTGATCACATCCTGAGATTTTCTAAGTTCACCTATTTATTATGATCATTTATCTATAGAATCTTGTTTCCTATATATACAATCATATTGTCTGTGAATAATGGTTTTATTTCTTCCTATCATTTTTTCATTTTTAAAAACTGAGACATAATTTACATACTATAAAATTCACCCTTTTAAAGTGAACCCTTTAGTGGTTTTTATTTAGTGTATTCAGAAGGTTATGCAACTATCACCACTCTCTAATTCTAGAAAAATTTCATCATCCAAAAAAGAAACTCTGTACTCATTAGCATTGACTCCTTACAGTTCCTGGCAATCATTAATCAACCATTTCCTGAGGCATCAATTTTGCCAAAATTCATTTACTAAATAATCATTGTGTAGTTATTATATGCTATGTACTGTTTTAGGCATTAAGGATTCAATATGAAACAAGACGAAGTTCTTCCTTTTGAGGAGAAAAATACAACTTAAAACAGTGTTTTGACAATAAAAGAAGCTCAGATATATAATGGATTAGGATGCAAAAATGCATACATTTTTACAATAAAATATGGAACTTCAAGGTAATTTCCTGTTGGACCACATACTGCAAGCTCTGCCCCAGCCCTGTGGTGATATGCTTTCATTCTCCTTCCCGGCTGCAGCCAACAAGAGCACTTTGTAGGAAAAGGCTGAGAAACACTGCTATAATGTTCATCTGTACAATGAAGGGATATACATACAATGATTACAGGTTGAATCAGTAAACCAAAGGCTTGATTTCTAGCTTAGGCATAAATATTGCCCAATTATTTATTAATTATAAATTGGTATACAATGGCTTCATCCATCCACTGAACAAATATTGAGTGGGTTTCTCATTAATACATGACGAAAGACATAAAAATATGTAAGATACATGGTCCTGATCTTAAAAGCTTTACTCAAATCACTAGATATATAAGAAAATATAATAATATATGAGAGTTTTGAATCACACATAACAGGCAAATTGCTTCTGGAAAATAAGAAAATTCTTCCATTATGCAATTTGTCCATTTTGTAAACAAAATGAAACACTTTATAAAAATGTTCAGCCTGGTGTGGTGGCTCACAGATTGCCTGAGCCCAGGAGTGTGAGCCTGCAATGAGCTGTGATTACACCTTTGTATTCCGGCCTGGGCAACAGAGACAGACTATATCTCTAAAAATGAATAAATAATAATTAAATAATAAATAAAAATAAATAAAATACTCATGTCAGCTTGGAACTTACACTTGGATCACCTGTCTCTAGTATCTGAAAATATACCTAGATATCAAAAAAGGAGTTGAATTAATCTATTATCCAAAGTAAATTACAAGTAACTGTACTAACTTACTTTTCAGTGCCTCATTCATTTGTGCCTTGTGGTTAGCTGCATGATACCAGGTGATCTCA
This sequence comes from Papio anubis, assembly GCF_008728515.1. Lineage (NCBI taxonomy): Eukaryota > Metazoa > Chordata > Mammalia > Primates > Cercopithecidae > Papio > Papio anubis. The sequence goes on along the minus strand of NC_044980.1, from coordinate 73,430,732 downwards.
GCGCCATCTTCTGCTGTAATCTGGCTATTTCTCAGAAAATACTCCAGTATATTTTCACTCCAAGATCCTAAAATAACAGTATTTACATGTAAATTAATATTGTTTTTTATAGGGTAAAATTTTTAAAATTAATTTTGTTGTATATATTTAAGATACACATATGCTGTTATGTGATATAGATAGATAGTAAAAAGGTTACTATAATGAAGCAAATTAACATATCCATCATCTCACATATCTATTTTCTCTGTGTGTGGCAAGAACAGCTAAAATCTCATTTAACATGAATCCCTTATATACAGTACAATCTGGAGTCCTCATGTTACACATTAGATCTTGACTTGTTCATCTTTTTTTTTTTTTTAATTTGAGAGCAGGTACTGTTTATTAACCAACCAACTTAGAAAAATAATCATGGTAGATATCTTAGTTCATTCTTCTAATAAGCCTGTTGATCTGGTCCTCCCTGCTGCCAGCATCTCTCCCTTCTACAAAATCGGTGGTCTCTCAGCTAGGTGCAGTGGCTCACACCTGTAATCCCAGAATTTTGGGAGGCTGAGGCAGGCAGATTACTTGAGGTGAGGAGTTCGAGACCAGCATGGCCAACATGGTGAAACCCTGTCTCTAACAAAAATACAAAAAAAAAATTAGCCAGGTGTGGTGGCACACACCTGTAATCCCACTTACTCCAGAGGCTGAGGCAGGAGAATCAATTGAACATGGGAGGCGGAGGTTGCAGTGAGCTGAGATCACGCCACTGCACTCCAGCCTAGATGACACAGCAAGACTCTGTCTCAAAAATAAAATAAAATAAAATAGAATAAAATAAAATAAAAAATGGATGGTCTTTTTCTCCATTCCACCTCATGGATAAGATAATTTGAAGGCCCACAGGAAGTTATTTGCTTCTCTGAAGTGTTTTCCAACAGTATAGATCTCATGAATCAGATCTTCCATGTAGATGATGCCGTATTTACCAAGAGATCGAGCAATCAAAGTGTTATCTGTTAAAACAATTCGCTTCTTATTGATTTTGCCATAACCACACTTGTAGATTACTGACTTCAGATTTGGGTATCCCCAAGCAGTATATGGTTCTACAATCCTCAGCATGTTAACTGAAGCCTGTTGAGCTTCACAAAGGTTCCAGTGAAGATTTGATGAAGGCGAAGAAGCTGTAACACCTTTTGGACCTTTGGGCTCACACCACTGACACCTCTGATCCTGAAGACAAATGCCAATTTGGGTTTTGCAGGTACACAGAAGTTGCCAGCTTTTCTTGCCATCCCTGCCATTCGAATTTCAGTTCTGTGTATCTGCCTATATTCCTTGAGACAGTGCTTTGCTTTTTCATAGATAAGCTTCCTCCTTGCCTTTTGAAGCATCTTTTGGTCAAACGTCTTTCTCAGGCACTTGATCTTCAGCTCTGCGAAATTCCTTTGCTTTTTCTTAAGGGTTTCTGGCACAGCAGGAACTTTCTTGTCTTCTACACCTTCCACGGTTCCAGCCGGAAAAAGAGGCAACTTGCTCATCTTACATATCTGTTCTGTATTCTCTAACCTACATCTCCCCATTTCCTCTGTGTCCCTCCTCCCCGTAGCCATTGTTTTGTCATCTATTTCTGTTATATTTGATTTTTTAATTCCAGATATAAGTGAGATCATGCACTATTTTTCTTTCCGTGTCTGGCTTATTTTACTTAGCATAATGTCCTCCAGGCTCATCTATGTTGTGGAAAATGGCAAGTTCTCATTCTTCTTTAGGACTGAATAATATTCCATTTTATCTGTGTACCACAGTCTATTTATTCACTCATCTATCAACAAACACTTGTTGTTTCCATACCCTGGCTACTGTAAATAATGCTGCAATGGACATGGGGGTGCAGATATCTTTACAAAGTGATGATTTCATTTCCTTTGGGTATATGACCGGGAAAGGGATTGCTGAGTTATGGGGTGGAAAAAAAATTTAATAAAGCACAGACAAGATATTGAGGGATAATAACAAAGTAGTTAGATTGGGAAAAATATAAGATTTTAAAAATAGAGAACAAGTATTATGATGTGGCAAGTATGTAATATAAACATGTTATATATTATAATTAGTAGACATATAGGATAGTCTGAACATTAGAAGCATAAGAATGCAGGAAGAAACTAAAACTCAAGTGGATATTTAAAAGCTGGAAATTACATATGATGTTCTCTACAATCCTGGTCCCAGAAATATAAGGAAAACTGAGGTAAAGTCAAAGCTATATTTAAAATTCTAAGTTTTACTCACTTGTTTTCTCTACCTGAAGCCCCATTCTACATTTATATTAACAATTTAATATTTAAATTGCATATTTTACTGCATATCTACCTTCAGATTATTCTGAGCAACATCTATATGAGTGAGCAAGTAATCTCTTGAATTAGGATTCATAAGTTTATCTAGCATGTGCAATATACGTAATTCTCATATCCTTCAACTACTTTTTGGTATAACACATTTTCTCTTGATTAAGCATTAAAATTTGTGAGTTAACAAAGACTAAGATAAGTGGTAGCAAAAATATCTGAACCCAGATCCACTCCATACTATATCATAACATACAGGAAGAAAATGCTGAACAAAAGGTGTCCATAATTTTACCTCCCTAATCCTTGTTCATGCTCCGAATGTTTATTAAGAGCCTAGCAAGTGGCTGCAAGGTCCCCAAGCATGAGAATCTTTCCTCTGTTAATTATTTGTTTGTTAACTCTGCCTAACAACAGTTAAAAATCTGAAACTGCTTCTTCCTTTTTTGTTTGTTTTTTTCCCATCTGCCATCTGTGGTGGAGCTGCCACCAAAACGCAGATTTCGTAAAATCCCTTCCGGGGAAGACCACCACCCTCAAGGCTGAACCCTCAGACACAACAGAAAAGGTAAAGGCCAAAATCTAGGAATTCCTCCTAATCAGCAAAGACGGATCCTTGCTGGCCAGCAACTGGAAGATGGACGTACTCTGTCTGACTACAACATTCAAAAGGAGTCTACCCTTTATCTTGGGTTGAGACTTTGTGGTGGTGCTAAGAAAAGGAAGAAGTCTTACACCACTCCCAAGAATAATAAACACAAGAGAAAGCAGGTGAAGCTGGCGGTCCTGAAATACTACAAGGTGGATGAGAATGGCAAAATTAGTCACCTTTGTCGAGAGTGCCATTCAGATGGTGCTGGAGTGTTTATGGCAAGCTACTTTGACAGACATTATTGTGGCAAATGTTGTCTGATTACTGCTTCAACAAACCAGAAGACAAGTAATTGTGTATGAGTTAATAAAAGACATGAGCTAACATATTTTTTAAAACCCCCCCAAAAAACCAAAAACCCAAAACCTAAAAATGGCTATCGGAAACTGCTGATAGGATATTGAGAAAAAGTAAAATTTGATCAGAGAATGGAGGGGCATATAAAGACAAATTCTAACTAACATACGAGGGACTTAGCAACCACTTCTAATACTGGGCTGCAGAATTAAAAAAAAAAAAAAGACAGTTAGGTGGAGGATTCACTATCCCCAAAGCAGTCTCCCACTCAAAACACATGGCCCTATTTGGCACATATAATAGAGTCATAGACCTTTCATACTAAGATGGCAACACATAGCCATCATTCTTTAAAATATTAAGGTAGCCATTTTAGAAGGCACATTATCGATTGGCTATAACAAATGTCTGACAATAAGAAAATAATTAAATCAGTACATATGCATGATAGAATATATGACTAATGTGGCTGTTAAAAATGAAGGTTTTCCCAGCACTTTGGGAGGCTGAGATGGGCGGATCACGAGGTCAGGAGATTGAGACCATCCTGGCTAACGTGGTGAAACCCCGTCTCTACTAAAAAAATACAAAAAACTAGCCGGGCGAGGTGGCGGGCGCCTGTAGTCCCAGCTACTCGGGAGGCTGAGGCAGGAGAATGGCGTGAACTCGGGAGGCGGAGCTTGCAGTGAGCTAAGATCCAGCCACTGCACTCCAACCTGGGCGACAGATCTAGACTCCGTCTCAAAAAAAAAAAAAAAAAAATTGAAGGTTTTGAGATACACCAAATGATTTAGAGATCTGATAAGCATGACGTTACCAGAAAAACCTAAATGTTGGTTAATGGTTCATATTGGATATTTCCAAAGCACTTTTCAACTACACATACTGCATTCAGAATTTTTATAAAGGCAACCTACAAAGTAATAATAAAATATCAGGACTCTAGAATTTAAAAACATTTAAAGTAAAAAGTTTTCCTTACCCTTTTACTAAGTGAAATTGTTAGTTTGTATTTAAGCCACAACTGTATATATCTTAAAACTTAAAAGAGGATCCAATTACCTATGATCTAGGGTCTTAGTATTATTATTTAAACAGGCTGGAACTCTGAAAACAGGGCCAAGAGAAAGGCAAAAATAGTTGCAACTTTTTTAAGATTGAGTTTTTGAGCAGTTTATTTATTTATCTATTTATTTTGAGACAGTCTTGCTCTGTCACTCAGGCTGGAGTGCAGGGGGATGATCTCAGCTCACTGCAATCTCCGCCTCCTGTGTTCAAGTGATTCTTGTGCTTCAGCCTTCCGAGCAGCTGAGATTACCGGCATGCATGCGCCATCACATTGGCTACTTTTTGTATTTTTAGTAGAAATGGTGTTTCACCATGTTGGCTAGGCTGGTCTCAAACTCCTGGCCTCAAGCAGTCAGCCACCCTCAGTCTCCCAAAGTGCTGAGATTACAGGCGTGAGCCACCATGCCTGGCCTTTTAAGCAGTTTTCATTTACAGAAAAAAATTAGGCTGGGCATGGTAGCTCATGCCTGTAATCCCAGCACTTTGGTCGGTCGAGGTGGGCAGATCATATGAGGTCAGGAGTTTAAGACCAGCCTGGCCAATATGGTGAAACCCCTTCTCTACTAGAAATACACAAATTAGCAGGGTGTGGTGGCTCACGTCTGTAGTCCCAGCTACTCAGGAGGCTGAGGCAGGGTAATAGCTCAAATCCAGGAGGCAGAGGTTGCAGTGAGCCGAGATCATGCCACTGCACTCCAGCCTGGGTGACAAAGCAAGACTCCGTCTCAAAAAAAAAAAAAAAAAAAAATTAGCAAAAAGAGCAAAGTTCCCATATCATCCCCACTCTTCCCTCAATTTCCCCAGTTCTTGTTTTTTTGGAAATTACAAAATTGCTTTTATTTAAAAATCCCCAATTTTTAACATCTTGCATTAGTGTGGTATGTCTGTTAGACTAGATGAGCCAATACTGACATTTTGTTATTAACTAAAGTCCATAGTTTACATTAGAATTCACTCTTGGTGTCATACATTTTATAGGTTTTGACAGATGTCTAGGTGTATATCTGAGATAGCAGGTTCAGTTATGGGCCACTGGAATAAAGTGAGTATCACAATAAAGCAAGTCACACAATTTTTAGTTTCCCAGTATGTATAACAGTTATGTTTACACTGTTACACTGTAGCCTATTAGGTGTACAATAGCATTATGTCTAAAAACAATGTGCATACCTTGATTTTAAAACACTTTATTGCTAAAAAGTGGCAACAATCATCTGAGCCTTCTGCTAGCTGTAATCTTTTGACTGGTGGAGGGTCTTGCCTCAATGTTGATGGCTACTGACCAATCAGGGTGGTGGTTGCTGAAGGCTGTGGTGGCTGTGACAATTTCTTAAAATAAGACAATGAAGCTATTGATATCAGTGGATTCTTCCTTTCATGAAAGATCTCTCTGTAGCACACAATCCTGTTTGATAGCATTGTACCCACAGGAGAACTTACAAAATGACAGTCAATTCTCTCAAACTCTGCTGCTGCTTTAACAACTAAGTGTATGTAATATTCTTTATCATCTGTGGTCATTTCAACAATGTTCACAGCATCTTCACCAGAAGTAGATTACATCTCAAGAAACTACTGTCTTTGCTCATACATAAGAAGGAACTCCTAGTTCATTAAAGTCTTATCATAAAATTGCAATAATATAGTCACATCTTCAGGCTCCATTCTAATTCTAGTTCTCTTGCTATTTCTTTTTTTTTTTTTTTGAGACAGAGTCTCGCTCTTTCGCCCAGGCTGGAGTGTAGTGGCGCTATCTCGGTTCGCTGCAAGCTCCACCTCCTGGGTTCACGCCATTCTCCTGCCTCAGCCTCCCGAGTAGCTGGGACTACAGGCACCTGCCACCATGCCCGGCTAATTTTTTGTATTTTTAGTAGAGACTGGGTTTCACTGTGTTAGCCAGGATGGTCTCCATCTCCTGACCTCATGATCCACCTGCCTCAGCCTCCCAAAGTGCTGGGATTACAGGTGTGAACCACTGCGCCCCACCTTCTCTTGCTATTTCTATCACATTTGCAGTTACATCCTCTACTGAAGTCTTGAATCCCTCAAAGTCACTCATGAGAGTTGGAATCAACTTCTTCCAAACTCCTGTTAAAGTTGATATCTTTACTTTCTCCCATTAATCACAAATCTTCTTGATGGAATCTAGGATGATGATTCTTTGCCCACATTCATCAGAGAAATCACTATCTATGGCAGCTACTGATTTACAAAACATTTCTCAAATAATAAGATGTGAAAGTCAAGATTACCCTTTGATCCACGGGCTGCAGAATAGACGCAAGCATGCAGGAAAACAACATCAATCTCTTTGCATATCTCCATCAGAGCTCTTGGGTGACCAGGTGCCTTGTCAATGAACAGTAACACCTTGAAAGAAATCTTTTTTTTCCTGAGCAGTGGGTCTCCACAGTGGGCTTAAAATATGCTGTAAATCATGCTATAAACAGATGTGCTGTCATCCAGGCTTTGTTGTTACATTTCTAGAGCACAGGCAGAGAAGTAGATGTAGCATAATTCTTAAGTACCCTGTGATTTTCAGTATAGTAAATGAGCACTGGCTTCCACTTAAAGTCACCAGCTGCATTAGCCCTAACAAGAAAGTCAGCCTGTCTTTTGAAGCTTTTAAGCCAAATATTGGCTTTTTCCCTCCAGCAATCAAAGTTCTAATGGCATCTTCTTACAACAGAAGGCTATTTTATTTACACTGAAAATCTATTGTTGGCCCTGCACAGTGGCTCATGCTTGTAGTCCCAGCACTTTGGGAGGCTGAGGTGGGAGGATCACTTGAGCCCAGGAGTTCAAGACCAGCTGGGGCAACATGACAAAATCCCATCTCTACAAAAAATACAAAAATTAGTAGGCTGTAGTGGTATGTGCCTATAGTTCCAGCTACTTGGGGGGCTGAGGTGGGAGGATCGATTGAGCTCAGGAGATCAAGGCTGCAATGAGCCATGATCGTGCCACTGTACTCCAGCCTGTGTTACAGAAGGAGACCCTATCTAGAAAGAAAGAAAGAAAGAAAGAAAGAAAGAAAGAGAAAGAGATCTACTGTTAGTATAGCTACTTTCATCAATGATCTTAGCTAGATTTTCTGGATCACTTGCTGTAGCTTCCCTATCAGCACCTGCTGCTTCACCTCGAAATTTTTTGTTGTAGAAACAGCTTTTTCCCTTAAACCTCATGAACCAACCTCTGCGAATCTCCAGCTCCCCTTCTGTAGCTTCTGTACTTCTCACAGTCTTCACAGAATTGAAGAGAGTTAGGGCCTTACTCTGGATTAGGCTTTGGCTTACGGGAATGTTGTGGCTGGTTTGACCTATCCAGACCACTCAGACTTTCTCCATATCAGCAATAGGGCTGTTTTGCTTTCTTATAATTTGTGTTTTCCATGGAGTGGCACTTCTAATTTTCTTCAAGAGCTTTTCCTTTGCATTGACAACTTAGCTGTTTGTCACAAGAGGCCTCTCTCAGCTTTCAAAATGTTTTTCACGCTAAGCTTAATCATTTCTAGCTTTTGATTTTGTTTTTGTTTTTTTTTCAGAGACAAGTCTCACTCTGTTGCCCAGGCTGGAGTGTAGTGGTGCAATCATAGCTCACTGTAATCTGAAATTCATGGGCTCAAGTGATCCTCCTGCCTCGGCATCCCAAGTAGCTAGGACTACAGGTGCGTACCACCACGGCCAGCTAATTTTTAAAATTTTTTGTAGAGACAAGGTCTTGGTACGTTGCCCAGGCTGGTCTTGAACTGCTGGCTTCATGTGATGACCTCAGCCTCCCAGAGTGCTGGGATTACAGCCACTGTGCCCAGCCCTCTAGCTTTCAATTTTAAGTGAGAAACAGGTGACTCTTCCTTTCACGTGAACACTTAGAGCCCATTCTATGGTTATTAACCAGCCTAATTTCAATACTGTTGTGTCTCAGGAAATAGTAAGACCCTAGGAGAGGGAGAGAGACAGGAATATGGCTGGTTGGCGAAGCAGTCTGAACACACACCATATTTATGTATTTAGTTTTTATCCTCGCCAAGCCGGCCAGCACGCACTGCCCAAGCTGGCAAGGCTCACACGCCACATTTACAGATTCAGTTTGACTTTGTGGTGCCCCAAAACAATTATTATTGTAGCATTTAAAGATCACTGATCACAGATCACCATAATAAATATAATAATTTTTAAAATATAATAATTTTTAAATTTGAAATATTGCAAGAATTCCCCAAATGTGACAGACACAAAGTGAACACATGCTATTGAAAAATACGGCACCAATAGACTTGCTCAATACAAGGTTGCCACAAACCTTCAATTTGTAAAAAAAAAAAAAAAAAAAAAGTATTATCTTCAAAGTGTAATAAAGTGAAGTACAATAAAACAAGGGATGCTTGTACAATGGCATGTATCTACCACTACAATATCACATGGAATCACAGTGTTGCTGCTCCAAACCTCTGTGCTCCCTCTATTTATCCCAACCTCCTTTCCCGTGCAACCTGTGGCTGTTTTCCAGCTACCATAGCAGAGTTGATTAGTTGGAACAGAAATGTATGCCCTGCAAAGCCCAACATTTAATATCTGGCTCTTTACAGAAAAAGTTTGCTGACCACCAAGATATGGAAACAAGCTAAGGGCCATTAGTGGGTAAATGGATAAAGAAAATGTGGCAGAGATACCCAATAGAGTACTATTCAGCCTTAAAAAAGAAGAAAATTCTGTCATCTGTGACAAATGAAGAAACCTGGAGGACAGTATGCTAAATGAAATGAGCCAGGTATGGAAAGAAAAACACTGCATAGTCTTACATGCAGTCTTACATGTGGAATTTCAAAAAGTAGAGCTTACAGGAGTAGAAAGTAGAGTGGTGGTTACCAGAGGCTAGGGATGCAGCCGGGGCAACTGGATGGGAGGGGAATATGTCAAACGGTACAAAGTTCTGGTTAGACAGGAGGAATAAGTTCCCAAGATCTATTGCACAGCATGGTGACTATAGTTAATAACTCTGGGCATGCTGGCTCACAACTGTAACTCCAGCACTTTGGGAGGTCGAGGCGGAAGGACTGCTTAAGCTCAGGAGTTCGAGACAAGCCTGGGCAATGAAGCAAGACCTTGTCTCTACTACTAAATAAAATAATAATAACCCGGGCATGGTGGTGTGTGCCTGTAGTCCCTGCTACTCAGGAGGCTGAGGCAGGAGGATCACTTGAGCCCAGGGAGTCAAGGCTGTAGTGAGCCATGACTGCACCACTGTACTCCAGCCTGGGTGACAGAGCAAGACCCTGTCTCAATAATAATACTACTACTAGTAATAGTGTATTATATATTTTGAAATTCCTAAATGAGTAGACTTTAAATGCTCTCATTACAAAGAAATGATAAGTATATGAGGTGATGGATATATTAATTAGCCTGACTTAATCATTCTAACATGTATACATGTATTGTAACATCACATTATACCTCACAAATATAGTTATTATTTGTCAATTAAAAATAAAATTAAAAAAGAAAGTTTGCTATTTGCTGACCCCTGGACGAGACAATCGTTAAGGTTCCTTCCAGTTTCCAAAAGCGACTATCAGAATTGACTTACCATTAAAGACAGTGTACCATATGTCCACACAAACACTTGTACACGCATGTTCACAGTAGCATTATTCACTATACCCAAAAGATGGAAACAACTCAAATGTCCATCAACTAATGAGTGGATAAACAAAATGTGGTGTTTCATGCAATTCCTTTTCTGGCCATAAAAAGGAAAGAAGTACTGAAACATGCTACAAGATGGATGAATCTTGAAAACACTATGACAAGCGGAAGCAGCCAGACATAAGAGGGTCTATGTTGGGTGATTCCATTTATATGAAACATCCAGAATAGGCAAATTCAGAGATAGAAAGTAGAATAGTGGCTCTGTGTTTAAAGGGTGGGGGATGGGGAAGTGTTTCTTTTTGTAAGGTGAAGATGTTTTAAAATTGTGGCAATTGTTGCACAAGTCTGTGAATAAGCTAAAATCAAACAAATAAGCTAAAACCACTGAATTATACTCTTTAAATGAGTAAATTGTATATTAATAGTATGCAAATTATACATCAGTAAGGATTTTTAAAAATTTATTAATTTTTTTTTAAGGCTCTGGCTCTGTTGCCCAGGCTGGCATATTCTTGGCTCACTGCAGCCTCTCTCAGGCTCAAGCGATTCTCCCACCTCAGTCTCTTCCTGAGTGGCTGGGTCCACAGGCATGTGCCACCACCATACCTGGCTAATTTATTTGTATTTTTTGTAGAGACAAGTCCTCCCTGTGTTGCCCAGGCTGATCCAAACTCCAGAGCTCAAGCGATCCTCCTGCCTTTCAAAGTGTTCAGATTACAGGCGTAAACCACCACGCCCGGCCAGGATGGAACTTTTCACTATACATCCTATTGTGCCTTTTTAACTTTTTTATGTTGAGAATGTATTTTTTTTTTAAGTAAGGGGGAAAAATGACATATAACAGAAGAATCTGGTTAAGAATTAGTTTTATCAATAACTCGGTAATGAGAAGAAAATTTGTTTTTTTTGTTTTTGTTTTTGTTTTGAGACAGAGTCTCTCTCTTGCCCAGGCTGGAGTGCAGTGGCAGGATCTCGAATCACTGCAAGCTCCGCCTCCCGGGTTCATGCCATTCTCCTGCCTCAGCCTCCCGAGTAGCTGGGACTACAGGCGCCCGCCATCACGCCCGGCTAGTTATTTTGTATTTTTAGTAGAGATGGGGTTTCACCGTGTTAGCCAGGATGGTCTTGATCTCCTGACCTTGTGATCCGCCCGCCTCGGCCTCCCAAAGTGCTGGGATTACAGGCGTGAGTCACCGCGCCCAGTCTGAAAATTTGTTTTTTAAAAAATGGCATTTGTCAGGAATTGGACGTTTTTCACTTATGCACACATTTTTTTCCAAGATTCCGTAAACCTTGCATCGATTCAGAAGAGAACCTGGATTTATACAGCCTGTGAGTGAGAATGGTGTAAGTCTTGAGTGTGGGCTTTGTCCCAGATTTGTTTGGATTCTTAGGAAAGCCAGGCTTTAAAAGGATTTATACTGAGAAGTAAAGAACCCAAGAGTTAAAAATGGAAAACTCTGGTCTGAAGAAAATGTTCTATGGAGGTTTAGCACAGGTCTTAAAAAAGAGAAAAAAAAGTTCACATCCTTTGACCCAGTAATTTCCGTTACAAGAATCATGTCCAGGATAAAAACAAACCAAAAACATAACTGAGGAAGAACAATGTAAAAATGTTTATTACAGAATGAATTCTAACAAAACTAAACAGGAAACAACTGACTAACGTTCAACATTAGGAGACTGGTTAATTACAATATAACTGTATTGTATACAATATAATTGTGTAAAACAATTCAGTCATTCAAAATTATGTTTATAAAAACCTTGGTGACATGGAATACTATAAGAGGCAGGATTTTAAAAATTACGTTTACCATGACCTTAACTCTATTTTTAAGAGTCAGGGTTGTTAGAAAATACCAAAAAGTTAGTAGTGGTGCCTGTGGGTATCAGCATTTGGGGAATTTTTTTTTCCTACTTCCCTATACTAATATACTTTATAAATGTTCTATAATGGCATTTATCAGAACCTGGACATTTTTCGCTTACACACACGTGTTATTCGAAGATTCTGTAAACCGTGCATCGATTCAGAAGAGAATCTGTATTTATACAGCCTGCTAGTCAGAATGGTGAAAGCGTGTATTATTTTTACAATTAGGGAAAAAATCTAAACTGAAGAAAGAACGCGTCACTGAGGTTGTCTCATGCCACTACTTAAGTTTACAGAAAAGATACTGTAACCTCCAAGAGCGGAACTATTGTCCCGCAAGTTGAAGCACTTGATTCCAAGGGGAAACAAGCGAGCCGCACTCTGCCAGGTTTCCAGGCCGCGCGCTCAGCAGCCGGACTACGCCGGGCCCGGCCCACCGTCCGCATTCCCAAGCCTCCCCCAGTTTCCAAAGAGGAACCGACTGACCCAGACCGCCCCCATGCGGTCTGCGGAAATTAAGGAATTAGGGAAACGTCACATTCCTTTCCTTTCAACCAAGACCTCAAAAGACACTGACTCTGCCATTCTCCGACCTCCCCCTAACGCCTGTCCCTTAACGCCCACCCGGCAAACCAAGGTCATCGCCAGGCGATCGGGGGCGCGCCCCGAGTGCGGAGCCGGCTTCAAGCCCAGCCGCCCGGTACTGCGCGGCGCGCTCCTAGGTTCCTAGCAAGGAGGACCGCGGGAGCCCACAAAGGGAGGGTGCCGCCGGCGGAGCCTCTCAAAGCGCCCCACCTCCAGACAGACGTGCTTGGCGCTTACCTGGGCCTCCAGCGGATGCTGCCATGGTGATGACGCCCGCCGTCTGCGCAGGCGCCCAGCGCCTGGCGCCCCTGCTAACCGGGCACTGGCGGCACGGAAATTCGACTCCACAAACCACAGGCCTCGGGCAGGGGAAGAGCAAGGCGGGCGCCAGCGAAGCGGAACCAAATGGAGCCGCGGCACGCAGGCGCAGAGGCTGGCGTTCGAGGTTCGCTTACGGGCCGCTCCGCCGGGCAGGTGTTGGCCAAGCGCTCCTCCGAAAGGTTTCGGAAGCAGGTGGTAGCTCTGAAGATAACGCTGCGTTAGGGAATACTGCGGCGGAGGATGGAACTCCGATTGAAAGCAGTTGCTGGAGTGGAGCACGAATTTCAAAAGTTGGATATATTTTCTTTTAAATGTTAGTAATATCCTAAAAGGATGTGGAATCATTACTGATAAAAATCAGTGTTTCTGGCCGGGCACGGTGGCTTACGCCTGTACTCCCAGCACTTTGGGAGGCCGAGGTGGGCGGATCACTTGAGGTCAGGAATTCGAGACCATCCTGGCCAACATGGTGAAAACCCGTCCTTACTGAAAATTTTAAAAATTATCCGGGCATGGTGGTGCGCGCCTGTAATCCCAGCTACTAGAGAGGCTGAGGCACAAGAATGGCTTGAACCAGAGAGGTGGAGGTGAGCCGAGATCGCACCACTGCACTCCAGCCTGGGCGATAGAGGTAGACTCTGTCAAAAAAAAAAAAAAAAGTTTTTGTACAGTTACCGAGCAGATAACCTGAAGTTTTCTTCTCCCCTTCTGTCTCTCTACCAGTGTTCACTCAGAAAACGCTCCCAGCAACTGGGTTCTCCCATCCACTGTCTTTCTAGCCCTCCTTAACTCATTACTTTCTGATGCCAAACTAGTGATCAGAATTAGCAACAAAGCTCTGCCATTTTCGGCTTCTGTGACCAAAAAACTCAATCTGCCAGTGGTAGAGTTAGGATAACTATCATCACCTGACACATAATACAAAGGGGAGCGATTCTTGCCCAGCCTTTCAGATAAAATATTTTTCATCACTCCAAAGCAATCACTCTCCATTTACCCCCTTCCTACCCCCAGGCAACAATTCATCTACTTTCTGTCTCATGAATTTGCCTATTCTGGAATTTGATGTAAATAGAATCACAGACTGTGTGTATGATCTTTGTATCTGGCTTCTTTCACTTGGCATGTTTTCAAAATTCATCCATGTTTTAGCATGTATCAGTACTTTCTTCCTTCTTATGTTGGAATAAATTCCAGTTTGTATATACCACATTTTATGTGTGTCCATTCAACAGCTGATGGACATTCGGGTTGTTTCCACATTTTGTCTTTTATGAATAATGCTGCTATGAACATTTATTGACAAGTTTTGCGTGGACGTATATGAACACATTTCTGCGTACATATCTGTGTACATACCTAGGAGTGGAACTAACTTGTTCATATAGTAACTCTGTTTAACTGTGTGAGGAACTGCCAGTTTTGCAAAGCAGCTGTACCATCTTTCATTCCTACCAGCAGTGTATGAAGATTCCAGTTTCCCCCCGTCCTCACCAGTACTCCTTGTTATTATGTGTTGTTTTTAATTATAATCCTAGTAGATATGAAGTACTACCTCATTATCTTGATTTGCATTTCCCTACTAATAATGTTGAGCCTATTTTCAGGTACTTATCGGTCATTTATATATTTCCTTTGGAGAAATGTCTTCTCAAATCCTGTGCTCATTTCAACTGTGAGAATTCTTTGTATAGTCTCAATACAAATTAACAGATAATTTGCAAATATTTGCAATATATTCTCCCATTGTGCAGATTGTCTTTTCAGTTTCTTGATGGTATTGATTGCAGTACAAGTCTTCTTTAAAACACTTTTTTTTCTTTTTCTTTAGATGAAGTCTCACTTTGTTGTCCCAGGCTGGAGTGCAGTGGCATGATCTCGGCTCACTGCAACCTCCACCTCCCGGGTTCAAGTGATTCTCCTGCCTCAGCCTCCTGAGTAACTGGGATTACAGGCATGCACCACCACGCCTGGCTAATTTTTGCATTTTTAGTAGAGACAGGGTTTCACCACGTTGGCCAGGCTGGTCTCAAACTTCTGACCTCAAGTGATCCACCCCACCTTGGCCTCCCAAAGTGCTGGGATTACAGGCATGAGCCACTGTGCCCAGCTATCTTTTTTTTTTTTTTAACTTTTAACTTCAGGGGTCCAAGTGCAGGTTTGTTATATAGGTAAACTGTGTTATAGGGGTTTGTTGTACAGATTATTTCATCACGCAGGTATTAATCCTAGTACCCATTCATTATTTCTCCTGATCCTCTACCTCCTTCCACCCTCCACCCTCCAAAAGTCCCAGTGTGGTGTTCCCCAATCTGTGTCCATGTGTCTCATCATTTAGCTCCCACATTTATAAGAGCATGTGGTATTTGGTTTTCTGTTCCTGCATCAGTTTGCTAAGTTTTTATGACATATTGGTCACAATATTACCACAATATTTTCATATATTTTACAATATTCCTCTTCACTGTCCTTATTTTTAGAGCTGCATATCGAAGTGTGAGACATGAAAGGATATGTCTGATATTTGCTTTAAAATGCTCCAGCAAAGAAATTAAAGGATGGATGAAGCAACAGAGGCAAATCTTGATAGTGTTGACTTGGAGGACTTTGTAAGCTGGGTATATAGATTTTCATCCTACTATTTCCTTTACTTCTGAGTGTTTGGAAATTTTATGGTAAAAATAAGTCTAATTACTTTTTTGGCACAAAACGAGGGTTTTGTAAGTTAAGGGTACATGCTGCACTGGGGAAAGAATATAACAATTAGAATGTGAGACACAGGCCCCAGTTTGAGTCTGGGGCTGCTTTTGGTGACATCTAAATAGGAATAAAGGCGAGGCATGGTGGTTCACACATGTGATCCTAGCACTTTGGGAGGCTGAGGCAGGAGGAGACTCATCTCTACAAAAAAATAAAAAACGAGCCAGGTGTGTTGGCATGTGCCTGTAGTCTCAGCTAATCAGGAGGCTAAGGTGGGAGGATTGCTTGAGCCCAGGAAGTCGAGGCTGCAGTGAGCCATGATCATACCACTGCACTCCACCTGGGCCACAGAGCAAGACTGTCTCAAAATCAAAACAAAGCACTGCATGAATACATTTTCAGAGAGTCCTAATAGCTAGAAAGTGTTCCCTTAAATTCCAATTTAGTTTCTAGCTGTGTGACTTTGGTCAGATTACTCTCTCTCTGAGCTTGGTATCCAGTCTATGAAATGCAATAATAAATCACAGGGGAACTGGGTGCAGTGGCATGCACCTGTAGGCTCAGCTACCTAGGAGGCTGAGGCAGGAGGATGGGTTAAGAGCCTAAGTTCAAGGGCTGTAGTGTGCCAGGACTGTGCCTGTGAATAGCCACTGCACTCTAGGCCTGGGCAATACAATGAGACCCTGTCTCATAAATTAATTAATTAATTAAAAAATAAATTACAGGTAATATTCATTGTTCTGAAGTTTGCTTTGTCTGACAGCAAAATAACCACTCCAGCTTTGTCCCGTTTTCTTCTTCTTTTTAGTGTTTGCATGGAGTATCTTTTTCCAACCTTTTACTTTTTACCCTGCATGTACCATTGTATCATAAATGGCTTGTACAGATAGCGTATAATTTAGGTTAAAAAAAAATCCATCTGGCCGGGCACGGTGGCTCATGCCTGTAATTCCAGTCCTTTAGGAGGCCAAGACAGGCAGATCAGTTGAGGACAGGAGTTCAAGACCAGCGTGGGCAAAAGGGTGAAACCCTATCTCTAATAAAAAGAAAGAAAAAATTAGCCAGGCATGGTGGTACATGCCTGTAATCTCAGCTACTCAGGAGGCTGAGGCAGGAGAATCACTTGAACCTGGGAGGTGGAGGTTGCAGTGAGCCAGGATCATGCCACTGCACTCCAGCCTGCATGAGAGTGAGAGTCAATCCAAAAAAAAAAAAAAAAAAATTCCAATCTATGTGTTTTAGTTGCCATATTTAGACCATTTACATTTAATGTAATTGTTTTTTATTTTTATTTTTAGGGACAGGGTCTTGCTCAGTGGTCCAGGCTGGAGTACAGTGGTATGATCACAGCTCACTGCAGTCTCAAACTACTGGACTCTAATGATCCTCCCACGTCAGCCTCCTGAGTAGCCAGGACTACAGGCATGCACTACCATGGTTGGCTAATTCTTTTATTTTAAATTTTATGCAGATACAGGGCCTCACTACATTGCCCAGTCTGATCTTGAACTCCTGGCCTCAAGTAATCTTCCTGCTTCAGCCTCCTAAAGTGTTGGGATCATGGACATTAGCCACCACACCTGGCCTACTGTAATTTTTGATACAGCTGGATTTAAGTGTACCATTTTGTCATTAATTTTTCTTGTTGGTCTCTTACTTTCTTTACACTTGTTTTCCTTGCTGACTTTATTTTGAATTAATTATTTTTCCAAATTCCACTTTATATGCTGGCTTTTTAAACATATCTCCTTGCATAGTTTTTTAAAATGGTTGCTCTAGAGATGATCATTACATACTAAACTTTTTGTAACCTACTTAGAATTTTTACCACTTCAAGTGAAATTTAGAAACCTTACCATGTAGGTCCGTTTACTGTCCCCTTGGTGAGGATGCAGTTTTCATCTGTATTACATCTACATGCATTGAAAATCCCATCAGATGATGTTATAAAGTTTTTGTTTCAGCAGTTACATATATTTTAACAAACATATAAATTTATTTGGTTTATCCAGAGATTTGCCATTTTGGTTGCTCTTCCTTCTTTGCAATCATTTTCCATCCCCATGAACTTCCTTTAGCATTTCTGTTACAGGAGGACTACTAGCAATGAATTATTATAGCTTTCCTTCTTCTGAAAATGTCTTTATTTCAGCCAGGTATGGTGGCTCATGCCTCTAATCCCAGCACTTTGGGAGGCCGAAGCAGGTGGATCACCTGAGGTCAGGAGTTCGAGACCATCCTGACCAACATGGTGAAACTCCTCTCTACTACAAATACAAAAAAAGTAGCCAGGCATGGTACCACGCACCTGTAATCCCAGCTACTCCTTGGGAGGCTCAGACAGGAGAACTGCTTGAACCAGGAGGTGGAGGTTGCAGTGAGCTGAGATCACACCACTGCACTCTAGCCTGGGCAACAGAGCAAGACTCCATCTCATTAAAAAAAAAAAAAAAAAGTAAAGAAAAAAGAAAATCTCTTTATTTCATCTTCTTTCCTAAAGAATATATTTGCTGGATAAAGGATTCTGTGTTGACAGTTTTGCTGCTTTTTTAAAGCACTTTATAAATGTTGCTCCATGGTTTCTGATGAGAAATCTGCCATCACTGAAATCTTTGGTTCTCCTATATACAAAGTATTGTTTTCTGCCAGTTGCTTTCAAAATATTTTCTTTACACTTGGTTTCATCACTTTGATTATGATGTGCCTGGGTGCGGTTTTCCTTTTTGGGATTTGCTGTGCCAGTAGACCTGTTTTAAATAGAATACTATGTAAATGTATGTAAATACTTGTCTTTTGCCAAATATTTGGAAGTTTTCAACTATTATTTCTTCAGATATTTTTTCTTCCAATTGTTCTTTTTGGACTCCTAAGACATGAATATTAGACTGTTTGATATTGTCCTACAGATCCCCAAAGGTCTTCTCATTTTTTTCACTTTTTTCTCTTTGTCATTCAGACTGGATAATTTCTGCTCATGTATCTTCAAATTTACTGACTCTTCCCTCAGTCATCTTCATCCTGTTGTTGAGACCTTCCAGTAAATTTTGTTATTGTATTTTCAGTTCTACAATTTCCACTTGATTCTTTTTATAGCTTCTATGCTGAGACTTTTAGCTTTCCATTTATTTCAACAGTGTTTACCTTTACTTTATATATTTCCTTTGGAGAAATGTCTTCTTTACTTTGTGTAGCATGATTAAAATAACTAGTTTAACGGCCAGGTGTGCTGGCTCATGCCTGTAATCCCAGCACTTTGGGAGGCCCAGGCAGGCAGATCACTTGAGGTCAGGAGTTTGAGACCAGCCTGGCCAACAGGGTGAAACTCAGTCTCTACTAAAAATACAAAAAATTATCTGGGCATGGTGGTACACACCTGTAGTTCCAGCTGCTCAGGAGGCTGAGGCAGGAGAATCACTTGCACCCTGGGGGTGGAGGATGCAGTGAGCCAAGAGTATGCCACTGCACTCCAGCCTGGGTGATACAGACTG
The DNA here is from genome assembly GCF_008728515.1 of Papio anubis. Lineage (NCBI taxonomy): Eukaryota > Metazoa > Chordata > Mammalia > Primates > Cercopithecidae > Papio > Papio anubis. The sequence continues at coordinate 73,411,749 of NC_044980.1, read as the reverse complement.
TCTCAAAAATAAATAAAATAAAAAATAAAATAACTAGTTTAAGTCTTTTTCTGATAATTCTGACATTTGGGTAACCTTAGAGTTGGCTCTTGTTCATTGTCTTTTCCCTGGAGAGTTGCTTAGGTTTCACTAGTTCTTTGCCAAGTAATTTTGGATTGTTTCTGGGATATATTTGGAATATTATGATATTCTCTATCCTGTTTAAATCCTCGTAAGAATGTTTTTGTTTTGTTTTTTGTTTTAACAGACCATCAATCCAGTTAAGTTTCAAAGCACACATCCTGGCCGTTTTTTGGTGGCTGTGGTTCCAATGTTAGTTTTCACTGCCTTTGTTAAGCTGTTCTTTGCCCCAATTGTGTACCATCTGGTGGCTAATCTGAAACCTGGACAGTGGCCTACACTATAATTCAGGATTCAGAACCTTTGCTCACCTTGCTTCTGGTGAGTTTCACACATACACAGCTTGGGAGATGATCCCAGGATTTTATTCACAGTTTTAAGGGTTCTTTTCCTTTAGTTCCCTCCTATTTGTGATCTTACCTATACTCTGGTTTCTAGAACCCCATTCTTGGTTTCTGGCCAGAAAGTCAGGGCTTTAAGCCTCCCCACACCATTGCCAGTGTTCTGCCCTGCAATGTCTGCCACTAGTGCACCAGGGGTAAGAGAAGAGTGATACCTCTTTACTGCTGCAGGATTGATGTAGAGCAAGGAAAGTCCAGAAGGTTCCAAGTCATTACCCATGGTGTCTACTGTTGGGGAGGTGGGTCTTACTGCATCTTTCCTGAGGCTTAGAATAGTACAATTAAATTAAAAACGGTTTTGCCCCATAGCCTCCAACCTCCTTTCTGGTCCTCTGACTAGAAAGAGCAAATTGCTCCTTGGACTCTTTTTCTCTGTCAGCTAGCATTTCCAGTTGTCCTGTTAAATGTCTTTTTTCTTTTTCCTTTTTATTTAGTTTTTTGAGACAAGGTTTTGCTCTGTTGCACGATCACAGCTCACTGAAGCCTCAACCTTCTGGGCTCAAGTGATCCCCCCACCTCAGCCCCCATGAAGCTGGTACCACAGGCATAGCCACCACACCTGGCTATTTTTTAAAATTATTTTATTTTTTAGAGACAGTATCTCTCTGTGTTGCTCACTTTGGTCTCAACCCAAGCTCACGTGATCATCCTGCCTTGGTCTCCCAAAGTGCTGGGATTACAGGTGTGAGCCACTGCACCTGGCCCTGTTATGTGTCTATGTGTGGATTTTCTAGTTTATTCTGTTTGGGATTTGTCTGGCTTCTACAATGTGTGGGGTCATGTCTTTCATCAGTTTTTAGAATTCTGCATTCTATCTAAGTATTTGCTCGGTCCTATTCTCACCTCTCCTCACAGCTAATGAAACATATTAGAATTTTTCACTGTATTCTCTATGGGTCTTCTGTTTTTTTCCAGCTGTCTCCCATGTTGCTCTGTGAATAGTTTCTCCTGAGTTATCTTCCAGTTTATAAATTACCCCTGATTGGCTGTGTTCTATTACATCTATTTACTGAGTTTTAAAGTGCAGTTTTTAATGCATATTCTTGAAATGTTTATATTCAGTTCTTTCCCAGATTAGCTCCACAACTTTTTAGAGTATAGTTTCCCATCTCCTGCAAGTACATTCACACATCTGACTTTATTTCTTTTTGTTTGTTTGTTTTTTTGTTTTTTTGAGAGGGAGTCTCGCTCTGTCGCCCAGGCTGGAGTGCAGTGGCCGGAGCAAAGAAAACAAATCTAATACCTGTGTATAAAACAAATCTAATACTACATCTGTGAGTTTGTTTTCATTGCTTCAAGTAATTCTTGCCTCTAGAATCTAGTTTCCTTATATGACTAGTTATTTTTTACTATGTGTTACTAGACATATTTGAAAAGTAATTTGAGGACTACAGTGAAATTACTTTTCCATGGAAAGTATTTACATTTTACTTTCTCTGTCACCCGGAGGCATTACTAGTGTGGGAACACCTTAAAGGAAGTTCAGTGCTTAAGATTCTTTAGATCACTGGGGCAATTCTAAACTTGCCTGTTCTTTTACATTGATTCTTCCACCTCTGATTCATTATCATCCTAAAGGTGAAACTATTTGGGGATCTCAGCCTATTGTGTGGAGGGTCTCCTGTTATATGCATCACCTTATATGGGCCCTGAACTTTAATTTCTGTCCCCCTCACTCATAAGGTTGTCAGAGTAAGGATCCATGCTCGCTTCTCTTATTCTCTTTACTTTTGGACTAGGCATTCCTTATTGTCTGGAAAATCTCTTTGATGATTTAAGGTTATTCTTGTATTTTAATCAGGAATTGTTTTCAACAGGAACATGATGTAAATATCCAAGCATGCAATTTTCAGAAACAGGAAGTTTCCCACAATTGAATCTTTGTTCCTACATGGCCAAATCCTACTCTTTTTGTTGTCATACTCTGCACTTAAGCGCATACTACTTGTGGCATGGAATCCATAAATGTTGATAAAGAACTATGTCTAATTCTGTCAGAACAATTAATCATTTTTAGAAATTTTTGCTTAGAAACCTGGTAAAGTGCTCTGCATGTAGCAAGTATAAAAACACACAAAGTTTGTTGAACAGCTGCATAAAACAGATGGGCTAGCTTTTACTTCATATTTCAAAATTCAGAGAAAGAGAGTAGTATTAAAAGACATACGCCAAAAATAGATCATTGCAGACTGAGTACAAAGAACTATTCTATTTCTTCACTCTTAAAAAATTAAAATTTCAAATTACGTACCAATGACCAAATAAGTAACATTCAGAAACATACTATATATCTACAAAGAATACTTCAAAATGTGCCTCCAAACTTCAGGCACGTAATTCCAATTTTTATTGAATGTAGAGATTTTAAGAAAACAAATCCAAAGCTATTCCATCATGGAACAGCCCTCTACCATTTGGTTATTTTAAGACTGTGCAGTTACTTACACGGCAGAATACACACACTATATTAAGAAAACATAAATTGGGTTTGATATGCAATTGTTTTCATCTTACACCATTTCAATACATTTCACAAATTATAACAGGTTGTCATTTTAGTGAATATCTGCAACACTTTACATTGTTCATGAAGTAGCTACTTCCAGAAGGCTGATATTCTCCTCCAAATTGTCTTTGGCTAGTACTACAGATGTGATTCAGTCCAAACTATATGCCCAAACTGATTAAAATTCTCAGTCTCTCCTAGCTTGAGACCTCAGATCCTGAGTTATAACTTTGACTTGATCTTCAAGTTGAGATGCTTCATAAATATTTTTCTTAAAACAGGGCTATTTAACATAATTTATTTTTCTTGAAATATATCAGTGTTTTTGATACAAAAACATATTACACGTAAGAATATTTAAAGCATCAAAATAATGATTAATTTTTTTACATAAATGACAGGACTACAGTATGCCCCCCACTTTTTTGATGTTTGAAGAGGAAAGCTCTGTAACAATTTCAAATACATAGGATTTAACTTATGTTAATATCCTGTTATAAAAAATAACTACCATATAAAGAATTTAAAATATGCAAAAGTAATTAGTTCATTTAAATTTATACTTATACATTGGTGTCAGTGAAAATATGCTGAGTTGCCAAGAAATTTCTAAGGATTAAAGTGGAAGTAAAAAAACCTGTTTCAGGCTTCATTTATTGCTACATAATGACTACTTCAAGGGTCATCTGGCCTGTCGTCAGTCACTCTTAGAAGTGGTAAATACAGTGGTATACTTTGGAAGGAAAGGAGGAAAAAAATAATGCACTGTGATACAAAAATATTACCTATATATAAATTATTAAAGATTTATAAAACACATTCAGAATATGTTCTTGCTATAAAAACAATATACTTAAATATAGAAGCAAAAAGTCCTGAAGCACCCACAATTATTTTAATATCCATTTAATCAGGAAAAACTATATATATATGGATATATAATACATACATATGTAATAATTTGAGAAGAAAAAAGGCAAAATTCTGATTTTAATCCAAAAAGAGTTTATCTAATTATGGAGGTAGGTCTCCACTCCAATTATACAAATAAGTTATCAGCTTTATTCAAAGAATTGTAAGTCTAAGATCTTGAAACTGGTTTTTGTGCCACTGAAATACAATTTTGACAGACTTCAGAAACCAGTATTCTAACTGGCATATACACAAAACAGATATTTCCTTCATAAGGTTACATCTGAAAAGAGCCTCATTAAAATCATTATTGGCATAAAGAGGTATACCTAAGTGCAGATACTTTGGCTTAGCATTTAAATAACACAGTAAATGCTACAAATTTCTTAGAAGAAATCTTTGTCTTTTTAGTACTTAAATTAATTGTAAAGCTTCAAAAAGTATGGATCTCTTAAATTTTTAGATATTTAAATATTGTGCTAATGATTTGAAAAGATCATTCCTGCCTAAAGAGTAAAGCTTATGTGTTTCAAAAATCAGACATATTTATACTTTTAGTGTTTGTGGCATTTCAGCTTTAGTGCTGGAGTTAGTTTTAACAAATCAGGTTGCAATATGTAATACGGCACATTCTTTCACTAAAAAAGATGTTCTATAATGAAAAACACTAATTCTATTTCTAATGGTAAACTAGAGTTGGAGGTCCCACCATGGATCACAGGTATCAGAGCACTATCAAGATCATTTAGATAATGCTGAGGCAGAAGTTGGCCTTCAGATCCTGCCTGAAATTCAACCTGGAAAAAAAAAAAAACATCTTGATAAGAAAATGAGCAATCTTGTCTAGCTCAGAATGTGAATATAAAATAAGTGAAATATTTTAAAATATCAGTTCAAGCATGTTAAATAAAATATTGATATATTTATTTTAAAAATTCTACATTCTCCTGTATCTTTTATCTGTCTACTACATAAATTATAATTGTCCCTCCCCATATATCATAAAGATAAAATTCCACTATGTCATACTTTATGTTTCCTCTAAATGAACACATAATAAATTAGAGGGATTAAGCTTTGAATAACTGCCGACACTACTTAAATTAAAAACCCCATGGTATTAAAAATACTTAAATTTCAAATTTGTTATTGCAATAAATTAGACTCTAACGTTGGTGCAAATTATGTTTTAATACATTTGGCTAAAAAAAAATTTACAGTGCTTACTCAAATAACAAATAGTGGGTGCTTCCTTGAAAAGAGGGCTTTTAATAGTGAGATAAAAACAAAACCCCTTTTCCAGTGAGAACTATGAGTAAAACATATCCTGGCTGAAGAAAAGCAAACCTTCAGCATATGAACTCACCCATGTTTAGATTAACTATTCTAATGAAGTCTGATTTGAAAATCTATATTGGATGTTGGAAAGAGTTACTTGGATGTCAGAAAGAGAACTTTCAGTTCAAATCTGTTAGGAAAATACATATTCCTATTCCTAAAAAATTAGAAATATTTTCCTAACAGATTTGAACTGAAAGTTGAAAGAAAAACCAATTGTTTTTACATGCAAAATGATTATCACTCCTTGTTAAGAGAAATATGCATTAAAATAACACCGGGGGCCAGGCGTGGTGGCTCACACCTATAATCCCAACACTTTGGGAGGCCGAGGCAGGAGAATTGCTTGAGCCCAGGAGTTCAAGACCAGCCTGGGAAACACAGTGAGACCCCATCTCTTTAAAAAGTAATAATATTAATAATAACGCGGTATTAGTTTTTACCTATCAAATTGTCCAAGTTCAAAAGTTTGATTATATACTTCTTTGATAAGGATGTGGGGGAGGCCAGGTGCAGTGGCTCACATCTATAATCCCAGCACTTTGGGAGGCCAAGGTGGGCGGATCACGTGAGGTCAAGAGTTCAAGACTGGTCCAGCCAACATGGTGAAACCCCATGTCTGCTAAAAATACAAATATTAGCAAGGTGTGGTGGCACATGCCTGTAGTCCCAGCTACTTGGGAGGCTGAGGCAGGAGAACTGCTGGAACCCAGGGGGTAGAGGCTACAGTGAGCCAAAATCATGCCACTGCACTCTAGCCTGGGTGGCAGAATGAGACTCTGTCTCAAAAAAAGGATGTGGGGGAAAGAGCTCTCACAAATTGCTGGAGGAAATAAATATAAATTGATATAACCTCTATATGGGATAATATGGTAACATCTATTGAGTATATACTCAGGCCTGGAAATTCTACTCAGAATTCTTCTTATAGATATACTTATACTATGTAAAAGCAAAATATTGTGGACAACCTGAATGTCTATCAACATGTCAAATATGCACGAATAACGAGTTAGATAAATTATGGTACATTTATATAATCAACTACTATGCCACTTTTTAAAAAAATGTATACTAGTACTAATATCTTTAAGATATATTTAAAAAGGTAAAAAATCTGTAAAAGGGGGAGATGAAAAAGGAGGACACACACTTATTTGCTTGTACATGCATAAAATCACAAAGAATACATAAGAAATGAGTAACACTGATTGCTTGGCCGGAGAGGGAGGATAAAGAAAAGTATGGAGGTGAACTGATGGGTTGGATGTCAACAGTAGGAAAGACATTTCCAAGGCTGTTGCCTTATACAACTCTACTGGGAACCATTTACATTGTAGTCTGGAGTTATTATCTCGAGTCCACCAGTTACATAGAATACAGTGTGAATGCTGCTCTCTGCAAATATTCAGTGAGGTGGTCCTGTTATATATACACTTTTAGACTTTTAAGATTTTAAATCATGTACATATAGAATCTAATCAGAATAAGTAAATTTAAAAACCTACCTATAAAAGGCAGAGTAGTCATGGAGAAAGGTTCAGTAAACTATGGCCTACAGGCCAAACTTGGCCCCACTGGGTAAACAAAATTTCACTGGAACATAGCCACACTTATTTGTTTACATACTGTGAATGGCTGCTTTCCCAATATAATGGTAGTGTTGAGTAGTTGTGAAAGAAACCATACTGCCTACAATGTCCAAAATAGTTACTGTCTGTTCTTTTACGAAAAAAGTTTGCTGACCCGTTGTGGAGATTAATACAGATAATATATGTGAAGTGTGTAGCACACATTTGATGCTCAACAATTTTCATTCTCTTTCATCTCAAAAGGTTGAAGAAAAACTTCACTATTTTAATATGCAATACATTCATTTCAAAAATACATCACAAAAACAGGCCTCACCATATCAGTGTCAGTGGAAACTCTGAGTCCAATTTTATTCATCCCATTACTCTTCAGAGTTTTCAGGTGAGGGCACAGGGCAGCACTACAAGCCATGGCTATTTCTTTTGCAAACTGATAACAAGTTGATAAAATAGATAAATCCTGGTCCTTTAGAAAGTAGAACACCTGAAATATATTTAATTAGGCAACAAGTCATGATTAAAATTAAAGGTAACTTTAAAATGCAACAATTGCTGCTTTCAATTCAAGTTTAATTAAATTCCAATGTAAAGTACCATGAAAATCATTAGTTGTGAGAATTCAATATCAATAGCTTGATCTGTACTATAAGTAAAAACATAAAACCAAAAGTTACGGTAAATATGGAAACGTCTCAGCAATTTTTGCCTGAAGTTAATTTGTAGCAAGGAAAGCCTTATTAAATCAGTATGAGTCTATCCTGTAAAGAACACCTATATGAAGTTAAGATAAAACAAATCACGTTCCATTGTGCCTATATTCTCTATAGGTTCTATTTTGCACATGTAATAAAATCACAAAGAATGCATAAGAAATAAATATGAGGGGGAATAAGGAGGTAGACTAAGGAGTTGGGGGTCTATAGTTTCATATCCTCTAATTTAAAGAAAATACTAAAGCATGAAAAAATAACTTTCATATGTGAATGGTGATTATAAATAAATGACAATAAAATATCTTATTTTTCATAATATCTGAGGAAAATGAAAATATGGTCAAGTAACATATTACAGTACTAAGATGGCAATGCTGGCAACACAGATGGTAGGCAGTACCACCATTTGATAGCCTGAACTAACCCTATGGAAATCCAATTCTGGTGTATAAAAGTCTGGGGTGGAAATGTGTGTGTCTCAAAGTGTAGCATAAAAAGTATAATAAGCTACGCATAAATATTTAGAGATTGAGTATGCACAATCTCCAAAGAACAAAAATCATACTGAAACACAGCATGTAAAGGGACCTTCTTTCTTAGCTACCTCGGTACACTTTACAATCTTCTCATCAGTTTCAAAATCTGCTTCCAGTTTTATTTTTTCACTTGGAAATCCTTGTAATGACATTCCATCCACTGAACTGGTAACACTATGAAATAAAACATAATACAATAGAATTATTGGCACCAATGTGTTTTTTGAAATGAATTATTAGATTTGAACAGACAGAATAAGAGAAAAAATATAAAAGAAGATATCTCCATTATATACAAAATAATTAAATCTGTAGTTCATATTCATTTACCAAGATTTCTTGATTGTGTAGTAATCTTTTTTTGTTCATCAATAAATTATATCTCCTTTTTCATATGCCCAATTCAGACCTGAAGTTTAAAATACCTTAGATAGTCTAATAAAAAAGCTGCCTCATGAATTCAAAAACTCTGTTTTGGAATCCTTCAGCCCTCTTCTTCCTTCTTTGCTCCAGACCCCTTAGCCAATCTCAAAAAAAGAAAGAAAATGGGTAACTGAAGAGAGGAAGGAGTGGCAGTAATAATCTGTAAGGCCTCTAATGTAAATATTATTAAATTCAGTTGTTTGTATTTATAGTGAATCAAAATAATACAGTATATATCTTCCAAAGGGAATCTTTTACTTATGTGACAAAAATAGGTACCATCTGAAAGAAAAAATGTCTTGCCTTTCTCAGCTGTGGCATCAAGCCCACACTGCTACACAATGGATGTTTCATCATCAAGCCCCTCCCAAATAGACCATCCTGGCCCAAAAACCACACCACCATTTATGAAGCTAGTTAGGTACATGTTTGAAAAACAGATTGCATTCATTAATTTGAGTAAAGGCATTTAAATTGATGGTATAAAAATTGATTCGTTCATAAAATACTTAATTTTATTAATAGGATGTTTTAATCCTGCACTTCCCTTCAAATCAATTATATTTTAGAATTTAAAAATTCCTACCCTTTGTTTCCTTTTTCTTCAGCATCTACCCAGCAGATATCCACGTATTCTCTCAGGTCTACTGCATCAACTTTCCCACACGTAATTTTAAAGTCTTTCTGCTCTCGTAAAGCTAGCCGCAAGCCATTCATGGTCTCTGGAGTTATTTGTACCATTAAGCCATCTAGAAATGAGAGTAAGTTTCACATTTCTTTTGCCAAATACCAATTTGTATATCTAAGCCATAAAATTTGCTACCAAAATATGTTCTGTGTAAGATTCAAGTTTTAAATCATTTGCTAATCATCTTAATGGTTGTTTTCCACTAGGAAATAAGTATTTTGCAAAGTTAAGAATTTTTTTTTAAGGTTGAAACAAAGATGAGAATTTCTGCTTCTGGCTATGATGAAATAACTCGTACCAAATCGCCCTTTCATGACAACCAACCCTAAGACTAGATAAAATATATGAGATAACTGTTTTTAGGTTCTGGACAATAGGCAGTGCAATACTGAGATCCCTAGAGGGAATCTGAAGAGGTTAAGCCCACAGTTATCTCCAGGCACAGAGAGGAAATTATTCCCAGACAGAGAGTCCTTACTCTCTGCCCTGGGCTCTCTGCCTGGGGATAATTTCTTCAAGGTGACCCACTAAGTCTACAATGGCCCTATTGGCTGAGAACTCAGAGATAAAGAGTTCGGTGAAGCCTAGAATCTGCAGTCAGGACACTTAAGAGTGGGGCACTAGAAAACTGCATGGAAGACTTTGAAGTCTTTGGACTAGAACTGGGGACACAATAACAGAGTGAGACTAGATGAGGCTTAAACATAGCATAGTGTTATAGCAATGGGGAACAGAATGGAAATAATAGAAGTTAAATAATGTTGGGGAATTTGGTCATGTGGACCAACCAAAGTGAATAGACTTTATTAACACCTGATTAACAAACATTGTAGACAAGCCAAAAGGAAGCCCTTACAAAATCTATAGGCAAAATAGATTTGAAGACTGAGTACTGTCAAATTAGTGGGGACTGGGAAACACCTTAGGATTTCTACAAATCCATCTTAATAAAGTGAAAAATCAAATCTATACAATGTCAAGGTTATCAACCATGAAACTGCCTACTAAAACATAAACAAACCTTCTTCAGCAAAATGTAATTAGAATCTAGTTTCTAAAGCATGTAACAATGACAAATACACAACCAAAAATTACTAGACAGGCCAGGTGTGGTGGCTCACAAATGTAATCCCAGTGCTTAGGGAGGCCAAGGAGGGAGTATCTCTTAAGGCTAGGAGTTCAAGACCAGCCTGGACAACACAGTGAAACCCCATCTCTACAAAACATTCAAAAATTAGCCAGGTGTGGTGGTGTGCACCTGCAGTCCCACCTACTCAGGAGGCTGATGCAGGAGGATCACTTAGCCCAGGAGTTCAAGGCTGCAGTGAGCTATGACTGTACCACTGTACTCCAGCCTGGGCAACAGAGTGAGAGCCTGTCTCAAAAAAAAAAAAAAAAAAATCACTAGACAGAAATGAGAAAATGTGACCCCTTCGGCAACTAAAGCCAACTTCAAGATGGCCAATTAAGCATATAAAAATTTTAAAAGAGCTATAATAAATATATTCAAAGACAGGCTGGGAGCAGTGGCTCATGCCTGTAATCCCAGCACTTTGGGAGGCCAAGGCGGGCGGATCATGAGGTCAGGAGATCGACACCATCCTGGCTAACACGGTGAAACCCTGTCTCTACTAAAAATACAAAAAATTAGCCGGGCGTGGTGGCAGGCGCCTGTAGTCCCAGCTACTCGGGAGGCTGAGGCAGAAGAATGGCTTGAACCCGGGAGGTGGAGCTTCCAGTGAGCCAAGATCGTGCCACTGCACTCCAGTCTGGGCAAAAGAGACTCCATTTCAAAAAAAAAAATATATATATACACACACACACACACACACACATATATGTATGTATATTCAAAGACCTACAGGAAACACATTCAAAGAATAAAAAGCAAATATGGGCTAAATAAATGTATAATAAATCTTGAGAGAAATACCAACTGGAAAAAGAAACAAAAAGAAATTCTGGAACAGGAAAGTACAATCTAACTAAAACTGAAACCTCAAAGGAAAGACTTAACAGTAGACTAAATAAAGCAAAAAAAGAACTGGAGAAAATAAAGAAAAATCAGAATAAATAAAGAAAAGTATCCAATCTGAAGAACACAAAGAAAAAACATTGAAGAAAAAATGAGCAGAGCATCAAGAATCTATGGGATGACACAAAACAATCTAACACACACGTACATATATTTGCGTACACAGACACAGACACACACACACACACACACACACACACAGTGACAGAGTCCTAGAAGAAGAGAGACTGGGATCTAGGCACACATAGTTAAGCTGATAAAAAACAAATATAAAGATGGTATCTCAAAAACAGACTGATGCCAATGGCTCACACCTGTAATTCCAGTATTTTGGGGAGGCTGAGGTGGGAGGATCACTTGAGTCCAGGAGATTGAGACCAGCCTGGACAACATAGGAAGTCCTCATCTTTACAATTTTTTTTTTTAATTAGCCAAGCGTGGTGGCATGTGCTTGTAATCCCAACTACTCAGAGGCTGAGATGGGAGGATCGCTTGAGCCCAGAAGTTCAAGCCCCAGCCTGCACGACATAGTGAGACCTTGTCTCTACAAAAAAACAAAACAAAACAAAATAGCCAGGTGTGGTGGTGTGTGCCTGTAGTCCTAGCTACTCAGGAGGCTGAGGTGGGAGGACTGCCTGAGCCTAGGAGGTTGAGGCTGCAGTGAGCCATGATCATGCCACTGCACTCCCACCTGGGTAAGAATGAGATCCTGGGTGAGAATGAGTCTCAAAAAAAAAAAAAAGAAAGAAAGAAAGAGACAGAAAAGAAATAAGAGGAAAAATATTTGGATCTCTCAAATTCCATTATCAGAGTGACAGATATGGCACATAAAAATGAATCATAAAAGTTCACTTCTTAAAAGGTATTAATTGATAAACATGGATCCAGACAGGTGTGCTTACGATTATTGCTTCTATTATATTAAGAGTCCCAGTCAATAACCAAAATAAATAAATAAAGAGCATAAGAATTGCAAAGAAAAAAGCAAAATTACACAATTTGATTATATAATTTTAGCTACACAGAAAAGTCTAAAAGAATCTACAGATAAATTATTATAAATAAGAGTATATAATGTAGCTGAATATAAGTTTAAAAATGCAGAGATAAATTTATTTCTACATACCAGAAACAGATTACAATTTTAATTTAATAAGATACTATTTACATCGGCAATAAAATCTATAAGGTAAAGGAATAAATCAAGAAAATATATACAAGGCCTAAACCAAAAATCATAAAGTCACGTACCACAAAACAACATTTCAGTCAATGAGGGATCACATATACAACAGTAATCCCATAAGATTATAATACAGTATTTTTTACTGTGCCTTTTCTGTGTTTAGATATGTTTAGATACACAAATGCCATCATATTATAATTGTCTACCATATGCAGAACAGTAACATGCCGTACAGGTTCACAAACTAGGAGCAATTGGCTATACCATATAGCCTAGGTATGCACTAGACTATACCATCTAGGTTTGTGTAAGTGCACTCTGTGAAGTTTGCACAATGACAAGATTGCCTAATGAAACGTTTCTCAGAATGTATCCCCATCACTAAGCAACACATAACTGTAGATTTGAAATAAGGTGAGAGTCTACTATATGGATAGGAACACTGAAAATGGAAAATGTGCCAATTTTCTCAAAATTAAGCTAATGATTTAATGCAACCCCAAATAAAAATTCCCATGGACCTTTTGTAAACCTGACAAGTTGATCCTGAAATTAATATGAAAAATCGAAGGATTTACACTGGCCAGGACACCACTGAAAAGAAGAATAAAGCATATGGGTGCCATCAACCTCCTGAGTAGCTTGGGGTACAGGTGCATGCCACCATGAAGTTTTCATTTTAATTGCTGTAATTTTGAACTCCAGAATTTATATATTTTTCTTATAATTTTATCATTTCTATTACTTCATTGATATTCTGTTTGGTTAGACATCATTCTCATGCTTTCCTTTGGTTGTTTAGACAGAGTTTCCTTTAGTTGTCTGAATGTATTTTAAATAATTGATTTACACCCTTTGTCTTGTAAGTGTAATGTCTTTGTTTCCTTAGGGACAGTTCCTGTTACTTGCTTTTCCCTTCACGTATAGACCATATTTTCCTGTTTCTTTGCATATCTGGCAATTTTATGTTGAAAATGAGACATTTTAAGTAATTAATGAGGCAACCCTGGAAATCAGATTTTGTCTTCTCCACAGTTTGTTTTTGTTGCTGTTTGTTGTTATGTGGCTTTTTTGAACTAATTCTGTAAAATCTGCATTCTTTGTCATACATATAAGTCTCTGCTGAGTTAGCTTCTTAGTTGTCTAATTATTGAACTGAGATATCCTTAAATGCCTGAAACCAGTAACTATCCTAGTCTTTGCTGGAAGGTCTATGTGCTTGTTAGGGCATGCCTTCAACATTCAAGTCAGGCAGTGGACAACTCTACCTTGGCTATCACTTCCTGCTTGTGCAGAGGCTCAAGGTCCATCTGAGGTGGACACATAGGACCTTCCCAGGTCTTTCCTGGGCATGTGCACAGCCTTGTACTTGCAACTTGCATGTGACCCCTTACCAACATAGCATTCTCCAGCTTTTACTTTTAACCTTTAGATTTACCTGTTGTTTGCCTCAATTGTTATCCACAGCTCTATTTAACCACAGAGGCTGGTTAAATACTTGCTGTATGCATAATCATTCCATTTTGACAAATGCTCCCTGAGAAAAGATTTTTCCCACTGGGTAACCTTAGAGTCAGGACAAGTAAAACAGCCTTGTAAGTAGGGTCTTCCAGGAAACCACCTGAGAAGTCAAATGACAACCGTCTGATAGTAAGTTTTTGAAGGAGCTCCAACCCCTTACTGCCCCCACCATTGGCTATAAGCCTGCTGGTTTTCAAGGATTCTGCTGTGCTGCAGAAGAGAGGATAGGTATAGGGCAAGTTAAAATAACGGAAAGCTTGCTATTCTTACCAAGATTCTGTCATTTTTTCTTTAATAAACCATCCCCAATTGCTACAAACTTTTGGTTAATTTCCAGAGTTCTGAAAGAGTTGCTTCTGATTCTTTGCCAGTTTCCTCATTCCTTTTATGGGGCAGAGTATTTTTTGAGGTTTTCAGTGTGGCAACTTTCACTAATGTCATCCTCCAGAGTATCTCAGTTACACAGCTTTATAGGAAACCCTTTTATCCAAAGAAATAGGAAAATATGGCCTATATACGAAGGGAAAAGCAAGTAACAGGGACTGTCCGTAAGGAAACAAAGACATTACACTTACTAGACAAAGGGTATAAATCAATTATTGTAAATATGCTCACACAACTAAAGGAAACTATGTCTAAAGAATCAAAGAAAGTATGAGAATCATGTCTAACCAAACAGAGTATCAATGAAATGATATAAATTACAAAATTGTAAGAAAAAAATACAAATTCTGGAGTTCAAAATTACTATTAAAATGAAAACTTCACTAGTGGAGTTCAACAACAGATTTGATTAGGCAGAAGAATTTGTGAATCTGAAAAGAGACCAACTAAGACTACCCGGTCTGATGAACAGGAAGAAAAAAGAAGAAAAATGAACAGAACCTCAGAGACGTTGTGGGTATATCATCAAGAATAACAACATATGCGGCTGGGCAGAGTGGCTCATGCCTGTAATCCCAGCACTTTAGGAGGTTGAGGCAGGTGGATCACCTGAGGTCAGGAGTTCGAGACCAGCCTGGCCAACATGGTGAAACCCTGTCTCTACTAAAAGTACAAAAAATTAGCTGGGCGTGGTGGTGGGCGCCTGTAATCCCAGCTAACGGGAAGCTGAGGCAGGAGAAACGCTTGAACCTGGGAGGCGGAGGTTGCAGTGAGTCAAGATCGCGCCATTGCACTAAAGCTTGGGCAACAACTGGGAAACTACATCTTAAAAAAAAAAAAAAGAATACCAATATATGCATAATGAAAAACACTAATCTGAACATCTAAGAATCACGGAGAATTCCAAGTACACTATAAACGCAAAGGGATCCAGCCCTAAACACATCATAGTCAAATTGTGAATGACAAAGAGTGACATGAAAGCAGCAACAAAGCAAATCATGACATACAAAGGATTTCAAATAAAATTAACTGCTGACTTCCTAATCAGAAACTATGTAGAGGCCAGGCACAATGGCTCATGCCTATAATTCCAATGCTTTGGGAGGGTGAAGCAGGAGGAATGCTTGAGCCCAGGAGTTTGAGACCAGCCTGGGCAACACAGTGAGATCCTGTCTCTACAAAAAATAGAAAAAAATTAGCTAGACATGGTGGTACATGTCTGTAGTTCCAGCTACTCAGGAGGCT
Source organism: Papio anubis (assembly GCF_008728515.1). Taxonomy (NCBI): domain Eukaryota; kingdom Metazoa; phylum Chordata; class Mammalia; order Primates; family Cercopithecidae; genus Papio; species Papio anubis. The sequence goes on along the minus strand of NC_044980.1, from coordinate 73,396,146 downwards.
GAGATGGGAGGGTCGTTTGAGCCCAAGAGTCAAGGCTGTAGTGAGCTGTGATTGTGCCACTGCACTCCAGCCAGGGTGACAAAACTAAATCCTGTCTCAAAAAAAAAAAAAGAAAGAAAAGGAAAAAAAAAAAAGAAACCACGGAGGCCAGAAGACAGTGGAAAGACATATTCAAAGTGCTAAATGAAAAATATTATTAACCAGAAAGTCTACATCCAGCAAAACTCTTCTTCAAAAATGAAGAAGAAATTAGCACATTCCCATATAAACAAAAACAGAGAAAACGTGTTGCTGGCGCATCTCAAGTACAAGAACTACTAAAGGGAGTCCCTCACACTTAAATAAAAGGATGCTAGACAGTAACTTGAATGCACATGAATAAAAGAATAGGTAAGGTAACTACATAGGTTAATATATAAGAACATAAATGTATTTTGGGTTGTAAGTCTTTCCTCTTCTCATTTAAAAAACATCTGCATAAATCAATAATTATAAATCAGTGTTGATGGGCACATAATGTATAAACACGTAGTTTGTATGGCAATAACAACACAAAGGAGGAGAGAGGAAATGATAAACAGGAGTAAACTTTTTATATACTATGGAAATTAGATTGGTATTTATCTGAATTATATTGTTAAAACATTTAGGTATTAACTGTAATGCCTATTAAATAACTAAACAAAAATATTAAAAGAAATGACAAGTGAATTAAAATGGCACACTAGAAAATATCTAACACACAAAAAAAATCTAACACAAAAAAACAGTAGGGAAGGAACAGAGAAACAAAATATAATTGACAAACCTTTACTAGAATAACCAAGAAAAAAAGAAGATTCAAATTACTAAAATCAGCAATTAATGAGGGGACATTACTACCAACATCACAGAAATAAAGGATTATAAGGGAGTACTACGAAGAATGCTATGCCAACAAATTAGATAACATAAATGAAATGGATAAATTCTTAGTGATGTGGTTAGGCTTTGTGTCCCCACCCAAATCTCATCTTGAATTCTAATCCCCATAATCCTCACATGTCAAGGGAGAGAACAGGTGGAAGTAACTGAATCATGGGGGCAGTTTCCCCTATGCTGTTCTTGTGATAATGAGACAGTTCTAGAAAGATCTGATGGTTTTATAAGGGGCTCTTCCCCTTAGCTCAGCACTTCTACCTGCCGCCTTGTGAAGAAGGTGCTTTGCTTCCCCTTCACCTTCTGCCATGATCATAAGTTTCCTGAGGCTGTGCTGAACTGTGAGACAATTAAACCTCTTTCCTTTATACATTACCCAGTCTCGGGTATGTCCTTATATAGCAGCATGAGAACGGACTAATACAGTAAACTGATACCACACAGAGTGGGGTGTTGCTATAAAGATACTTGAAAATGTGGAAGTGACTTTGGAACTGCATATCAGGCAGAGGTTGGAACAGTTTGGTGGGCTCAGAAGAAGAGAGGAAGATGTGGGAAAGTCTGAAACCTCCTAGCGACTTGTTGAATAGCTTTGACCAAAATGCTGATAGTGATATGGACAATGAAGTCCAGGCTGAGGTGATCTCAGATAGAGAGGAGGAACTTGTTGGGAATGAGAATAAAGGTGACTGTTGCTATGCTTTGGCAAAGAAACTGGCAGCATTTTGCCCCTGCCCTAGAGATCTGTGGAACTTCGAACTTGAGAGAGATAATTTAGGGTATCTGGCAGAAGAAATTTCTAAGCAGCAAAGCATTCAAGAGGTGATTTAGGGGCTCTAAAAAGCATTAAGTTTTATGCATTCACAAAGAGATACGTTGGAATTGAAACTTATGTTTAAATGGGAAGCAGAGCATAAAAGTTTGGAAAATTTGCAGCCTGACAATGCAATAAAGAAAAACCCATTTTCTGAGAAGAAACTTGCATAAGTAATGAGGAGCCAAACATTAATCCCCAAGACAATGGGGAAAATGTCTCTAGGGCATCTCAGGGACCTTCACAACAGCCCCTCCCATTACAGGCCTGGAGGTCTAGGAGGGAAAAATGGTTTTGTGGGCCGGGTACAGGGCCTTACTGCTTTGTGTAGTCTCAGGACTTGGTGCCCAGTGTCTCAGTCATGGCTAAAGGGGCCAACATACAGCTCAGGCCATTGCTTCAAAGGGTGCATGCCCCAAGCTTTGGTGGCTTACAGGTGGTGTTGGGCCTGTAGGTGCACAGAAGTCAAGAACTGAGGTTTGGGAACCTCCACCTAGATTTCAGAGGATGCATGGAAATGCCTGGAGGTCCAGGCAGAAGTTTGCTGCAGGTGTGGAGCCCTCACGGAGAACCTCTGCTAGGGCAGTGTAGAAGGGAAATGTGGGGTTGGAGCACTCACAAAGAGTCCCCACTGGGGCACTGCCTAGTGGAGCTGTGAGAAGAGGGTAAACATACTCCAGACCCCAGAATGGTAGATCCACCAACAGCTCGTACTGTGTGCTTGGAAAAGTGCCAGACACTCAACGCCAGCACATGAAAACAGCTGTGAGAGGCTGTACCCTGCAAAGCCACAGGGCCAGAGCTGCCCAAGGCTGTAGAAGCCCACCTTTTACATCAGCATGACCTGGATGTGAGACATGGTGTCAAAGGAGATCATTTTAGAGGTATAAGATTTGATTGCACTGCTGGATTTCAGACTCGCACGGGGCCTGTAGTGCCTTCATTTTGGCCAATTTCTCACATTTGGAATGGGTGTATTTACCCAATGCCTGTACCCTAAATGTAGCTGGGAAGTAACTAACTTGCTTTTGATTTTACAAGCTCATAGGCAGAAGGGACTTGCCTTGCCTCAGATGAGACTTTGGACTTGGACTTTTGGGTTAATGCTGGAATGTGTTAAGATTTTGGGAGACTGTTGCAAAGACATGTTTGTGTCTTGAAATGTGAGGACATGAGATTTGGGAGGGGCCAGGGGAAGAATGATATAGTTAGGCCTTGTGTCCCTACCCAAATCTCATTTTGAACTGTAATCCCCATTAATCCCCACATGTCAAGGGAGAGACCAGGTGGAGGTAACTGGATCATGGGGGCAGTTTCCCCCATGCTGTTCTAATGATAGCAAGTGAGTTCTCACAAGATCTGATGGTTTTATAAGGGGCTCTTCCCCCTTAACTCAGCACTTCTCCTTCCTGCTGCCTTGTGAAGAAGGTGCCTTGCTTCCCCTTCACCTTCCACCACGACTGTAAGTTTCCTGAAGCCTCCCCAGCCATAATGAACTGTGAGCCAATTAAACCTCCTTCCTTTGTAAATTACCCAGTCTCAGGCAGTTCTTCATAGCAGTGTGAAAACGGACTAACACACTTAGAAAGCCACATATTGATATAATTGATTAAAAAAGAATTAGAAAATCTAAATGTATGGACAGAATTGTGTTCCCCCAGAATTCGTATGTTGAAGCCCTAACCCCCAAATATAACTGTATTTGGAGTTGGGCCTTTAAGGAGGTAATTAAAGCTAAATAAAGTCATAAAGGTGAGGCCTTAATCTGAAAGGACTGGTGTTTTTTTGTTTTTTGTTTGTTTGTTTGTTTGTTTGTTTTGAGACAGTCTCTCACTCTGTCACCCAGGCTAGAGTGCAATCGCACGATCTCGGCTCACTGCAACCTCTGCCTCCCAGGTTCATATGATTCTCCTGCCTCACCCTCCCAAGTAGCTGGGATCACAGGCACCCACCACTATGCCCAACTAATTTTGTATTTTTAGTCGAGATGGGGTTTCACCATGGTGGCCAGGCTCAAACTCCTGACCTCAAAAGATCCACCTGCCTCAGCCTCCCAAAGTGCTGGGATTACAGGCATGACCCACCATACCCAGCCTAGGACTAGTGTTCTTATAAGAAGAGGAGATACTGGAGCTCTGAGAGTGCACACAGAGAAAAGGCCATGTAAGGACACAGCCACCCACAAGCCAAGGAGACAAGCCTTACCAGAAACCAACCTTGTTGGCACCTTGATCTTGGACTTCTAGCCTCCAGAATTGTGAGAAAATAAATATATGTTTTTTACATTACTCAATCTGTTGTATTTTGTTATGGCAGCCCAAATTGATTAAGATGAAGTAATCACAAAAAAAAAAACTGAAAATACTCATAAGTAAAAGAGTAGACATAATTATTTGCAGCGACTGGATCTTATTTGGATACCGATTTGAACAAACATTTTAAGAAGTGAGAAAATCGGGGTAATGTGACTACTGATTGGATATACAGGAATTATTGATATAATATTTATGTGTGATAATACAGGTGTCCCTTATCAGAAGTGCACAGGGCCAAAAGTGTTTCAGATTTCAGATTTTTTTTTTGGATTTTGGAATATTTGCATTATATACTTGGCAGTTGAGCATCTGAAATTGAAATGTGAAATCTGAAATGCTCCAATGAGCACTTCTATAGAGTGTCATGTCAGCGCTCAAAGAGTTTAGGATTTTGAAGCATTTCAGATTTCAGATTTTTGGATTTGGAATGCCTAATCTGTAGTTTTGTGCTTACGTTTCTTAAAAAATACTTTTTCTTTTAGAAATATATATTATTTGTGAATGAAATGATATAATAAAAATAATACAATGAGAGGAGAGTAGGTAAGGAGTATGGATAAAGTAGGATTGGCTATAAATTGATAATTGTCAAAGGTGGGTGATGGTTCCATTAATGTTTATCATATTATCCTTTTTTGCTTTTATACATGCTTGATTTTTTCATAGTAAAAGTGAAAATGTTTACAATAATAATAAAATAGTATGGAATTGGTACAGAGTTAAGCAAACGGACTAAAACAAAACAAAAGCTAAGAATATATAGCCCAGAAATGGATTACTGTGCAAGTAAAACATGCTATGTGACAGAGATAGCATTAACAATTACTAGGGCAAAGGGAAAATTCAATATCTGATGCTGGATCAACCCCTATTCAAATGACAAAAAAAGTCACTGGATTTCTCTACTTCACACAGCACACAAAATTAAATTCCAGATAAATTAGGGACTTAAGTGTGAAAGGCAAAACTTTAAATCTTCAAAGACAACATAGGAGAATATCTTTCAAAACCATATCATAGACTTCTTACATAAAAAACATTAGCCATAAAAGAGTCATAAATTATACTGTATTAAAATGACAACTTCTATTTAAAAAGACACTACAAATGGGAGAGGAGGAATATAAAATACATAAAGTTGTGTAACTACAAGTCAGTCAGAAAAAGATGCACAATCCAATAGAAAAAAGGGCAAAAGATATGAACAGACATTTCACAGAAGAGGCAACATGCATGTCCAATAAATACGTAATAGGATGCTCTGCTTATTAGTAATTAGGGATATGCTAATTATGACTATATTCAGAGACACCTACAGGATTGACACAAATTAAGCAGTCTGATAATATCATGTCTGGAGAAAATGTAGACCAATCATAAATTTTATATATTCTGATGGTAATGTAAATTGGTACAACCAATTTGGAAAGCAACTTAGCAATACTTTGTAAAGTGAACATTTACTAATCTATTAGCCCATAAATTCCACTCTTGCATATATATTTTAGAGAAACTCTTGAATATATTCTTAGAAGAGAAACAACCCAGAAGTTCATGATCAGGAGATGAATATATTGTCTTACAGTCACAAAATATTTAACAGCATTTAAAATGAATAAGCTATAGTTGTAAGAAACAACGTGCATAAATTTTAGAAACTCATGTATGAAAATAGGGAATTCCACATAACTATGTGAAGAATGATTTCACTTTTATTTATCTCTGAAATAAGCATAAACAATATGTTGTTTAGGCAGATGTATATACAAAGTAAAAAACAATTAAGCAAGAGAATGATAAACACCGTATTCAGTCTAGTCACTAATACCTGGGGAGAGGCAGAAGAGAGAGGTAAGTCTTCTACTTCTTGTGCTGATTGATTTCATAAGTTTGTGGTACTGTGCTTTATAACTTACATATGTTCTTGTGTAAATATCAAATATATTTTTAAAAGGTTACAGAAAAATTACTCTACATTAAAACATCATTAAAAATGAAATTCATACCTTCAACTATGCTGGACTTAGCAAGAAATCCTGAAGATGTTTTTAGAGCTCCATTGAATACCACAAAACTTGCACCTGTCACTGATCAAGAAATACAACAATTATTTGTTTTGAACTGCTCATTTTTATGTTACACATTTGTTAAATGCAGAATGTGGATATGCACATAAGTACTCAATAAATGTTATACCCACACAACTTACACTAGAAAACTAATTATAAAAACAAAAAAAAGAGAGATAAAATATTACATTAAAGTAAGTTAATGCGGCTGGATGCAGTGGCTCATGCCACCGGATTGGTGGCTCAATCCCAGCACTTTGGGAGGCCAAAAAGGGCGGATCACCTGAGGTCAAGGGTGGATCACCTGACCAGCCTGGCCAACATGATGAAACCTCGTCTCTACTAAAAATACAAAAATTAGCCAGGAGTGGTGGCAGGCACCTATAATCCCGGCCACTCAGGAGGCTGAGGCAGAACTGCTGGAACCCGGGAGGTGGAGGTTCCAGTGAGCCGAGATCGTGCCACTGCACTCCAGCCTGGACGACAGAGCGAGACTCTGTCTCAAATAAATAAATAAACTTATATTTAATAAATTAATAAATTTATTAAATAAATAATTTAAGTTTTATTAACAATTGATGGAGTATTATACTGTTTTAAATGTTTGTGCCTATATTACTGAGGGTGCAGGAAATCAAACATTCACTACTGGTGACAGCACAAATCAGAACAGTCTTTCTGGAGCCCTAACTTGGCATTTTTCTATTAAAATTACAAGTAAATGTAATTTTGACACACCAATTCCACTTCTAGGAATTTATCTTACAGATAGGTTCAAATGTGTACAAAACAGCATGTGTACAAAACTATTCACTATAGCGTTTTTATAAATAGCCCCTAAGGATTGGTAGCAACTTATGTCCATCAATAAGGGACAGTTAAATGACATACAACATATAAAATGGAAAGTTCTGTAGAATATAAAAGCTCTTTATACACAAACATAGAATAATCTCCAAAGTGTGTTAACAACAACAAAAAAACAAGGTATAGAATGGAGCAAATATTAGGACTTGTCTAAAAAAGTGGAAGAAAGAGATAGATGTGTGTGTGTATTTCTTAAATATATATTAAAACAAAAATGTCTCTGAAAGGATGTATAAGAACTGATAACACTGGTTTGGTTGCCTGTAGGGAAAGTAAGAGGATGGCTGGGTGGTCAAGGGAGGAAAGGAGATTTTTCACTATATATATTAATAACTTAAATTTTACCACGTAAAAATATACATATTCAACAAATAAATATTAAAAAGTTGTTAAATTTTAGTGGCAAAAATGCCAATATCATGTTAAGTGATAAAGTACAATATAAAAGTATAACTATCCAGTATAAAATCATCTATTTAACATATATGTTAATATAAGAAGGATATACAGTAAAATGTCAATAGTGACCATAGCTTGGCACTTTTCTCTCTTACTACTTTTCTTTTTTTCTTGAGATGGAGTCTCGATCTGTCACTCTGTCACCCAGGTTGGAGTACAGTGGCATGATCTCGACTCACTGCAAGCTCCGCCTCCCGGGTTCATGCCATTCTCCTGCCTCAGCCTCCCGAGTAGCTGGGACTACAGGTGCGTGCCGCCACACCTAGCTAATTTTTTGTATTTTTAATAGAGACGGGGTTTCACCGTATTAGCCAGGATGGTCTCGATCTCCTGACCTCGTGATCCGCCTGCCTCAGCCTCCCAAAGTGCTGGGATTATAGGCGTGAGCCACCACACCCAGCCTCTTTTACTACTTTTCAAAATGTATTTTCCAAGCTTACTACAAATAAGTATATATTACTTTTATAAGCAGAGGAAAAAATTTTACTAGCAGCCAGGATGTCAAGACTATTTTAAGCATGTTATCCTATAATAATGTATTAATTTTATGAAATGCTTCCATTTGACTTTCAATTTGTTAGGCCTTCTACTGCAAGGGTTTGGTAATCATAGCAATCACTGAAGCCATTCAGCCAGAACCGAGAGTAATGTCATTCACAGATGCTGCTTGTTATGTTTTATAAATCATTCTTACCCTTATCACCCTGTGCTCCCCAAACTAAGAGGAGTCAGAGCAGAAAGTGAACAAATGTGAAAAGAAATACCTTATTTCAGAAAGAAACTACTCAAAGAAAGACTCCTACCCTATGGGATATACTAAACCTAAAGATATCAAAAGGAATACAGTCTTCCAAGTCTGTAAGCCTAATGCAGTCCAAGAGAAAAACAAAAATTAGAAGCAATTTTAAAATCTGTTGTGTAGCTAAAATTTCAAAGCATACCGTTTTATCACCAACAATTCAGCAAATAAGTAAATATACGTATATTTCCCCCTTGAAAGGAATTCTATTAATTGAGGTGGTTTTGTAAATTAGCACTAGGAACCATGATGCTCACCTTTTCTAGGATGGCCAGTGGCACTGTTGGCCTGGGTTTGATAAATTCCATCATTCTGTATACACACTAGATGAGAATCTGCTTCTGTACTGAAACTAGCTCCAATGCTAATGACATGCTCATTAGAAGAATTTAGTACTTTCATTACCTGGAAAAAACCAAAAACAACATTTGTTTAGAAACACTTTTAACATTGTATGCCTATTCTAAGAGCCACGTTCCTGACCAGCTTCATAATCGTCAAGCTTTGGTCTGGACAACTCCCTGGGAATGTTATAGAAACAAATGTTTTAAAATAAAATCACTTCAGTTGAACAGTAATCACCTCAATAAAACAGTAAGAAGAAAAAAAATATGATCAAACAATTATTTACTAGCAAACAAATTCTATAATTTCAAAAACAATGTTTGTTGCCATAATACATTAGATAGTCTAATTCAAAACAAAAAATTTAACGTGACACAATTCTAAGGAACTCTAATGTTCAATAATTGTCATTTGAATAAAACAATTATACTTACATCGCTGTACTTTTTCCGTGGTATTTTTATGCAGCTTTTTCCCATTTCCATATGAATCAATAGTTGATCTATATTATGCAAGGTATACTGGTAATTTCGAAGGTCCTACATAGAATAATCGCATTACCATAAACTACTAACCATGAGCATTTTTCCATCCATTAAATCCTTCTTTAAGAAATCCTTCTCCACAACAGTAATAAAGAATATGATTCTCAGGAAAAATTTTGTAGTATTTAGGGTATCTCCTCTTTCTAGTTACAGAACTTCCAAAATAGAAAAGGTCTTCAAACTACGCATGGATAAATACAAGTGAGTCCACTGAAATATTTTTCTATGGTAACAGGGAAACACAAAATTACAAAAAGTATAAGTGGAAGGGAACTTTAGGTATCATCTAATCCAACACTTCCTATTATAAACGAGAAAACTAAGGTCATAATTTGCTCAAAATCACAAGACTGACTGACTTTACTAATACATTTACAAAAGTTTCAATAACTTTAAGAGGTCTGTATAGAGTTATTACATTACCTAAACATCCAAGAACTGCAGGAGAATGAATCAAAAGGCAATTAGAATCAGGTACACATACATGAGGAGATAGTACGTTCTAAAAAAGCAATTCATCAAAAACTGAGCACTAATATGTTAAAATAATTAGGATTTATTGTAAATGAATGGTCATTATACCAAACATGGCAAATTAAAGTAGGAAAATATAAATGTGTAAACTTTGCTAAATAAAGTTTTAAAGTAACAGTATAAAAACACCTAATAAAATAGTTCAATTACTCACAACAAGTAAGTTCATAATAGTGTGTCCTATTTCTCCAAAAAGAGATTTTCGGCCTCTGATACTTGTTAGAGGAGCAGGATATGCTATACATAAGAAAGGAAAACTGGTTACTATAACAAAAAAAAAAAAGCCCAAATTATTGAATTTATTACCTTCAATTCTCATTCTACAAACAAACATTATGTAAAAATATCATCCAATCAGTTCTTAAGGGAGAGAGATAATTTTTTTTTTTTTTTTTTTTTGAGACAAGGTCTCACTCTGTTGCCCAAGCTGGAATGCAGCAGTGTGATCTCGATTCATTGCAACCTCCGCTTCCAGGATTCAAGCAAGTCTCCTGCCTCAGCCTCCCAAGTAGCTGGGATTATAGGCACATGTCACCACACCCGGCTAATTTTTGTATTTTTAGTAGAGACAGGGTTTCACCATATTGGCCAGGCTGGGCTCAACCTCCTGACCTCAGGTGATCTGCCCACCTTGGCCTCCCAAAGTGCTGGAATTACAGGAATGAGCAACCACACCCAGCCAAGAGATAATATTAACACTTACTGTTTATCTATGTATCTACTAGATGCTACATTGAACTGGGAACTATACATACGTTATCTTATTTAAATCCAGCAACAACCTAATGAGTGTGTCTATACTATTTCATAAATGAGAAAGTTGAGACACAGAAATGAATCAACTTGTTCCTAGTGGCTAAGTTAATAATTGGTGAAACAGATTTGGAACTAGGCTTGTCTGATTCCAAAGTATTTAATCTTTTCATTATACATCTTGTTTCTGCAAAATTATAGGGGGTGGAAAATTACGATAACTGGTTAGAACTCTATAAATTTCTGATAATTTAAAGATAAATACAAAGAACTAAAGACTTCTAAGGCATTCATAATTAATATTCAATTGTGCTAATTTATGAATGGTCGTAAACTTTTAGAGTTCTTGGTTCAGCATGATAAAAGAAATATACAGATAGAGTCAGGGAAACTAATGCACAAAAAGGGAAGGGACATGAGGTTGGTTACCTAACTATGTTCTTTCTTTAGAGCACCATAAATACTGGACACCAAAAAGGAAAAGAGACCTTGCTGGCAACGCAGCAGGGATTCTGAAGGAAAGAAGGCAAGACTATTTCTATAGTGATAACACACAGACACATTTGTAACCTTCAGTTCTCAAGTTAGGTCTTAAGCAAACTAATCTCTTTAATGTCTATTACACAAATACACTTCCTTAAAATTCTAAAGAAGCACCACATACCCAACATTAGCTGCTTTAAAGACTTAAGTCAAAGTAGTCATATTCTTGCTAGTACAAACATGTTTTGTAATTCTAAAAAGGCAACTAAGTTATTTGAAGGACAGTGGGTCTAGATTCGAAAAAAATACAAGACATTAGTGTTAAAAGACATACAAATGATAAAGGACATGATTAACTGCTAACTTTTTGCCTTATATGAATAAGTGGGCATCCTTTGCAATATGAAGAGGTAATTTTGTTTAAAACACTGTTCTCAACAGGTTACAGCTTAGAATGACATACTATCTGAGTTACAAAGGGACCTCATAAATCATCTATTTGAACATTTAATGGTATTCAAAACCAGTGATCTCAGAATAAAACCACAGATATTTTCAAAAGCATTTAAAAATTACTAATTTGAGACAGTTACTTTCACTCTTTATTCTTGGGACTTTAACTTTCCCATTAGTTTTTTCAAATGTACATTACCTCTGTAACAAAATACACACACACACACACACACACACAGAGTTCACATCTAAAAAGACATGGGCACCAATAATGTCAAAGTGCCAGTCTATGTAAAATCTAGTAGAACAGAAAGAATTCAGAAAACAGCTGAGGCGAATTAACTATTATATATAACTGACAATTTCCCCTCATTACTACTAAATAGCTTATCATAGCTTTGCAGTTCCAATCCCTATGATTTATGAGAAGCCCTTCATATTGCTCCATGATTCTCCAACCTTCAGTGTGAGAAAACCAGACTATCTAGAAGTGCTACTGGCAAAAATACTGGCCATACTTACAGACATGTTCCATAATAATTTGATTAGCTAGTTTATTCCCCTAATCTTCTATTTAAAAACATTAAATCAGAGGCAAAATGCTGGGTTGAATTGATGAAACATTTGGCTTAAAGTGAAATGTCTTAAGCTCTTTGGTTCACACAGTACAAAACCTGAGATGCAAATTAAATTTTGTTACTTTTCCCACAAGTTAATAGCATCACACATGTAAATCTTAAATGGTAAGGAACACCCATCCCCAAAATCACAATTTAATAAAATTTGCCAAATAGATTATCCCTTTTTTTTTAATTTGTCTATTCTGAAATAGTAATCACCACTTTTATAGCTTCTCAACATTTAATTTTCCTCCAAGAAAATCCCTACCAACTTATATTAGAATCAAATGTCTAAAAAGTTCATTAGACGTGATGTACTTCAAATGCAATAAATATATTTCTTGAAAAAAGTCAGAGATAAAAGATACAGTGGGAATTCAAAAAAGTTTAACACTAGAAATGATTCTAACTCAGAAATAACCATATATATAAACATCACAGCAGCTTTAGAATCACCAGTTGTGTCAAGGGTAGATAAGTAAATACACACACATGCCCATACACATGAATGATACAGGCTATATCACCTTTGAGAGATAAACATCAGAATATAAAAATAAGAATAATCAAGCTTAGAAAAATAACCACAATTTCTAAGTACTTCCTTCCCTAAAAATAGTTAGCTTTTAATTATAGTCAGTAACTGAAAACAATAGCACTGCTAACCCAAAAATCCTTTATGTTTGGCTTTATAATATAGAAAAATGGAGAGAGGCAATGATTTACCTTCTTAATATGCAGGCAACATAACAAACTCCCAACAGTAGATACTTTTAAGAAAATTTTAGCAAAAGTAATTAACACATGTTGAACATCCCAAATCTAAAAACCTAAAATCCAAAATGCTCTAAACTCTGTAACTTTTTCTTCTTTTTTTTTTTTGAGACGTAGTCTTGCTCTGTCACCCTGGCTGGAATGCAAAGGCACGATCTCAGCTCACTGCAAAGCTGCCTCCTAGGTTCAGGTGATTCTCCTGCCTCAGTCTCCTGAGTAGCTGGGATTACAGGCACCTGCCACCTCACCCAGCTAATTTTTGTATTTTTAGTAGAGACAGGGTTTCACCATGTTGGCAAGGCTGGTCTCGAACTCCTGACCTCATGTGATCCACCCACCTTGGCCTCCCAAAGTGCTGGGATTATAGGCGTGAGCCACTTGCCCGGCCTATAGCTTTTTCAAATGCCAACGTGATGCTCAAAAGAAATGCTCACTGGAGCATTTCAGATTTTGAATTTGGGATGCTTAACTGGTATGTATTCTGTGAATATTCCAGAATCTAAAAAAGTCCAAAATCCAAAAAACTGATCCAATATATTTCAGATATGGCATACTCAACCTGTACTGTGAAAGTTTTCTGTTTTGTTCTGAAATTTAAGAAGAAAAGTTTTAGGTAATAAAATAACTTATGAACATCTAGAAACCTGAAGATATACCACAGTTATCTAGACCAACCTGGTAGCAGAAGAGGGTTGTCTTAGAACTTTAAAAGCATAGCAAAATAAAAGTAGTTCCATTAATCCATTAAAATTGATGTTAATGATCCCCTGAAAGTCTTTACATTCTTTGAAAATATGCAATTTAACTTATTACTCTAAAACTTACCTTTATATTCTGCACCCAATCTCAACATTAAACGCATAGGAAAAACCTTTGCCCAGGGAATCTCAAGCTTCTGGATAAGAATTCCACAAAGAAAAGGATTACTTGGTAATGGGAGACCATCAAGTTTCTGAAAAGTAGGTGTAATAAACAGGAATCCTCCATGATCTTTGCTACTGAGAAAAATCTCAGTAAAGGTAATACTGTCCAAGTTTTCTATGTATTTTCCTGCAAAATAAAATCATTAGTAAAAAGATTTTAAGTTGTTTTGTTATTGTTTTGAAGAAATGTTCTGAGTTTGAATATCCCAATATAAACTGTCTTAAGTTAAGACACTATAGATTTTTTTTTTCTTGTTTCTGTTCTTGCAAAAGCATCTATTAAATACCTTCTGTACACAAAGCTCCCAGTTATTCCTGGATATTGGGGATTATGAACAAAAACTTGAAAATGTTTCCAACCGTTCAGTTTTTCTCCTTACTGCATGATCTTGTGAAAAATTATCAAATCTCCTAGTCTTGTACAGACAGTAAGGAAATTACATAGATACATTTAAAAAACAAGGAGGCAGGCCAGGCAGTGGCTCACGCCTGTAATCCCAGCACTTTGGGAGACTGAGGCGGGCGGGTCACTTGAGATCAGGAGTTCTAGACCAGCCTGGCCAGCATGCTGAAACCCTGCCTCTACTAAAAATACAAAAAGTAGTTGGGCATGATGGCAAGTGCCTGTAATCCCAACTACTTGAGAGGCAGAGGCAGAAGAATCGCTTGAATCCGGGATGTAGAGGTTGCAGTGAGCCAAGATTGTGCCACTGCACTCCAGCCTGGGTGGAGACACTGTCTCAAAAAAAAAAAAAAAAAAAAAAAAAAAAAAAATTCAAGGATATATTTCCATTTTTTAAATACAAAAATCTGCATATAGACACTAATCACATAAAATGTTAGTTTTAAAGAGAAAAAGTAATTATTAAGCTATTTTCAGAAATCAGCAATCTCTTCAAGAAATAATTCTTTAGTATAGCTAGCACAGACAAAAGCATAAATGCCTTTAACAAATTTATCCATTCCCTAGTCTCAACAGTTCAAAATAAAATGCCATACCTTTTAGAGCATCCTTATATATGGTGATAAATAGTCTGAAGATGTCCTTAGGAATAGTATCTTCATTTGGCAAACGTAACAATAGAATAATAATTTCTGACTGTCCCAAGCCATGCAATCCATTGGTTGAAAAGTACCAATATTTGTCTGAGGAATCTTAGATGATAAAAGAATATAACTATTAAGGTCAACTTCTATTAACCAAAAAACTAAGAACAATTGTTTCTGCATTTAACTTTTCTTTTTTTTTTTTTAAAGCAGAGACAGGGTTTCGCCATGTTGGCCAAATTGGTCTCGAACTCCTGACCTCAAGTGATCCACCCACCTTGGCCTCCCAAAGTGCTAGGATTACAAGCATGAGCCACCATACCCAGCCATAACTTTTCAAATTCCTTGTGTTCCCAAAGTTCTTCTTATGAAAACCTTAAATTGAATTGTGTAAGATTCATATAAAGTAAGAAAAAGGATTATCATAGGGAGCCACTTAATAAATAACATTAAAATAAAAGATGCACTAAATGCTGAAATGTAGTGGATAAGAATCTAGTTTCAAACAGAATGAAAAGCTGACAGATGCATTATGGAGTAGTGAGGATTATTAATCATTAAGGATTACTTCCTTACTCTTTAATTAGGTCACATGTCACTTACTTTAAAACTGTCTTTACTGCTACTAAATCAGAATTGCTGCTTATTTCAGTTACTAAATTTCAATTTATCTAAAAGCCACAGGAGATACAGTCAATTGTATCATGAGAATCAAAATACAGCTCAGCTATATAAGCTCATGACCTAAACCTGAGATTGACTGAGGGATGCTAACACAAATCTGTAAGCTCATGTTTCAAGTCCTACTGAACATAAATTTGCAAAATTTATTTACAGTCACATATGGCTGAAAAACCAATATCCAATCCTGCTTATTTTTCACCAATGCCAGTCAAAATC
This sequence comes from Papio anubis, assembly GCF_008728515.1. Taxonomy (NCBI): domain Eukaryota; kingdom Metazoa; phylum Chordata; class Mammalia; order Primates; family Cercopithecidae; genus Papio; species Papio anubis. The sequence goes on along the minus strand of NC_044980.1, from coordinate 73,380,528 downwards.
TAACCTGAAGATGTAATTAATTGAGAAATCCTGCTTACCAATTAAGGAAATAAGGATAAATTATTACTTACAAAATACGAATTTGACATTCACGAGCAGATTTGCATTTAGGACAAATGTAACAGGATGAAAGCCTTCACCTTCAAGAAGCAAAATGATCTGCTCATGAGATGGATGTTCTTCTACTACAGGCACTAAATGATGAAAGTAATATATTAATCAGGATAAATATCCTGTTAAATATGCTTACAAATGAGAAAAAAACAAATTTATAAATCCACCAGTGGCCTGATCAAATTTAAAAACAAAAGCAAACATGTTTCATAAAATCAGTCAACAACCTAGACAACTGTTAAATAGTAATTTTTACTTTTCTTTCCATGTAAAGTTATTAATACTGTAATGCATATAGTATATTTACACTATGTTGATTAAACAGCAAATGTATACAATTTTAGCATCTTCAAAGTTTTAAGACAAACGTTTTTATAAAGTGGATTCCAGTTTGGCAGGCACTCCATTTATAATTTTTGAAATGTACAAGTCTGTCAAAGTAGTCTAGACCCACGTTATATATGCTGCTTGCTACCACATGCCTGTGTCAGCACTTGCTACTATATGCCTATATCAGTGACCAGGTAGCAAAAAAATAAATAAAAATAAAATAAAAAATCTTGACAATCAATAGAAAGATACGCATGGCACACAAAGAACAGGGCTTACTATATTTTTGCCACTACACCTAGATTCATGTAATGGCTCCTGCTGACAGAACAGAGATCCGAAGCTTCATTCCCCTACACTATCACACAGAGAACCGCCATGTGACATAATGCCTGGAGTGACAAGTGTCTATCCTAGAAACCACTCTGGGGTGGGGGTTAGCCATAGAATCTCCTGCTTGAAAAGGACCTTAGAAATCATCTAGGTTCTCTCTATTTACGAAGGAAACTGAGGCCCAAGGAGATTAAATAACACATTACAAGTCATAGATGTAACAAGTAGCAGACAAAGAACTAAACTTCCTAGCTTTGCCGTCCAATCTAATGCTCTTTTCTTTAGGTATCATGCTCATTAAAAAAAAAAAAAAAAAGTAATAATACGGTGTCAAAATTCTAATACAATGGAAACATTTCTTCAGACTAAAAGTCTATGAGCTTCCCTATTGCATTGGAGTTTGCGTCATTTGAAATTAGGGAGCCAGATGTGATAAATGGATCATAAAAGTTCAAATACTTTTAGAATTTGTTTTTAATATAGTAAGACTTTCTGTAAACAAGTTACCAGCCCTAGTACATATTGCAACCAAAGTAAGTTTTAAGAAAATCCATTTTATATGTCACAGACAAAATTGATCAATATATATTTTTAAATTTTTTTAAATTTAAATAACTGCTCTCCTACCTGATCCCTTTTCTCCAGATGCAACCAGAAGTGGGGGCAAACTGTCCTCATCATTAGGTAGAAGACTAATCTTATTGCAAACGTACTTGTTAATATCACACAGTAACCTATAATCTGAAATACCAGCAATAGGTAAATTGCTGTTAACTAAGGCAACAGTAGCACTAGATGGTTCTTCAATTTCTGCAAAAACATCATTATCTAGTGTAAATGAACCAGAAGTAGGTAACCCCTCATTTCCTGTGTTTATAGGCAATTTTTCCACTGATGGAACCTGAGAAATAGGACTCTGAATTATCTCATTTCTTGTAATATCTCCTGTCTCATTGTTTGGTTTTTCCACTGTAGTAGAATGGGAATGATCCACTGTGTTTACTGTCTGTAAAACATGGAATAAAAAAATTAACAAATCAGTTCATATTCTCTGTTCAACTATGAAATGAGATCACTATAGCCAAACATCTTTTTGGTAAGAATAAAACCAAAATGGGTTCAGAAATTCTCTTAAAGTCAAATTTCCCAAGAAACAGTACCATTTTGATTCTTCAAATTCAGGAGCATAACATATTTAGAAGTATAAAGTTTTAGTTTTACTGCATGCTCAGGTAGGTATTAATGACTTTAATATTAAGACTGGGAAAAATGAGGCAAGAAGAACTTCAAGATCCCATATCATATCACACAGTGAGCAAGCTTAGTTCAATCCAAGGCTCTCCCCTTCTCATGATAGCCAAAAACCCTTGGGTGGGTAGGGAGGAGGGACAAGGTAGGAGGAAGGGGAGGGGAGTGGTTAGGAAGCAGCCCATTAGCTATATTCCACGAGAGTAACCACCTGGAATAAACTACCCATAAAGACTATTTCAAAAAAGCCTTTTTCTTTTTAGACTGTACAAAGTCAATATGAAATAAGAACCATTTACGAACTCAATATTTACTAGCCTGTTCAGAGTTTTCATTAATGTAGATTGACAGTAGGTGCTAGCTAGGAAACATACCCATGGTAATTACAGCTATTTGTAAAGTGTAGCTCATGAACTCTTGACAAACAGCATATGTTTCTACCAAATATAAACTTCAACAGAGCCGGTAAGTATCCATCTTTTTTTTTCTTTTTTTGAGATGGAGTCTCACCCTGTTGTCAGGCTGCAGTGCAGTAGTGCAATCTTGGCCCACTGCAACCTCTGCCTCCTGGGTTCAAGTGATTTTCTCCTGCCTCAGCCTGCCCTAGTAGTTGAGATTACAGGCATGCGTCACAACACGCGGGTAATTTTTGTATTTTTTTTAGTATAGACGGGGTTTTGCCATGTTGGTCAGGTGGTCTTGAACTCCTGACCTCAGGTGATTCACCCACCTCGGCCTCCCAAAGTGCTGAGATTACAGGGGTGAGCCACCGCAGCTGACCTAGTATCCATCTTTTCTAATATATGTATGTAGCTAGAATCAACCAGGTGACTGGCACAGAGTAGATGCTCAATAAATCTATTTAATGCATAAAACACTACTAATTCATACATTTATACTTGCTTCTATGAGTATGTGCCACTTTACAATGAGAATTCTTAGTGATCTGGGATTCTGTATTATATATCTTATGTTTAACATCTAGCACATTTATGCAAATGCAAGCATAAGTTATCTTCATCACATACTTTCTTGAATGTTTGAAAATAACTAAATAGATCTTAGTATAAATTAAATTACTAAATCTGTTACATTTCCCCAAACCAGTGGTTCTCAAAATGTGGTCTAGAGATCCCTGGGGTCTCCAAGACCCTTTCAGGGAATTGGTGCTGTCCTACGATTTTTTTTTATATAATTTAACCAAAAAAAAATGTATCACAACACACAGAATGTAGAACCAGATGTGAGAATATGTTTGTCTTCTATTAAGTCAGGCATTAAAGAAATTGGCAAAAAGGCAAACAATGCCTCTATTCTCACTAAATTTTTGTTCTGAAAAACTTTTTTCATAAAATATTATTTCTGCTAATGTAATAGCCTTATTTTGTAATTAGTTAATAAATATTTAAATTTCTGAATTTTAATTTTAATACAGTAATTATCAATAGGTATAACCCATGAAACCTATAGTGCTTTAGGGTGCTCAATAACTTTTAAGAGTATAAAGGGGTCCTGAGGCCGAAAGTGTGAGAACCAGTCCCTTAAACTGACATTTAAAAAAGTAAAATCTGGGCCAGGTGCGGTGGCTCACTCCTGTTATAACCAGCATTTTAGGAGGCTGAGATGGGCAGATAACTTGAGGTCAGGAGTTTGAGACCAGCTGGCCAACATGGTGAAACCTCATCTCTACTAAAAATACAAAAATTAGCCAGGTGTGGTGGTGGGTGCCTGTAATCCCAGCTACCCGGGAGGCTGTGGCAGTAGAATCGCTTGAACCCGGGAGGCGGAGGTTGCAGTGAGCTGAAATTGCGCCATTACACTCCAGCCTGGGCGACAGAGACTCCATCTCAAAAAAAAAAAAAAAAAAAAAAAAAAGGTAAAATCTGCCAGGTGTGGTGATTTATACCTGTAATCTCAATGACTCAGGAGGACGAGATGGGAGGATTACTAAAGATCAGGAGTTTGAGACCAGCCTAGGCAAAATAGTGAGACCATGTCTCTTTAAAAAAAAAAAAAAAAAGTAATTAAAAAAAAAACTTTTTTTTTTTTTAAACAGTAAAGTCTAAACCAGGCATGGTGGCTCACATCTGTAATCCCAGCTACTTTGGGAGGCCGAGACGGGCGGATCACCTGAGGTCAGGCGATCGAGACTGCAGTGCCTGGCTAATTATGCCACTGCACTCCAGCCTGGACAACACAGCAAGACTATCTCTCTTTTTTTTTTTAAGGGGATAAAATCTAAAATGTATTCAGTATATCAATACAGCTCTTATTTTAGGAAGCTCAAAGTGTTTTTTAAAAAAAAGTACTCTAATAATCACACCAGGAATTATCTATGAAATAAAATTTTATTTAGTCAATAAGTTATTCTTTGAATTCCTTACCACAGGCATATCAGGTGAAAGAGGACTAAAGTCTTCAGAACATCTTTTACTTCCAGATGATAATTTTGTTGTATCTGCAACTTCACCATTGGGCAATATACCATCTGCAAACCATACTCTCTTCTGTTCTTTGGAGTACAGTCCTAGAATCCCAATTGAAAAAGTAAAACATTTTAATCTGGTAATATGAAAATGATTTAATGCCAAATAGATTAGGAAATGTTTTCAAAAGCTTTTTGCTATCCACTGGCAATCCCTGAATTCTCAGGGCTACAAAGGTGTAGAGAAATAGCCTTTTGTGATCCCTCTACCCTGAGTGGAGTCTGTTTCTATCTAATTCATACAAAGGGAGCATATTAGACCAGGAATGGCCTTGGCAATCATATACTATGAAAAGGAAGGGACAGGAGATCTGTATACTTCAGAGCATATTAGACCAGAGGTGGCTCTGGGAATCACTCTGAAGAGGAGTAGACAGGCAAGGTTACACCTTAAAGACAATGGGGAAGGAAGATTTAAAGCCTATATTATTGAGACTAAGTTTTTGTGAGTACGGAGTGGAGACTGAATAAAATTTAGGGACTAAGGTACAGTGATGAAAAGTGGAGTAGACTGAAGCATATATATATATATAGCTTATCTATATATTCCTCATATATATACATAAAGAAAAAAAGAAATTTAAAACCTCAAAAAAGGTAACAGGATCACTTGAAATGTCTTAATATCACACGACATTTCTTACTTTTATTTAACAAGTATAACATTTTTTGTTCTTATAATGCAGATACTGAATTTTATTAATACTTATTATTTCCTTCCAAATTTGAAGGAAATAACTAGACATCAGCATAAACATTTTTCTCTTTTCTTACAAAGCATCCATAGAGGAAGGTTATGAGAATCTCTGCCAGATGATTTTAGAACAATATTTTTTTTAAAAAAAGGTTCAATGTCTACTTTCCAGAACATAATAAAGATAACTCTGAAAAAATTGGAATTATATATATATATTTTTTGCAATGTAGGTAGACATATTAAATAACATATCTTTTTTGTATTTGCAATATTTTTATAATTTAATCATTTGGGTTATCAATATAACAATATGCTATCAATATAAGAATATGCACATTTTCAAACACAAATTATTCATCTTTAGGCTATAATATACAACCATATAATGCTGAGTCTCCTTATTTCATTATAATAAATGGAAAACAGTTACTGAGTAATAAACTGAAGTCCACAAAAATGCAAGGATCCAAATTTGCCTTTATCTGACATTTATGGTTTTTTTCCAGCATGTAAGAGACTAATAATTCATATTTAAAGACATACATATGCCTTACTCAAGATGCTAATTGATGACGGGTTGTAAAAAGGAGCAGATAACTCAATGATTTAAAAACAGATTTAAAAAACATTATTACTGTGGTAAAATACACAACTACAAATAGGTTTTTAAGGAAAAGGAGATAGAACAATTATTTACGTATTGCCTCTCAAACCCAAGCTCACCCCTCTAAACTGGGCTCTTGGATGCCAGGTTGGAAGTCTGAAAAGTGCAATTCCCAGACTCTCGTTACTGGCTTTGGTCATCTTTTTCCAATAGCAGGCACTGGTGGGAGACCATAAGGTGGGAAGAAATGAGAAGGAATTCTTTGTTTCTGGATCCTGCCAGGATCTTTGCAGCAGCAACACCGCTAGATACAGCTGCTAGACTCATGATTTTCAGTACTCCTAACATCAAATCTGGAGCTCTACTTTAGTCATCTGAGCACCAACTCTATGAGGCCTCTTGATGGTGCTGTGACCATGGCTTCTGACTCCAACATCTGCGATCCAAACACCTCCTGGTGCTCCTACACTGAGCTCTAGCCTCTCCCCTTTTGTAGCCCCAAACTCCAGTTGTGGTGGTTGCTTCCTGCAGTTACTAATTGCTGAGGCACTTGAGCACAGCCTTTTTGCTCTTCCAGTCTTCCAGCCTGCATGTGTAACCAATTCCCTGTATTAAATCCCTCTTGATATTTAATCTGGTTTCTCTTTCCTGACTACATTAGAGAATTTCTGGCTACATTAGAGAATTTCTATTTTGATAATTTATCTTTAGTCTTAAACACAGCATTTTCTTCTATTACCTTCAACATTTGGTTGTTTAAGTGCTGAGACTGGCAAAGTTGTTGGTGAAGGTATACTGGACGTCTGGTTCTCCTGAGGAGGCTGGACAATAGTACATTCATCGGAATGATTAGATTTAAGATTAGAACCAGTTGGACTCATCATCCTTTCAAATGCCTGAGCTATAAAGGGGAAAACAATAGTGTTAAAATCTCAGATGTTTTTGTAATTTACTTCAAAGTAAATTTCAATAAATATTCTTTTTCAAGTTGTAACGAGAAAGAAAGAAATGGCTAATCAAGAAAAAGAAGTAGCACTTGGCAAAGATACTGTCTGAGTTGGCAGCATGCCACTTTGATAAGCTACCAATAAGTTATTTCAATATTATATCTAAGGTGTATATTTGATATCTACAGAGAATAACCCTTATTTAACATGACTATCTCTGTTTTCATCCTTGTACCTCTAGAGTCTATTTCCAACATAGTTTAGAGAGATTCTTTTAGACATAAATCATATCTCATTATTCCTCTGTTTAAAATCTTTTAATGGCTAACTAAAGTGAAAATTTAAGTTGTTACAATGGCTCACAAGACCCAACATAATTCATCCCTACCTCCTCCACTTTCCCAGTTACATGTTTGACCTCATCTCTCACTACAATCCCACTCATTCGCTATGGTCCAGCCACCCAGACCTCCTTGTTCTTCAAGTAAGTACTCCTACAGCTTAGAATCTTTGCTCCTATTATTCCCTTGGCCTAGAATGTTCTTCTCATACTCACACAGCTTTATTATCTCACCTCCTTCAAGACTCTGCTCACATGTCATATTACCATAAAGCCTTACTCTGACCACATTATAAAAAATACTACCTAAGGCCAGGCACAGTGGCTCACGCTTATAATCCCAATACTTTGGGAGGCCAAAGCGGGTAGATCATTTAAGCTCAGGATTGCTTTGAGACCAGCCTGGGCAACATGGTGAAACCCCATTTCTATCATAAATACAAAAAATCAGCTGGGCGTGGTAGTGTGTGCCTGTGGTCCCAACTACTAGGGAGGCTGAGGTGGGAGGACTGCTTGAACCTGGGAGATGGAGGCTGCAAAGAGCTAAGTTCGCACAATTATACTCCAACCTGAGTGACAGAGTGAGATTCCATCTCAAAAAAAAAAAAAATTCCTTTTGCCACTAATCTGTTAACTATCTATCACTCTTACACTTTTTAAATTTTTTAATTGAAGGTAGTATCACCATCTGATATCTTTTTGTTTACTATCCATCTCTACAAACATTCATAAATTTCATGAGAATATAGCTTCTATTTTGCTCTCAGCTTGAGCTTCAGAATGCAGAATAGTGCCTCAATATTGCTGAGTGATTCTTCATCCAAAAAACAAGGTACATTGATAGCTCTCCCTTCAGCATTTCTCCAAACTGATCTGCTATAAATGTTGCCACTGCTAAAACAATCTTCCTCAAGTGCCACTGAATGATGGCACTCATAAAATGGCTTCCATTAACCAAGTGAAGTCCAAACATCTTACTCTCAATTTCAAAGTAATTTCTAACTTGCCTCAAATCTACTTATTGACATTCACATGTGCGCTTCCTTGAAACTCACATAATCTCAGGACAGCTTTCTCATTATCTACTATCTCTATTCAAATTATCTTTTTCTTCCAATCTTTCACGTAGTGTGTCTCACAACCCATGAACCATCTTTCTCTTCTCATTTGATATCATTATTTTAAATGATCACTTCTATTATTTTCAACCCTAAAGCTGATATTAACTTTTATTTATGCTTTCCTGTGGCATATAAATTAATAATAAATAGCACCGTAAATGAAACTATATGCTATATCAAAATAGAATAAATTTAAACAGATAACTAAATAAACTAATTCCACAGTATTTTCTTTGATAAACCAAAGCTTGATTTCAGTATTCTACTGAATTTCTTTAATGATCATATCTTCTCCCGTCCTGGACCCTTAGAGTCAAAATATGTCTGAATGCTCACCCAAAAATCTGACCTGTCAACATAAATAACGTTTCAAATCCTCATGGATGTTTAATTTCTTTTTAATGGGGGAGATACTTATGTGGGAGCTTGCTCTAAAATTTCTGAATTCTAGCAGATTGCCTTGGCTAACAGCACCAGCAGTCATCTTCTAGGCTACTGAAACAGCATAAGAAAAAACAAAACAACTATAAGCACTTAAACTGACCTCTTCAAAAACAATGGCAGTAACATGGAAACATAAAAAGATTTACACTTTGTTATCTTCCAGAGCAGAGGTCAACAGCAGGGAGAAAAGCAGCTTACCTCAGGCTAACAGACTCACCTCAGAGCTTTTTGAAGAATTGCTGAAAAAAGTTATCTTCATTCAAAAGAGAAAAACAAATTATTATCAGGTATTCATTCCCCCTGGCTAACAGGAAGCAGGGCCTGAGGTAGTGCACAGGTCTGGTCAAAAAAGGCCCAAGTAATATTTGCCAGGAATTAAACTGTCAACGAATCTTTGAAAATGCCAAGTGGTACTCAAAAGAATAAACATGGACTTGGGGAAAAAAACACAACACACACACACACACCCACACACACACAACCTGTGAGAACTCAAAGACCACCAGGACTACTGCTAATAATTGTAGCTAATTAGAGAGCCAAAGAAATAACGGGAAGTGTACATATGCAAAATTCTAAAGTTGAGAAAGCAAAAAAAGATATGAGACAAAAATGTGCAAATAGTGTGGCAGTCCTATGAATTTATAAAATCAAAAATATTACCACCTTATCTTGTACTATCATTTTAGGTTGTTATTCTCTAAAGGGTTTGAACTATTATCTTGCCCTATGCTACTAATAAATAATATTGAGTACTACTTATTGGTAGGTATCTACAAGTGTTTATTTAGATTAAGATGATGAACATGACGATGATGACAAAAACAAATAGGCAGATGAAATGTAGCATTTAGGGACTTGGTACCTGTTAAAAGTTAATGAACTGCCACTCCAGAAACTGAATGCTTCCTTTCCAGACTGGTAGTATTAATTGTGAGAGTGGAACAAAAAGAAGAGAAACCAAGCCTTGGGATGTCCCACCTAAGCCAGATAATTCAACACTAGGTCCTTGCCTTAAGAAAATAAAGAAGTTTATCTTTGTCACAATCCAATTATTTTAACATATATTCAATTACTGGAAGAAATATATCAAGTTAATACTCACCTTTACTAATAGTTTCGTAGCAGACTACACATACTCTTGCTTCCTTTTCTAGATATTGCAGTTTACTCTTCCTACTACAACAGACACCACAAAATACCTATAAAGAATAAAATACCAAATTTATTTTTGTTTCAAGAATACTTACACCATCTAGAACTAGAAATAACATTTGACCCAGCCATCCCATTACTGGGTATACACCCAAAGGATTATAAATCATGCTGCTATAAAGACACACGCACACGTACGTTTACTGTGGCACTATTCACAATAGCAAAGACTTGGAACCAACCCAAATGCCCATCAATGATAGACTGGATTAAGAAAATGTGGCACATATACACCATGGAATACTATGCAGCCGTAAAAAAGGATGAGTTCATGTCCCTTGTAGGGACACGGATGAAGCTGGAAACCATCATTCTCAGGAAACTATCGCAAGGATTGAAAACCAAACACCACATGTTCTTACTCATAGGTGGGAACTGAACAATGAAAACACGTGGACACAAGAAGGGGAACATCACACACCGGAGCCTGTCGTGGGGTGGGGGGAGAGATAGCATTAGGAGATATACCTAATGTAAATGACGAGTTAACGGGTGCAGCAGCACACCAACATGGCACATGTATACATACATAACAAACCAGCACGTTGTGCACATGTACCCCAGAACTTGAAGTATAATAATAAAAAATAAATAAATAAATAAAATAATACTTACACCTACTAGAGGCAGTGTGGAGAGGTCCTAAACCTAATTAACCAAAACTCTTTTTCCTTATTATATAAATCATTTCCTTATCACCATAATCATAGGTGGAATTCTTTTTTTTTGTAACTTAAATGAAGTTTCTGCAATTTGATACCATATTTCTGATAAGGAGAATTCCTCTAAATCAATTATGTTCATTGGAAAGGGAACAAAAACTATCTTTAATGAATAAGTTTACAATATTAAAAGTTCTTTGTAATTCTTCATTTAAAACTTTTTAAAGTAAAATATTATTTTGTTAAAAAAAAATAGGATGGATCTGAAACCAACATATTACTGAAAAATCTGAATAAAAATGTAATAGGATTTCTATAGGCAAGCCTTAGAATTTATAGACAGTCTTTTTATCTTGGCTATTACCAGTCACAACTCAAGGTCAGCTTCAGTATTCTGTGGAAGCCAATTTGCTCTGGAGTGTTTCCCTGGGCACTGATCACAACACTAGCTGTAGATTGGTCTTGAAATTAAATGTTTGAGGACAAAGGGGAATCTGACCAAATCTGGAATATTTAACGTGTCAATATTACAGAGATAAGAACAAATATTCTTAAATGTCACAAAAATTAGTAATTAAATAATTGTTTCTCATTTCCCAGCATGTAATTAATGCCCCTGACAATGTAACATTTATTCAACCATCAACCAATCTGCAAAATAACACTGCTTTATTTATTTCCCTGACTGGTAGATGAAAAACACTGATTTTAAACTAACTCAATCTTGTAATTATCTGTTAATCAGCCTTTTCTATCACATTATATTTGTTTAAAATGTCTCAAAAGAACAAAAGATTTAAAGATTTTTATAACTTACTTTCCCACATGCTCGGCAATGGTGTCGTCGTTTTGTAAAAGTAAATTTGACTTGGCAGTTCATACAGTTTGGAGCTTCTGAATCAGGAACCCAAGTAGGCTGCTTCTGGCCCAAAACCAAGCCTTCTTTGCAAGTATTTTCAGGTAGAGAATCTTCATTTGCAGTTAGAGAACTAGATCCACCTTCAGAATTACTTTCTATATCAATGTAGTTAGAGTTGAAGCTAACCTGAGGATCAGCTGTAGAATCCACAGCGCAAGTGACTGGAACAACGGTGTCTGCTATGCTGGGTTCACTTTCTATTGTATTTGGAACATCTGGCTTATTCAGGTCTTTTGAACTCCTTGTTCTTGATGGAAGGCCAAACAATTGCTTAGGTCTGGCCCCTCCAACAGATTGACTATTAGTATCAGAGACTGATAATTCATTTGTAATCTCAGACTTACTGGTAAGTAACCCTTGTTCAATTGGAATTGTGCTTTTTTCTCCTAAAGAAAGGCCATTTTCTATTGCATTTTGTTTATCAACTGTTTCACAAATTATATTAATACCATGACTTTCCCCAATAGCTCCTGCTTCTGCATTGAAATATATATTATTGATGTTTCCATCATCTAAGTCTTTCATATCTATATGATTCATTTGCAATTTAGAGTCATTTACATTTTCTTCAAAAGACTTTATGTTAGTGGTCTGAAGATACTGTTCTGTCAGAAACGCATCAAGTTCAGCATCACTAATTAGTGTGCCACTTTTTGTGCCTTCATCAATATTAAAGTAATCTAAGTCTTGTCCATCCATATCAATGCTTGAAAAAGTATTAATAAAACCCTCACAACAATCAGAAGACTCTAGGACATTAGTGCCAGAAAGCCCCTCTTGAGATTCTACAACTGTACAACTGGTGTCACCACCATCCAAAGACGCAACTCTGATTACCGTCTCGTCAGGATCTATCTTTCTGTCTTCCATCCCTTCAATTAATGGCTGAAGGACTATGTTTTTACATTTTTCCTGTTTCAAAAGATCAGTCTCCTTGAATGGTTCCCCACTTAGAACAACACTGTTCTGTATTTCTTCACATATAGTCACAGCATCTTGTATATTATCTTTATGTTCATGCTGAGGTAAAAAATCACCCCGTGCTTTACTTTCAATTAATGATCCGCACATAGACCCAGATACGGGAAGACAGGACAATGAGGACTGTACATCTTCACCTGAAACATGTAAAGCTGAAGAGGAATCTTGGATTACATCATTATCCTTAAGGTCTAAATTTCTTGAGTCTTCTTGTGCAGATTGTTCTATAAATATAACAGTCTTATCTTCCTGAAAGGAAAAGTCAGGTAATTTGAAATTTTCATCTCTTGAATTTAAATCATTTAAGCATAAATCTTCATTTTTTGGAAGGCTGAAGGTCAAAGCACTTGTCTTGCCCTCTTCTTTTAAACATTCTGCAGCGGTTATGACTGCCACACCTACTTCCTCTTTTACTAAGCCATCATCTTTTAGTAATTCACATGGCTGGCTCTTGTGTTGTAGCTTGTCTTTGGCATCAAACATTTTGGAACTTTGCTGAGTCAAAGCAGATGACATGTTAAAATCAACAATTGGTTCTAAGTGATTAAAGATCTTTTTATCTTTTAAATTTTCTGTTCCACTGTAATTACAGGAATCTGAAAGTGTATCTACTTTTATACCCAATTCTTTTATTCCTCCGATTTCTCTATTTTGTAATTCAGAACTGGTATCATTCTGTGGTTCTCTGACAGTATCACTATCATGGTCTGTTGAAGAAACACAGGGAGTATCTGACACTGAAGACAAATCCAATCCAATCAAGGAATCTGCATTAGACTTAAAATCATCTGGCAATAATTTTTTAATATCTTCTTCACTATTAGTTGCATGAACTAAGTTACCCATGTCACTTATCAGATCACAGATAGGTTTACTACATCGTCCCATATATAAAGGCTGGATTTCATCTGAAGTACCACCATCCACAGAAGAAAGAAGATCAAGTCCTGTTACATTTTTTTCATTTTGTATAGAAGTAAGTCCCTTGAGTGATTTTTCATTGAGGGAACTCTCATTTATTTCATAGCTTGTTTCTGATGAGGCACAACTATTAATACATTGTTGGTCTCTTGGGAGCAATGAAGTTGGCTGTGAGGAAGCCAACTCTGAAGAAACTGAGCAGTGGTTAGAATCATATGCATTTTGTACATCTTGAAGATAATCTTGTTCATCTGAAATAGAGAAACAGTGTTATTCGGGAGACTCAAATCAAATAACAATTATTAAACATACTATGTTTCCCAAGACTTCTAAACTAAATAAGCTTTTTTTAAAGAACACAGATTATCCTTTTGCAAAGCAGAAATAACCTCCAAAACTATTTTTTTATTTCCTTTACAGCATTTATTTTTATCTGAAATTATCTTGTTTATGATTGTTGGCTGTTTCAACTACAAAATAAGTGTCACAAGTGCAGGGACCTTGTCTTTTTTTCTGACTTATACCCCCATTGCTTAGAATAGTTCCTGAAACTTAAGTGTTCAAGAAACGACTGACTGAATAAATGAACGTTCTTAGATCTTGATCTCATGCATAGTTGCTCTAATAATTTGATCTTGATCTTTCCTTTGTTTGTGAGGACTCCTCAAGCTGGCTTTCTACTTGTTCATTTTTCTATCACCTGGATCCTACCCTCGCTCCCCTGTGGTGCTCTAATTGAGGTTGCCAATTGTAGTGGCATCACACACTATGGCCATAGTGATGGGCATGTGATTGTTTCAAGCTGGGCCACTTAGGGGCATTCTCCTGATACTCCGAATTTGAAGAAAGGAAGAAGGACACTTCTCAGGGGGCAGTGTGAATCTGGAGCTGTTGGTGGCCATAGCCACATCCAGATAAAATAAGCCAAAGGTTCTGCATGGCCAGGGAGGCCTCAGGAAACTTACAATCGTGGCAGAAGGCAAAGGAGAAGCACCTTCTTCACAAGGCAGCAGGAGAGAGAACCCGAAGCTATGTTTATTTGATTTTAAAGTACTTTCTAGTTTTCACTTTTGAATGCAGATACCGTAAGTGATAAAAATTCCACTCAAAATAACTTAGTTGTCGCCAGGCATGGTGGCTTACAACTGTAATCCCAGCACTTTGGGAAGCCATGGTGGGAGGATAACTTGAGACCAGGAGTTCAAGACCAGCCTACAACACAGTGAGACCTCATCTGTAAAAAAATATACATATTTTTAAATTAGCCAGGCATGGTGGCACACGCTTGTGGTCCCAGCTACTCAGAAGGCTGAGGTGAGAGGATTGTCTGAGCGCAGGAATTCAAGGCTGCAGTGGGCTTATGACTGTACCATTGCACCCCGGCCAGGGTGAAAGAGCAAGACCCTGTCTCTCAGAAAAAAAAAGAAACTTAGTTGCACTATAAAAACTAGACTAAGGAAGAGCTGAAAAACAATCTAACCTCTGTGTTCTGTCTTCCAGTTTCCTAGTCTTCATTTTATAGAAAATACCAGCCAGGCGCGGTGGCTCATGCCTATAAGCCCAGCACTTTGGGAGGCTGAGGCAGGCGGATCACCTGAGGCCAAGAGTTTAAGACCAGCCTGGCCAACACGGTGAAACCCCATCTCTACCAAAAATACAAAAATTAGGCTGGGCGCGGTAGCTCACGTCTGTAATCCAGCACTTTGGGAGGCCGAGGCAGGTGGATAACAAGGAGTTCGAGACCAGCCTGGCCAATATGGTGAAACCCCATTTCTACTTAAAATACGAAAATTAGCTGGGCACGGTGGCAGGCACCTGTAATCCCAGCTACTTGGGAGGCTGAGGCAGGAGAATCGCTTGAACCTGGGAGGCAGAAGTTGCAGTGAGCCAAGATCGCACCACTGCACTCCAGCTTGGGCAACAGAGCGAGACTCTGTCTCAAAAACAAGCAAACAAAAAACTAGCCAGGCATGGTGGCAGGCGCCTGTAATCCCAGCTCCTTGGGAGGCTGAGGCAGAAGAATTGCTTGAACCCAGGAGGCAGAGGTTGCAGTGAGATGAGATGGCGCCACTGCACTCCAGCCTGGGCAACAACAGTGAAACTCCATCTCAAAAAAGAAATAATAATAAAATAAAATACCATCTCTTGTTGTAATGAAATACCAATTTATGCAGAACTCTTAGGTTGCTTTTAGCTTGTTCATATGTTGGTTTTAAAGGTCTTTCTGGGGCCAAGCACATGGCTCATGCCTATAATCCCAACATTTTGGGAGGCGGAGGCAGGAGGATTGCCCAGAATTCAAGACGAGCCTGGGCAACATAGGAAGAGAGTTCTGTCTTTACAAATAATTGAAAAATTAGCCAGCATGGTGGCATGTACCTGTGTTACCACTTGGAGGCTGAGGTGGGAGGAATGCTTGAGCCCAGGAGGTTGAGGCTGCAGTAAGGCTGATTGTGCCACTGCACTTTAGCCTGGGTGATGGAGTGAGACTTTGTCTCAAAAAGAGAAGAGAAGAGAAGAGAAGAGAAGAGAAGAGAAGAGAAGAGAAGAGAAGAGAAGAGAAGAGGAGAGGACTTTCTTATAGCTAATTTGCATCTAGAAAAAAACCTTCTAGGTTCCTTACTTCTGTTTCTGGCTATGGGTCCCATTCAGTCTAAGAATCAACTAACATCTTATTATGAAATAAATGAACTTTTTGCAGAAGATAACAATGTGACCAAAATTGAAAGAAAATTTTGCTAATATTACTATATACCTGAGATAATTACAGATATTTTAAAATCCCATTAGTGGCAAAAATGGAAAATCAACAAACCTGGGTTCTGTTCAAAATCATCAAGGAGTTTGTCCAAGTCACTGACAGCTGCTTTAAAATAACTGTCCATCCTACCTGTAGACTTATTCAGAATTTAATTCTTGTATGCCTAAAAAATAAAAAGTATAATAATATTTCATTTAATTCTGTAACATAAATATTATGCCATGTATTCCATGCCAGGAAAAACAGTCAAGAAATTAACACAGAAATAAAATTTAAGAGTGCTGCTTTAAGGAATATACAATTTAGTTGGGGAAACTGCCCCTGTATATGTAAAAATGACATGAAAACCAACTCTAACAACATAATATTTGCATACATAAACTATTGTAAATTTTTAAACACTTACCTAAATAACTCATGGGTCAAAGAAGAATTCAAAATGGAAAGCTAAAACTACCTATAAATACAACATATGAAACTACAAACACATAAAAACATGCACATAAAAACTCTGGGATTCGGTAAAAGTGGTACTTCAAGAGATACTTAGAGACTTGAACTTTTTTTTTTTTTTTTTTTTTGAGATGGAGTCTCGCTCTGTCACCCAGGCTGGAATGCAGTAGTGCTATCTCGGCTTACTGCAACCTCCATCCCCCAGGTTCAAGCGATTCTCCTGCCTCAGCCTCCAGAGTAGCTGGGACTATAGGTGTGCGCAACCAGGCTCAGTTAACTCCGGGTTTTTTAGAAGAGTAGGGTTTCACCATTTTGGCCAGGCTGTCTCGATGACCTCAAGTCATCCGCCCGTCTCAGCCTCCCAAAGTGCTGGGATTACAGGCATGAGACACTGCTCCTGATAAAAGAAGACTGAAAACTAGTAAACTAAGAGCAAAAATTAAACAAAAGAAAACAAGCGTACAAGAGAGTTGCACAAGA
Organism: Papio anubis; assembly: GCF_008728515.1. Classification (NCBI taxonomy): domain Eukaryota; kingdom Metazoa; phylum Chordata; class Mammalia; order Primates; family Cercopithecidae; genus Papio; species Papio anubis. Next base: position 73,363,473 of record NC_044980.1, on the reverse strand, counting down.
AAACTAAAAGTTAGTTTGATGAAAAGCTGAAAAAAGTAGGCAAACCTCTGGTCTGGAACAGAAACTACACCAAATAAGCCTGAGAAACCTCACAGGAATCTGTCAATAAGTAATAGGATAATATCAAAAGGACAAAAGTCAAGTTGAAGGGCACCGGCTTAAATGGGACAAGTGAGCATCAAATGAATGAAGACTGCAAAGGACTAAACATAAATCAAATAGATTTGAAAAAAAAAAAGATAAAATAATACTAAAGACAAAAACAAAACATACCACTCACTGGAGGGGTAGCAGGGCACTAACCAATTACTCTAAAAATTGACCAATTAAGGGAAAAAAATCAAGAATTTATCCTACCCAAGGACATGAACAGGCACTTTTCAAAAGAAGACATTTATGTGGCCAACGAACATAAAAAGGCTCAACATCACTGATCATTAGAGAAATGCAAATTAAAACCACAATGAGATACCATCTCAGGCCAGTCAGAAGGGCAATCATTAAAAAGTCAAGAAACAACAGATGCTGGAGAGGCTGTGGAGAAACAGGAACACTTCAACACAAAGACAGTGTAGCGATTCCTCAAAGATCTAGAATCAGGCAGATCATCTGTCACAGCAAATTCCAATTACTGGTATATACCCAAAGGAATATAAATCATTCTGCTATAAAGATTCATGCATGTGTATGTTCTCAATAGCAAAGACATGGAATCAACCCAAATGCCCATCAATGATAGACTGGATAAAGAAAATGTGGTGCATATAACACCATGGAATACTATGCAGCCATAAAAATGAACAATATCATGTCCTTTGCAGGTACACAGATGAGGCCAGAAGCCATTATTCTCAGCAAACTAATGCAAGAACAGAAAACCAAACACCTCATGTTGTCACTTAAAATAAGTGGGAGCTGAACAATGAGTACACGTGGACACAGGGAGGGGAACCAGACACACTGGGGCCTTTTGGGGTGGGGGGTGGTGAAGGGAAAGTGTCACGATAAATAGCTAATGCATGTGGGGCTTAATATCTAGGTGATGGGTTGACAGGTGCAAAAAACCACCATAGCACATGTTTACCTATGTAACAAATCTGCACGTCCTGCACATGTATCCCGGAACTTTAAATTTAATTTAATTTAAAAATATATATATGTATATCAATCTGGGGAACACTGTCCTTAATAATATTGAAATTTCCAATTCACGAGCATGGTATATGATGTGATTAAGCCTTCTTTGTTATATTTCAATAAAGCTTTGTCACTAAAGAAAGAATTTATCCTGCCCTTTATTTACAAAATATACCTTATAACAAAATAATTACTGATGAAAAGTTCTTTAGATAAGAATTCCAGTGAATAAATGCAAAAGGATATTAAAAATTTTTAATTCATCTCTTCATAATCCCTAATGCAATAAATAGACTAGGCAATGGCTATAAATGGATGTTTAAAGGCTAGAGGAAAAGGTTTATGGGGAATTTTACAACGGTGGGATCAAGTCAACACATCCAAACCCAACAATCAATTTCACCATCAATAAATGTGGAATAACAGTATCACCTAAAAAATATTACTGCCTAAAAAAATTGAATTAGAATATAATCAAACTAATTGCTTGTTTACAGGAAATTCAAGCATAAGGAACAAGTTAAATGACATAAAAAGAAAGCAATCAGCTAAGCTAATCTGGAAGGTGAAACACCGTACAGCAACATTCCTCAAACTGCCTATGGTAAGTATTTTTCTTACACTTCCAATCCGTTGCAAACTGTTACTTTTTAAAAATATAATAAAACTAAATAAATTTGTAATAATAAATACACACAAAAGAATATACATTATTAAACACATCTGTTTGGCTACCTGGCATGGGAACTAGGAATAGGAAATGGGGGTAAAAGACAACAAACGAATGACAGGGCTTTACAAGAACTAATTATGATCGTGTGCCATCAACTAAGGACATCTGAGGTCCAGAAAAAATAAATAAATAAACAAAAAAGAGATACTTTAAAAATGGGCTTGAAAATTAGGCAGAGCTTAAGAGAGAACTGAATGACATCAAAGACCTATCTGAAGAAATTACCTAAAATAATGCCTAGAGGGACGAGGAAGAGAAAAATATAAAAACTAGGTTAAAAGGTATTGATGACAAAATGAGAATGGAGTACTATGAGGAGAAAAGACAGCATGGAACAACTATATGTGAAAAGATAATGCTGGGAGTTTTTCCAGAATTGATGAAAAAGTCAACTCAACAGATACAGGTCAAATTACACCAAACAATACAAAGAGAAATCCACATTTAGACACACTACTGTAAAACTACTAAACCCCAAAGATAGAATAACCAGAGAGAAAAGGTCACTTTCAAATGAACAATAATTATGCTGGCAACAAACTTAAAACTAACAGGTACACTTCAGAAGAATTTTCAATAACACTGGTATGGCATCTTAATTCAATAAAGCATGTTACCTTTTTTTGTTTCAATTTTTAAAGTGTGGTTATACCATACACACAGAAGAGTGCACAAAATAAACAGACACCAAACAAACAAAAGGAATTCGGAGACCAGACGTGGTGGCTCATGCCTGTAATCCCAACACTTTGGGAGGCCAAGGCAGGTGAACTGCTTGAGGTTAGGAGTTCAAGACCAGCCTGGCCAACATGGTGAAACCCTGTTTCTACTAAAAGTACAAAAATTAGCTGGGCATAGTGATGCATGCCTGTAATCCCAGCTACTTTGGTAACTGAGGCAGGAGAATCACTTGAACCCGGGAGACAGAGGTTGCAGTGAACCAAGATGACACCACTGCACTCCAGATTGGGCAACAGAGCGAGATCTTGTCTCAAAAAAAAAAAAAAAAGGAATTTGGAGGAAGACACAATGCAGGAGGCATAATAAAACTTCAAAGAAGCTGGCTGGGCACGGTGGCTCAAGCCTGTAATCCCAGCACTTTAGGAGGCCGAGATGGGCGGATCATGAGGTCAGGAGATCAAGACCATCCTGGCTAACACGGTGAAACCTTGTCTACTAAAAAATACAAAAAACTAGCCGGGCGAGGTGGCGGGCGCCTGTAGTCCCAGCTACTCGGGAGGCTGAGGCAGGAGAATGGCGTAAACCTGGGAGGTGGAGCTTGCAGTGAGCTGAGATCCGGCCACCGCACTCCAGCCTGGGTGACAGAGCGAGACTCTGTCTCAAAAAAAAAAAAAAACTTCAAAGAAGCTAATATTCTCAGAGACAAAAAAGCAATGAACCATGAAACAGGAACACGAAGCCATAAATAAGAACTATACAGAGAACCAAAAGAGATCATGGAACTTGATTGCAGAAATCTTAAAATTCAAGCAAGGCTTGTGAGCTGCAGTGAAAGCACTGCTTAAGGGACAGTGACAGCACTAAAAATGCATATATTGAAAAAGAATTTGGGAGGCCAAGGTGGGTGGATCACCTGAGGTCAGGAGTTTGAGACCGGCGTGGCTAACGTGGTGAAACCCCGTCTCTACTAAAAAATACAAAAATTAGCTGGGCATGCTGACAGGCACCTGTAATCTCAGCTACTCGGCAGGCTGAGGCAGGAGAATCACTTGAACCTGAGAGGTGGAGGTTGCAGTGAGCCAAGATCCGGCCATTGCACTACAGCCTGGGCAACAAGAGTGACACTTCATTTCAAAAAAAAAAGTAAAAGTAAAAGAAAAAAAATCTAAAGTAAATAAGCTTCCACCTTGGGAAACTAGAAAAACAAAAACAATTTTGGCCTAAAACAAGTAGGAAAATAAAAATTAGAGCAGAAATAAATTTAAAACAGGAAAACAATAAATAGAGAAAACCAGTAAAACAAAAAACTCATTACTTTAAAAGACGAATAAAATTGATAAAGCCAGTTAATTAAGAGAGAAACAAATGATCAATTTCAGAAATAAAGGAGGAGTCATCACTACTGATGCCATGGATACAAAAAGGATAATAAAGGAATATTATTAACAACTCTGCCCACAAATTTGGTAATTTAGATGAAATGAACCAATTTCTCAAATGATACAAACCGCCAAAAGTCATCCAAGGAGAAACAGATAACCTAAAACCCCTACATCTATTTTAAAAGTTAAATCAATAATTAATAATTTTCCATAAAAATAAATCACCAGATGCAGATGGACCAACTGGTGAATTCTGCCAAACATTTAAGGAAAAAATAATAGCAATTCTCTATAATCTCTTCCAGAAAAAAGAAGTAGAGGGAACACTTCTAACTTATACTATAAGACCAGCATTACCCTAATATCAAAACCAGATAAAGACACTGCAAAAAAGGGAAACTACAGACCAATATTGCCCATGAACACAGATATAAAAATGCTCAAGAAAATGGTGCCAAATTGAATCCAACAATGTATAAAAAAATTATATATCATGACCAATATAATTTATCCAGGTATGCAAGGCTGGTGCAACATTTGAAAATTAATCTATGTAATCTACCATATTAACAAACTAAAGAAGACATATATAATCACATAAATTGATGCAAATAAAAACAATATCCAAGCTGGATGCGGTGGCTCACACCTGTAATCCCAGCACCGTGGGAGGCTGAGATGGGCAGATCACAAGGTCAGGAGTTCTAGATCAGCCTGGCCAACATGGTGAAACCCTATCTCTACTAAAAATACAAAAATTAGCCTGGCGTGGTGGTGTGCACCTGTAATCCCAGCTACTTGGAAGGCTGAGGCAGGAGAATCGCTTGAACCCAGAAGGCAGAGGTTGCAGTGACCCGAGATCACGCCACTACACTCCAGCCAGGGAGACAAAGCGAGACTGTCTCAAAAAAACACAAAACAAAACAAACAAACAAACAAAAATATCCATTCATGAGAAAAACTCTTAGCAAACTATGAGTAGAGGGAAACTTCTTCAATTTGATAAAGAATATCTATAAAATACCTACAATTAATAGCATACTTAATAAGAAACTGCCTTCCCTCAAAGATTGGGTTCAAGGAAAGGATATCTTCTCTCATCACTCCTACTCAATATAATACGGAAAGCCCTAGCTAGTGCAATAAGATGAGAAAAGAAAACAAGAGTATACTGTTTGGAAAAGAATACATAAAATGGTCTCTATTTGCAATTTGCAGTTACATAATTCTCTATGTAGAAAATACCCAAAAATTGACCCCAAAAATGTCCTGAGTATAGTAAGGTTGCAGGATATAAGGTCAGTACACAAAAGTCACTTGCATGTGAATGAACAACTGGAAGTTGGACTTTAAAATACCATTATAAGAGCACCTTTAAACAGTGAAATACTGGCCAGGCACAGTGGTGCACACTTGTAATCCTAGCACTTTGGGAAGCCGAGGCAGGCAGATCCCTTGAGCCCAGGAGTTTAAGACCAGCCTGAGCAACATAGTGACACCTCATCTCTGCAAATACAAAAAAATTAGCCAGGCATGGTGGTGCATACCTGTAGTCCCAGCTACCTGGGAGGCAGAAGTGGGATGATTACTTGAGCCCAGGAGGTCGAGGCTGCAGTGAGTAGAGATCTCACAAGTGCACTCCAGCCTGGGCAACAGAGTGGAAAAAAAAAAAAAAAGAAAAAAAAAAAAAAAGCAACAACGAAATGCTTAGGTTATAAATCTAACAAAATATATACAGGATCTATATGTGCAAAAGTATAAAACACTGATTTAAAAAAAAAGAAAGAAAGAAAAGAAAAACTAAATAAGGCTAGGCGCAGTGGCTCACACCTATAATCCCGGCCACTTTGGGAGGCCGAGGTGGGCAGATCACCTGAAATCAGGAGTTCAAGACCAGCCTGGCCAACACGGTGAAACGCTGTCTCTACTAAAAATACAAAAATTAGCCGGGCATGGTCACGGGCGCCTGTAATCCCAGCTACCTGGGAGACTGAGGCAGAAGAATCGCTTGAACCAGGGAGGCGGAGGTTGCAGTGAGCCGAGATCACACCATTACACTCCAGCCTGGGGTACAAGAGCGAGACTTTGTCTCAAAAAAAAAACAACAACAACAAAAACCACTAAATAAAATGGGACATATTCCATGTTCATGGATAGGAAAACTCAGTATTAAGATACAGGCCAGGTGCAGTGGCTCACGTCTCTAATCCCAGCACTTTGGGAGGCCAAGGTGGGTGGATCACTTGAGGTCAGGAGTTAGAGACCAGCGTGGCCAACATGGTGAAATTCCATTTCTACCAAAAATACAAAAATTAGCTGGGCATGGTGGTGCCCACCTGTGCCCACTTACTCAGGAGGCTGAGACAAAAGAATCACTGGAACCTGGGAGGCAGAAGTTGCAGTGAACTGAGATTGTGCCACTGCACTTCAGCCTGGGCGACAGAGCTAGACTCCATCTCAAAAATAAAATAAAATTAAAAAAAAAAAAAAAAGGCTGGGAACACTGGCTCACACCTGTAATCCCAGCACTCAGCACTTTGCGGGGCTAAGGTGGGCAGACCACGAGGTCAGGAGTTCAAGACCAGCCTGACCAACATGGTGAAACCCTGTCTCTATTAAAAATACAAAAATTAGCCAGACATGGTGGAGTGTGCCTATTAACCCCAGCTACTCAGCAGCTGAGGCAGGAGAATCACTTGAACCCAGGAGGTAGAGGCTGCAGTGAGCCAAGATCATAACACTGCATTCCAGCCTAGGTGACAGAGAGAGACTCTGTCTCAAAAAAATAAACAAACAAAAACAAAGATATGGATTCTTCCCAACTCTATCTCTAGATTCTTGTGCAATCCCAACTAAAATCCTAGCAAGCTATTTTGTAGGCCTCAAGAAACTACTCCTGAAGTTTATATGAAAAGACAAAGAATTGGCCGGGCGTGGTGGCTCAAGCCTGTAATCCCAGCACTTTGGGAGGCCGAGGCGGGTGGATCATGAGGTCAAGAGTTCGAGACCAGCCTGGCCAACATGGTGAAACCCTGTCTCTACTAAAAATAAAAAGAAAAAAAGAAAAAACAAAAAATCTAGACTAGCTAACATGATATTGAAGAACAACAAAGTTGGAGGACTCACACTATCTAATTTTAAGATGTACAAGAAGGTTCTAATAATCAGGGCAATTTGGTATTGGCAAAAGAACAGACACATAGATCAATAAAAAAGAAGAGACCCCAAAAATGGCCAGGCATGGTGGCTCACGCTGTAATCCCAGCACTTGGGAGGCAGAGGCAGGCAGATTGTCTGAGCCCAGGAGTTCAAGACTAGCCAGGGCAACATGGAGAAACTCTGTCTCCACAAAACATAAAAAATAAGCTGGGCATGGTGCCATGCACCTGTAGTCCCAGCTACTCGGGAGGCTGAGGGGAGAATCAGCTGAAACCAGGGAGGTTGAGGCTGCAGTGAGCCATGATTACATCACTGCACTGTAGCCTGGGCAACATAGTGAGACCCTGTATCAAAAAAAAAAAAAAAAAAAGGCCCCAAAAATAAACCCACACAAATGTAGTCAACTTATCTTTGACAAAGGAGCAAAGGCAATTCAATGGAGAATAGACAGTCTTTTCAATAACAGGTGCTGAAAAAACTGGACATCCCTATGAAAAATATGAACCTAGACACAGACATTACACCTTATATAAAAACATATTCAAAGTGGGTAACTTAAACTTAACATGCAAAATTGTAAAATTTCTTCAAGAAAGCATAGGAGAAAATCTACATAACCTTGGGTTTGGTGAGCAGTTTTTAAATACAACACAAGTACCATGATCCATCAAAGAAAAAAACTGGTAAATTGGATCTTACTAAAATGTAAAACTTCCACTCTGCAAGAGATACTGTTAAGAGAATAAGAAGACAAGTCACAGACTGGAATATTTGCAAAACACGTATCTGATAAAGGACTTGTATCTAAAAATCTAAAAAGAACTCTTAAAATTTGGCAAGAAGATAATCCAAGGCCAGGCACGGTGGCTCACACCTGTAATTCCAGCACTTCAAGAAGCTGAGGTGGGAAGTTCTATTGAGGCCAGATGTTCAAGAGCAGCCTGGGCAACATAAAGAAACCTCATCTCTAAGAAAAAAAATTAAAATTTAGCTGGGTGTGGGGGTGCACGCCTATAGTTCTAGCTACTTGAGAGGCTGAGATGGGAAGATAGTTTGAGCCCAGGAGTTCAAGGTTACAGTGAGGTATGACTGTGCCACTGCACTCCAGCCTGGGAAACAGAGTCAGACCCTGTCGAAAAGAAGGGAGGGAAAAGGAGGGGAGGCGAAAAGAAAGGGCAAAGGAGAGGGGAAGGGAGAGGGGAAGGGAGAGAGGAGAGGAGAAAGAGGAGAGAAGAGGAGAGAAGAGGAGAAAGGAAAGAAGAAGAGAAAGGAAAGGAGAAAGGAAAGGAAAGGAGAGAAAAGGCAAAAAGTGAAAGGAAAGGAAAAGAAGAAAGAAAACAATCCAATTTTAAAATTGGCAAAAGTTCTGAATGGACATCTCAGCAAAGAAGATATAAGAATGGAAAATAAGAATATGAAAAATGCTGAACATCATTTGTCTTCAGGGAACTGTAGATTAAAATAATGAGATATTCACTTCACATCTACTAGAATGTCACTGAGGACGCCAAACAAGAGAAAATCTTATTATTGCCAGTGGGAATGTAAAATGGTATAGTCGCTTTGGAAGACTATTAGATGGTCTCTTACAAAACTTAATACTACCATATAATCCAGCAATCATGCTCCTAGGTATTTACCCATCTGATTTGAAAATTTACATTCATACAATAACTTGGATGTGAATGCATATAAACGTAACTGCCAAAAACTGGAAGCAATTAGATATCTGGATAAACAAACCATCACACATCTATCCAATGGAATATTATTCAGTGATATAAAGAAATGAGCTATCAAGCCACAAAAACACGAGTGAATCTTAATGTATACTGCTAAGTGAAAGAATTTACATACTACATTATTCTAATTATATAACATTTTAGAAAAGGTAAAACTACAGACAGCAAAACACCAACGATTGCCAGTGGTTTACAGTGGGGGAGAGCTGGATATGTGAAGCACAGACTTTTTAGAGTAGTAATGGTGAACGTAAGATAATCACATGTTAATATCCATAGAACTTCACAGAAAAAAGAATAAACCTCAACACGCAAATTTTCAAAAAATTATTTAGGGAATGGGGGAATCCTAGATTGGCACTCAGACTGTGACAAAGCGTTTAATTGTATTCTGAATGTATGAAACCACCTCATCACAGGGGATGGAAGAATAAGGTGCTGACCTTTGGAAATGAGTGGAATACGTAAGACTAAAGAAAGACAGGCACTCTACCCTAGTTGATAAAGTTGTTTTCCACAGTGGCACAGGTTAACAATTCTGAAATCACTATACCTGTATACTGAAACTGAACAAGTAAGTAAATGGATGACTGATCGTGGAAGCCAAGTTTCTCACTGTTGAAGGAGGAGGTTACGGCTATACAGGGGAGGAAGATAAAATAATCTATCTGGTAATGGATTTGAATTGAAGACATCAATATAAATTCATGTTTAGCTTAATATTGATACCGATGGTCACACATAGAAATATTTACAGATATGTGTAATACAGGTTAGTATGAACACACATACTAACATATATACTAACATATCTCCTTGTGTTTGTCAGAGGGCCTAGAAGCAATATCATCCCAGGGGAAACAAACATACTTAGCACCCAGATCTTGGTTTCTAATAAAATTCTCCAATGAAAGGAACCAACGCTCCTTGGAAAAATGGCTGCTTCTAAAACTAGGACAGGAAATAAACAAAATGAGCACAAAGCATCTTGTAATGCCAGGAAGTAAAAGTTCATGTACACACATACAACAATGGGAGTATGTCAAAGAGATACAACACCCAAGTGAAAGAGCTCCCAATGGCCAAAGCTGGGACAAAATAAAAGAGCAGTACTGAAGTATAACCCAACATATTTAAAAAAAAAAAAAAAAGTCAGCTGGGCGCAGTGGCTCTCGCCTGTAATCCAGGCACTTTGGGAAGCCAAGGTGGGCAATCACCTGAGATCAAGAGATCGAGACCATCCTGGCCAACATGGTGAAATCCCGTCTCTACTAAAAACACAAAAATTAGCCAGGTGTGGTGGTGCATGATTGTAGTTCCAGCTACCTCTAAGGCTGAGGCAGGAGAATCGCTTGAACCTGGGAGGTGGAGGTTGCAATGAGCCGAGATTGTGCCACTGCACTCCAGCCTGGGCAACAGAGTGAGACTCCGCCTCAAAAAAGAAAAAAAAAATCTATGTGTTCATACTGATGTAAGTAAATGATTAAATAAATAATTGGGGAGAAGACAAATCTCCCACACAATTAAAAAAAAATCCAAATAATTTATGTAGATTTTTGCTCTCAAGGAAGTAGAACTCCCCACTCCTTAAGTGTTCAGTGCACAGTGACTTTCTATTGAAGAATACAGGAGAAAAAAAGAAAATACTAACTTCAAAGTGAAGAAACCTAACAAACACTACCTCAAGTCAAGTGATCAAGGTTAACATTAAAAGTGGCAAGTGGGCCGGGCGCAGTGGCTCTCGCCTGTAATCCCAGCACTTTGGAAGGCTGAGGCGGGTGGATCACAAGGTCAAGAATTGGAGGCCAGCCTAATTAACATGGTGAAACCCCACCTCTACTAAAAATACAAAAATTAGCCGGGTGTGGTGGTGCGTGCCTGTAATCCCAGCTACTCAAGAGGCTGAGGCAGGAGAATTGCTTGAATTCGGGACGCAGAGGTTGCAGTGAGCTGAGATTGCACCACTTCACTCCAGCACGGGTGATAGAGCGAGACTCCAAAAAAAAAAAAAAAAAAGTGGCAGTCACATTGACAGTATGTATTGATGAAAACTGTACTTCATCTTTGTTGTCTTTCTCCCCAAAACGCACCACCCCAATATAATGAGAGAGGGCTGGGCATGGTGGCTCACGCCTGTAATCCCAGCACTTCAGGAGGCCAAGGCGGGAGGATCACAAGGTCAGGAGACAGAGACCATCCTGGCTGACATGGTGAAACCCCGTCTCTACCAAAAACACAAAAAATTAGCCAGGCGTGGTGGCAGGCACCTGTAGTCCCAGCTACTCTGGAAGCTGAGGCAGGAGAATGGTGTGAACCCGGGAGGCAGAGCTTGCAGTGAGCCAAAATCGCACCACTGTACTCCAGCCTGGGCGACAGAGCAAGATTCCGTCCCAAAAATAAAAATTAAAATTAAAAAAAAACAATGAGACAAATTCCAACTGACATTCTACAAAACATCTGACCAGTAATCCTCAAAACTTTCAAGAGCATCAAAAACAAAGAATGTCTGAGAACTATCACAATCAAGAGGTGCCTAAGGAGACAGGACTACTCAACGTAATGTGGTATCCTGGATGGGATCCTGGAACAGAAAAAGCATATTAGGGGAAAAATGAGGAAATGTGAATAAAGTATAGCCTTTAGTTAATAATGTATCAATACTGGTTCACTAATTATAACAAATGTACCATATTAATTGAAGATGTTAATAATAAACTGGGTATGGAGTATACAGGAACTCTACATGGTCTGCAGTGATTCTGTAAATCTAAAACTGTTCCAAAATACAATGTTTATTTTTTAAAATGCAATCAAGGTGTTAGCAAATAAAGTTGAGAAACTATCCTAGAAATCAGAACAAAAAGAATGGGATGGAAAACAGGAGAGAAAATATTAGAAATCAGAGAATCAATCTAATGAGGTTTAATATTCTAATAAAAGAAATCCAGAAGGAAGGAAGGGAGTGAAAGAAGAAATTGTCAAATAAAACACCACAGATATGGTCTCCAAATGGAAAGGGCCCATTTGGGGCCCAACACATGAATGAAAAACTCTTACCAACCAACATCATTGTGAAATTTCAGAATACCTGAATGGTTGAAGGGAAGATCACCTCATTTAATACTAAAGTCTGCATCCCCTACCTCTCCTTTCCCCAGTATTCCTGAACTTCCCACCCCATCCTGCTCTCCTTTTTTCTCTTTTCTAAAGCAGTTATGTACTTTACAAACTCCCAATGTTTTGTATAATTTATTATATTTGCGGTTGAACAACTCCTTCCTCCCTAACTTTAAGCTCCACAAGGACATGAATCTTGTATTTTTGTTCACCTATATGTTCAAAATGTCTTGGCCAGTGCCTAGCACATAAAATGTGCTCAATACATACTTCTTGAATAAGTGTAAAAGCTTCCATAGAGATATAACAGGTCATAATCAAAGGATTGGTTATCATAAATGTGAGGGTTAAATAAAAAATGTATGGACATGCAAGAACCCAAAATATGTGCATCCCATTCAGTCTTTCTCAGGAAGCTACTGAAAGATGTACTCTGCCAATATAAGGGAGACACCAAGAAAAAGGAAAACCTGAAATCCAGTAAAGAGGCTACCCACACAGAAGAGACAAATGCAATTCACAGATGACTATAAAAGGGCAGTCCAGGAAGACAGTTGTGCAACAGGCCTAGAGAGCAACCCATCAAGATGGAGGCAGGATGACCAGCACATTACAGGAAAGATGTTACGAAACCAAGAGATTATCAGATGTGTTTGAATCTACTAAGAGGAGATTGATGTATCTGGTTCAAGAGGTTAATAGATCAAATAAAGAATACAAAAGACACATTAAAAAGATATAAAACATATATTTATAAAGAAACATAAAAGGTACATGTACAAAAGAATTATGATGATTATTAACTAGGAAAAACAAAAATTATACAAGAAAGGAAACAACCTCACACTTACCTGGTTCAGCTACATACAATATTTACATAGTTAAAATGAGGTAAACACCAAATAACTAAAAGTTAACGTATAACTAATCTGGTAGTAGAGAAGGGAGAGGAGAAGTGAAATGCAGTGTTTAAAGGTAGGAGTTGGTGCAAAAAACCTAAACTCCCATCTTCTGTAATGGGAAATTAGTAAACGATACCTAAAATTGCATTAGGATGGGAATGGGAAGGGGACATCACCATATATCTAAATATGTTATTTTTAAAAACTGGAAGTGATAAGGAATTGAAGTCACTGACTCTGGAGCAGCCTTTCTCAATTAAGGTTCGGCGAGAAAATCAATCTTTAATGCCCTAAGGCTTCCATTTTATGTAAAAAACTAACTTCTCTCCTATGCATCTATCATATTAGCTACATACCCTCCTTGAGAGAATTAAGAAAATAGTTGCTCAAATCATTTTTCTTGTTCAGTGATTCACACAGAAAGCACTGATTGAGAAAGACTGCTTCCGGAGAGTGGGATTCAAGGGTACTGGGGCAGAAGATTGTTGTTTTCCTCTTTTTTTTTTTTTTTTTTGACAGAGTTTCGCTCTTGTTGCCCAGGCTGGAGTGCAATGGCGTGATCTCAGCTCACTGCAACCTCCGCCTCCCGGATTCAAGCAATTCTCCTGCCTCAGCCTCCCAAGTAGCTGGGATTACAGACACGTGCCACCACGCCCAGCTAATTCTGTATTTTTAGTAGAGATGGGGTTTCTCCATGTTGGTCAGGCTGGTCTCGAACTCCCAACCTCAGGTGATCCGCCTGCCTCAGCCTCCCAAAGTGCTAGAATTACAGGCGTGAGCCACCGCGCCTGGCCCTCTTTTCTTTTTTGAGACAGGGTCTCAGTCTGTTGCGCAAGTTGCACTGTAGTGGTAGGGTATCAGCTCACTATAGCCTCTATGGGCTCAAGCAATCCTCCCACCTCAGCCTTCCAAGTAAATGGAACAACAGGTGCGTGCCACCACAACCCAGTTAATGTTGTTTATTTTTTGTGGAGACAAGGTCTCACTATGTTGCCCAGACTGGTCTCAAACTCCTGGGCTGATGTGATCCTCCTGCCTCAGCCTCCCAAAGTGCTGGGATTACAGGCATGAGCCACCGCACCCAGACAGATTTTCATTATAATCCTTGAAGTATTATTTGACTCTTTATGTACAGGTATCCCTTTGATAAATATAAACATTAAATTTAAAATAAACATAATAGTAAAAAGTAGTAGTAAAGGAACTCTGAATATAGGATGTATTTAATGAATAAAGTACAAAAACTGAAAGGTCTAGAAGTAGTTTCTTATTAGCAAAAGTCAGAGAATTTTTTAGAAATAAATTATGGAACTCATTAAATAACATCTACTTACAAAACATTCCTATCTATATAGCAATGCTTTACTAAGCATTAAGTTATTTGAGGTGCCAAGAAAGATATGAAAAAGATAATATAATTGTACAAGGTATGACAATGTAAATATGGTATACTGAAATGTTTTAACATGAAACCTCATTAAGCTGTATACATTTCCCATTTCAATCAATCAGGACGTACTTTTTGTGCCAACAAGCTACCATATTCAGTAGAAGACATAAAAGAAATATAATATATACTTCCTTTTAAAATAGGTTTATTTATGTGTACATATAACTTATTTTAGGTTTTTACTCACTTGGCTATTTATATATTTTTAGATTTAAGAAAACATCTTCATAATATTTACAATAAAATGGCTTTCAAAAATCTCTTCATGATTACAAAAATTGGCAGTAACATGGAAGATTAACCAGAAAACCAACAAAACCAATAGTAAGGGGACACCTAAAATGGTTAAGGTAAGAGATGAAGGCCTGAGCTGAGATAGTGTGCTGGAGAAAAAAAGGAAACAGATATAAAGATGGCTAAAATAAGCCAGGCATGGTGATGCCCGCCTTCGTCCCAGCTACTCCAGAGCCTGAGGTGGGAGGATTAACTTGAGCCCAGGAATTTGAGACCAGCCTGGACAACACAGTGAGATCCTGTCTCAAATAAAAATAATAAAATGAAATAAAAGTGGCAAAGAATGAGAACTTTTGGAGACTGAAAGCAAGGGAGAAAGCTGGATTAGTGCCAGGTTTCCACCGTGAGTGGCTGGGGTAGATGGTGGTGCCACTGACCATGACAGGCAATACAAAGAGGAGCAGGATTAAGGGAAAACATGAGTTCACGTTTGGACTGTTTGAAGTACCTTGAGAACATCCTGGGAGAGATATCCAAAAGGCAGTTGAATATAATAATCTGGAATGCAGGAGAGAAGTCTGAGATAGATAAAGATTTTGGAATTGGCAACACACAGCCGTTAATGGATGAGATCACCTAGGAAGAGAATACATTTAGAAGAGGACAAGAGTCTGCCATCAGATAACTAAAGATCACAATTTATGTTCCTAAAACCACCCAGGATAAAACTTTGCCCATTTATATGGACTTCGGTAGAAAAATATCCAACATATCATGTTAAATTAAAGAAAATCAAATCACAAAACTTTATGCATTGTGCAAACCTATTTTTACAAATAAGTTGTAAAAAAATTAACAAAGGCACAGTAAAAAAAATATATGAAGGAACAAACATTAATGATGTTAGTAATACTATAAATGTAGGAACGGGATTACATAAACCTTTCAGAGCTACATGATATGTCTTCATACTATTTTATTTTTTTTAAATAAGCATGTACTCAGCCAGTGTACTCAGGTGACTCGCGCCTGTAATCCCAGCACTTTGGGAGGCTGAGGCAGGCAGATCATGAACTGAAGAGAGATCGAGACCATCTGGCCAACATGGTGAAACCCCGTCTCTACTAAAAATAAAACAACAACAACAACAAAAATTAGCTTGTGGTGGTGCGCGCCTGTAGTCCCAGCTGCCTGGGAGGCTAAGGCAGGAGAATCAGTTGAATCCCGGGAGGCAGAGGTTGCAGTGAGCTGAGATTGTGCCACCGCACTCCAGCCTGGCGAGAGAGGGTGACTCCGTCTCAAAAAAAAAAAAAAGGCATGTGCTCTTGCAAACAGAGAAAACATAATTTTGTTCTTTTCCTTAAAAAAACATACAGCACGTTTCCTAAGGCCAGGCACAGTGGCTCACACCTGTAATCCCAGCACTTTGGGATGCTGAGGCGGGCGGATCACGAGGTCAGAAGATTGAGACCATCCTGGCCAACACAGTGAAACTCCGTCTCTACTAAAAATACAAAAATTAGCTGGGCGTGGTGGCGCGTGGCCGTAGTCCCAGCTACTCAGGAGGCTGAGGCAGGAGAATGGCCTGAACCCAGGAGGCAGAGGTTGCAGAGAGCCTAGATCGCGCCACTGCACTCCAGCCTGGGCAACATAACGAGACTCCACCTCAAAAAAAAAAAAAAAAAAAAAAAAGTACAGCACGTTTCCTTACAATATATTTGAGAAGATAAAAATGTGTTAGAAAAACACTTGGACACTGGACTATAAATGGACAAATAACATCAACAGACAACCAGTAAGATTATAAAAAATATTCAGTGCACTAGCAAAGTAATGAGAATTAGAACATATACCATTTATTGTCTGCTAAATTAAAACAATTTTTAAAATAATAAAAGTACTCAATGTTGGTAAGCGTGTGCGTGTGTGTGTGTGTGTGTTTTGTTTTTGTTTTTTAAGCATGACAGACACTGCTGACAGGAAATAAACCGGTACTATCTCCCAGGAAAACAATGTGACAATATGTACCAACAGCCTGAAAAAGATTCCTAATATTTGATCTAACAATCATCTTTTTCGAAATTTTAGAAAAGAATCCATGTGTTACAGCTCTTTTAGAATATATCTAGCAGTTGTCTGGTTTTTACTGGACTTCCTCCAGCCCCCCCCAAAAAGAAAATAATTCAAAACAACTAAAAATATGCAAAGATATTTCACCAAATCATTAGTTGAAACAATCAAATCACCAACATTAGTGCACAACAGAAAATTATACAGGCATCAAAAGTAATGTGTTCAACAAACTTAAAAAAAAAAAAAAAAGCAAAACTCTATGACCTAGCAATTCTACTTACAGAAAAACACTAGCACGCATACACCAGAAAACATCACAAAGAACGTTCACTGTTGTAGTGGTTGCAATAGTGTACAATTTTAAACAACCTAACAGCCCATCAATCCAAAAACGGTTAAATCAGCTTTCTCAAACTGTGGTCTCAGGACCCCTGGATGTCCCCAGGAGCCTTTCAGCAGGCTTGTAAAATCTTCCCTTTTCCTACTACATATCTGTGCAAGACTGGTGTTTTCTTCATATGCTTCAACCTAAACCAGATAGCACAACAGACGCAAATATGAAAATCCAGCTGTCTTCCATAAATCAGATATTAAAGTAATTTGAAAAATTTAAAACAATGCCACGCTCCTCTTCTAAGTTTTGTTTTAGAAAATAGTTACTTTTCACTCAAAAATTATTTGAGTCTGTTATTTTTAAATGAATAAATAAAACATCTTCAGTTTTCTGAGTTTTAATTTCCAAAATGGCAAATATACTGCAGCACTAGGAACCAAAAACTCTATTGGTCCTCAATAATTTTTAAGCGTAATTATCCCCAATCATAATGTTAAATGAACTGTAGCACTATTCTATCATGTAACATTATGATTGGGGATAATTAATGGGAATTTGCTTTATCTGTAATATAACTGTTTCAAAAGATACTTTGCTCATGTATAATCAAGAAGTCATTTTTATGAAGCTTTTTAAAAACATGGGGAAATGCTTACAACGTAATTTAAATCAAGGAAAGTAGACAATCCAACGACATAAAATCTCAAGAAAATGCACAGGGAAAAAAAGACTCAAAGGAAAAAAGTCAAAACATTAAAAGTGATTACTGTAACATGGTGGAATTATGGTTGATCATTTTTGCTTATTCTTTATTCTATTTTTTCAATTTTTGCCACTAAGCATGCAGTTTAATATCTAGGGGAGGAAAAAAGGGAAGAAATTAGGCGGAAAATTACATATAGTTCTACTGGATTAAACCATTAAACTCCTGCCAACTCAAGAGACGACAAGCTCAAGTGAATAAACGGAGGAATCTGACTGAATCAACAAAGTGCCTATTTTTTGAATGGAAAAGATTCACTTAATATCAAATGTATGGACTAGCCAAACTAACAAGAAAGAACATTCTTAGTCTGGAACATAACATTTGCAATCACGGTAGTACAAATAAGAGTTAAAAATAAGGTCCTCTTTTGGACTTTCTCAAAATACCAAAGGAAAGGCAGCGGGAAAGACGGCCACTGCACCCTTCTGTTCTCTAACGAAGAGAAAATGCATGGGTGCGGGAATGGGCAGTGCGAGAGCACCGGCAGCGATGAGACTCCTCTGCGGGGACCGAGCCTCTGCCACTCCTAAAGAACCACAGTCCCCTCTGCACTCGCAGCCCCTCCCCAGGCGGGACGGCGGCGCCAGGGCGCTTCTCCCTCCACCCGCTGGGGTCTCTCCCCCAGGAGCGCCGGCCACTCCGGCGGCCCGGGAGGGTGGAACCGGGCAAACAGCCGCCGTGATTGCCCTCTCGGTCCAGTCCGGTCTGGCCCTTCAGGCTCCAGGAAGGGACATCAGATTGGAGGGCCAGGGTTCCCCGGCCAGCTCCGGGGGCTCGGAAAAGGAATCGGTCGGGGCCCAGGCTCTGTCCGCAGAGGAAGAGGGCCAGCCAGACCCAGCGCCCAGGTCGGCGGGTCCAGCGGTCACCCCGCCCCCTCTGTGGGAACAGCAGGGCTGAGGGGAGGCCGAGACGACCGGTCACGGGGGGCTCTTACCTCCCCTACAGCCCCGGCGGAGCTTTTTGGGAACTCGACACGACGTCACGCTGAGGAGTGAAGAGCGACCCCGGCCGGGAGTCCTGGGAGTGCCAGCCGCCGGCTCAGGGTTTCTTTCCCCGCCCCCCGGGCAGCGCAGAGAGCGCAGGCGTAGAGGAGGCTTTCCTCTTCGGCTCACACGCCTCCTACCTCGGCGTCCCCGGCTGTTGCCAGGTCCGGGGCGCCTGCGCGCTACGATGCAGGTGCCTAGCAGGGGGCGCTAGACTTCTTACCGGAAGTGCCTGAGTGGGTTCTAGGGTGACGGGGAAGCCTGATGATTCGGCCTTAGATCGGGACTCGGTTTTCCACTCGATTGCGGATCGGGAGGCCTCTCGCGTCAGTGTCTGACTTCCTTGACCCTTAGCTAACCTAGAGGCAGCTTCTCCGGCCCCAGCCGTAGCCCTCCGCTGAGCCTGCGCGGCGTTCCGGTTTCTACTGGACAGACCTGCCTTCCTGGCAGCTGGCTGGGCCTGCTCTCCGCGGTGCTGGCCCCTCGGAAAACCTAACTTTTTGTTTACTTCAAACTGATTTTACAACAGACTGCCCCTCCCCCCCGCCACTTCCCCCGCTTCCCCTTCTTCCTCCCGGCAGCAATAAAAATGCTCCCAGCCAACCCGGAGCTCCAAGCCACTCCAGCTGACTGGACATCCCTTTCCTTCCCTTCGCTGCGTTAGTTCTGAATGTTTTGTTTCGTTTTTTTAAAGCGGCCACTAGAACAGCTGTCTCCCTGTCTAAAAGCAAAAGCTGACTGCTCTGATGGAGAAATAAAATGTCACTCACTTGATGTATATTTGCTTGTTGAGCTTTGCTATTTTTACCACAAGTTTCCAATAAATTTAAATGAGAGACCGGGCGCGGTGGCTCACGCCTGTAATCCCAGCACTTTGGGAGGTGGAGGCGGGAGGATCGCTAGAAGTCAGAAGTTCCAGACGGGCTTGGGCAACATAGCAAGACCCTGTCAATACTAAAAATGAAAATTAAAAAATTAGCCGGGCATGTTGGCACGTTCCTGTAGTCCCAGCTACTGGCTCAGAGTTTGAAGTGGGAGGATCACTGAAGTCCAGGAAGTCAAGGCTGCAGTGAGCTCTGGTGGCAACACTGCATCCCAGCCTGAGCGACAGAATCAGACCGTGTCTCTAAAAAAAAATAAAAATAAAAATAAAAACAAGGGAAGAGACATACATATGGGATCCGATACAGACAGATACAGGGAAAAAGCAGTTCCTCAAAGGTTTAACAGCCCACAGTTCATACTGATCTTTCAAAAATTGCAAGAATTGGCCGGGCGCTCACGCCTGTCTGTAACCCCAGCACTTTGGGAGGCCGAGGCAAGCGAATTACCTGAGGTCAGGAGTTCGAGACCAAACTGGCCAACATGGTGAAACCGCGTCTCTACTAAAAATACAAAAATTAGCTGGGTGTGGTGGCCGGCACCTGTAATCCCAGCTACTCGGGAGGCTGAGGCAGGAGAATCGCTTGAACCCAGGAGGCGGAGGTCGCAGTGAGCCAAAATCGGGCCACTGCACTCCAGCCTGGGCGACAGAGCAAGACTCACTCTCAAAAAAGAAAAAAAGAATTGCAAGAATTATAATTT
The DNA here is from genome assembly GCF_008728515.1 of Papio anubis. Classification (NCBI taxonomy): domain Eukaryota; kingdom Metazoa; phylum Chordata; class Mammalia; order Primates; family Cercopithecidae; genus Papio; species Papio anubis. The sequence goes on along the minus strand of NC_044980.1, from coordinate 73,343,196 downwards.
TTCGAGTATTCCAGCCACATGTGATTTGTGATGAAAGATTTGAGAATCAGGGTTCACATCTTAAATCTGCAGTTTACAGCTATAGTTCCCGATCTTTGAAAGATATTGAATCTCTAACCTTTATTTTCCTAAACAACAAAATGAAATAGCAAAACTTTTGATTGCCTAAACTAATGTATGTATTGAGCATCTGCTTTGTGACAGTGTGTTAGATGCTTTGCTTACATTATGTCATTTAATCCTAAGAATAATTCTACAAAGAACAGTATGCCTTTTTCCTACTATGTGTTAGGCATTCTTCACAGACAAAATAAAATGGGGCCACTGTCTATGGGGAACCACAGTCTAGTAGCAGAGACTCATATACACAAATGCATATTGGGGACAGAAGTATTTATATAGTAAAGTAAGAGGACAAAGAGAATAGAAAAAAGACACGAACACCTTAAATAGATCAATGGGGAAAGTATATACAATGATCAGTTCACAAAATATGAAATTTAAATGCCTACTACACATTTTACCAATCAATGTTCAAAGTCATTAATAATAAACAGAGACAAAAGAGAGGTTACTTCCCAGGCATCTAATTACCCGATCTGTTTAAAATGTGAATAAACTCCACGGGTGACAGAAGAGTAAGGCGGACACTTACACCCTGGGAGGGATATAAATTAGGACAAAGATTTTGGAAAGTTATTTGTCAAATCATGTCAAGAACTTTATGGGTGTTCATGTGACCTAATTTCATCATTTCTCTTTTGGAAATTATAAGGAGATAGTCCAGAACATGAAGATCTCTATGGAAAGATACTTAACCATGGTAAATAAATTGATAAAAGTAAAAAATCCAACATTAAGAGAATGGTTAAAATAATTACTGCATATATGTGATTAAAACTATTAAAATTATGTTTACAACGAATTTTTAATGACCTGAGGAAGTTACCTCATGAAAAAACATTTTAAATATTTAAAAATATTTAACATTGCCTATGTAGTATGAGGTCAGCTACAGTATACAATATATGTAAAAGAGTGAAGAAAGCATATCAAAATGTTGACAGTAGTCATCTCTATCTGATTATAATATAGATGTTATTGTCCTGGACAGTCTACATTTTCTACAATGTCTATATATTACCTTTATATTCTGGGGGAAAAAGAAAAAAAACCTCTAATGTAACAGGTGTGATAATTTGCCTAGGAAACATAAGAATCCATTTCCCCTGTCATTACAAGTATGGTCTTTAGAGTCTGATTACCTGAATTTGAATTCTAATTCTATAACCTACTAGCTGTGTAACCTAAATTTCCTAAGCTTAGATGCTCCTATAGTCAAATGCTAATAGAACTAATACATTGATTGAGATAATCCATATAAAGTACTTAAGCACTGACTGTAAATGAATAACTGATAACTGTTATTCTTTTTTTTTTTTTTTTTTTTTTTAGACAGGATTTTACTGTATCACTCAGGCTGAAACACAGTGGTTGGATCATGGCTCACTGCAGCCCCAACTCCTAGGGCCCAAGTGATCCTCCTATCTCAGCCTCTGGAGTAGCTGGGACCACAGGTGTGCATCACCACGCCCAGATAATTTTTATTTTTATTTTTTTAGAGACGAGGTTTCACCATGTTGCCCAGACTGGTCTCAAGCTTCAGGGTCCAGGCAATCCTCCCAATTAGAATTCAAATTCAGGTAATCAGTCAGCCAACCTCCCAAAGTGCTGGGATTACAGACATTAGCCACTGTGCCAGCCTAACGATTGTTATTCTTGATGGTTATATTTCTTTTTATAAATTGATCAGTTACATTCATGTTGTTATATCAGTATCCTATGAATTTGGCTAATGCATGTATAAGTTCCCCGGAGCACAATTACTTCCAAATACATTTTAAAACTGAATTTCTTAGTCTACTAAACTGAGAATAAGATACAGGGACTTGATGACCACTCCACATGTTTGTCACTATATAAAGGCTTGTTTGCTTTGTTTTTGTTTCTGTTTTTGTTTTTTAAAGAAAAGTAATAAGTTTGTTCATATAAAATTTATAGCCTTTGATTACCTTTTAATGCCAAATGTCTAATAAAAATTTAATCTGCTAACAAAGCAATTGCAATACTTTTAGTAGATGTTTAGAAGTATAATAACCTTTCCTAATTATGCCTTGGAAGAGTATTTAATTTGGGTTCCACAAAACTTCTGATCTATAAAGTAGCAAAAATAGATGAAATCAGCCAACTAACCAAAGTTTAAATCAATGACTACTACTTTAGCCCAATAGTTCTCTGTGGAGGTAAGGGTGATTTTTGCCTCCCAGAGGACGTTTTGTCAAATGTCTGGAGGCATTTTTGGTTGTCACAAGTGAAAGAATGCTACCAATATTTAATAGATATAGGTCAGTGATGCTGCTAAATATCTTGCAATTCATAGGACAACCCCCAACAACAAAGAAGTCTTCAGCCTAAAATATCAACAGTGCCAAGGTTGAGAAACCCTGATTTAGCCAGTGAGTTTAAAGCTAGTATATTTCTTCCAATTCCTAGTAAACAGTTCCTTTTTTTTTTTTTCTGATGACCACAGCAGCACAAATGTGAGTTCAGAAGAACTGGGTTTTGAACTTCTACATAAGGCCCTACACTAGTGAAAATTAAACTTTGTACCAAGCAGTACACAAAGTTAACTAGACTAGAGAGAAAAAATCTACAATGACCAGCTTTATTGAGCAGACATCTGGTCAGGTGTACTCTGGCACAGAAAAATGATCCTTTCCTATTGTTCAGTTCTACCAGACACACGTATCATCACTTATTACTAAGAACCACTTTATAAATAGCTGTCATTTATTGATCACCTACTATTTTCAGCCTTTATCTAATAAGTAAACCAGATGTTCCTGCAGTATGAACATTGTTGCTCATCCATAAACAAAACCTGAAGTTCAGGAATTCTCCCCGCTGTTATAACTACCTTGTTAAGTACAGCAACACTTGCTGGTCAACGCCTTTATCAAAACAGCAAACTGAAGAATACACTATCAACAGCCCATTCTACTTTTGTACAAAGTGCTATAATAGAGTATTGGTTCTTGTGAGAGATACTTTTCAATTCTCTAAGGAAAGTTTTAGTTGTAGTGCTCAGACAATCACTGTACATCCTTGTATATAATACAGCAACTGTATTTACTTAAAGTTATAAAGTCGAAAAGCTCCAATAATCAATATTTTTTGAGTTCTTTAGAAATATATGACAAACAATAAATTAATGACAGCAATGATTTGTTGATAAACATTATAAATCTTATGAACTTTCTATGTCAACAGTAAAAAAGAGGAATAACTGGTGTTTAATTCAACAAATACTTATTCATTTTTTGTTTTGTTGTTTTGTTTGGTACAGGCTTTCACTCCCATTGCCCAGACTCGAGTGCAATGGCTCGATCTCGGTTCACTCGCCTCAACCTCTGTGGCTCAAGTGTTTCTCCTGCCTTAGTCTCCCAAATACCTGGGACTATAGGCGCACGCTACTGCACCTGGCTAACTTTTGTATTTTTTGTAGAGGCAGGGTTTCGCCATGTTGCCTGTGGCTGATCTGGAACTCCTGGGCTCAAGCCATCCACCAACCTTGGCCTCCTAAAGTGCTGGGATTACAAGAGTGAGCCACCGAGCCCAGACAGTTTATTAAACATAATTGCATTGTTTTTCCTATTGATCACGCAGTCATTGCAAGATCTTGCTGTGCTTTTGAACTGACAAAGAAAATAGAGATAAAGTTACATGAATTTTAGAATTAAATTGCGTTTTATTATATTAAGGTGATTTCCTTAACCATTATAATAAATGAAAGCTTATTCAATTAAACTGGTCTAACCCTTCTCTACACATGTATTCAATAAGCAAAAAGAAATGGTCAGTATGGCGTGAACCTTAAATTACTTTTAAAACCAATTGTTATTTTATAAAATATTGATTATATTATTTTGTTAACAGATTCAACAATTGTAGCTATGTTAGCTAGTGACTTCATGTTATTTTGTAACATGTAGCTATGTTACTTTGGAGATGCATGTTACTTTATAACACTAAATACAAGAAATGTGGCTTAGTTTTTGGGGTTGGGACTGAGTAATAAGGAAAATCAACAAGCTACTAAAAACTCGAATGCCTTTCACACACAAATGAAACTGCACTCTGTATTACCTTTACTTGTTTATGGGTGTTTCTTCTTCTGTGCAGTGCATTATGCTAGGAGTTGGAAGAATTACAAAGGTGAATAATTCATGTTTTTTTGCCGTGAAGAAGTTCACAATCCACTATATCATTCATTTATTTACTAACAAATATTTGAGAGACTGATGGAAGATGATGAAGTTACAAGATCTTTGTGTAGATTCTTGGTCAATTAAATTTTCCATGAATTCCTTTGTTGATTGAAATGAAAAAGAAATCTGCATATCAAATTCAGTGTCAAATCAAATATTAACGAAAAAGAATTCTTGGCAAAGTTTGGATCATAATTGCTAAAAAATTCCATGTATCAGCTTTGACCTCTAAAGAGCTCAGTTTATAACAGTGGTTTCTGCATTTGAGGAAATCATCCCAAATGTAACATGTCTGGGCAATTTATTCCCTAGACCAACCAGCCATGATTGATTAATCTACAGTTATTATTATTATTATTATTATTATTATTATTATTAGACAAGCTCTCACTCCGTCACCCAGGCTGGAAAGCAGTAGCCCAGTCATAGCTCACTGCAGCCTCAAAATCCTGGACTCAAGTGATCCTCCCACCTCTGCTTCCCAAGTAGCTGGGACTACAGGCACTTACCACCACACCCAGCTGATTTTTAAATGTTTTTGTAGAGATGGCGGGAGGGGGTGGGGGGGTGGTTGGAGTGTCTCATTGTGTTGCCAAGACTGGTGTCAAACTCCTGGTTTCAAGTGATCTTTCCACCCTTGCCTCCCAAAGTGCTGGGATTACAAGGCGTGAGCCACTGCGCCCGGCCAGTTTTTATTATTTTCAAAAGAAACAGGCATCTTGATGATTTTAAGAGGCTTAAATTCCACAATAATATGAACTCCCAAAACTTTTCCTTTTTCATAAATAACCTGGGTAAAGAAAATACCAAAAGCAAATTGAACTCAACTGCAGTATTGCAATTTTTCATTTCTTTCCTGTTTCTTGGCTAGTCTTATGCTAACAAGCAATTTTAGAACCAGGGATTCTTTGCCACAATGCACAGAATGTGCCCTGGAACTGTTAGTTAACCGCTGGTATTTAAGTGCTATGCAACCATATTAAAACACTCATTTCAAGAAAAAGGGATTTTAAATTTTTTTAAAGAAGATAAGACCTTTGTTAAAATTATCTGCTGGTCCATGGCCATTAAGATCAGCTGTTTGGAGCAATGCCACTGCTATTGATTGACTATGTCCTCCAAAATTCATGTGTTGAAATTTAATGGCCAATATGATAGTATTAAGATGTGAGGCCTTCAGGAAATAATTAAGTCATGATGAGGGCATAGCCTTCATGGACAGGACTAGGACCCTTATAAAAGGGATTGGAGTCTGGGTAACATAAGGAGACCCCATCTCTATAAAACACTTTTTTGTTAAATTAGCCAGGCATGGTGGCGTGTGCCTGTAGTCCCAGCTAGGGAGGCTAGGGAAGAAAGATTGCTTGAGCCTGGGAGGTCAAGACCTGCATGCAGTGAGCTGTGATCACACCACTGCACTCTAGTCTGGGTGACAAAGCAAGACCCTGTCTCAAAAAGAAAATTTAAAAATAAAAAATAAACAAAAGGGCTTGGCGATATGGTTTGGGTGTACTTGAACTGCATCCCAGAATTTCCATGCACTGTGGGAGGGACTCAGGGGGAGGTAACCGAATCGTGGGGCCAGTCTTGTCCATGCTATTCTCATGATAGTGAATAAGTCTCATGAGGTCTGATATAGGTTTATTAGGGGTTTCGGGCTTTTGCTTCTTCCTCATTTTCTCCTGCCACTGCCATGTAAGAAGTGCCTTTCACCTCCCACCATAATTCTGAAGCCTCCTCAGTCATATGGAACTGTAAGTTCAATTAAACCTCGTTTTCTTCCCAGTCTTGGGTATGTCTTTATTAGCAGTGTGAAAATGGACTATGAAGTGTACTTGGGTTCACTCTCTTCCACTCTTCCATGTGAGGACACCAAAACACCACTATATAGAAGGAACAAACCTTCCCCAGACAGCAAACCTCCTGACACCTTGATCTTTGACTTCCCAGCCTCCAGAACTGCAAGAAAATTAATTTCTTTTCTTCATAAATTACCCAGTCTCAGGTATTTTGTTATAGCAGCACAAATAGACTATGACAGTCACTAATGAAAAAAATGGTTACAGTTTTGATGATCATGAGAACTAATTTTTTAAATGCAAAGAAAAGTTTGGAAAGAAATCCACTAAAATATTAACTGTGACTATAAATCATGAGTGATTCCCCTCTTCTTTCTGAGAAAAAAACACTTGAAGAATTGAACACTTTCTTTTTAAAAGTATTGCTAAATTCATAATTAAGACAACCTATTACCTCACATTTATTATGCAATCTCTGCATACAATATATTGCATGACTGTGCATCACAAGCCACAAATAAACCAAAAGGACGAATGAGCACTTGTGTCTGGTTGCTGCCTTAGAGGTGGCAACAAGAAACAGTCATTCCCAAGGCTCAAGTATAATACAGCTTCAACATCATGACACAGGTTCTTTCATCAAATTATTTGCCAAATATTTTCAGTTCTCCTTTCTTCTGGTCATATGATGGCAGTGTACTTCCTGACCCCCTTGAGGTTAAATAGGGCTATGTGACTGATTCAGACCAATAAATTGTGAGCAGAAATGACATGTCATTTCCAGACTGAATTCTTTACTCACCAATGTGAGATCCTCCTGAGCCTACTTTCCCTCTGGCATAACAATAGACAAGATTTGATACTGTGACTGCTCCATCAGCCTGAGTCCCTGTGGGATTTCAGTGAAGAAAAAAAAACCTTGTTGTTTTGTGCCCTGGGATTTTGAGAGTGCTTTAGTACCGCAGCATAATTCAGTCTGTCCTTGAAGATAAACTGGAACTTTGTGTTATGCCCCTGAGATTTGTGGCTGGCTATTCTGATTGATACACTGAGATAATGCTTCAAAAAGACTATCTGCAACAGCATTGTTTCCTAGCATGTTTTTCCTTTGCAAGTGAATTACTCTACATTCACGGCCACAGATCTTATTTTTATCTAAACACCCACCTATTTTATCCCCTCTCCCCCACAATTAGATTATCTTGAGGCAAAGCTCATTTATTATATATTTTATCTCTAAATTTTTCTACACGTATATTTAAAAGATAAGTAGAAAACCTACAAAGTGGAAATTATGCAGTCAACCCCCTTGTAGCCAATCCCATAATCCAGCTTCAATATGGACAACCTAGTTTCATCTGTTCCATTACCTGCTCATATGATTTGAAAGCAAATGCCGTATGTTATATTATTTCATCCATAAATATTTCAATATATATTTGCAAAAGAAAATAACTCTGCCTGGGGGCAGCGGCTCATGCCTATAATCCCAGGACTTTGGGAGGCCAAGGCAGGCAGATCACCTGAGGTCAGGAGTTCAGGATCAGCCTGGCCAATGTGGCAAAACCCCATCTCTACTAAAAATACAAAAAAAAAAAAGCTGAGCATGGTGGTGCATGCCTGTAATCCCGGCTACTCGGAAGACTGAGGCAGGAGAATCACTGGAACACAGGAGGTGGAGACTGCAGTGAGCCGAGATCATACCACTGCACTCTAGCCTGGTAACAGAGCAAGACTCTGTTTCAAAAAAAGAAAAAAAGAAAGAAAAGAAAATAACTCTTCACAAAAATCTAATAATACCATAATCATTCCCGAAAAAATTTAATAATAATTCTCAATATTACCAGATATTTAGGTACTGATATTCATATTTCTTTTTTTTTGTTGAGATGAAGTCTCCCTGTCTCCCAGGCTGGAGTGCAGTGGCACGATCTCTGCTCACTGCAAGCTCCGCCTCCCAGGTTCATGCCATTCTCCTGCCTCAGCCTCCCCAAGTAGCTGGGACTACAGGCGCCGGCCACCTCGCCCAGCTAATTTTTTGTATTTTTAGTAGAGACGGGGTTTCACTTTGTTAGCCAGGATGGTCTTGATCTCCTGACCTCATGATCCACCCGCCTCGGCCTCCCAAAGTGCTGGGATTGCAGACGTGAGCCACCGCGCCCTGCCTGGTATTCATATTTCTAATTGTTTGATAAATGTCATAATTTTTTAATGGTTTAAATGAATCAAAATCCAAATAAGATCCACATACTGAGATTAGTTCATGTGTAATAAAGTTTCCTGTTCCTTTTTTGTTCCTAGCAATTTATTTTTGAAAAAAAGTTGTGTCTTTTGGCCTGTAAAATTGACAATATCTACATTTTTCTTTTTTGTGTACATCCTCCCCACTGTATCTTTTAACATGTTTCTCTCCCCGCTGTGTTTCCTATGAACTTGCAGTTAGCTCTAGAGGCATGGTTTGATACAGGCTCAGTGTTTTGGTAAGGCTGCTTTATAAGCGGTGTTGTCCACTTCCATCAGGAAACACATAATACCTTGTTAGCTCTCATTCGGTGATGTTAACAACCATTAATAATTGCTTCTTGGGGCCGGGCGCGGTGGCTCAAGCCTGTAATCCCAGCACTTTGGGAGGCCGAGACGGGCGGATCACGAGGTCGGGAGATCGAGACCATCCTGGCTAACACGGTGAAACCCCGTCTCTACTGAAAAATACAAAAAACTAGCCGGGCGAGGTGGCGGGCGCCTGTAGTCCCAGCTACTCGGGAGGCTGAGGCAGGAGAATGGCGTGAATCCGGGAGGCGGAGCTTGCAGTGAGCTGAGATCCGGCCACTGCACTCCAGCCCGGGTGACAGAGCAAGACTCCGTCTCAAAAATAATAATAATAATAATAATTGCTGCTTGGATCCATTCTTTGATTTGGGGTTTGCAAATGACGACATTCTTTTTTTTTTTTTTTTTTTTTGAGACAGAGTCTTGCTCTATCGCCAGGCTGGAGTGCAGTGACGTGATCTCGACTTACTGCAACCTCTGCCTCCCAGGTTCAAGCAATTCTCCTGCCTCAGCCTCCCGAGTAGCTGGGAATACAGGCATCTGCCACCACGCCTGGCTAATTTTTTGCATTTCTTAGTAGAGACGAGGTTTCACCATGTTGGTCCGGCTGCTCTCAAACTCCCGACCTCAGGTGATCCACCTGCCTTGGCCTCCCAAAGTGCTAGGATTACAGGCACAAGCCACCAGGCCTGGCCCAAATGATGACGTTTTAATCTATCATTTCTTCTTGGAATTGACTAGACCTTTTTTATATAGTTTAAAATATCGTTACATATATATTTTTTAAGTTCCCTTAACAACTATTTAGTTCTCCTGAAATAAAGTTTATGTAGGAGGCCAGGTGTGGTGGCTCACACCTGTAATCCCAGCACTTTGGGAGGCCGAGGCAGGCAGATCACAAGGTCAAGAGGTCGAGACCATCCTGGCCAACATGATGAAACCCTGTCTTTACTAAAAATACAAAAATTAGCTGAGCATGGTAGTGCATGCCTGTAGTCCCAGCTACTCTGGGGACTGAGGCAGGAGAATCGCTTGAACCAGGAGACAGAGGTTGCAGTGAGCTGGGATCGCGCCACTGCACTCCACCCTGGCAACCCAGCGAGACTTCATCTCAAAAAAAAAAAAAGTTTATGCAAGAAAAGGAAATAAAATATTTATCCCTTGATTGATAGTTTTCAGAAGAATGAGTCAGTTCCCTTGTATTTTCTAAAGAAGATCAATGTAAATGTAAATATACAAAAAAATCTACATATGATATTAAAGCAGATATCTAGATTTTTTAGTATTTTTGTAAACAAATTTAAGCATTTTAACCATTCTTCAACCAAATGTTAAAATGTAATAAACATGGCATGTCCATTGACATAGTCATAATACTACAAAATATTTAAGTGGTCAAAGGAATCATAATTTAATTTGTTTAAGACATGGTCTTGCTCTATCACCTAGACTGGAGTGTGGTGGCACAGTCACAACTCACTGCATCCTCAACCACCAGGCCCAAGCAATCCTCCCTCCTCAGCCTCCTGTAGCTAGGACCATAGGTGGATGCCATCACACCCAGCTAATTTTAGTTTTTGTAGAGATGGGGTCTCACTATGTGGCCCAGGTGGGTCTTGAACTCCTGGGCTCAAGTGATCCTCCCACCTTGGCTTCCCCAAGTGCTGAGATTAAAGGTGTGAGCCAGTGCATCCCATCCATACTTAAGTTTAAATCAGATTAGGATTTAGTTATAATTATAATGTTAGATTTCTACTTTCTTACTTTCCCATCGAGTCATAAAACAGGTTCAGTAAGAACCTGTTCTTAGTTCAATTAGTTACTTTTATATATATCTAAGGGTAGTCACAGCCGAATTCCTCTACAAAAACTTTGAAGATGTAGACATATTGCTTTCGGAGGGTGATAACTGGGTCTGTGGATGCTGCCCCAGGAGTGGGAGCTGTTGCATCCCCTCCTGCTTTCCACTTCCCACTGCAACTAATAAAGGCCATTTCTACCATTAAACTTTCTAAAAAGATATAGGCATAAAAAGGAAACTCACAGGAGCTTAAGCATGTTAAAATGGAATTGACAACGTCAGGCAATTGACTGAAAGAAGAGCCAGTTGTTGGCCATCTAATTCCACTGCTAGTTAGCATGTAAACTGGAGCCAGAAAGAGAACTGAAATTCAAGTGAGAGAAGTGAAATTAATCATTCTACTTGTTAGTCACTTGAATCATGATATTTTGTGAGAACAACTGAAAACATGGTTCCTTCTGAGTTACATAAGTTTAACATTGTACATAGCTAGGAGAAAAATATTTACTGGGGTTACCTTCTCCTTCCATACTTATACTCAAGAAAAGACATCATGTTTCCAAACATTGGAAGAAAGACTTTTAGCTTTCTTTAGGTGAGAAGAGAAGGAACTCACCACAGAGTGGCAGAGACCAAGTCCTGGGGCATGCAATGACTCTCTCGCTAACTTGGCTGTGGCTGTCACAGTTTGAATACAGTGAGAAGGTCTCCGATAGGTGTGTCTCTGAGACTGTCTGGAGCCTCAGTGCCCAAGAGGCAGGCTTCAGGCTCTATAACAGCATCCTGGAGTCAGCAGAGCAATGACAGCAAACATGAAGAACAAAGGACCAGCTCAACCTCTTGATTTTGACATTACAGAAACCCAACATTCTTGTAGGACCCCACCAAGGATGCAAAGGGAGTCCCAAAAATGATTGTTTGGATTTTCCCTTCAACCTCAGAACAGATTACATTTGATTTAGGAAATACGAGAGTGTGATATTTCTTGTACCCTGGCATTTTAGAATAAAACTCATGCTCATTATATGCAGTTTTATAATAGTGATCTCTCAGCAAAAAGCATATATACTAAATAGAATTCTGTCCTCTATCATGAGAGCTCAAAATAAGTCTCTCATCAGTTTTTTGTCTCAGATTTTTATTATTAATTTATTTATCTATTTGAGACAGGGTCTGGCTCTGTCGCCCAGACTGGAGTGCAGTTGTGTGATCTCAGCTCACTGCAACCTCTGCCTCCCAGGCTCAAGCCATCTTCCCACCTCTGCCTCCCAAGGAGCTGGGACTACAGATGTGCACCACCACACCTGGCTAATTTTTGTAATTTTGGTTGAGACAGGGTTTCACCATGTTGCCCAGGCTGGTCTGGAACTCCTGGGCTCAAGCAATCCTCCCACCTTGGCTTCCCAAAGTGCTTGGATTATAGGCATGAGCCACGGCACCCGGCTTGTCTCTGATTTTTAAAGATCAGCTGACACTTCTTACTTCTTGAAACCTTCTCTTCTATTGGATTCCATGATACCACATTTTTCGTGAAGCTCTTTGTAAATTTCCTGTGTGAGCTTTTCCTCCATCAGAACACAAAACAACAGATCTCCTCAGGGCTCAGTTTTAAGGCCTGCCCCTATCCACTACCACACCTAGATGACTTCATCTACTGCAGGCTGCAGTTATCACCACGTACTGAAGATTCCCATGTCCCTTTTCTGAGCAACAAACCTTTATATTCAACTAATTGCTGATGATTTTTACTTACATTTCTCATGATAACGTATTATAATACTTAGCACCAATGTCTGTTACATAATAGAATCTCAATAAGTATTAGCTAATTGACAAATATACGTCCCATTAAAAAGATAGACATATAGAATTCCCTTTCATTTTTGAACTCAGAATTTTTGTGTATGTTATATAAGCTAATAATGTTGTGTCCTGTGAGAGAAACAAAAGAACTAAAATTTCCCATATTAAAATTTTAAATTATTATCTTTCTCACCCAACCAGCTTTTCTCCAGTGTTCACTGTATTTGTGAACTGTACTTACTTATTTGCTCAAGACAGAAATTTAGGAGTCATCCACTTTGCCTTCTTTTCCCAAACCATTACCCTCCTACCACAGACACACACAGACACACACAGACACACACACACACACACACACACACTCTCTCTCTCTCTTATTCACAGGCCTATGAAGTTTCTTCTAAACATGTCTCCAATCAATTCTCAAAGCCTCAGCCCCCAACCCTCTTGATTTATTGGGGGCTACATGATCTGATTTCTTAGCCATCATTCTCTCTCTGACCCCAACTCCTCACTCTAGCCAGGGTGGCTTCCATGTTCTGCAAACAGGTCAATCTCTTCATAGCCTCACAGCCTTTGCTCTTCCCTCGACTTGGAATGTTCTTCCCCATCTCCCCCCACTTTCTCTAGGCTTTTAATCAAAAAGTCCTTTCTTAGTGAGACTTCCCTGATTATGTTATGTAAAAGTGTAACACCTGGCACTTAACATCTCCCTTTCTAACTAATTTTGTGTTACCTTAGACCATCCTATATATTTTACCTGCTTATCTTGTTTGATATGATCTTAATAGAAAATAAGCTCCATAAGAGTAGGATTTTTTAGAGTCAGGGTCTCACTCTGCTGTCCAGGCTGGGGTGCAGTGGAGCAATCATGGTTCACTGTAACCTCAAACTCCTGGGTTCAAGTGATCCTTCTGCCTCAGCCTCCCGAGTAGCTAGGACTGCAAGTGTGTGCTACCATGCCCAGGTACAGCAGGATATATATACACACACACACATATTTGTTTATTTATTTATTTATTTTGAGCTAGTCTCACTCTGTTGGTGGCCCAATCTCAGCTTGCTGCAAACTATGAACTACTTTCATAGTTGATAGATCAAGGAGAGCAGGTTTAAGTGTGTTTGAATTTGGCAGTGCCATTAATGGACAATTTGAGAATAAGTAACCATATCGTCAGGGCTAGGGGAAGGCGTAAAGGTAGAAGTTTGTGCTGGGGGCATGTAAGTAAGAAAAAGTCTTATCTAACGCGTCATCAAGTTAAAAGACAATGTCTAAATTTGATGTTTCAAGATATAATGTATAAGTGCATTATTTATAAATATGAAGGTTACTAACAAGAAGAACTGACACTGTGAAAGAGTTGGGTAGAATAGCTTCCAGTTGGAAAAAATGGCACAGAGGACTGTTCATTTCTATTATAAATGTTATTGTACTCCATTGCCCTATTTAAAAAATGGATATAATAATAGTACTTACTTTATATGGTTGTGAGGATTAAATAAGACAATTTCCATGAAAGGCTAAAAACAATGCTTGGAACAAAGTAAAAACTCAACAGCTATTAACTATTATTACTAATACTTTAAAAATTACTAAACATACACATACATTATTTTGGTTAAACTTTTTTTAATTTTAAAAAAGTGAGGCGTTGACATTACTGAGCAAAGATTACTGTTTACAGAATCTAGCTAGATTGGGTTTTTTTAGGTTAGTTTCCTAAATTCAGTTAGTTTTAGTTTAGTTTTTTTAAGATTAGAAAAACAAGTTTATAATGTAAGGGGCTGATGGGTAAGACCTGGTGAAGTGCAAGAGGCTTAAGCTTTAGAAAATAAAATATATAATTGATAAAATAAGATCATGCAGGAGGCAAAAGAAGTTGAATTTTAAAGTTGATGGAGTATTTTCATTGCTTTTTAAAAAGTATCCCCCTAGATTGTGACATCTTTGAGATCAGTGTCTTGCTAATCTTGTCAGTCACCTAGGATATATCATAATACCTAAGACAAAGTTGGCATACCATAAATATTTATGAATGAATGAGAGTGAAAAATAAGAATGAATCTAGATGTCCTCTTTTGTCTTGAGTGGAGTTAGCTGAATTGTTGTATTCATAACAAAAAAATAATAAGAGTAATAGATTTGATTTGGGAAGAAGATGATGAGTCCATATTTGGAGATGTTGAGTTTTGAGTTGCCTGTAGAGATATCCAACAGAGATTTAGAAGTTTGAGCAGAGGTCAGAAGGTAGATTTGGGATCCATGAGCACATAGGTAGGAGTCAAAACTCAGAATTTAATTGTGTAGGATTCTTAGTTACAAACAACAGAAACCACACTGGATATTTTAAAAGGAGAAAAGAAAGTTACAAAAAAGATATTGAATATCACAAATCATTTTCAAGAGGGCTGGAGAACTAGCGTCAGGTCACAGATAGAAATAGGATCCAAAATCCTGCCATAGAACTGGTATGGTATTACTGCCACTAGATATTGGAGATTGCAGCCCTGTTGCCAGTGGTGTCCCAGGAATTTACCTTTCTACAACCACTGTCTCTTGGGAGTTCTTATGATTACTATTCCACATTGAGTGTATATGACTGGTAGTCCCGGTTATACACTTTTATCCTGCCCTAGCTATAAGGAAAACTGAGAAAGATAATTCCTACCTTATTTTTTTCATTGAGGGAGAAGTCAAACATTACCTTCTACCAAGGTTTACAAGATGGAGAAATTATCTGAATATGGGAAAAGGATCCAGATACTAGCCATGATAACAAAGGTTTACTATAGAGGATATAGAATGAAAGGAGAAGAGGGTCAAAGATGCAACCCTAGGGGAAGACCAACATTTACATGGTGGACAGAAAGAGAACCCAACAAAAATCACAGAAGGACAAAAGGAGTAGGTTGAGAATTAGGAGAGCTAGTTATCATGAAAGTCAAGGAAAAAGAGATTTACAAAGGTCAATATTGTCAAAAGGAACAAAGAGGTCAAATAAGATAGAGCTGTTGGTAATTTTCTTAAGATCAGTTGCATTGAATAGATTGGGGGTAAAGGAGGAAAATTCAAAGATTGAGGAGAGAATGGAGGTAAACAAGTAAAGTCAGATAGGAACCAGTTTTCAGAAACTTTGGTTATGCAGGAAGAGGAAAGCCAGGATCTAAAAGTAAATGAGTAAAATAAATACGTTTTGTAAAATAGGAAGGCCTTTTGGCAGTGAAGTCCAATTTAGTTAAACGTATTGAGTTTGAGATGTTGGCAAAGTTGTGGACAGTCAGACAAAAACTTGCTTGAAGCATAGGTAAGAGAGGTCAAAAAAAGGATCTTTAGCTCAGAACTGAAGATTATTTTCATGGTAGTCATAATTGAAACTTAGACAGTGGAAGTGCTATCTGAGAGAGTAGAAAAGGAAGAGGAAAGGCCTGAAACAGAAAAGTGCCTAGTTAGGGTATGGGTGCAGAATAAAGGAGTAGAGAGGAAAATGGTAGGTGAACTTGGCACATGTAGTGCTATGGTTTGAATGTTTGTGTCCCCCCAAACATTCATATTGGAACCGAAGACCCAACACAATATATTAAGAGGTGAGGCCTTCAGGAGGTGGTTAGGCCCTTATAAAAGGGCTTGAAGGAGTGAGTTTGTCCATTTTTAGCCCTTCTGTCCCTTCTGCCATGTAAGGACACAGTTTTCATTCCCTCCAGGGGACACAGCGACAAGATGTCATCTTGGAAGCAGACAGCAAACTCTGATACACTGAACATGCCGGTACCTTGATTTTGGATTTTGCACTGTGTAAAACACATTTCTATTATTTATAAATTACCCAGTCTAAGGTATTTTGTTATAGCAGGAGCAACGGACTAAGACACAGGGTGACTCTGAAAAGGTGAATTGAAAGGGCTTTGGGAGAAAGGAGTAAGTCTGGGGCCAGAGTAAGTCTAAGAGATGGTCACCAAAAGGTTTGGTGAAGAAGAGAGTCATGATCGCCTCCCAGGGAGCGATTTTAGTGAAAG
The DNA here is from genome assembly GCF_008728515.1 of Papio anubis. NCBI lineage: Eukaryota > Metazoa > Chordata > Mammalia > Primates > Cercopithecidae > Papio > Papio anubis. The sequence continues at coordinate 73,326,901 of NC_044980.1, read as the reverse complement.
AGGAAAGAAACCGAAACCAGGATGCAAGAAATTAACAAAAGGCTGCTGCAGTGTTCTGAACTGCTACCTCAGTGGGAGCTATTTAGCTGAGGCTAGTGGTTTAATATACCCAAATGAAACATTTAACAAAGTAGATGATCCTCCTAAACAAAATGTCTAAAATAATAATAAAATGAAACGTAGGCACCAAACAAAAAAGTTTAGTTTCCCTGACAACCATATCTTAATTTGAAACTGAGGATGGTGAAACCCAAGCTAGAGAGGAAAAACGTAATTGCCAGTATTTATCATGTTAGTGGCATGGCGAAAGCATATGCTCTGGAGTCAAACCAATTTGTTTTCATCCTGGCTATGGTGTATGACCTTGACTCTGAACTTCTCAGGGACCTAGTCCTGATCTGCTCTCGTATGTTCTCACATGTAAGGCATGTAGGAATAACACTTAGCAGAGAGTAAACAATAAATCTTCGATATTGCTATATTATTACTAGACAGGTCATTGGAATCCAACAAATGGTATCTCCTAAAACGTAAACCAAGAAGTAAATGTTGTAATCTCAATTTAAGAAGGTACAGTTGCCTAAATAGACTACAGGCTTTTGCTAAGAAGCTACAGTGGCCTATGAGGGTATGTAGAGCCCAAAATCGTATTTTTAAATACCTGAAGTTCTGTGAGTGAAAGTGAAAATTCAAGATTACAACAATTATGGCAAAGTTTGTCATACTTGCATATCTTGAAGGCATCTTAAATTCAATATGTATAAGACTAAATTCTTGATTTCCTCTTGTTTCCCTTGGTAGACCCCCCTCCCGCCCCCCACCCAGGTATTCTCATATTTTAAACCAGACACCTGGGAATCACCCTTGGGTATTCTTCTTGTCTCATCCCCATGGCCAACCTGTTGCTAAGTGCTGTCCACTCCTTTCTACCTCTACTGCTGTTGCCAGAATCCAGGCCATCTTCCGGTTCTGCAACAGCCTCTCAAATGAGCTCTCTGCTTCCCTCTGGCCTCTCTCCATTCATTCCCCGCACAGAAACCAGAGTAACAGTTTAGTTCATCTTACTTCCCTGCTTGAAACCTGACCAGGGTATGGCATAAATATCTAAATGGTTTTTGATTTCCCAAAGAATTAACCAATTGCCTTACCACCAATTATTAAATAGGCCTTCCTCCTGCCGTTGACTGTGAAGAGGCACACACATTTATTAGACATTTTGGCATATGGTTGTAGGAAATCTGTTTCAATCCATTGATTTACCAGTACCATGCTGCTGAAATTAACAAAGATTTATAGTAGATTTGTACATTTTTAGTGTCTAGTTTGGCTTATTTTCCATAATTCAATGGATAATTTTTATACAGCAGATTTTGTCAAGCATTCAGTTTATATAAGTGCCAATTACATATCTATCTGTTTAGCACAACCACAAAATAAATGGTTTACATCAATTATTGTATTAATAATACCCAAATGCAATCTCATCTAAGTAACTTCTAGTATAACTGCTAATAATATATAATTAACATAATTATAATGCTAGGTATTTAGCAATATTCCCATAATATATCAAAAGATGGCTAGCTTCTTTTCTGTAAATCTGGCATGGAATTAAAATTATGTAGCCTAATATTCAGCACCAGTATCATGAAAATGACTAAGAAGTGCCTGACCGTACTTAGTATTCTGCGTAAGTTCTAGGCTCCATAATGTTAATCACTTTGACAAGAAAAGGAGCTGTAAAGTAATATATTTCTTGTATACTTCTGCCAAGATATAAACTTCTGGCAAAGTCCGACTATCATAGTTTTTTGGGTTGAAGTTAAAAAAGAAAAAAAAAAAAACCCTATTATTCCTAAACTTTGCATAACAAATTAGAATACACACACAAAAGAAAGGAAATTAAAAGAAATACGTCTCAAATGTCAATTGCTTCTGCTTAACATTTAACAACTTGTTATTGTCATTTCTTAAAGAATCACACTTACAGATTCTATTTTTCCTTAGTCAATCTGTTTCCTATTTAAAATATTTAAATTCTTGAGTAGATTTTCAAGATTCTTTCTAAATCGTGTAATGTACAGAGTTTTAGAATGTTGGTCAATAAATACTTCATATAATTTTTTTTTTTTTTTTTTGAGACAGGATCTCACCTGTTGCCCAAACTGGAGGGCAGTGGCTCCATCTCGGCTCACTGCAACCTCTACCTCCCAGGTTCAAGTGATTCTCCTGTCTCAGTTACCTAAGTAGCTGGGACTACAGGCACATGCCACCACACCCGGCTAATATTTATTTATTTATTTATGGTATTTTTAGTAGAGACGGGGTTTCACCGTGTTGGCCGGTCTGGTCTCAAACTCCTGACTTCAAGTGATCTGACTGGCTCAGCCTCCCAAAGTGCTAGGATTACAGGTGTGAGCCACCACACCCAGCCAACAAGTCATACAACTTTTAAATACAATTTGCAAATGAAATGTTTCTCTTTATTTATTTATTTATTGTTTTGGAAATGGAGTCTCACTGTTGCCCAGGCTGGAGTACAGTGGCATGATCTCAGCTTACTGCAGTCTTGGCCTCCTGGGTTCAAGCGATTCTCCTGCCTCAGTCACCTAAGTAGCTGGGACTACAGGTGCGTGCCACTACACCCAGATAATTTTTTGTATTTTTAGTAGAGACGGGGTTTCACCATATTGGCCAGGCTGGTCTTGAACTCCTGACCTCAAACGATCCTCCTGCCTCAGTCTCCCAAAGTGCTGGGATTACAGGGATAAGCCACTAGGCCTGGCCTGCAAACAAAATATTTCTAATACACAATACCAACATATCTTTTGTAGAGTGTTTTTCCATGAGGTTTGATTACATAAGCTAATCCCGAGAATTAGAAATACCCAGAAAACGGCAACTTCCCAAGTTATGTTGACATTCAGTCTTTCTTAAAGGACTCGATATAAACATCTTTAATTCTGATACGAATTGGATTTTTGTCTAAGTAGCCAACTCCTGATAGCAAAAGATGGCATTTTAACAAGTATTTTTGTGCAGTTTGACATAAGGGATTTTGGATTAAACCAATGCAGCCCTTGGGAGTAAAAAATTGGGAATTTGAATAAACAAGACCACGTAAAACATAGCATTTTGAAGTTTTATGGCAGTGATTTTTGGATGAAAAACTTTTCCTTGAACAATTTCTTTATTCTTTGTTGCAGTAGCTTTTTTTTTCTTCCGTGCCTGAGCAAGTGACTAACTTGTCTTTGATTAGCTAAAGGCACTTCTTTATTATTCATCAAAATGCACAGAAATTTAAAAATGTGTGAACTTATCAGTAAACCATAAACCACACAACCATATTGAGAAAAGAAGTTATTATAGCTGTTATTATAGCTTGTAATTGTAATTTTAATCTTTTGTCCCTTAAACTGTCAATCAATATAAATAATTAGGTGTCTACTGTTTCCCAGACATATTCTCTACATATCATTGAGGATTTATTTATTCATTTATTTAGAGAGGGAGTCTCACTCTGTCAACCAGGCTGGAGTGCAGTGGCACAATCTCAGCTCATTTCAACTTCCGCCTCCCAGGTTCAAGCGATTCTCCTGCCTCAGCCTCCTGAGTAGCTGGGATTACAGGTGCGCACCACGACACCCAGCTAATTTCACTGAGGATTTAGAAAAGAAACTAATAGTACTATTTCTTAGTGTTTTAAATTAGAACATGTCTTGACTCATGAAGCTTTAAATTATTATTTTCAGTTTCTCCCCATGAAGTGCTCTCATCTGACATTTGTTTGGAATCGTGCCACTGCCGGTCTGCACCAGATGTATGTACCGTCCTTTCCAATACGATTTTCTGTCGTACCTTGTAGTGGATTCTGCAAATCACCTTCTCCACCTAAAAATGTCTGAATGCTAACACAAATAAATTTTATAACATGCAAAAATAAATAAATAAATAAATAAGAAACTAAAGACAACTTTTTTTTTTTTTTTTTTTTGAGATAGAGTCTTGCTCTGTCACCCACACTGGAATGCAGTGGTGCAATCAGAACTCACTGCAGCCTCAAACTCCCTGGCTCAAGCCATCCTCCCACCTCAGCCTCCTGAGTACCTGGAACTATAGGCATGTGGCCTCCATGCCAGGCTAATTTTTTTTTTTTTTTAACTTTTCTGTAGAGACAGAGTCTTGCTATGTTGCCAGGGCTGCTCTTGAACTCCTGGCGATCCTCCCGCCTCAGTCTCCCAAAGGGCTGGGATTACAGGCGTGAGCCACCACTCCCAGTCTTCTTTTATTATTTTAAATAAATATTAATATGTGTAATTACATATTTTTGAAAGAAAACTTTCCAAATTATTTCAGTTTCAGGCCCCATAAAATCTGATCACCCCTGAAAAATAGATAGGAAAGAACTAATATTAATTCACTGCTAAAGTGATGAGGAAACTTTTAGTAAAGGTAAGACAAGTAGCACAAGATAAAGAAAAAGGCAAGAATTTTAGGGCAGAGCTTGTAAATGCAAATGCCTATTGGCAGGACCTAGTGCAAAATAAAAATTCGTGACTCCTTGATCAAGGATTTTAATGAATTTCAAGATAGTGATAGCAGAACTTTAAACCAAGCACAAGTCTCTTCTAAGCATGCAGGCCAGGAGGACTGTCCATGACCCACATGCATGAAGCCAGCCTGTGGGCACCATTAGGTAATACAAGCAAGAAAACCTCCAACTAAAAAGGCTTGGGTCCTGCTTAAAGGACCCTCAGTGACTTAGCTTGAGTGACAGTTGTCAGGCCAAGCCCAGTGTTGCCACCTTTGTCAATCTATTAAGATAAGTCAGAAATCTGGATTTCTTTATGCAGTCAGCTGGTTTTAAAATATTGGCTATTCATATTATCAAAACCAAAAACCAAAAAACAAAAACATTGTACAGACCATAACAAATTTGTCTGAGTGGGTTAATCATGATGTTAAATACAGGCTGCAAACCTTTTTCTGGAATCTTTGCTTCAGAAGCAGAAAGACCTGGATTTGCATCTTGACTTTTTTCTCCACATGGTGACTATTTGGTCTTTTCTGAGATTTATTCTCCTTATGTAGTTCAGAGCCTGGCATATGGAAAGTGCTCCATAAAAGCTAGTTCAATATTTCACACTCTCAAACACATATGCTGGTTGCTCTTTGAATTATTTCATTGTCATAGAAAGCACATCTTGTTAGAGTAGTAGATATTTTTATTTAAAAGTAAAAACAATTCAGAAATATTTTTTCCTTTGGATGCTATGTAAGTGGTAGACTAAGGAAATGCCCTCCCTCCACCTCATCTAATCCTTAAACAGAATACAGTTATGGGGCTCACATGCTTATTTTATTTATTGCATAAGAAACTATGGTTAGAAAAATAATCAGACAACCTGGTACTCAAATCAACAGTGAATGTTCAACGAGGTACCAATTTCCTCTGCCTATGAAAGGAAATCTATGTACCTATTTCTACCATCTAAAACGGAAACATTTAAAATAACCTAATTCATAGCATTTCTCAAAATTTCATAACCAAAGTCTTGTTCCTAAGAAGTCTGTAAAGATATGATGAAAACTGTTTGAAATGGAAAACTGTTTATATAGATGAATTGTTTTACAGACTTCGATACCGTATTAGTCAGCTATTACAATAATAATGTTCCGAACAAACCACTGCAAAACTCAGTGACTTACAACAATTAGTATTTGTTTCTTGCTCACCGATCTTTGGATCTGTTGTGGTTCAAGCTGACCTAGGTTGGACCCAGCTGGGCTAGGCTCCAAGCTGTAGGTTGGGTCCAAGTCTAATAGATGAATTTCTTTTTCTTTCTCTTGTTTCTCTTCTTTCCTTCCTTCCTTCCTTCCTTTCTCTCTTCCTTCCCCTCTCTCTGCTTCCTTCCCCCTTTCCTTTCCTTCCCTTCCCTCCCTTTCTCCTTTCTTTCTTTCCCTTTCTTTCTTTTCTTCTTTCTTTCTTTTTTCTTTCCTTCCTTCCTTCCTTCCTTCCTTCCTTCCTTCCTTCCTTCCTTCCTTCCTTCCTTCCTTCCCCTCTTTCTTTCTCTCTCTCTCTTCTCTCTCTCTTCCCTCCTTTCTCTTTCCAGACAGAGTCTTGCGTGTTGCCCATGCTAAAGCACAGTACCTATTCACAGGCACCATCATCGTGCACTACAGCCTTGAACTGCTAGACTCAAGCAATCCTCCTGCCTCAGCCTCTCCAGTAGCTGACACTACAGGCATGTGCCACCACACCAGGCTGCCCCACAGATTTCTTCTCTTCCTTGGACCAGCAGCATATTATTTTCATGGCAAAAGGCAGAAGAGGAAGAGGGCAGACCCCAATGCTCATTTCAAACCTGTGCTTACAAGGCCCTTGGTATTCACTGACCAAAGTAAGTCATATGGTTAAGCCCAAGTTAAGGGATGAAAAGGTCTACTCCACCAGTCATGGGGACATTGTAATGGTGAGGATGGAATAATAAGAGAGCGAATAATTAAGTTTAATAATTCAAATATGCCTCAAATGCCTTAATAAAACTGAAATATTTCTAAGCTATACCTTTCAGAGTTTTATCCTCCACAGAACATTATTGAAGTTTGCCTATATTTGTTTTGAATTTTTTTTTTTTGGACCAAAATGATTGCTGTGGATATTCTGGTGTAGAACACTGAGATAGCAAGTCAGGAGTAATGCAAATGTTAGGGGAAATCCAAGTCTACCTCTTAAGGAAAATCCCTGACTTTGCATTTTGATACCTATTCCTATGACCTACTTATATGCAGACATGGGGGTCTTCTATCCTACCTCACCACTGTTAATCAGACCCCATCTATTTGCCAAAGCTCCTGGCTCTGCCTTCATCAGCTACACAGAATGCCAACATTCCTGAGTCTTCCTCAGACTTTATTTATTTATTTATTTATTGAGATGAGTCTCACTCTGTCACCCAGACTGGAGTGCAGTGGCACAATCTTGGCTCACTGCAACCTCCGTCTCCTGAGTTCAAGCAATTCTCCTGTCTCAGCCTCCCGAGTAGCTAGGACTAGAGGCACGTGCCACCATGCCCAGCTAATTTTTGTATTTTTAGTAGAGATGGGGTTTCATCATGTTGGCCAGGCTGGTCTAGAACTCCCGACCTCGAGTGATCCACCCACCCTGACCTCCCAAAGTGCTGGGATTATAGGCGGGAGCCACCGCACCTCGCCCAGACTTTATTTTTATATCAAAAGCTCAGATGAAAGAAGTAGTTCTTGAGGAGTCATCTAGGGTAATATTTTCCATAGTCTTCCTTGGTATTCTAAGTATTTTCTTTGGGTTAAATTATATTTCAGCCAGACACAGTGGCACACACCTGTAATCCCAGCACTTTGGGAGCCCAAGGCGGGTGGATCACTTGAGGTCAGGAGTTCCAGACCAACTGGGACAACATGGTGAAACCCCATCTCTACTTAAAAATATAAAAAATTAGCTGGGCGTGGTGGCGGGCACCTGTAATCGCAGCTACTCGGGAGGCTGAGGCACGAGAATTGCTTGAACCTGGGAGGTGGAGGTTGCAGTGAGCCGAGATCACGCTATAGCACTCCAGCCTGGTGACAGAGCAAGACTCTGTCCCAAACAAACAAACAAACAAACAAAAAGGCCAGACTCGGTGGCTCACGCCTGTAATCCCAGCACTTTGGGAGGCCAAGGTGGGCAGATTGCCTGAGCTCAGGAGTTCAAGATCAGCCTGGGCAACACGGTGAAACCCCATCTCTACTAAAATACAAAAAATTAGCCAGGCCTAGCGGCATGCGCCTGTAGATCCAGCTACTTGGGAGGCTGAGGCAGGACAATTGCTTGAACCCGGGAGGTGGAGGTTGCAGTGAGCAGAGATTGCGCCACTGCACTCCAACCTGGGTGACAGAGTAAGACTCCGTCTGAAAAAAAAAAAAAAAAAGAGTCACCACTACTCAATTAAGATTCGATGTTATATGCTCAACTTTTACCAAAGTCATTATAAGAGAAAGTCATATAAAAGTTGATATTGTTTTTGTTATCAAATAATCACTGAAGGTCATCTTCTTGCTCAATGGCCTCTTGTAATCCTTTGTCAGAAATTGCTATTATAATTTAATGCCAGAAAGAATGATGCATGTTTTGAGAAATAAGTATGCTTCTTCCTTTCTGAAATCTACTCTGATTTGGTTTGGTCCTGGCTGCCAGGAAGTTAAGAGGCAAATCAAATGGTCAATCACACTAAGTTCACAGCCTTTATGATCACTTTTTACCTTCTTTCATGGCTAATTTTCTGTTTCTGTTTTACTGCATGTAAACATATAGAAGCTAGCTGGCTTGCTAGATCTCCTTTAGGATAAGTTACAAAAAATATTTTAAGGAAAGAGATACCTTCTACTGTGCCATGTATCTTTTTTTTTTGGGACAGAGTCTCACTCTGTCCCCCAGGCTGGAGTGCAGCGGCGCAATCTCAGCTCACTGCAACCTCCGCCTCCCAGTTTCAAGCGATTCTCCTGCCTCAGCCTCCCGAGTAGCTGGGACTACAGGCGCCTGCCACCACGCCCAGCTAATTTTTGTGTTTTTAGTAGAGATGGGGTTTCACCATGTTGGCCAGGATGGTCTTGATCTCCTGACCTCGTGATCTGCCCCCCTTGGCATCCCAAAGTGTTTGGATTACGGGTGTGAGCCACAGCGCCCAGCCTCTTCTTCTTCTTTTTCTTTTTAATGTTAAAGGAAATGTATCATTCCAGTTATTGTAAACACATAAGAAATACTGGAATTAGGGTTAAAGGTTTAACAAATTTTAATAAGATATTTAGAATTATCTTCTCAGAATTTGTGTACTGTAACAACAAACATTCAAACATTCTAAACTTCAATTTAATCTTTCTTTAAAATGACAAATACATAGTTTTAAAAAATTAATTAATTAATTAATTTTTTGAGACGGAATCTTGCTGTCTTGCCCAGGCTGGAGTGCAATGGCACGATCTCAGCTCACTGCAACCTCTACCTCCTGGTTTCAAATGATTATCCTGCCTCAGCCTCCCGAGTAGCTGGGATCACAGGTGCATGCCACCATGCCCAGCTAATTTTTTGTATTTTAGTAAAGATGGAGTTTCACCGTGTTGCCCAGGCTGGTCTCGAATTCCTGAGCTCAGGTAATCCACCTGCCTCGGCCTCCCAAAGTGCTGGTATTACAGGCGTGAGCCACCGCCTGTAAATTTAAATTGTTATTAAATTTAAATTATTATTTTATTTAAATTGTTATTTGATTGGCATTACTAATTTACACATCATGAATTCTGTAAAATAAAATAAAAAGGCCAGGTGCAGTTGCTCATACCTGTAATCCCAGCACTTTAGGAAGCCGAGGCAATAGAATTGCTTGAGCCCAGGAGTTAGAGACCAGCCTAGGCAACAAAGTGAGACCCTGTCTCTACCAAAAAAAAATAATAATATTTAAATTAAATTAAATTAAAAGTCAGGCATGGTGGTTCAGGAGGCTGAGGCTAGAGGATCCCTTGAGCCCAGGAGGTTGAGCCATGTTTGCACCACCTTACTCCAAGCTGGGCAACAGAGAGAGACTCCGTCTCAAAAATAAATAAATAATTTTAAAAAGTTAGAATTGTTTTTATGTATTGAATACTGAGCAAAAACACAGTCTCTATAGAATATGACCTGCTTTGGGAACAGAAAACCAAATACCATATGTTCTCACTTATAAGTGGGAACTAAATGACCAGAATTCGTGAAGACAAAAAAGGGAACAACAGACACTGGGGCCTACTTGAGAATGGAAGGTGGGAGGAGGGAGTGGAGCAGAAAAAATAACTATTGAATACTAGGCTTAGTACTAGGTGACAAAATAATCTATACAACAAACCCCCACGACACGAGTTTACCTATATAACAAACCTGCACACGTACCCCTTAACTAAAATTAAAAAAAAAAAAAAAAAAAGAATATGGCCTGCTTTGTTTAGATTGCAAAACCTCTTCAATTGTAATGTCATCCTCCATGCTGTTTTTATATTTTGCTTAGAAAATACAGTGCAAAGGCATGGTGGCTCACGCCTCCTGTAATTCCAGCACTTTGGGAGGCCAAGGCAGGTGGATTGCCTGACCTCAGGAGTTCAAGACCACCTTGGGCAACATGGTAAAACCCCGTCTCTACTAAAATACAAAAAAGTAGCTGGGTGTGGTGGCTGGTGCCTGTAATCCCAGCTACTTGGGAGAGTGAGGCAGGTGAATGACTTGAGCCTGGGAGGTGGAGGTTGTAGTGAGCTGAGATCATGCGACTGCACTCCAGCTTGGGCTACAGAGTGAGACTCCATCAGAAAGAAAAGAAGAGAAAGAAGATAAAGAAAAGAAAGAAAAGAAGGAAAAGAACAATGCAAAAAAGCTGAAACTGCCATAAAATTTTGGCAGGTTTCTAAGGCTAAAGGTATCCAAAAAGGTCTATTTTATTATATACAAGTCTAAAAATTAATAGACTATGCTTTAAAGCAGTTTTAGGTTTATAGGAAAAATTGAGCATAGAGTACAGAGTTTCCACATACTCCCTCTGTCCATCACCCACTGTCTCATGTATTATTTCATTTTTCACAGGAATAGTTTGTAAAATTTTTCAAGCCAAAATGATTTTATCTCATCCTTAAATGTTCCCTCCAGAATTTCACACAAGCAGCATTGGCTAAGTAAATCAAATAAATAAATTCAACGGTGTGTTTCATCAACACTGTCAATATTACTTCTGGGGAGTTCTCCTTTAATTACATGCAGCTTTCATTACTCCCGTCCACCCCAACTAAATCTGGTACTGTTCACATGAGACAGTAGAGTATAAAGAAGTGATTCTACTCTTTATGTGAAAAGATGATTTCATTGTTACAATAGACCATTGGCAGCTCTGACCTCCAATGACCTCCTTTGTTACTTTATTCAGAGATGCTAAATGGTTTAATGGATCACATTGTAAATGAAACATTATAGATTACAATGTTTAAACTGAGCATAGCTGAAATAAATACACTTATGTTTAATGAGAAAACATTACATTTAATTATCATTATTAGAAAAATATTTTTACATCCCCTTTAAGGCACCTCAAATTTATCTGTTCTGATTTTCTTTTTACACATTTCATCCATTTGTGCCAGTTTTAGTGCCCGGTTCTTTTTCTTTGTCAATTGCTTCTCAAAGGCAATTCGGAGAACATCTTCAATTATATCAGCTCCTTCTTTACTCTTCTTCAAAAGTTCCGACTGTTGTTGAGATAGTGTTTACCAGGTGTCAGAGATAAACTCAGGATAATTCTTGACTGAATTCTGAGGATGATGAGTGGGTGTGGGATCCTGGCCTCTATATCTTCCTGGGTGGAACACTGAGCCCAGACTAAGTCTGATTTTTGCCTGTCCATTCATATATACAATGTAGAATTAAAGTATGCTTGGAAGTGTACATGGGTGTGTAGCAGGACAAGCTGCAGACAAAACTCTTCAGACATCAGGTTAAAGATAGAAGGAGGCTTTATTCTGCCGGGTGCTTCGGCAGATTTATGTCTCAAGAGCCAAGCTCCCCGAAAAAGAAATTCCTGGCCCTTTTAAGGGCTTACAACTCTAAGGGGTCCATGTGAAAGGGTCGAGATAGATCGAGCAAGTGTGGGGAACGTGACTGGGGGCTACATGTATCAGCTAACAAAACAGTTTTGCAGAGCTTCCTCAAACAATGTCTGGAATTTACAGATAATGCAAGTAGTTTAGGTCAGGGGTTAATATTATTATTATTATTATTATTATTATTTTAACTACCAGGGCTGGGTGGTGGCGCCAAGGTCATCTAGCTATTTATCTTCTGTTTCTTTTCAACTTTTGCTTTCTCCCTTTTTGCCCTGTCTTATAAACTAGGGAACGGCAGGGGGCGGCGGGGGTGGGGAGGGAAGGACAGCAGGAGAAGTGGTGTCTCCTTTCTTATTTCCCCGCTTTGAGAATTTCACTTTTTAGTGGGAGTTCTCAGGTGGAGTTTGTGAATTTGTGGGGAATTACTATGGAGTGATTATGGACTCAGATACTCCTGTGGGAAATCCCTAATCATTGGTATCTGTAGGAATTTTTTTTCTTTTCTTTTTTTGAGATGGAGTCTTGCTCTGTTGCCCAGGCTGGGCCCAGCTAATTTCTGTGTTTTTAGTAGAGATGGGGTTTCACCGTGTTGGCCAGGCTGCTCTCGAACTCCTGACCTCATGATCCACCTGCCTCTGCCTCCCAAAGTGCTGGGATTACAGGCGTGAGCCACTGCTCCCAATAAGGAATTTTTTTCTTGAGTGAATCAGTTTTCCCAAAGAGTAGTAAGTACCCAAATCTCTTGTGGTTGGGGGAAGGGTTGGGGAACAGTGAATGGGTAAATCTTGTCTGCCAGCTTTCTCAGAATCAAAGGAAGGAAGAAAGATGGGGTTCCACGTTTGGATGTATAGACTTTCACTTAATAATTTCCCTGGTTTCAGTAGTGTGCCTCCTGCTTTACATTAAAAAAAATAATAAAAATGGCAGTTTTGAAAAGGATCCTTTGAGAACAAAAAGTTTTAAAATTTGGCATATCAAAAAAACAAATTCTTGCTATCCTCCCCAAACCTTGCTATCCTCCCCAAATCCTCTCTTGCAGCTTGCTCATCTGAATAAATGATGGCTTCCAGTTGCTCAGCATAAACTTGGGGCATCATTCACCACTCTTTTTTTCCTCTCGCACTTGTGCCTGATCAGTCAGTAAATTCTCTTGACTTCACCCTCAAAATATATCAGCATCTCACCATCTGGTTCCCTTCACCATCATCTCTAGTCTATTGCAGATTGTTCCACTGACATTGATTATCGATTTGTTGCCAATGACGAATCTATTTTATCTACTTAGAAGAATAAGCCATTTCTTGTCTTTGTGTTTTTCTGCCATGGTTTCCTTCTCTGGACTTGAAGAGATACTCTTATCTAACTTGTGGTAACTATTAGCCTTCTTGTCTGATCACAGTTTTAGATCTCAGTAGCTGGACTTGCCCTGTGCAAAATCCTGGGAGGGAAGGCACTGATGGTGAAGAAAGGAAAAAAGCAAAAGCAGTAAACCACCTGCCTTGTAATCCTGTCCCAGGCCATGCAAACAATTCCTCAGAAAATAACTGTGAATGCCACCGTGCTGGTCATTTGTCCACTTGGTCTCAGACCCATTCTCTGCCCTTCCTTTACTCCGCTCCGGATTGCAGGGTACTGACCTCTGCAAACTGCATTTCCAAACCAGTTCCCCTTTGACAATCGGTTTATAGTTAGAATTGACCAGTGGGGAGGCAATGACTGGAGATCGGTGGGTAGGAAGGGGGGAAAGCCAGGCTATTTCTCCTCCTTTCTCTCTCTCTCTGCTTTGTGTGGAATCTCAGGCAGGGTTTGAGCCTTTGCCATGGTTCCAACTGTCTCCAGGCTTCCTAAGCTTGCTTCTACCACTTCCTTTGTTCCTCCCACCCTGGGAGCAATAGCAGTTTCCTGACATTTGTAACCCTTTGTTGCCTCACTGACCTCTGATTCCTCTCAGCTCTCCCATCGCTTTTGTGACCAGGTCCCCACCTTGAATTTCTTCTATGAAGATACCTTGGTTCTGTCTTCCTGCCTGGGCCTTCAATGATACTGCCACCTTTCAAATTCCTGCCACATGCTGCTAATACCTGCTCTTAGATCTATGCTTTTAACCAGACTTCCCCCCCCAACCCGCCAATGCATTTTTTTTTTTTTTTTTCTGAGACGGAGTCTCACTCTGTCGCCCAGGCTGGAGTGCAGTGGCGCAATCTCCGCTCACTGCAAGCTCCGCCTCCTGGGTTCAGGCTATTCTCCTGCCTCAGCCTCCCGAGTTACTGGGACTACAGGCGCCCGCCAACACGCCCAGCCAATTTTTTGTATTTTTAGAAGAGACGGGGTTTCACCGTGTTAGCCAGGATGGTCTCCATCTCCTGACCTCGTGATCCGCCCGCCTTGGCCTCCCAAAGTGCTGGGATTACAGGCGTGAGCCACCGCGCCCAGCCCCGCCAATGCATTCTTAATATTTATTTGCTTTCATATCCACTCTGAAAGCGTAAAATAAAATTCTCCACCTTTTATAAAAGTGAAATATTTGTAGAATCCTACCCTAAGTATTTACTTCTAAAAACCAGAAATTGCAGCTTCCATTTTAGTGAATCTCTATCAAGTGTTTGTATGGAGCTAGACACTACAAAAATATTTTCTGGAATTCTCACTATAACCTGCAAGGTAGTTACTACTTCCTGCTTATAGAAGGAGAAAGCTAAGGCTCCTATATGTTAAGTAACAGGATTGCACAGCTAGTAGATGGTGAAGTGCAGCTGCACCCTTTCATCTGTGCGCTACAAATGCTTTCCACTGCCCTAATCCACTTTCCTAACTCGCTCCATGCCTGTCATCATGTTAATCCATATTTGCTTATCCTTTCGATTTTAATCAGCACAGTAGGTTTTATTATTCCCTCACATAGCAATTTCAGGGTCACATGAAAGACACATGAATTTAGGAAATACTAAGCACAAACAGAGAACCAATTGTGTCTTGGTTAGATCAATAATTGTACATGGTTGTAAATGTCATTCCAACTACTATTTGTACACTTGAACCATGGAAACAAAATCTATTTAGTGAGTTAATTATATCATCTAGAATTAATCATACATTTTAATACCATTTGAGTACCACAATAAAGTTAATACAGAACAGGTACTTTCATTTTTTCTACAAAAAATGGAGAACTGAAACAGTTGTTGCTTTACCTAATTATTGAACCTCTGTTTTGAATGGAGGAAGCTGCTTCCTGAGAGAAGCGGCCCCTTTTAGCAGAGGAACAGGAGTTATAATGGAAACAGGCCCTAGCCACTGCAAGCTTTAAATCCAAAAAGCATCCTGATGCTTTATTTGCCCACAAACACAAAGGCATGCACACAGTTTATATGTTATTTTCAGCTCCATGTCCAAAGAAACTAGAAAAATAAGCATAAACCAAAGAAATGCTGAGGCCAGCATATCAAATGAGAATTAACCACAATTGAGAAAGAATAAATTTCATTTGAAATAGAAAATAAAATATGATCCTATCTTCCTCCTTTTTACTGTCAAACTCTTGAACAATGGCATTCGTTTTCAATAGTTACAAATCCTCAAAAGAAATTTGGCCTAATTTCACAGGTATATATGTTCATATATATACACATGTAGATTTTGGATTTTGTGGATTGTGGATTTTTCTGTGACAAATTAATATTCCATACTGGTTTCTCCCTGCTGCCTGGTATTCGTTGTTGCCAATTCCTTCCAGTCTTGGCTGCCACGTGTTAAGAAATAACAAATAATAGTATATTGTCGGCCGGGCGCAGTGGCTCACGCCTGTAATCCTAGCACTTTGGGAGGCCGAGGCCGGCGGATCACCAGGTCAGTGTATCGAGACCATCCTGGCTAACATGGTGAAACCCCGTCTCTACTAAAAATACAAAATAGCTTGGCGTGGTGGTGGCGCCTGTAGTCCCAGCTACTCAGGAGGCTGAGGCAGGAGAATGGCATGAACCCAGGAGGGGAGCTTGCAGTGAGCTGAGATCGTGCCACCGCACTCCAGCCTGGGCGACAGAGCAAGACTCGGTCTCAAAAACAAACAAACAAACAAACAACAACAACAACAAAATAGTATATTGTCAAGTAAAGCACAAACACTCTGTAAATCTCTCTGATAAAAAAAAAAACATAATCTCATTAAACATTTCAAGGCAAAGAGAAAAAATTTCTTAGGTGATCTACTGTTCTAAAAATATCTGTGCCCCAATCCCTTATAATAACAAAGATGATCAGAAGTTAATAAAAATTACCCTGACAACGTCTGCATGTATTGAAACATCACACTACTCCATAATATGTAAAATTATTATATGTCAATTATAATTTAAAATTAATTAAATTTTAAATGTTTTACATTAATTATCTTTGCTTACCCCCAAGGCAAAGTGAAGATATGTAGAATTTAGTTCTGATAAACTCACAAAAAATGGGATAAAAATAATCCTTTTTTAAAAATACACATTTTTACAATAAAAAATAAATATTTACTTTCCCAACAAATTCCAATTTCTACCATTTAATAGAAACATTCTGTTCACTGTATTAGGCAATGCCTTTTAAAGTTTCAAATGTTTTCATGTGGAACTTATTATAAAATTATTTTCTAGACTTTTATTGGCTATAAAATATATTCATTACTAAACAGATGGGTTTGTTTTTATACTATCCTATTTTTAGATACTTCTGGGAAAGACTCTGCATAATTTCTCGTGATTGAGGGCTGCCTCTAGAGTAGCTAATCCTGTTTTACTTACCCCAGCACCCTTTTTGCTGGCTATTGGGAATAATGCTGCATGAATTTGGGAGTGCAGATATTTCTTTGAGATACTGATTTCCATTCCTTCAGATATATACCCAGAAATGGAATTGCTGGGTCACATGATAGTTTTGTTTTTTGATGAACCTTCATACTGTTTATCTGCTTCACTCTTTGTAGTTGTACAGTACTCCATTCTATGGAAGTATAACCCATAATTTATTTAATCAATCTCCTGCCGTTGAATAGTTGTATTGTTTCCAGTATTTTTCTCCTAAAAAATTCTGCAATAAAAAATTTTACATTGTTTCATTCCTTATGTGTATGGATATATCTGTAGTATAAATTCTCAGAAGTGGAATTACTGGGTCAAAAGGAAAAGTGAATTGATTAATATATTAGACAGCCTGTTTCCCCACAGACTTGCTGATAGAGTATATTTGCTGTATATTCTATAAACAGAAAGTGATTGTAAAAGAGTACTTTTTACTTCCATTATTAGAATACAAAGTATACTTTTTAAATATTACAAATCATTCTTAAAAAGAATGTGATACTAAATAGTTTTGTTTTGTTAAATAGAGTCAGGGTCTATGTTGCCCCGGCTGGTCTCAAACTCCTGGACTCAACTGGTAAGCTGCCTTGGCCTCCCAAAGTGTTGAGATTACAGTCAGGAGTCACCATGCTAGGCCACCAAATTGTTTTTTGTTTTGGGGGTTTTGTTTTTTGAGATGGAATCTCACTCGGTCACCCGAACTAGAGTGCGTTGGTGCAATCTTGGCTCACTGCAACCTCCGCCTCCCAGGTTCAAGCGATTCTCCTGCCTCAGACTCCCGAGTAGCTGGGATTACTAATTCTCCTGCCTCAGCCTCCCAGCTAATTTTTTGTATTTTTGGTAGAGACGGGGTTTTGCCATTTTGGCCAGGCTGGTCTGAAACTCCTGACCTCAAGTGATCCTTCCACCTTGGACTCCCAGTATGCTGGGATTACAGGCGTGAGCCACCACACCTAGCTGACCAAATTGTTTTTAATTAGAGTGTTTAAATACACTCCTATACCATCATACTTATTAATTTCTTTAGGAAAAAAATTAGTACCAGAAATGATGTAATACTTTATGTGCCTATTCTCTTTATTCGTGTTTTAATTCTACTTAATAAGTATTGTTGCTTACTAGTCCAAGCTCAAAAAGCATGCATAAAATATGGATTTTAGCCACTGATGCTAAACAACTTGAGAAATTTAGGGACTTATACAAATTGTTTTTCAAAAGAAAATTTATTAGAGTATAACCAAATTTTTAAAATATGGTTTTTATGCATGCTTTTTGAGCTTGAGCTAGGAAGCAACAATACTTATTAAATAGAATTAAAACATAAGTAAAGAGAATAGGAACATAAAGTATTACATCATTTCTGGTACTAATTTTTTTCCCAAAGAAATTAAATAAGTATGATGCTATAGGAGTGTATTTAGACACTCTAATTAAAAACAATTTGATCAGCTGGGCACAGTGGCTCACGCCTGTAATCCCAGCACTTTGGGAGGCCGAGGTGGGCAGATTACGAGGTCAGTAGTTTGAGACCATCGTGGCCAACACGGTGAAACCCTGTCACTATTAAAAATACAAAAAATAGCTGGGCATAGTGGCAGGCGCCTGTAATCGCAGCTATTCAGGAGGCTGAGGCAGAATTGTTTGAACCTGGGAGGTGGAGGTTGCAGTGAGCTGAGATAGGGCCATTGCACTCCAGCCTGGGCAACAGGGTGAGACTCTGTCTCAAAGAAAAAAAAAAAAATTTAAAAAATTTCGTTATACTATAAGAAATATTCTTTTGGAAAACAATTAGTATAAGTCCCTAAATGTCTCAAGTTGTCTAGCATCAGTGACTAAAATAATACGTAAAAATAAAAACAGAAAAAAGAGCAGTAGTCAGTAACTCACCACTTAAACGTACAGCTTAAAATGGAAATTCCTAGGCAATTCTATGGCACATACTTGTGGAAAATGTTACATTCAGCAGTCAGAATTGGCCTCGGATCATCAAAACAGTGGTTGTTACCATCATTTATTAACTTGAAGCTTCTCAATTCGAGATGCTATGTAAATTGAAGGCATTCATTTTCTACCCAAAAAACATCACAATTTGGGTTTAATTCTAGCTCTGCCATTTGCTGCTTGTGTGACCTTAAGCATATTAACCACTCCAAGCCTCAGTATTTCCACCAATAAAATAAGGCCGCTGTGCTTACTTGGCAGCATATATACTAAAATTGGAACGATACAGAGAAGATTAGCATGGTCCCTGCGCAAAGATGACATGCAAATTCGTGAAGCATTCCATATTTTTAACAGACAACCAACAGAATAAGAGAAAATTTTTGCAATCTATCCATCTGACAAAGGTCTAATATCCAGAGTCTACAAGGAACTTAAATTTATAAGAAAAAAACAAACAACTCCATTAAAAAGTGGGCAAAGGACATGCATAGACACTTCTCAAAAGAAGACATCCATGCAGCCAACAAACATATGAAAAAAAGCTCAACATCACTGATCATTAGAGAAATGCAAATCAAAACCACAATGCAATACCATCTCATGCCAGTCAGAATGACGATTATTAAAAAGACAAGAAACAACAGATACTGGTGAAGTTGTGGAGAAAAAGAAACACTTCTACACTGTTGGTGGGAATGAGATCAGTTCAACTATTGTGGAAGACAGTGTGGTGATTCCCCAAAGATCTACAAACAGAAATACTATTTGCTCCAGCAATTTCATTACTAGGTATATACCTGAAGGAATAGAAGTCATTCTATTATAAAGATACATGCACGCATATGTTCATTGCAGTACTAGTCACAATAGCAAAGATACGGAATCAACCCAAATGCCTATCAATAGTAGACTGAATAAAGAAAATGTGGTGCATATACACCATGGACTACTATGCAGCTATAAAAAGGAATGAGATCATGTCCTTCGCAGGGAGGTGGATGGAGCTAGAAGCCATTATCCTCAGCAGACTAACACAGGTACAGAAAACCAAACACTGCATGTTCCACAGGTGGAACACGCTACCCCAAGTGGAAGCTGAACTATGAGAACACATGAACACATAGGGGGAACAACATACACTGAGGATTGTTGGAGGTGGTTGCAGGGGAGGGAGAGCATCAGGAAGAACAGCAAATGGGTACTGGGCTTAATACCTGGGTGATGGGTTGATCTGTGCAGCAAACCACCATGGCAGACGTTTACCTATGTAACAAATGTGCACATCCTGCACATGTATGTCAGAACTTAAAATAAAAGTCGATTTAAAAAAATAGGGCTGCCAGGCATCGTGGCATATGCCTGTAGTCCCAGCTACTTGGAAGGCAGAGGCCTCAGGATTACTTGAGCTCAGGGGTTCCAGGCTGTAGTGTGCAATGATTGTAACTGTGAATAGCCACTGTACTCCAACCTGGACAACATAGTGAGACTCCATCTCAGAAAAAAAAAGGCTAATAATAGTAGCTACTCCATAGAATAGCTCTTCTTGGAGAAAATTTAATTGGATAGTACTTATAAAGTACTTATCAGAGTGTGTAGTATATAGCATGCCTTCTACTAATAGTAAGAATAATGAACATTCTTCTGATTTCAAGTTTTTTCCAACATATTATGTTGCATTGGTAATCCTTCATTAAAAAATGTACTTTGCCATTTGACGTGCCTTACACTTGTAATTCCAGCAATTTGGGAGGCCATTGGGGGAGAATCACTTGAAGCTAGGAGTTCAAGACCAGCCTGGGCAAGAAAGTGAGACCCTGTCTCTACAATAAATAAATAAATAAATAAATAAATAAATAATAACCAAGTGCAGTGGTGTGTGCCTATAGTCCCAGCTACTTAGGAGGCTGAGGCAGAAGAATCATTTGATTGCCCAGAAGTTTGAGGCTGCAGTGAGCTATGATCATGTGACTGCACTCTAATCTGGGTGATACAGCAACACCTTGCTGCTTAAAAAAAGGACTTAAATTTTTTTTTTTAAACTTTACACAATCTGATGTGAGAAAGACTGCCTCTGAAGTCAAGGAAATTTGAGTAACAAATATGGATTCTTGGCCCAGTGGTCTAGTACTCTAGATCTCTGGTTTTCAACCTGAGTTCTGTAGAATCCTAAGTTTTTTGTTGTTGTTGGCTTTTTTTGAGACAGAGTCTTGCTCTGTCACCCAGGCTGGAGTGAACTCATGTAATCTCGGCTCACTGCAACCTCTGCCTCCCAGGTTCAAGCGATTCTCCTGTCTCAGCCTCCCGAGTAGCTGGGATGACAGGCGCCCGCCACTACACCTGGCTAATTTTTGTATTTTTAGTAGAGCTGGAGTTTTACCATATTGGCTAGGCTTGTCTTGAACTCCTGACCTCAAGTGATCCGCCTGCCTGGGCCTCCCAAAGTGCTGGAATTACAGGCGTGAGCCACCGTGCCCGGCCCAAATCCTAAGATTCTAAGGAGGTTCTTTAGAGGTTCACAAATATTTGATTAGAATTTTACATTAAAACTATGATTTAGGGCCAGGTCCAGTAGCTCATGCCTGTAATCCCAGCATTTTGGGAGGCTGAGGTGGGCGGATTGCTTGAGGACAGGAGTTCAGGACCAGCTTGGCCAACAGAGCAAAACCACATCTCTACTAAAAATACAAAAAAGATTAGCTGGCAGAATAGTACACACCTGTAATCCCAGCTACTCGGGAGGCTGAGGGACAAGAACTGCTCGAACCTGGGAAGCGGAGGTTGCAATGAGCCGAGATTGCTCCACGGCACTCCAGCCTGGGTGACAGAGCGAGACTCTGTTTCAAAATAAATAAATAAAATATAATAATAATTAAGTAATTAAAAATAAAAGTATGATTTAGAAAACAAATTGAATTCTCAATATGTTATACAGAAATATCCTGGAGGTTACCAACAAATGGATTCTTACACTACCAGATAATTCATTTTGTAGAGATCTCAGAATAAAGCTTCCTCTGCCGTCTGTTTAACTGAAGAGTACCAAGATAATCGAGCTATTAAATATCTGCTAGACTGTGAGTGACTTAGAAAGTTCCCCACACTTTATAGCCAAAACAAATGCAGATATAAATTATATGCGAAGGCCATCTACAACACTTGATTTCATATTTGGTCTGATTTCAACAGTTTTGTTGTTCTTGCTGATTTACTTGCTAAAAATAAATGCTGTACTTTGGCATTAACTAAATTCATGCTACAAAACAGCTCATCATTAGATATTGTCTGTGAAAAAACAATCTCCTGGTTAAGAGTATACGGAGCTGGGTGTGGTGGATCACGCTTGTAATCCCAGCACTTTGGGAGGTGGAGGTGGGCAGATCGCCTGAGGTCAGGAGTTCAAGATCAGCCTGGCCAACATGGCAAAACCACACCTCTACTAAAAATATAAAAATTAGTGCGGCGTGGTGGTGGGCACCTATAATCCCAGCTACTGGGGAGGCTGAGGCACGACAATTGCTTGAACCCAGGGGGCAGAGGTTGCAGTGAGCCAAAATTTTACCATTGTACTCCAGCCTGGCGACAGAGCAAGATTCTATCTCAAAAAAAAAAAAAAAAAAAAAGTATGGAAAGTGCTTCTCAAACAAACTGTAGAAATGTGTTTAGAAAAAAAAAAAAAAGTTGATTTTATAGGTACAGATTTTTGATGGAGAAGAAAAAGCAGGCAAATTAATAATAACAGAAAATATGAGCTGATAAGATGGAAAAAATAAGAATTTAATAAAGCTTGCAGTCAGGTGTGGTGCCTCTCATTTGTAATCCCAGCATTTTGGGAAGTGAGGTGGGAGGATCACTTGAGCCTAGGCGTTAGAGGACAACCTGGGCAACATAGTGAGACCCAGTTTCTACAAAAAATATAAAAAATAGCCAGGTGTGGTCGCGTGTGCCTGTAGTCCCAGCTTCTTGGGAGGCTGAGGCAGGAAGATGATTTGAGCCCAGGAATTTGAGGCTGCAATGTGTCATGACTACTTCACTGTACTCCAGCCCAGGTAACAGAGCAAGACACTGTCTCAAAAAATAAAAAAAATAAAAAATAGGCTGGGCATGGTGGCTCATGCCTGTAATCCCAACACTTTGGGAGGCTGAGGCGGGTGGGTCATTTGAGGTCAGGAGTTTGAGACCAGCCTGTCCAACATGGTGAAACCCTGCTTTCACTAAAAATACAAAAATTAGCCAGGCATGCTGGTGGGAGCCTATAATCCCAGTTACTCGGGAGGCTGAGGCAGAAGAATCACTTGAACTCAGGAGGTGGAGGTTGCAGTGAGCCAAGATCTGCCACTGTACTCCAGTCTGGGCAACAGAGCAAGATGCTGTCTTAAAAATAAATTAAAATAAATAAATAAAATAAAAGATGCAGTTAGATCATGTAGAACAAATCTACAATTCGTTAATATGTGTGCATATATATACACACATATATATGTATGTATCTGTGTGTATATATATATAAATGTGTGCATATATATATACATATATATGTATGTGTGTGTGTGTATATATGTACAAGTAAAAAATGTGGAATGGGCCAGGCACAGTGGCTCACACATATAATTGCAACACTTTGGTGGACTGAGGTGGGTGGATCACTTGAGTCCACAAGTTCATAGTCAGCCTGGTCAATGTAGTGAGACCCCATCTCTATCTAAAAGAAAGAAAAGAAAAGAGAGAGATAAAGGGAGGAAAGAAAGAAGGAAAAAAGAAAGAAAAAGAAAGAGAGAAAGAGAGAAAAGAAAGAAAGAAAAGAAAAAGAAAGAAAGAAAGAAAGAGAGCAAAGGAAGGAAGGAAAGAAGAAAGGAGGGAGAGAAGAAAGAAAGGAAGGGAAGGATAAAAGAAAGGAGGGAGGGAGGAGAGGAAGAAAGGTTGCAGAATTTGATAAAGAAAATACAACATTATATATTCGTTCCTCACACCTATTTGTAGTTTAGAGAATAAGCAAACAATTTCCCTAGTGGCATGGAAAAGGGAAAGTTTAAATTATCCCTGACTACGGATTTGTGGTTATGATGAGGTACCAAGGGATTTAGAAGTAGGTACTGTTCTTAAAAGGTTAGGCAGGGCCGGGCGCGGTGGCTCAAGCCTGTAATCCCAGCACTTTGGGAGGCCGAGACGGGCGGATCACGAGGTCAGGAGATCGAGACCATCCTGGCTAACACGGTGAAACCCCGTCTCTACTAAAAAAATACAAAAAACTGGCCGGGCGAGGTGGCGGGCGTCTGTGGTCCCAGCTACTCGGGAGGCTGAGGCAGGAGAATGGCGTAAACCCCGGAGGCGGAGCTTGCAGTGAGCGAAAATCGGGCCACTGCACTGCAGCCTGGGCGACAGAGCAAGACCCCGTCTCAAAAAAAAAAAAAAAAAAAGGTTAGGCAGGCAGAGGTGGGCAGGAAAATGAAAGGAATCACAATTTCTGGGCCATGAAGCAAAGCAGCTTTATGATGAGTTTAAGCACACTAAGACTCGCCTGTTTTAGTTATCCTAAGAACAGAAATGGACTGCACAGTCAGAATAGTGAAAGAGGAAGCACATAGCTTCAAATGTGAGTTGTAGCTTCTTTCTACAGAGAGGAATCTTGAGATTGATTTGGGCACCAAGCCTTATGATTTGAAGCAAAATGTCAAATAACCATTAGAAGAAGAGCCAGCACACTGTAACTTTCCCCCATAAATATAAATGTCATATTCTTTGAGGAAAATTCTACATTAGATTGCAAGTAAATCATATACCACCAACCTTTGCATATCCTGTAAGTCACAAGTTACTAGATATATATGATAAGCCCAGAAGCCAGGAATCATATTAAATTAAAAAGGGCTGCCAGGTATGGTGGCTCACACCTGTAATCCCAGCACTTTGGGAGGCCAAGGTGGGTGGATCACTTGAGGTCAGGAGTTCGAGACCAGCCTGGCCAATATGGTGAAACCCCATCTCTACCAAAAATACAAAAATTAGCCGACGTCATGGTGCACACCTATAGTCCCAGCTACTTGGGAGGCTGAGGCAGGAGAATCGCTTGAACCCAGGAGGCAGGGGTTGCAGTGAGCTGAAATTGTGCCACTGCACTCCAGTCTGGGCGATGGAGCAAGATTCTGTCTCAAAAAAAAAAAAAAAAAAAAATTAAAAAGGGCCTAGAAAAAAGTCATGCACAACAGCATATTAATTAACACTAGAAAGGAGATTTTAGAACAAATACTATTTAAAGCTTATTTGCATTAAACAAGATTACATACAAAAATCTGTCTTAAAATCTTCACTTACAGAGTTATATATACTGTTACAGAAAGCTGTCCAAGATATAGTGCCCTTGATTAGGGCAGCATACAGAATGGATTGTTCATTTCCATGGAATATATAAATAAAATAATATGTAGGCCTCAATTAATGACTTTAAATTGTTCCTGAAGATCTTGTCATTAAATGAAAAAGTATTTTCATTCATTTTAATGGAGAAAAATTATGATCACAGTGTATTCCATCCTAAGACACCCAAACAATTCTTACAAACAGAAAAATCAGAATAATGAAAACAAAATGATGTAAGTAATAAAAAGTGTTTGAAGGTAAATAAATACACTTTGAACATAAAATGTAGTAAATGAAACTGTATCATATTCGCCAAAGGAAGAAGGTTCCTATTTTGATAGAAGAAGGAAGTGGAGTTTTTCTTTGGGAGAGGGTGGAGAAGCAGATGATTAATTTTCAAACAGGCAACTCTTTGTGGGTTCATGGTTATCTTGCACTCAAACAGCTCACAACCAACTGGAGAGTGGTAGCCACTATTGTAAAAAACAGTTTAAAATTTGGAGATAGGTACAGATATAGATATAAAACACAAAACAGTGGGGTTGTCAGACATGGGATTATTAGCCACTTTTACTTTCTATACTATATACCTTATAAAATTTAAGATTTACAATGAGCATGCATTTGTGTTCACAGGAAATAAAAGCTGAAGAAAAAATTGTTTATTGTAACATGTAACCAAAGCTGATACTCTTGTTATATATAAAGTTAATATATATAAACTGACAGGACTGGCTATATCATTTGTGGAGACCCATAATTTCTGGAGCCCAGTGCAAAATGAAAGGTGGAAACTTCTGTCCTAAAATTGTTAACAAGTTCAAGATGGCAACAGCAGAGCATTAAACTGAGTTCGAGGCCCCTGTAAGTGTGGGGCCCAGTGTGAATACAAGGGTATGGGCCCATGAAACTAGCCCTGAAAATTGATAAGGAAAACACAAAGGCTCTAGTATACAATGGAAAAAGGATATGAAAAGACAATTCACAATACAGGAAGTTAAAATGATTAGTAAACATATAAAATGTTCAAACTCACCAGTTATCATAGAAATGCAAATTAAAATAACATGCCATTTCTTCCCTATCAAACTGAAAACAATGTATCTTAAATGATAACACCTAATGTTGGACTGGAAGGTAAAATGAGTATCCCATTCATTCCTAGGAGATTCTATACTGAAATAATCCTTTGAAAAATGATTTGATGCAATCTATCAGGAGGTCTAAAATGTTTTATAAACTTTGAGTACTTCTCCTTTTAGAAATTTAAGGAAATAACATGAAAGAAACACAAAAATATATAAACAAAGATATTTTCACCAAAGCCTTTGAAGCCCAACATTAAAAACATGCAATAGATTTTTTAAGCATTAAAAATGTCAACTATAACTACATAATTTTCATACTTATAACCCAAAAATTTCATTTCTACTTGTCTACCCCAAAGAAGCGTATATTAAAGAAAATTCATTGCAGCAATGTTGGAATAGGTAAATAGTGGAAATAACTCAGGACAATGACTAAATAAACTGTGATATTTTCATACTGAGGAAACTTCTACGTGGGAGTGGTGTTCAAAATTCTATTGATACCTATCCTTACACCTAAATACTTTAATATTTGAAAAAGGAGACATTTTATTCATGTATTACATGCATGATTAAATCAAATTATATGTTTACATTTTTAAAGATGGAGGAAATGCTTATCATGTGATGTTATGTGAGAAAAAAGCAGAGAACTCAATTGTGCATACATCATGATGTGGAATGTATAGAGAAACCTCTAGAAGGATACAACCCAGAATGTTATCAGTAACTGGTTGCCTCTAGATGGGAGGATTATGGTTTGTTGGGTTTTGTTTATTCTTTGTGCTCTGTTTCTTTTGTACTTTCCTTTTTTTTTTTTTTTAAAACCATAAACATGTATTGTAACAAAATAACAAGGACAAAACTACTCTCTCTCACCCACCCCCCAAAACCCAGACTCTAATATATATGAATCTTCTGGATCAAGTCATTGAACCTGATCTTGAAGCATTAGAGACGCATGACTGAGCAAATATAGAGCAAAATATATTAAGCTGAGGCATGTGATTTTTTTAATAAAAAAGAGATTACTGTAAGATTATTACATTTGTGAGCCTAGTTTCAAGTCAGACTAACATAAAACACCAATACATTTAATATCTAATCTGTAATAACCATAGAATTCATAATTACATAAATAAACCTAAGTAAGTAATATAACATTTTAGACATCTTTGAGGGTATTTTTTTTTTTCAAAAAAAGGGAAGTGCAAGAGAACCTCTCAGTTTTTAACACCCCCCGCCTCCGCCCCAGGTATGTTGGTCTAAATGATGACAAAATATACCAGTGGAGAAATAGGTATTGCAAAAGTATGAAACTTAGCAGATGCAACAACTCTTGGGAATGAGACTTGGGAATAAGAGAGAGAGAAAGGGAGACATTGAGAGAGAACTTACGATAATTAGGAGGCAACTGAAGAAGAGGAGGATGGGACAGAGGTGGTTAGTCTAGTGTTTTCCAAATGACCAAGTGACTACCACATAAGGCCATTGTGAAGGTTTCATGGACTAATTCATGTCACATGCTTACCATAGTAGGCACTCAGTAAGAGTTAACTATTATAACTTTTGATGGTTATATTTCTTATTGTGAATTAACACATTAGCATTCTTACAGCTAAATTAGTCTCCTGTATTTTTGGTTAGGGTGCATATATGCCCTGGAACCCAGTCTCATGTAGATGATCCAATATACTGAATTTCCAAGACTATAAAACTAAGACAAGATGCTGAGACATACTGATGTTTTACTGGATTGCCACCCTATACAGATCAAAATTTTGTAAAATGAGGAATGAAAAATGCACACTCTTTGATTCTTAAATTTAGTGCCAAAGAACTTCATGATAAGGATTTAATTCTGACGTTGACCAAGAAAATTGCAATAATTTAGCAGATCCGTAGAAATGTAACGATGTCTGTTTCATATTTCGAATAAAACACGGAGAATATTGGAAGCAATCTTTGAAATGAATCTTATTTTGCCAGTTAATGACCTAGTAGTTGAGAAAGAGAAACGCAGCCCTTGACATCAGAAGCTGGCCTGGCACTGGCAGTTAGGCCACAGTGTTTTCCTGTGAAATAGAAACAATTTCACCGAACATCAACATCATATAAAGTTGCTCTGTGACCTTGATGGATAAAGACAAAAATAAGGCCTCCCCATAATCACGTCTGACTACAGACAAAGCATGAACATTGCCCAAGCCTCAAAGTACCAAACATCTCCCTATCCTGGCAAATATTAATATAAGTGCCTGCTACTTTTTTTTTTTTTTTTTTTTTTTTTTTACCAATTACACCTTTAGCGTGGGTTTGGTCTCCCCTTCCCTTAGATAAAATATGGTAAGATACCTAATCATAGAATCGCCCCTACATCCTAAAAGTCTCCAATCAAGAGCAAACCCAGCTTCCTTAAACCCTTCAAAATCACCTAACATAAGCCCAAATCCTAGGAAGTTTTTCTAACCTGTGCTGCAATATCCCACAGTCCCTGTGGTGTCTGTTCTCCCTCACTGCAATGAGTGACGAATCCAGTTTGTTTAACTGTTAGCATATTCCTAGTGGCTCTTGGCTAAGGGCATTGATATAGTCATATTTGAAATATATCTCCCAATTTTTCTTTTCTTTTCTTTTCTTTTTTTTTTTTTTTTTTGAGACGGAGTCTCGCTCTGTCGCCCAGGTTGGAGTACAATGGCGCGATCTCGACTCACTGCAAGCTCCGCCTCCTGAGTTTACGCCATTCTCCTGCCTCAGCCTCCGGAGTAGCTGGGACTACCGGCGCCCGCCACCACGCCCAGCTATTTTTTTTTTTTTCTTTTTTTGTATTTTCAGTAGAGACAGGGTTTCACCTTGTTAGCCAGGATGGTCTCGATCCGCTGATATCGTGATACACCCGCCTTGGCCTCCCAAAGTGCTGGGATTACAGGTGTGAACCATCGCGCCTGGCCTATATCTCCCAATTTTTAATAAGTAGTTCACTTTGGCTTTGACAAAACAGGCACAAAAAGATGCATTCAGATTTCAGCTTTTGCTCCTGGCATGGAAATAAAATGATATTCCTATGCCAAACTCAAATAGGCCCTTCTTCTAAGCTAGCTCACATAAACTTTAACCACAAACTATAAATTTCTAATGGCAAGTTTATGAACAGAAATGTTCCAAAAAATAGTGCTATGGTCTGAATGTTTGTGTTCCTGCTCCCACCCCCCAATTCGTATGCTGAAACCTAATCCCCAGTGTGATACGCATATGAGGTGGGGCCTTTGGGAGACGATTAGGTCATCAGGGCAGAGCTCTCATGGGGTTAGTGCTCTTATAAAATTGTCCCACGGGAGCTTGCTCCTGCTTTCCACCACATGAAGGCACAGCAAGAAGGCGCTGTCTATAAATTAGAAAGCTCTCGCCACCAGAATCTGCCAGTGCCTTGATCTTGGACTTCCCAGTCTCCAGATCTGTGAGAAATAAATTTCTGTTGTTTGTAAGCTGCCCAGTTGATGGTATTTTTTTATGCCAGTCCAAACGTACTAAGACAGAGTGAAAGCAACTCCTACCCATTGATTATAGTCATGAGTTTCATATGCAGAATTACTCATACCAAGAGCCTACGCATTGTCTTTTTACAAACTCCTAATTGTTAACAATTTTGGTCTTTAGCTGTGATCCAAACCTACACATCACTAGTTCTTCTTGGTGTTAAGAGAGTTGTTTGTTAAGTAGGAAAACAGTCCCTCAAGAACAAACCATCAGCTGATAGTCCTTTTGTACCCAATACTATTTTTTATTTATTCTTCTTGTTAGAGCTGCTTTTTCAGTGCTCTAAGGACACTCATATTTGCAATGTCTATAGCCATACTCACTTGGGATCCTTGGGAAGAGTGACAGAATAATTCCTTGTACATCCAACATTCCAAAGATGAAAACATCCAAATAACCAGGCTTTTGAGAGTGAGAGTGGTTGGGGTCAGTAAACAAGATAACATAAAATTAACTAATTATTTTATTGAATTTCTGGTAGTAATATAGTTAGCATGAATTTATGTAAAATTTTTATACTTTCTACATCTTTAGTAAAATGTGGGACTATCTGTTGTTCAAGTCAACAACATCTGTTGCTTATTGATTGAATTACATTGTCACTCTTATTGATGATCCTGATGCAGTCATTGCAAAGTCCTGAAATGCCTTGTAAATTATATATACATATATATAAAAGATAGTGTGTATAACAATAGAGGCAAGTTTTAAAAAATGTTTTACTCTTTTGAAAATTAATAATGCATATATATTATGTATTGTGACTCATTCATATTCTAGATAGTCTAGATAAATAAAAACTTCCTCTAAATCCACTCTGACATTCAGTTGTAATCTCCTTTTTTTTTTTTTTTAAAGACAGGGTCTTGCCCTGTCGCCCAGCCTGGAGTGCAGTGGCACAATCACAGCTCGCTGCAGCCTTCACTTCCCTGGCCCAAGTGATCCTCTTGCTTCAGCCTCCCAAGTAGCTGGGAATACAGGTGCATCACCACATCCAGCTAATTTTTGTATTTTTTTTGTAAAGATGGGGTCTCACTATGTTGCCCAAGCTGGGCTTGAACTCCTGGACTCAATCAATCCACCCACTTTGGCCACCCAAAGTGCTAGGATTACAGGGATGAGCCACCATGCCCTTCTGAAAATGACATTTTTTTAACCTCTGTAATCTCTTTTCATATCTCACAACCCAATTTAACCTAATGAGAAAGCCAGCAGTTGAAGTCCCATAGTGGGACATCCCACAACATAACTGGCCAGTACTTCTCAAAACTTTCAAGTTTATCAAAAACATGGAAAGTCTAAAAACGGTCGTAGTCAGGATGATATAGTTTGGCTGTGTCCCCACCCAAAATCTCGTCTTAAATTATAATTCCCATAATTCCCATTTGTCAAGGGCAGGATCAGGTGGAAGTAATCGGATCATGAGGGCAGTTTCCCCATGCTGTTCTCATGATAGAGGGTGAGTCTCATGAGATCTGACGGTTTTGTAAGCATCTGGCATTTCTCCTGCTTGCACTTCTTCCTGCTACCTTGTGAAGAAGGTGCCTTGCTTCCCCTTCATCTTCCACCATGATTTTAAGTTTCCTGAGGCCTCCCCAGCAATGCTGAACTGTGAGTCAATTAAACCTCCTGCATTTGTAAATTACCCAGTCTCTGGCAGGTCTTTACAGCAGTATGAAAATGGACTAATACACAGGAGAAGCCTAAGGAGACGTGAGGACTAAAGGTAATGGGGGACTCTGAAACAGAAAAGAGACATTAGGTTAAAACCAAAAGAAATCTGAAGAAAGTATGAATGTTAGTTAATAATAAACAAACAAAAATTGTGGATTTTCACTCATCTTGTATTACTTCGAAACATACTTATTTCAGAAGATGTAGTTAGAGTTACAAGTTATGGTCTGTTGCCACAGAACTGAGTAACTCATTCTGCAGGTCATCAGAACCACGGCTATTTTTCTGCCTTATTCCTGTTCTGGCAGACCAAAAAATAATTTTTAACAAGTGTACTTTCTTTTCAGAAAATAATCGAGTTGTTTTCTTGAAATACAGTTGTTTTAAAAGAAACACATGCTACTTATTTTTAAAAAATACTGTCAAATCCAATGGTTAACTACAAATCTAGGCAGTCTAGATCTGTGCTGTTCTTCAGGGCATTTATTTCCTTGTTTAAAAATGTTTATTATAAAGCCGGGCAGGGTGGCTCACGCCTGTAATCCCAGAACCTTGGGATTACAAATCCCAGCTGCATAGCTGGGTTTACAGGCACCCACCACCATGCACGGCTAATTTTTGTATTTTCAGTAGATACGGGGTTTTGCCATGTTGGCCAGGCTGGTCTCAAACTCCTGACCTCAGGCGATCCACCCGCCTCAGCCTCCCAAAGTGCTGGGATCATAGACATGAGCCACCACGCTGAGGCTGAGGTGGGCAGATCGCCTGAGGTCAGGAGTTTGAGACCAGCCTGGCCAACATGATGAAACCCCAACTCTACTAAAAATACACAAATTAGCCAGGCTTGGTGGCAGGTGCCTGTAGTCCCAGCTACTCAAGAGGCTGAGGCAGGAGAATGGCTTGAACCCAGGAGACAGAGGTTGTGGTGAGCCAAGATCACACCATTGCACTCCATCCTGGGCCACAAGAGCGAGACTTTGTCTAAAAAAAACACAAAAAAGCAGCAACAACAACAAAGAAGTTCATTGTAGTAAGACCAATTAAAAAGCAATGAACATTGAGAGGTACAATAGTTCAATGTTATATGCTTCTGGTATTTTCTCCATCCAGGTTATATATGAGTGGGAAATGGCTTACTTATAAACAATATGATTTTAGAACATGCTACTAGGTAATTTATATTCTTAAAACCATCAACAGGCCAGGCGCGGTGGCTCAAGCCTGTAATCCCAGCACTTTGGGAGGCCGAGACGGGCGGAAAACACGGTGAAACCCCGTCTCTACTAAAAAATACAAAAAAAAAACTAGCCGGGCGAAGTGGCGGGTACCTGTAGTCCCAGGTACTCGGGAGGCTGAGGCAGGAGAATGGCGTGAACCCAAGAGGCGGAGCTTGCAGTGAGCTGAGATCCAGCTACTGCACTCCAGCCTGGGTGACAGAGCAAGACTCCGTCTCAAAAAAAAAAAAAAAAATCAACAATATTTGATTAACATTCAAAATCGTGAAGCGTTGATGATTCCTTAAGTCCAATCAGAAACAAATGAGATCCTCTCCAGAATTCTTTTAGCAGTTATTTCTCAAGTTACATTAAGAGATTCTTTTTCATTAATATTTGATTCGGTACTACATCTGCTGTACAGATTTCTTCTTCATTTCAATTAACATATGAAATAATAGAAAATTTAATTGACCAAATCTCTTCCAAAGTCTCTGAAGTCTTTTCTCAGTATATGCAAAGACAGAAATAATCAATAATTCAAAATAATTGTCACAATGTTGTAATTCACCAAATCCTTCACTCCTCCAGAGCAAAAACATCTATTGCTTATCTTTCTGATTCTCATTGACTCGAACTTAGTGTCTTGCATACAATAAGTACTCAAATAGTAGTGAAGAAATAAATAATAATTTAAAGGGCAGTTTCACTTTGTGAAAGACATTGGAATTTTTGATAGCCCACTTACTTTCCTTATGTTAACATTTTTTCTATTTCTTGACAAATACCAACTAATGGCAGAGGGTAGTACCTTAGCTTGTTATAAAAGAAAAGCTAAACTGTGATCAAAAAATATTTTTTCTGTAGTTAATCCATAAAATACCCAAATCATACACAGGTAACGAAAAGTTGACTATGGTGTGATTACACTATGTAAAATAAAATAAATAGACAAAAACTAGCATGAGTTATATTATTAAATATTGCTATCTTTGAATGATGGATATATTTTTGGGTTGACATTAATAGAATCTGGAATAAGGGGTAGCTATACTTTTAGATTTTAGGATCTATTACTTCAATATTATTACACAATGTCTCTGAGTCTCCCAAAATATATTTCAAGTGACATGGTGCAAGAGCATTATTTCCTCATTATGCTTCTCTAAAACATGTTTTTCCTTCATAAGTAAATGACCTCATACTTATTCCTGTTATAACTCTTCAGGTAAATATATATTGCATACATTTCCATGCACATATGTAACTTTCCAGGGTCATGTTGAATTCTAATTCAGTTCCCCAGGATATCAAAGATCCCTCCTAATTCTTTTTTTTTTTTTTTTTTTTTGAGACAGAGTTTTGCTTTTGCCACCCAGGCTGGAGTGCAATGGCGTGATCTTGGCTCACTGCAATCTCCACCTCCCAGTTCAAGCGATTCTCTTTCCTCAGCCTGCTGCATAGCTGGGATAATTTTTGTATCTTTAGCCCAGCTAATTTTTGTATTTTTAGCAGAGACAGGGTTTTGCTGTGTTGGCCAGGCTAGCCTCAAACTCCTGACCTCAGGTGATCCGCCGGCCTCAGCCTCCCAAAGTGCTGGGATTACAGGCGTAAGCCACCACACCTGGCCAGAGATCCCTCCTAATTCTGTATCTTGAACATGCCTAAGCATTTTCACAATTCTTCATCAAAATACCTAATACATGCAATAATCACAAATAGCATCCATTGACATAATCCCAATTCAAAAACAGTTATGATAATTATGCCATAAATAGATAGCACAGTTAAATTCAAATCCAAGTAGGGTGTAGTTATGACTCTGTTAGGTTTCTATTTTTTTTTTCCTTTTGCTAACACAAAGTGCTCAATAGAAAAACTTTTTCAGGCCAGGCACAGTGGCTCACACCTGTAATCCCAGCACTTTGGGAGGCCAAGGCGGGCAGATCACCTGAGGTCAGGAGTTTGAGACCAGCCTGGCCAATATGCTTAAACCCCGTCTCAACTAAAAACACAAAAAAATTAGCTGGGCGTGGTGGCCGGCGCCTGTAGTCCTAGCTACTGGGGAGGCTTAGGCAGGAGATTCGCTTGAACACAGGAGGCAGAGGTTGCAGTGAACCGAGATCGCACCACTGCACTCCAGTCTGGGCAACAGAGCGAGACTCCGTCTCAAAAAAAAAAAAAAAAAAAAAAAAAAGTTTGCTTTTGTGTGTGAACTGAATGCTTGACAGCTCTATGGCAGGAAATTCACACTAGGACTCAAAATGGTCCCCATTAAGGTCTCACAGGGTGCTTGCAGTGGTTCCAGTTTACAAAGGGACTAAGCTTATGTAGGACTTCAGTCTCTCTGTGGCATTTTCTCTCTCTTTATGACCATTTCTATCCAGTGTCCTTTTAAGGTCAAGGGCTCCTAAACAAGATCTCTGGCTTAGAACAGAACTATAGAGAGAACAGCTAACTGTTGGTGACCTAATTCTCTTACCACTTACCACTTACACTGAAACCAGAAACAGATGTGAACAATAAGTTATTCTTTTCTTGAACAAAGATATTTTTGAAAGAGAAGGATGAAAAATATGACTAAGATATTTTTTGAGTTATATGAACAAACTGGGTGAGTTATTTTTAAAATACCTCAACTGCAGGCCGTATATCATGTGTTCATCCCAAGATTAAGAAGCATGGCCCAAGACTAAGAGGTAGAGTTTGTAGCTGCTTTTGGGCGTGGAAAGGCAACGGGAAACTATAGGGACCACCTGGTGGCGGAGGACCAGAGAACGTGGGCATGTTCTAAAGTCAGTGGGGAAGATTAGGTGAGAATTGTCCTTGAAGCTGCTTGCAGCCTCAGTGCCCATCAGACAGCAGCTCTGCAGAGCCACTGAAGCAACCGCCTAGGACAAAGGGCCAGCCCCTACCCCCCTATTTGCTGAGACTTAGGAGCCCAGAATTCTTGTGTAATTCCATTGAGGTAAAGAAGGAGCCCCTAACTAACTGAGGCTGACTTTGTCCCTCAGTTTCACCTCAAAGCAGATTAAGTTTGATTTAGGGAAATAAGGCTCTGTGGCTTTTTGCATCTTACTGTTTAGCACCCACTAAATATGGTTTTGGTTTTTTGGGTTTCTTTTTTTTTTTTTTTTTTTGAAGACAGCATTGCCCAGGCTAGAGTGCAATGGCACAACCAGGGCTCACTGCAGCCTCAACTTTCTGGGCTCCAGTGATCCTCCTGCCTCAGCTTTCCTAGTACCTAGGACTACAGGTGTGTGCCACCCCGCTTGGCAAAATTGTTTTAAAAAAATTTTAGTAGAGATGGGGTCGCACCGTGTTTCCCAGGCTGGTCTTGAACTCCTGGACTCAAGTGATGCTTCCGCCTTGGCCTTCCAAGGTGCTGGGATTACAGGACACTGCACCGAGCCACTAAATATGGTTTTAAATTTCTCAGTAAAGAAAGCCGGAATAGAGTAGGAACACTGCTGTCTGTGTGAGTATTCCCAACTACCCTGATTAGCATTTTCTCTTCCTGAAGTGTGGTGATCAGTAAATCTTAAATACTGTAATGGGCACAAGATGTGTTTTTTCCCTCTCTACTGTTTAGCTTTTTTTTTTTTTTTTTTTGACGAAGTCTTACTCTGTGGCTGGAATGCAATGGTGCAATCTGGGCTCACTGCAACTTCCACCTCCTGAGTTCAAGCCATTGTCCTAGCTCAGCCTCCTGAGTAGCTGGGATTATAGGTGCCTGCCACCACACTCGGCTGATTTTTGTATTTTTAGTATAGACAGGGTTTCACCAAGTTGGCCAGGCTGGTCTCAAACTCCTGACCTCAGGTGATCTGCCTGCCTCAGCCTCCCAAAATGCTGGCATTACAGGTGTGAGCCACTGCACCCTGCCAATTTCTGTGTTTTTAGTAGAGATGGGGTTTCACCATATTGGCCAGGCTGATCTGGAATACCTGACCTTAAGTGATCTGCCCACTTCAGCCTCCCAAGGTGCTGAGATTACAGGTGTACACCCACAGAGACACACACATGACAGCTAAACAGTTAAAGAAAAGTATGCAGTAAATGGAAAAAGGGACACTTTATGTGCCTGCTTCCCCATTAAGGTCTTACAGGGTGCTTGTAGTGGTTCCAGTTTACAAAGGGACTAAGCTTATGTAGGACTTCATTCTCTCTGTGGCATTTTCTCTCTCTTTATGACCATTTCTATCCAGTGTCCTTTTAAGGTCAAGGGCTCCTAAACAAGATCTCTGTCCTTTGTTAGCTTGATGTCAGTAAGTTTCCTCATATGCTTTTCTCCAAAATGGAATTTTGATCCTTTTAATCTGTTTCTGCAGTTTTGTTGATGGCCTCCATCCCCATTGAGTTCCTTTCCGAACTTTTCTTGTTGCTTCTATATTTGAAACTGGAGACACTGAAACATCTCTTGGAATAAGAATAACACTATTATGCCAGGTGCAGTGGTGCACGCCTGTAGTTCCAGCTACTATGGAGGCTGAGGGAAGAGTGCCTGAGACCAGGAGTTTAAGGCTGCAGCAAGCTATGATCGCACCTGTGAAAAGACACTGCACTTCAGCCTAGGCAACATAGTGAGACCCCATCTCTAAAAATACAAAACAAAAAAAGAAAAACTCTATTAATTTTGTATATATAGACTCAGTGGGCTCTGCAGCTATTCAGATCCAGACAAAGGACTGTCTTTAGATCAGCAAGTTTTGAAAGTAGAGAAAGGATATTCAGTCACCCCTAAAAAACACTGGTGGTGATCTCATTGTTATTTGTGTAAACTTTGCCCATAAAACTGAAAGCAAAGACTCTTCCTTTGACCACGTAAAGACAGAAAAAGAAGATGGTCATCTACAAGCCTAGAAGGGAAGCCTCTGAAGAAACCAACCCTGATAACACCTTGATCTCAGGTGTCTGGCCTCCAGAATTGTGCGAAAATAAATTTCTGTTTTGTTTTTTTGACGGAGTCTCGCTCTGTTGCCCAGGCTGGAGTGCAGTGCTGTGATCTTGGCTCACTGCAACCTCCGCCTCCTAGGTTCAAACAACTCTCCCATCGCAGCCTTCTGAGTAGCTGGGATTACAGGCACCCACCACCAGGCCCAGCTAATTTTTGTATTTTTAGTAGAGACGGGGTTTCGCCATGTTGGCCAGGCTGGTGTTGAACTCCTGACCTCAGGTGATCCACCTGCCTCAGCCTCCCAAAATGCTGGGATTACAGGTGTGAGCCACCATGCCCGTCCAAATTTCTGTTTTTTTTTTTTTTTTTAAAAAGACAATTCCTTAACTCCCATTCTTTCTCTTTCTCTTCTTGGGAAAGACCTCATTTACTGTTTGTATTTCCCCACCTTGACCATAGCTGCCATCCAGTTAGGATTTCAGCCAGTTACTCCACTAAACTGATTTTAACTGCTCTTGGTAATGTCACAATGACCTCCAACTTCTAAATTCAGTGGATATTTTCCATTTTCATCTTATGTGGTCTCTCAGCATTTGACAAACCTGACCACTCATTCTTCCCTGAAGCAGTCTCTCTTTGATTCACCTGGAAGCTTCTTCATGTCTCCCTTGAACTCTTCCATTTTTATCAGATTACTGCATTTTGGAGGTCCTCAAAGCTCTCTGAATTCTCCTTTCATGATATCACACTAGTCTAAATGATTGCATCCACGACCATGGTTTAATGACCGCTTATGTGCTGATGACTCCCAAAGTCATATCCTTAGGCCAGGCTCTGCTTCTGAACTTAGGATCACATATGCAACTGGTTGCTGGACATGGTCAAGAACTATGAATGGCCTGAGATCTTACCTTAGTTTCAAGTTAACTAATTAATCTGACACAATTTTATAAGCTCTGCCAGAAGACATGAGACTCTTGAGTCAAAAACAAAGGGCGGGCCAGGTACAGTGGCTCACGACTGTAATCCTAGCACTTTGGGAGGCTGAGGCGGGTGGATCACCTGAGATCAGGGGTTTGAGACTACCGTGGCCAACATGGCGAAACCCCGTCTATACTAAAAATATAAAAATTAGCCGGGCATGGTGGCACACACCTGTAATCCCAGCTCCTCTGGAGGCTGAGGAAGCAGAATCACTTGAACCCCGGAGGTGGAGGTTGCA
Organism: Papio anubis; assembly: GCF_008728515.1. Taxonomy (NCBI): domain Eukaryota; kingdom Metazoa; phylum Chordata; class Mammalia; order Primates; family Cercopithecidae; genus Papio; species Papio anubis. The sequence continues at coordinate 73,288,511 of NC_044980.1, read as the reverse complement.
GAGGTGGAGTTTGCAGTGAACTGAGATTGCACCACTGCACTCCAGCCTGTGCGACAGGAGCGAGATTCCATCTCAAAAAAACAAAACAAAACAAAAACAAAGGGCTTTATTATTCACAGAAGAGGAAGCATGACCTTCATGTTTGCATCTGCGCATTTACCTGCAAGACTCCACAGTGGTGATGGAAAGGTGGGCTCAGGTAGATGCTGCACAGTCTGTGGGTTCGTCTTACAGCCAAGGGACCCTGAACTTACCTGAACTTAGGAAGTCTCTATCTTTTTTTTTCTTTTTCTTTTTTTTTTTTTTTTTTTTTGACAGAATCTCAACCCTGTTACCCAGCTGGAGTGCAGTGGCACAATCTTGGCTCACTGCAACCTCTACTTCCTAGGTTCAAGCGGTTCTCCTGCCTCAGCCTCCTGAGTAGCTGGGATTACAGATGCCTGCTGCCATCCCAGCTAATTTTTGTATTTTTGGTAGAGACAGGGTTTCACCATGTTGGCCAGGCTGGTCTGGAACTCCTGACATCACGCGATCCGCCCACCTTGGCCTCCTAAAGTGCTGGGATTACAGGCGTGAGCCACCATGCTTGGCCCCCTCTTTTTTTTTTTTGTACAATGTCTTGCTCTGTCACATAGGCTGGAGTGCAGTGGCATGATCACGTCTCACTGCATGCAGCCTTGACCTCCTCGGGCTCAAGTGATCCTGTTACCTCAACCTCCTGAGTAGCTTGGACTACAGGCATGAGCCAATACATCCAGCTAATTTTTGTATTTTTTGTAGAGATAGGGTTTCACCATGGTGCCCAGGCTGACCTTGAACTCCTGGGCTCAAGTGATCCACCTGCCTCGTCTTCCCAGAGTGCTGGTATTACAGGCATGAGCCACTGCACCCGAACCTGAACTCTCAATCTTTTAAAGGAGCTGATATCTAACCTACCCAACCTTTACCCTGGAGAGAAACATTATTGGAGAAATATCTTGGATGGTAAAAAAAAAAATCCTGCTGTCTTCCCTGGAGGGAAATGTTATTTCAGTCTTTCAAGGCTGTTCACCACACAAACACCTTTCAAGGAGGTTGTCCGGAAAATAAAAAGCTGCCACAGTAACTCCAAAACCCATGAAGAATTTTCTCCCAACAGATATTTCTCCATGTTTCTTTAACATATACCTCACCTAATACCTGGCATAAAACAGATGCTTAGTAAAAAATTGTTGATTAACATGCCTGAGGAAAACTAATGTTTAAGGAAGAGGGTCAGATGTATCAAGCACCACATAGAGATAAAATAAAAGAATAATTGGAAAATGCCACTGAATTCAACACTAAGAAAGTCACATCAGTAAAAATTTAAAGCAGTAGATGAGGAGCCTATGTAAGACAAGGTGTGGAGGAAAAAATATGAGAGCTGACATTCTCATCAAAAACATAAGCGGTCAAAAGTTATTGTTCATAACTATGAAATAAGAAATGGATGTCAAAGTATGTTGTTTATAGCTGCAGAGGTTGACTAGAGGAGGAACTGAGAACAATTACGTAGCTTTCTTGGAGGGGAATATAATGGAATTAAATCTTCATCTTTCCCATTGGGAAGTCAAAAGCCAATGCCTAAATTTCTTTACTCAAGAGATAGCAGTGTGAACAACTTACAAAAATGGAAGTGACCAAAGGAAGAATAAAGAACAGAAACAGTTACAGCCAGTGGCCACTGGACAATAGAACTGATGGGGGATAATGGGTGTGGGAGACTATTGCTTCCTGTCATAAACTCATCTGTAGCTCAGTTTCCTCATCTGTAAAATGGAGATAATCGTGCCTGCCTTAGAGATTATTGTGAGGGTTAACTGAGCTAACACATGTAGAGGGCAAAAAATGACACAACACAAAACAAGCATTCAATTTATTTAATTTTTATTGTTTTAGCCCTTTGCATATATCACTTTGATAAAAATTTTAATTTAAGGTGAGAAATTAGAGCTATTAAATGTGAACTACTTTTTCCAGACTCTAGCTAGAACAGGGTGTGGGTTATAAGAGCTATCGTTTTGTTTTGTGTTAAGATTAGGGACTATTGAATTTGCTTGTAGACTGAAGGATAGGAACCAATAGCAAAAAACATGTTGAAGGTACAAGAGAGAAGTAACTGACAAGGTCTCTGAGGAGGTAGGAGGGGTGGAATTCAGAGCACAGGTTGAGATTTTTGTGTAGAGAAAACAAGTGTCAGTTCTGAGGACAAAAATAATGGAGTTGCAAGATTATGAAATTAGGGGCTATGATTCATTCATCTTTAGAACTTCAGGGTTTAGCCTAATGGTAGGGCTAAGAAGATCTCACTATACACTCCTTTTGAACCCTTTTTAATTTTGTATACATGTATAAGTACCACCTATAAAATAAAGAATGAGACTTGAATTATCCAGCAAACCATCATATACAAATCTGCTTTGTTTAAAATCTTCTAATTCGTAATTCTTATTCCCTTCTTCTTTATCACTTGGATTTTGACCCTATGTCTATTTTTCCATATATATGTATATACATAGATACATGTATATATATACATACATACACACACACATACATATATATGCATACGTACATATACACATATACATATACATATGTATGCATATTAACATATATAATACATGTACACACACATACGCACATTTTTTTTTTTTGAGACACAGGGTCTCACTCTGTTGCCCAGGCTAGAATGTGGTAGCACCCTCATGGCTCACTGGAACCTCAACATCCTGGGCTCATGTGATCCTCCTGCCTCAGCCTCCTTAGTAGCTGGGACGACAGGCATGTGCCACCATGCCCCATTAAATTTTGTATTTTTTTGTAGAGATGGGGTCTCCCTATGTTGCCCAGACTGGTCTTGAACCCCTGGCCTCAAATGATCCTCCAGCTTGGGTCTCACTAAATATATATATTTAGAGATAGGGTCTTACTCTTTTGTCCATGCTCTGTTGCCCAGGCTGGAGTTCATGGCACTTGTGCCCAGGCATGATTGCAGCTCACTGTAAGCTCAACCTCCTGGGCTCAAGCAATCTCCCACCTCAATTTCCTCAGTAACTGAGTACAGGCGTGTGCCACCATGCCAGGATAATTTTTTCTCTTTTGTTTTGAGACAGAGTCTCACCTCTATCACCCAGGCTGGAGTGCAGTGGTGTGATCTCAGCTCACTGCAGCCTTGACTTCCTGGGCTCAAGTGATTCTCCCACCTCAGCCTCTTGAGTAGCTGAGACTACAGGTATGCGCTACCATGCCTGGCTAATTTTTGTATTTCTTACAGAGAGAGGATTTTTCCCTGTTGCCCAGGCTGGTCTCAAATTCCTGACCTCAAGCGATCTGCCCACTTTGGCTTCCCAAAGTGGTGGGATTACAGGCACAAGCCACCATAACTGGCTAATTTAAAAAAAAAAAATTTTTTTTTAGTAGAGACAAGGTCTCACTGTGTTGCCCAGGCTGGTCTCAAACTCTTGGCCTCAAGCAATCCTCCCACTTTGGCCTCCTAAAGTGTTGGAATAGGCTAGAGGTGGTGGCCTACATCTGTAATCCCAGCACTTTGAGAGGTAGAGATGGGTAGATCACTTGAGGTGAGGAATTAGAGACCAGCATGGCCAACATGGAGTAACCTTGTCTCTACTAATAATACAAAAATTAGCCAGGCGTGGTACTGTGCACCTGTAATCCCAGCTATTTGGGAAGCTAAGACAGGAGAATCGCTTGAACCTCGAAGGCGGAGGTTGCAGTGAGCCGAGATCACGCCACTGCACCCCAGCCTGGGCGGGCGACAGAACGAGACTCCATCTCAAAAACAAACAAACAAACAAACAAAAACTAAAAACTTGTTGTATTATTTATTTATTTATTTTTAGACAAAGTGTCACTCTGTCGCTTAGGCTGGAGTGCAGTGGCGTGATCTCTACTCGCTGCAACCTCGGCCTTCCAGGTTCAAGTGATTCTCCTGCCTCAGCCTCCAGAGTAGCTGGGATTACAGGGGCATGTCACCACACCCAACTCATTTTTGTGTTTTTAGTAGAGACGGGGTTTCACCATGTTGGCCAGGCTGGTTTCTAATTCCTGACCTCACGTGATCCGTCCATCTCTGCCTCCCAAAGTGCTGGGATTACAGGCATGAGCCACATGCCTGGCCACAAAACAAGTTTTCCTAGGATTCTATCTTCAGTTCACTACAAGAAGACTTGTTAGCTTTCACAATGGTTAAATATTCTTGTGAAATTCTTATACTCACAAGATCCTGCCATGCCGATACTTTTGTTGAATCATGTTGATAAATTTAGATAACAGGATAATAATGGAGCACTAATTATAATAAAATAATTTAATAACATTTCCTAACATTCTTTAAATACTAGAAAGACATTTTGAAAAATAATATCTTTTAATACTAAGAGAAAAATTTACCAGTTGCAATAATTATATATTTATGAATTTGGTATTATAGGAAATTTTTGAAAATCTCAAATCAATAATGTAAATTCCCACCTCTGACCAGGCACGGTGGCTCACGCCTGTAATCCCAGCACTTTGGGAGGCCAAGGTGGGTGAATCACCCGAGGTCAGGAATTCAAGACCAGCCGGGCCAACATAGTGAAGTCCCATCTCTACTAAAAATACAAAAAAAAAAAATTAGCCGGGCATGGTGGCACGTGCCTGTAGTGCCTGTAGGCTGAGGCAGGAGAATTGCTTGAACCCGCGAGGCAGAGGTTGCAGTGAGCCGAGGTTGCACCACTGCACTCCAGCCTTGGTGACAGAGCGAGACTCTGTCTAAAAATAAAATAAAATAAATTTCCATCTCAAAAAACTAGAAAAGGAGAGTAAAATAAGCCCAAAGCAAGCAGAAGGAAGAAATAATGAAGAATAGAAATTAATAAAACTGAAAACAGAAAAAAAAATCAACAACCAAAAAACTAGTTCTTTAAAAAGATGAATAAAATTGACAAACCCCTAGGAAGACCAACAGGGGAAAAAAGTAGAGGAGATGCAAATTGCTACTAATATTAGGAATTAAACAGGGGATATAACTGCAGACCTTGCAGACATTGAAAAGTTAATAACAGCATAACACAAACAACTCTACACACAGAAATTTGACAACTTAGATAAATTAGCCAATTCCTTGAAAAACACAAACTAGTTTGGGAGCAGTGGCTTACACCAGTAATTACAGCACTTTGGGAGGCCAAGGCAGGAAGATCGTTTGAGGCCAGGAGTTTGAGATCAGCCTGGGCAACGTGGGGAAACCCGTCTACAAAAACTTTAAAAAAAAATTAGCAGGCCATGGTGGTACTTGCCTGTAGTCCCAGTTACTCAGAAGGCTGAGGATCACTTGAGCCTAAGAGGTCGAGGCTACGATGAGCCATGATCACACCACTGCACTCCAGCCTGGGTGACAGGGCAAGACCCTGTCTAAAAAAAACCCACACAAACTATCACAACTCATCGAATATTAGATAGATTATTTAAATAGTCCTATAGCTAATAAGGAAGTTAAATTCATAACTTAAAATTGTCAGGCCCAAATAGTTTTCACCAGAGAATTCTACTGAATGTTTAAAGAAGAATTAACACCAATTCTTCTCAATCTCTTCTAGAAATTAGAAACGAAAGAAACACTTTCCAATTCATTTTTTGTCAATTCGTTTCTAAAAATCGATGTTACCTTAATACTAAAACCAGACAAAGACAGAAAAGAAAACTACAGACCAATATCCCTTATGAATGTAAAATCACACATTCCTATCAAAACATTAAGCAAACAGAATTCAGCAATATACAAAATTATTCTACTACAACAAGCTGGTTTATTTTGGGGATTCAAAGCTGGTTCAATATTTAAAAATCTATCTATATGATCTGCCATATTAACAGGCTAAATTTAAAAAATTACATGATCATATCAATTCATGTAGAAAAAGTACTTGAAAAAATTCAAGGGGGGGTATAGTGGCTCACACCTGTAATCCCAACACTTTGGGAGACTGAGGCAGGAGGATCACCTGAGGCCAGGAGTTTGAGACCAGCCTGGCCAATGTAGTGAGACCCTGTCTCTACAAAAAATAAAAAATTAGGCAGGTGTGATTGTGCACGCCTGTAATCCCAGATACTCAGGAGGCTGAGCAGGGAGGATTGCTTGAGCCCAGGAATTCCAGGCTGTAATGAGCTATGATTGTACCACTGCACTCCAACCTGAGCAACAGAGGAAGACCCTGTCTTTAAAACACAAACACAAAAAAGTCAACACTTATTCCTTTTAAAATGTCTCAGAAATCTGGCAATAGAGAAAAACTTTCCTACTTGATAAAGAATATCTATTAAGAACTACAATTAACCCATATTAAATGGTAAAAGATGGAATGCTTTTCCACGAAGATTGGGGGCAAGGTAAGGATGTCCACTTTTACCACTCTTGTTCAATGTACTACTGGAAATAGATGATTTCCAAAAATTCATACATAGAATATCTTTTTAAAAATCTAAAACTTCAACAGTAAACACACAAATAATCCTTAGAAGATGAGCAAAAGAGACATAAAGAGACATTAATCTACTGAAGAGAATACGTGGGTAGCAAATCAACCCACAGAAAAATGTTCATCATTAGTCATTAGAGAAATGCAAGTTAAAACCACAATGAGATGTCACTACTCATCGCTATTAGAAAGGATAAAATTAAAAGTAGTGGCTGGGCATGGTAGCTCATACCTATAATCCCAGCACTTTGGGAGGCCAAGGCAGGAGGGTCACTTGAGCCCAGGAGTTTGAGACCAGCCTTGGTAACATAGTGAGAGCCCGTCTATACAAAAATTAGCCAGGCGTGGTGGCATGCACCTGTGGTCCCAGCTTCTCAGGAGGCTGAGGTGGGAGGATTGCTTGAGCCTGGGAGATTGAGGCTGCAGTGAGCCATAATTGTACTACTGCACTACAGCCTTAGCTTCAGAGCAAGGTGCTGTCAAAGAAAGAAAGAAAAAAAGAAAAGAAAAGACAACCAATAAAAACTGAACATGCAGCTAACATACAACCTAGAAATTGCATTCCTGGCTTTTATCCCAGAGAAATAAAGACATGTTAACACAAAAACTTATAAATACATGTTTACAGCAACTTTATTTGTAATAGCTGAACAATAGAAATCATCCAGATGTCTTTCAATGGGTGAGTGGTTAAATAGTGGTACATTTATGCTATGGAATATTATTCAGCAATCAAAAGGGAAATTTTCTTTTTTAAATTGATGGGGAAGAGGCTAGTGCAGTGCTGGCATTCTCCCTCCATTTTTTCTTTTGGCGACATGGTCTTGCTCTGTCACCCAGGCTGGAGTGCAGTGGTACAATCACAACTTACTGCAGCCTTAAACTCCTAGGCAATGAAATGATCCTTCTGCTGAATTGCTTGAGCCTGGGAGTCAGAGATTGCAGTGAGCCAAGATTGTGCCATTGCACTCCAGCCTGACCAACAGAGTGAGACTCTGTCTCAAAAAAAAAGGAAAAAAGAAAAAAAAAGAAATGATCCTCTTGCTTCAGCCTCCCAAATAGTTGGGACTACAGGCACGTGCCCACATGCCTGGTTAGTTTTTTAAAAAACGTTTTGTAGTGACTGGGTCTCACTGTGTTGCTTAGGCTGGTGAACTCCTGGCCTCAAGAGATCCTCCTGCCTCAGCCTCCCAAAGCACTGGGATTTTAGGTGTGAGTCCCCGTGCTTGGCACAAGTATAGGTTTTTAATAGGAATTTTAGTTCTCAGTTATAAGAAAATATGTTATATAACACTAGCCTGCTAGTGAATATTCATTCCCATTCCAGATCTTCACTAGCAAGTGGCATGGTCTTGGACAAATGACTTGACCTCTCTTTGCTTCAGTTACTCTGTCAAATAGGTAGATTGGAACAGTGACAGGTGACCAAGAACCCACAATTCTACCCTGAGTGGAATTTCCATCAGTTTACTGTAATATATTGAATTATTTTCTTTTTTACTGCTTTTCACTTAAAATTTTTCTTTTTAAAAATTCACATTTATATTATTTATATTTTGATTAAAATATTAATTTACTTGTTGCAGAAACACAATTTTATGACACAAATAAACATTTAAAACAATTGTCCAATTTGAGGCTCTAAATTTTTAGACATTTCTACATGTTGGCTGATGTATGGAAGAGATTTTCTATTTTATTAGAAATTTAATTGAATAATAATAATTTCTTTTTTTCTTTTTTTGAGACAAGGTCTCACTTTGTCATCCAAACTGGAGTGCAGTGGCGCCATCTCAGCTCACTGCAGCCTCAACCTCCAGGTTCAAGCAGTCCTCCTGACTCAGCCCCCTAAGTAACTGGAACTACAGGCACATGCTACCATGCCCAGCTAATTTTTTGTAGTGATGGGGTTGCCCAGGCTGGTCTCAAACTCTTGAGCTCAAGCAATCCACCCACCTTAGCCTCCCAAAGTGTTAGGATTACAGGCGTGAGCCACCATGCCTGGCCAATAATAATAATTTATTTATCATAATTTATCTTTGTATATTGAAGCATCCATTTTATAAACTGAAATAAAATCTTTTATAGTTCTGGACAGTTTTTAAATGGAATAATATGGTTATGTCTGGTTTTAACATGAGATGAATTGAAAAAGACATGTTTTTTTAAAAAAATAGCACACCCTTCATGTTTAGTAGTAAAGAGTAGGAAGAAATTTTTTGCCTTTACTAAAGAAATATCAATTAAACTTAAAATATTACGTCATTTGCTCTGATGATTTTACAATCTCAAATGGAAACAGATTTTAGCCTGGGGGTCAGATGGGGCAAGGATAGACATCTCAGGTAATATTTTCAATGCTATGGCGATTTTAGAGATGTCTTTCTATGCACTTGCCTAGAGCAGAATAAATATGTAAGTCTAGCAGTTTAAATATGTACCTTAAAACTCTACCAACTTAAAATGCAAACAGCTGTTGTAATGCAATAGGAAAATAATCCAATTTTTTAAAAGGGCGAGAGGCTTGAAATGTCACTTCACAAATGTATATAAAAGGCTAAAAAGCATATGCAAAAATATTCAGCATGCTAGGCACACTGGTGCGTGCCTATAGTTCCAGCTACTTGGGAGGCTGAGGTGGGAGGCAGGAGGCTCACTTGAGTCCAGGAGTTCAAGACTAGCCTGGGTAACATAGTGACACCCTGTCTTAAAACAAAACCAAAAAAACCAAAAAGTTTCATTTTAAAAAAAAAGTTCAGGCCGGGCGCGGTGGCTCACGCCTGTAATCCCAGCACTTTGGGAGGCCGAGGCGGGCGGATCACAAGGTCAGGAGATCGAGACCACGGTGAAACCCCATCTCTACTAAAAAAAATACAAAAAATTAGCCGGGCGCGGTGGCGGGTGCCTGTAGTCCCAGCTACTCAGGAGGCTGAGGCAGGAGAATGGCGGGAACCCGGGAGGCGGAGCTTGCAGTGAGCCGAGATCGCGCCACTGCACTCCAGCCTGGGCGACAGAGGGAGACTCCGCCTCAAAAAAATAAAAATAAAAATAATTTAAAAAAATTTAAAAAAAGTTCAGTATCATTAGTCCTTAGAGAAATGAAAATGGAATCCAAAACAAGATATCTCTACACATCCACTAGATTAACTAAAAGTAGCAGATTGACAACACCAAGAATTGACAAGGATTTAGGTAACAAACTCTCATACGTTGCTAGTGAGAGTGTAAAATGGTACGCCATTTTGGAAAACGGCCTCACAATTTCTTACCATGTGACCCAGCAATTACATTCCTAAGTATATACCCAAGAGAAACAAACAAACAAACAAACAAAAAATGTCCACATAAAGACTTGTACCTAAATGTTCATAGTGGCTTAATTCATAATATAGCGCAAAACTAAAAAGAACCCAAATGTCCATCAGCAGGGAAATGAATAAATTGTTATCTATTTACACAATGAGAATTACTGATACACAAAACAACAGGGATGAAGTTAAAAACATTCAACTGAGTGAAAAAAAAACCTAGACTAAAAAGAGTCATATAATGTGATTCCATTTCTAATAAGCTCTGTAACTGTTAAACTTAACCTATAATTGATAGAAATCAAATTAGTAATTGCCTGGGACAGGGAGTGGAAAAGAGGCATAAGAGACGTTTCCATGGTAAAGGAAATGTTTACTTTTTTTTTTTTTTTTTTTTTTTAGGTGGAGTTTTGTTCTTGTTGCCCAGGCTGGAGTGCAATGGCGCAATCTCGGCTCACTGCAACCTCCACCTCCCAGGTTCAAGTGATTCTCCTGTCTCAGCCTCCTGAGTAGCTGGGATTACAGGCGCCCGCCACCACGCCAAGCTAATTCTTTGTGTTTTTAGTAGAGACGGGGTTTCACCATGTTGGCCAGGCTGGTCTCGAACTTCTGACCTCAGGTGATCCGCCAGCCTCTGCCTCCCAAAGTGTTGGGATTACAGGCGTGAGCCACCGTGCCCGGCTTGGAAATGTTTACTATCTTAACTATAGTAGTGAAGGTTACATAAGACCACACGTTTAAATAGATGTGTTTTACTTTATGTAAATTATAACTCAATAAGGTTGGTAAAACACACACACACACACACACACACACACACACACGTGCGCGCGTGCGCCACGAAGTATCACACGGGGGCTGCCTCGCCCCGGCACTGATACCTGAACGTTGAGCGCGAGCCCGCGGAGATGAACGCTTTAACTAAGGTGAAGCTGATCAACGAGCTGAATGAGGAAGAGGTCAAGCTTGGGGTGGCCGATAAGGTGTCCTGGCACTCCGAGTACAAGGACAGCGCCTGGATCTTCCTGGGAGGGCTTCCTTATGAACTGACTGAAGGGGACATCATCTGTGTATTCTCACAATATGGGGAGATTGTTAACATTAATCTTGTGCGGGACAAGAAGACTGGGAAATCCAAAGGATTCTGTTTCCTCTGCTATGAAGACCAGAGAAGCACGATTCTGGCCGTCGACAATTTTAATGGGATCAAGGTCAAAGGAAGAACTATCCGAGTGGATCATGTGTCTAACTATCGGGCTCCTAAGAGCTCGGAAGAAATGGATGATGTGACCAAAGAGCTCCACAAGGGCTCCCGTGGGGCTCATACCTACTCGTCGAGTTTGTCTGAGAGCTCTGAAGACGAAAAACCAACAAAAAAGCACAAGAAGGAGAAAAAGGAAAAAAAGGAAAGAAAGAAAGAAAAAGAGAAAACTGATCGGTTGGTACAGGGAAAGCAACCATCCTCTTCGTCACCCAGAAGCAAGACAGTAAAGGAAAAGGATGACCCTGGCCCTAAGAAGCACAGCAGCAAGAACTCCGGGAGAGCTCAGAAGTCACAGCCCAGGGAGAGGCGGAAGCTCCCCGAGGCCAGGATTGCCTACTATGGTGGAGTAGAGGACATAGAGAGGGAGCAGAAGAAGGAGAAACCCAAGCACGAGCACAAGTCCTCAAGTGGGAGGGAGGCAAGAGAAGAAACAACCAGGGATAGGGACAGAGGGCGGAGCTCAGACACACTTTCTAGCCCGTACAACGCGCATTCCGAAAGGCGTAGTCATAGAACTCGAAGTAGGAGCCGAGATAAATCCCATAGGCATAAAAAGACCCGTCGCTCCTGGAAGTGAGAGTCTTGGAATCCCAGTGACCGTAGGTGTCACTGAAGACTGTGCAGTTGCTCAGTAGATTTGGAAATAATTATGTTTTTTAAATGCAGTAAAATTCAATTGGGTTGTTACTATTTTTGTATCTAAAACTTTTGGGGCTGGATTCACCGTTAGAGTCATTGAGAGGGCTGCAGTTTCAACAGCTAGATATCCTGGATATTTTTTGCACCATCCATTGTCCTTGTACCAGAGTATGTGTCCTAAATTTTGGTTCATAAATACGGCTTTTGAACCCATAGACCCCAATTGAAGATGGAATTTTCAGGGAAGGGAAAATACCAGATAATCCTATTATTCTAGTCTTTGTGTTCAATATTAGGAGCCCAGCATCACAGGACCTTTCCAGTTACTAGGTTTGGAGAGCTTGATGGGAATAAATGGGTTAGGAATTATTATTATTATTATTATTGAGACAGAGTTTTGCTCTTGTAGCCCAGGCTAGAGTGCAATGGCGCGATCTTGGCTCACTGCAACTTCTGCTTCGTGGGATCAAGTGATTCTCCTGCCTCAGCCTCCCAAGTAGCTGGGATTACAGGCACCTGCCACCACTAATTTTTTGTATTTTTAGTAGAGACGGGGATTTCGCCATGTTGGCCAGGCTGGTCTCGAACTCCTGACCTCAGGTGATCCACCTGCCTCAGCCTCTCAAAGTGCTGGGATTACAGGCGTGGGCTACCGCGCCCGGCTGGGTTAGGATTTTTAAGATCAACCAGCTCCATGCCCAAACCCTCCTATTTAAAAAAATTTTTAATGTCTTTTTCATTAAAACTTTGATTAAAAAACAAAAACAACAAGTATCGGCTTGTGAATCAGAGGCGGGCGGATCACGAGGTCAAGAGATTGAGACCTGCCCGGTGGGTGCCTGTAATCCCAGCACTTTGGGAGGCTAAGGCAGGCAGATCACCTGAAGTCAGGAGTTTGAGACCAGCTTGGTCAACATGGAGAAACCCCATTTTTAATAAAAATGCAAAATTAGCCAGGCGTGGTGGCGCATGCCTGTAATCCCAGCTACTCGGGAGGCTGAGGCAGGAGAATTGCTTGAACCTGGGAGGTGGAGGTTGCAGTGAGCCTAGATCGTGCCATTGCACTCCATCCAGCCTGGGCAACAAGAGTGAAACTCTGTTTCAAAAAAAAAGAGATCAAGACCATCCTGGCCAACTTGATGAAATGTCTCTACTAAAAATACAAAAATTAGCCAGGTGTGGTGGTGCACAGCTGTAGTCCCAGCTACTCGGGAGGCTGAGGCAGGAGAATCGCTTGAACCTGGGAGGCAGAGGTTGCAGTGAGCCGAGATCATGCCACTGCACTCCAGCCTGGGCAACAGAGCAAGACTCTGTCTCAAAAACAAAAAGATATCACAGGGGACTATGCATCCTTATAATATCTGAAATACACAAATAAATGACTTAAAATATTTTGAAATTAAGTGGAAAAAAGCATTACAAATTACTGGCAAGTATTTCATTTGTTAACCAGAGCCAACAACTAGATTTAGCTTCCAGGACACACTTTCCAGTGGAAACTTTTAAGAAGCCAAACATCACTTGGCAATAAAATAAGAGTATTAAAAAAACCCTTATAACAAGTTAAAGCTCATGTGCTGATAACAAATGCATGAACTCAGAAGATTTCAAGGCAGATACTAGAACTAATGACTGGAAGCAGGCTAAGAAAATTAGATTGTTGAGTAGTTGCTTTTCAGAAACAAGAATTATGCTAGGTAAACAAGATGCCGCTATACCTACAATGCTTCCCTTGAAAACACCCACATCCTATCACAAAGGAGCTTACAGGTACATTTGATGCACATGTTAGAAGTGCTAATATAACTTTTTAAAAAATAGCTACTCAGGAGGCTGAGGCAGGAGAATGGCATGAACCCGGGAGGCGGAGCTTGCAGTGAACTGAGATCACGCCACTGCACTCCAGCCTGGGCGACAAAGCGAGACTCCATCTCAAAAATAAATTAATAAAGAAAAAAACTTAGTGTTTTTTATTTATTTTTTTATTTCCGAGCACTTAGTGTTCAGAAAACACTATTGGAAAAACTAAATCTGACTATAAATGATACCAATCTTTTTAGAATACAGTGAGTGGATAAAATTGCTTTTTTTTTTTTTTTTTTTTGGAGAAGTCTCCCTTAACAACAACAACAAAAAAAAACCTGACTTTAAAAATATGTTAAGGCAGGCATGGTGGCTCAGGCCTGTAATCCTAGCACTTTGGGAGGCTGAGATGTGTGAATCACCTGAGGTCAGGAGTTTGAGACCAGCCTGGAAAACATGGTGAAAGCTTGTCTCTACTGAAAATACAAAGATTAGTCAGGTGTGGTGGTGGGCGCCTGTAGTCCCAGCTACTCAGGCGGCTGAGGTGGGAGAATCACTTGAACCTAGGAGGCGGAGGTTGTAGTGAGCTGAGATCATGCCGCTGCACTCCAGTCTGGGTGACAGAGCAAGACTCCATCTCAGAAAAACATAAATAAATAAAATTTTAAAAAATAAAAATCTGTTAAAATATTGAGTATTTTACTCTTAATGAAAATATATAATAAGACAACAAGAAATGCTAAATACTACTGTTGTAAAAATAATTTTGTAACTATAATATTTAAGGTATGTAAAACTTTAGGTGGTTAGTTTTATGAAAGTTCTTCATCTGAAGTTTTCAAATTTCTTTTTTTAAATTTATTTTTATTATACTTTATGTTCTAGGGTACATGTGCACCACGTGCAGGTTGTTACATATGTATACATGTGCCATGTTGGTGTGCTGCACCCATTAACCCGTCATTTGCATTAGGTATATCTCCTAATGCTATCCTTCTCCCCTCCCAAGTTTTCAAATTTCTAAGAATTTTCCTTTGATTAATTAGGTATCATAATTGACATCAGTCCAAAGTTCTGACAAAAGATGTCAAAACATCTCTCCATGCTGGTATGTGTAAATTTGGTTTATTCATTTTATTCATTAAAATTACATTACTTATTTAAATTAGATTACTTTTCATAACTATATCCCCCCAAAAGATAAACAACTAAATAAAAATCCCAATTTAGCCATTCCTCACAAAGGTGCCAGGGCTACACAGTGGGGAAAGTGCATTGTCTTCAATAAATGGTGTTGGGAAAACTGGAGGTCTATATGCAAAGGAATGAAGCTAGACTCTTACATTATATACAAAAATTAAGTAAAAATGGATTAGAGATCTAAATGTAAGACCTAAAACACAAAACTCCTAGAAGACAATATAGCAGGAAAGCTTCCAGACATTGGATTTGACAATGATTTCTTGAATGTGACACCAAAGCACAGGGAAGAAAAGTAAACATAGACAAATGGGACTACACCAAACTGAAAAACTTCTGTGTATCAAAAGAAGCAACTAACAGAGTAACAAGGAAACCTATGGAATGAGGAAAAATATTTGCAAGTCATGTATTAGATCAGGGGTTAATACCCAGAGTATATAAGGAAGTCGTATAACTCAATACTACCAACAAGAAATAACCTGATTAAAAATGAGCAAAGGACTTAAATACACAGTTCTACAAAGAAGATGTTTTAAAAATCACCATATTAAAATGTGCTCAACATCAATAATCGTAAGAGAAATGCAGTTTGCATTTGTGATTTGTCATCTTACACCCATTAGGATGGCTACTATCAAAAGAATGGAAGGCTAGGAACACTGGCTCATGCCTATAATCCCAGCACTTTGGGAGGCTGAGGGGAGAGGACTGCTTGAGCCTAGGAGTTCAAGACTACAGTGAACTACAATTGAGCCACTGCACCCTGGGCAACAGTGCAAAACCCTGTCTCTTAAAAAAAAAAAAACAGAAAATAATAAATGTTGGCAGGAATCTGGAGAAATTGCACTGCTGGTGGGAATATAAAATGGTGCAACTATTATGGAAAACAATATGTAGATTGTTCAAAAAATTAAAAATAGAATTACCATAGGATCCAGCAATCTCATTTCTGGGTAGATACCCAGAATAATTCAAAGCTGGACCTTGAAGAGATATTTGCATACCTATGTTCATTATAGTATCATTCACAATAGCCAAGAGGTAGAAGCAAACCAGGTGTCCATCAGTGTTTGAACGAATAAAGAAAATGTGGTATATACATGCAATGGAATATTAAGGAGTTTCAAATAGAAGGAAATCCTGCAATATGCAATAATGTGGATGAACCTGGAGGACATTATGCTAAGTGAAATAATCTAGTCACAAAAAGACAAATACTGTGTGAGTCCATATTAATTATCTAAAATAGTCAAAATTATAGAAACAAAGTAGAAAGGGAAAAGGAAGAATTAGTGTTTAATGGGCATAAAGCGTTGAGTTTTACAAGATAAAAAAAGTTATAGAGATCCGTTGCACAATAATGGGAAAATGAATATACTTAACACTACTGAGCTGTATACTTAAAAATGGTTAAGATGAGCTAGGCACAGTGGCACATACCTTTAATCCTAGCCACTTAGGAGGCTGAGGTGGGAGAATACTTTGAATCCAGGAGTTTAAGACGAGCCTGGGCAACATAGCAAGACCTCATCTCAAAATAAAAATAAAACAAAAATTTAAAAAATAAAAAAAATTCTTTAAATAGTTAAGATGGTAAATTTAATGTTGTATATTGTTTTACCACAATAAAAGAAAAAGAAATTGAAAAAAATGCAACAAAACAACTTTTAAAAAGGGAAATCAAGAAGGGGCCAGAAATCATTGAAATGGAATACTAAAAATAATGAAGATTAATGAAGCCAAAATCTGGGTTTTGTTAAAGATTAATAGGATACATCAAGAAAAAGGGAGAAGAAACAAATAAACAAAATAGGGTCTTTCCCTAGAAAAATCTGAGGACCATTGAACAGTACTTTCTCTTAAATTGGAAAAACCAATTAATCTTTAAAATCAAAGCAAAATGCACATATCAGTATCTAATTCCTCATAAACTGAGGCTTCCTAACAGACCAGTACAAACCAAAGCAATATATGCTTCCCTGTGAGAGAAAATTTAATTAAATATGGATTAGTGGTCAGTGGTTTCCGCTGGAAGAGTGTGTGATTGTTAGGAAAGAAAAACAGTCAACTGGCTGTGACACTCCAATGATGATCTGCCTGAGGCCTTTCTTTATTAAGGTAAGAAAAATTAAAATGATTTTCTGTATCAATCAGGTTTGTAGAATAACTTTATAAAAATAATAATATTGATGTGATAATGATGATAAATCCACTCCTCTACCTCACATTAATCTAGAATAGCTGTCTTTTTAATGTAATACTTATCTTTCTTTTTACTTGCAACACACCAATGACCCCAACTTCCGGATATCCTGTGTGCTTGGGTTTTTGGCTATTGTTCCCTTTCTTTTTAGCCAGGTTTGCTTCTGATTAGTTTCTAATTCTCTCATTTAATCTGTTCCTACTTCCCAGAGAGCAATAAGACCTCAGCTGAGGGAGCCAGAGAATCTTTGAACAATTTATCCATGGTCCAAAAGAAAGTTATTATCGCCACCTTTTAAATGAAGCAACTCAGACTGAAACAAGTTGAGACTTAGATTACCTCCCTATTTGTGAAATGCTTCTTCCATTATTCCATCCTTACTTTTTACAGTGCCTCATACTTTCTTTTTTTTTTTTTTTTTTTTGAGACGGAGTCTCGCTCTGTCACCCAGGCTGGAGTGCAGTGGCCAGATCTCAGCTCACTGCAAGCTCCGCCTCCCGGGTTTAGCCATTCTCCTGGCTCAGCCTCCCGAGTAGCTGGGACTACAGGCGCCCGCCACTTCGCCCAGCTAGTTTTTTGTATTTTTTTAGTAGAGACGGGGTTTCACCATGTTAGCCAGGATGGTCTCGATCTCCTGACCTCGTGATCCGCCCGTCTCGGTCTCCCAAAGTGCTGGGATTACAGGCTTGAGCCACCGCGCCCGGCCCATACTTTCTTACTGGAAAGGTTAAAAGGGCTCAAAGCATAGACAACCAAAAAGGGACTTGAAAACACCCATCGTACAACTTATAGACAATCAACCTAAATACCGTGACAAATCTTTTTCTGGATCAATTCAAGATAAATTAAAGAAATAAATGAGAAAGACAAGAAATTAAAAGGGCTTTGGAAGACTTTTATTCATGATATAAGGAAAGATTTCTTTCTTTCTTTTTTTTTTTCTTGAAATGGAGTCTCACTCTGTCTTCCAGGCTGGAGTGCACTGGCGTGATCTTGGCTCACTGCAACCTCTGCCTCCCAGGTTCAAGCGATTCTCCTGCCTCAGTTACCAAAGTAGCTGGGATTACAGGCATGCGTCATTATTCCCAGCTAATTTTTGTATTTTTAGTAGAGACGGGGTTTTGTCATGTTGGCCAGGCTGGTCTCAAACTCCTGCCCTCAGGTGGTCTGCCTGCCTCGGCCTCCCAAAGTGCTGAGATTACAGGTGTGAGCCACCGCACCTAGCCAAGCGAACTACACAATTCTTCATTAATCAAAATGCTTGGACAATAGTGTGGAGGGTATCTCCATTTGAAGGAAAGACAGATGAAAAGAAGTGTGTAATTTTTTTAAGGACCCCCAATATTATTTAAGTGTGGCAATCTCTTTTTATTTCACTAAGGGCTGTAACAAGAAAGTGTTGGCTTTTAGCTTTTGAATAAAGTGATACATATTCCAAACATAGAAAGTAATGTTGGTTTAGGAGTAGGGAGCAGCATTTCAGTTGTCATTTTGGTACTTTCAACATATGAAAATCTATTATGCCCCTGCTACAGGTATAATAGAACCTGTGGTGGAGATTGTGATTGTCTTCGTTGGGTTTTTAATACTCATCTTTATGTTGCCCTGAATGCATACATGAAGTTTTTGCACCAGAGACAGATTATGATAATTACTGTGCTGGATTCCCTTGTCCTAGTTCTTATCCCTGGAGGCATGCAATGAGAACCAGGTGTCATCCTCTATGAGGTCTGTACTGTAAGTGAGGAATTCTGAGAAAATGAAACTGAGCATTTATATAGAAGAGAAAGACAGCTGTCCTCCCCTTCTAAAAGAAGAGAGAAAAAAGGCGGGCATGGTGGCTCACACCTGTAATCCTAGCACTTTGGGAGGCCAAGGCGGGTGGATCACCCGAGGACAGGAGTTCAAGACCAGCCTGACCAACATGGAGGAACCCTGTCTCTACTAAAAATACAAAATTAGTTGGGCATGATGGTGGGCACCTGTAATCCCAGCTACTTGGGAGGCTGAGGCAGGAGAATCACTTGAACCTGGGAGGCAGAAGTTGCGATGAGCCAAGATTGCACCATTGCACTCTGGCCTGGGCAACAAGAGCGAAACTCGGTCTCAAAAAAAAACAAAAGAGAGAGGGGAAAAAAAAAAAAACCTTTACCCCTGGAAGGCAAGATGGAGAGGATCCTGGGTTCTCACTCCAACTTTTTGATTGATTGATTGATTGGTTGAGACAGGGCTCACTCTGTCCGCTAGGCTGGAGTGCAGTGGCATGATCATGGCTCATTGCAGCCTCAACCTCCCAGGCTCAAGCAATCTATCTCAGCCTCCCAAGTAGCTGACACTACAAGCATGTGCTGTCACGCCTGGCTAATTTTTGTAGAGATGGGGTCTCCCTGTGTTGCCCAGGCTGGTGTCAAACTCCTGGGTTCAAGCAATCCTCCCATCTTAGCCTCCTGAGTAGCTGAGACTACAGGTGTGCCCCACTACGCCTGGCTAATTTTTGTATTTTTTGTAGAGATAGGGGTCTCACTATATTGCCCATGCTGGTCTCAAACTCCTGACCTCAAGTGATCCACCTGCCTCAGCCTCTCAAAGTGCTGGGATTACAGCCATGAGCCACTGTGCCCAGCCTCTCTGTCAATTTTCTCTGGGTCATCTATATAGTTCTATCTTCAAGTTCATAGAATCTTTTCTCTGATATCTATATTTTGCTATTGACCACATTCAGTGAGGCTATATTACTTATATTTTTCAGTTCCATAATTTCCACTTATGTCTCTTTTATATTTATTTGCTGATACTTTCTACCTTTTCATTTGTTTCATGTTTGTAACTGTTCATAGAAGCTTTTTTTTTTTTTTTTTTGAGATGGAGTTTAACTCTTGTTGCCCAGGCTGGAGTGAAATGGTGCGATCTTGGCTCACTGCAACCTCTGCCTCCGGGGTTTGAGCGATTCTCCTGCCTCAGCCTCCTGAGTAACTGGGATTACAGGCATGTGCCATGATGCCCAGCTAATTTTGTATTTTTAGTAGAGACGGGGTTTCTCCATTTTGGTCAGGCTGGTCTCAAACTTCCAACCTCAGGTGATCCGCCCACCTCAGCCTCCCAAAGTGCTGAGATTGCAGGCGTGAGCCAGGGCGCCCGGCCTGAAGCATTTTTATAATGACTGCTTTAAATTCCTTGTCAGATAACTCTAGTGTCTGTGTTATCCCATTGTTGATATCTGTTAATTGTCTTTTCTCATTCAAATTGAGATTTTTCTGGCTCTCAGTATAATGAGTGATTTTTCTATTGTGTCCTGGACATTTTGGGGATTGTTAGGGGACCCTGGATCTTATTAAGTCTTCTTTTTTAGTAGGGCCCTGCTGATGCTGCCAGCAGGGAAAAGGGGTAGAAATCTAGGCTACTCATGTGGCCTCCACTGACATTCCACCCTACTGGAGCGGTTGGGGGAGGCCAGGGAAGAGCACTGTTACCATCACGTGGAGGGCAGAACTTTAGGATCCCTACTCTTACCTCCTCTGCACCATCCCAGAAGAGTAGTGGAGGGGTGCCTCATGACTGCCAGGCAAGGATGAATGTCTAGGCTCTCTACTCAGTATTTGCTGAGGGGGATGGGGGTAGAAATATGTTTCTATACAATTTGGCTGGATTAGGGCAGTTTTGTCAAAAGGTTTCTGTCTTGCCAGACTGTTCCTTTCCTCATCTGTTGGCAAAAGAAAGCAGGCTTTATGGGGGAATTTTTTTGTCTACATGCGTTGACATTTTTGGGTTGTGGACTTCTCCAGCACCTAGCTCAGAATATATAAGAGGCGAAAAGAAAACCCAGAGAACTAAGCACCATGTTATTCCTTAAGTTTCAGGGTCCCTGGCCATTCCACTTCCTTTTCTCCACCTTTCAGAATCTTCTTTTTTTTTTTTTTTTTTTTTTTTTTGGCGAGTCTTCTCTCTGTAGCCAGGCTGAGTGCACCGGTGGCGTCTGCGACTCCTGCAAGCTCCGCCTCCGGGTTCATTCTCCTGCACCTCAGCCTCCCGAGTAGCTGGGACTACAGGCGCTCCCGCCACCGGCGCCCGGCTATTTTCATATTTTTAGTAGATCACGAGAGTTTCACGTGTTAGCCAGGATGGTCTCGATCTCTGACCTGCGTGATCCATGCGCCTCGGCCTCCCAAAGTGCAGGGATTACAGGCGTGAGCCACCGCGCCCGGCCCAGAATCTTCTTATATTTGCTTTATATATAATGTCCAGGGGTTTTAGCTTACCTAAAGGGAAGAATAAGGGAAAATTCATCTGCTCCATCTTTTCTGGAACCAGAAGTCCAGCTCCCTTAACAGAAGATACTGCTTTTTTCCCCCTGGGTAACACTACTGTCTATACCTGGAGGAATGGGAGAAACTTTTCCAGCCAAAATAAAATCTAGGCTGGGCATGGTGGTTCATGCCTATAATCCCAGCACTTTGGGAGACTGAGGCAGGTAGATCACGTGAGGTCAGAAGTTCGAGATCAGCCTGGCCAACATGACGAAACCCCATCTCTACTAAAAAATAAGAAAAATTAGCCGGGTGTGGTGGTAGGTGCCTGTAATCCTGCAACTGAGGAGGCTGAGGCAAGAGAATCACCTGAACCTGGGAGGTGAAGGTTGCAGTGAGCCGAGATCATGCCATTGCGCTCCAGCCTGGGCAACAAGAGCAAAACTCCATCTCAAAAATAATTAAAAAAATAAAATAAAATAAATAAAATAAAATAAAAAATGAAATTTAGAAATGTCTCTGTTCTTCCAAACAAGTTGAGGGGGTCCTTCCCAAGGGCCTCTGCTGCCCAGTATGCCCACAGTTCACTAGTGGAGGAGCAAGGGAGGCCCCTTAGAAAAAGTAGAGCCAGTGCAGATTTATAAGAGAAAAATGATTTGTTAGGGTTGGATTATCAGCAATTTTTAAATTCCCCCACATCCCACATTTCAGTGTATAATAGGGAAAGGAAACATACATTTAGAAAGGGGACTTTAAAAGGTCACAACTAAAGCATTATGGACTTTTTTACACTTAATTTTTTTTTAGAGATGGGATCTTGCTGTGTTGCTCAGGTTTGTCTCAAACTCCTGGCCTTGAGCAATCCTCCCACCTTGGCCTCCCAAAATGCCACTGCACCTGGCCAAAAACACTATACACTTTTTTCCCCCAGAACTCCCCCTGCCCCCAGGCAATGATTAAATAAAGAAAAAAAAATTTTCCCTTGTATTCTGGTTTTAATTTAGATCTTTACTTAATTGGACCTGTAACTTCTCACTCTAGGCTGTCTATCTAATAATTACAAAAAAAAAAAAAAAAAGCAGATTGTAAAGGTGAAAAGTTATGAACCTGATGTAGACACAATGGTCATCAAAGACCGGACTTACATAACTGCTGAGGTAATGAGTAATATAAGTGTTAATCTTCTTATTCTATAACTTTTTCTTGGTTGAATCAGCAGATCTGCCCAAGGTCTGATGATTGATCATGCCTGACAAGCTGGATGTATCAGATGTAGTTTTTTAAGGATTCACCTTTTTGTCTGCTTTTGGTATTTTCTATCTTAGGCTGCTAGCTGACCTCATTTTTCCCCTAAGAGCTTTTCTTGCAACATGAATATTGAACTGGTTATTGCAAGCTTTCTTATTAAGACAAACATCCAGGCTTCTACAGGATCTGTCTTTTTTACGAAATGTACCCTTCATTTCTTGCTTGTTCTGCTTATACATTTCTACTTTCTTTGCTTCTGATGGCTTCTGATTTTTCTTGTCCTGTTTACAGTTTATCTGAATTGGCTTCTCTTGCAGAGTTCCCTGTTTCTGATGATGGAGTTCCTTGAGAATCTCTACTCTCTGCTGTAAGATTTGGCATTCATTCTCTAGCAAAGCTGCCATCAACTGCAATGAACAGGTGTCATGGCTCAGTTTCTTCACCTGTTCCTCCAGCTCATGCTTAGCTGATACTTCATTATTTGGCTGGGTTTGGAAATCGACTCCATTATTTCTGAGAGTTTCACTTACGTCTTTCTGAGATTTCTGATAGGATTTTATCAGTTCACTGAGCTCAGTATGTTGTTTACTCCAGTGTTCTGCTTCCTGTAGTAATTGCTCCATGTTGTTCCTAATTTTCATAGTTTCTTCTTGAACATTAAGGAGTCTGTTTTTTGCTTTTTCCTGACTTTGTTGAGTTTCGTTGACTTTTTTTTCTTCTAAACTATTTACCAAATCTCTTGCAAAAACTTGTACTATGTTCTCAGAGTCCTGGTTTTCCAATATCATCTCCTGTTTATGTTCATTCTCTTCTTTCTCTGGGGCTAAATTAACAGGCAGGTTTGTTGATAACATTTCATTGATTTTGTCAAGTCCTCTGATATTTTCTTCGTGGGCTGACACATCCTCAGAAATATTGGTTTCCTCAAAAAGTTCTTTTGCTTCTGTGATCTTCTCTTCAAAACCTGCCATATTTTTAAGAATATCTTTAATTTCTTTTAAGAGACTGTTAAACTTCTCTGCAGTCTGTTGTTCTGTAACTTGATGGCTGCTATTCTTTAGGGAAGGGAGAGAGCCCCAGGAGGAAGGGGAAAGTGATCCAATTTCGAATAAGGCAATGGTAATCCTAGGGTCCAGAGATTCTTGATGAGGATCAGGAGTAGGGTTAAGGGTTTTGGAGATGGTGGGCATCTCAGCTGACTTCGCAGAGTTGGCCATTGGGACAGAAGGAAAGCAGAAAACCTTAGAGATTCCAGGATGGACAGGTGATGTTCCTTCGTGCAAATGTGGCTGGAGATCAAGCAGAAGTCAGGGACCAAAGTTAAGGATTAAAATTGGGGAGCTGATGTTTAGGTGGAAGGTGGCATCTCAGACAGCCTTGTGGGGAGGAAGGGTGGGAAAGGGGACCAGGGCTGGGGCTCCATCTCTTCTCCTCTAGGCACCCGGTGTTTATTCTCTGGCCCTAGCAACCAGGTCTTTATTTTGTCACTGCACCATTGTGGCCTATCCGTAACGTCACAATGGAAGTCTCTTAAATTCCTGCCCAGTGACTCCTGCATCAAAATCCACCTTGAGCTACCCCTACTCCTCATGCCAGAAAGAGCTCATCAACAGCTCTTCCCCTCAATTTCTAGGTTGCTATTCATCTCAGTCTAAATGCACTCAGTTACTTCCCTACCTCACCTCTATCCCCTCACAATCCTGACCTCAACCGCAGCATGTTTTGACCACTTAAGGGCATTGCTGAGACCAGTCCTTTCTGGTGAGGTACCCATCCTTTCATGGCACCCACAGGCTTTATTGCTCCCATCCTAGGAGAGATGTGACTGTAAGAGAAAGTTATCCACACAAAACAAAACCCTGAGAGTGAGAGCCTTTTGTGATTTTAGGAAAGTAATGTTAGGAGTCCCTCCATTCAAAAATATTCTACTGCTGCAAGAAGGGACTATCTGAATGGTTATTTATAATAGCAACACAATTACAAACTGGGACTTTTCTTCGCTTTGAATATAGGCATCCTTTAAGACAGGCTTGGCAAGCTTACTCGCAAATCATTTACATCAGGTGATAGAAAACTTTGACCATTACTTTTCACAGTAACTTATTTGGGGATTTTTTTTTTTTTTTTGGCTCTTTTATTGATCCTCTAAGATTTCTACACTCTACACAGTAACTTGTTAAAATGACACAATTATGTTTCTAAAGTGTTTGATTAGCAGGGCATGGTAGTGTCTGCCTGTGGTCCCAGCTACTTGGGAGGCTGAGGCGAGAGGATCACTTGAGCCTGGGAGGCTGAGGCTGCAGTGAGCCATGACTATGCTACTTATTGCACTCCAGCTTGGGCAACACAGCAAGATCCTATCTCAAAAAATTTAAAAATTGGCCAGGTGCAGTTGACTCATGCCTGTAATCCCAGCACTTTGGGAGGCTAAGGCAGGCAGACCACTTGAGGCTGGGAGTTCAGGATCAGCCTGGGCAACATGACGAAACCCCATCTCTACTAAAAATGAAAAAATTAGCTGGGCATGGCAGCACACACCTGTAATCCCAGCTGCTTGGAAGGCTGAGGCACGAGGCTTGCTTGAACCCGGAAGGAGGAGGTTGCAGTGAGCTGAGATCGGTGACAGAACAAGACACTGCCTCAAAAAAAAATTGAAAAATAAAAAGCATTTGAAACAGGTAAATCTATAGTGGGTTATAGGAAAGTAACAAGTTTATTAAAATTCTTATATTTTAATAAACTGCTTTCTTGTCTTTTTGTTCTTAGGAGTCAGGTCTTGAGAATATAGAACTCAATCAAAGAAAACACTTCTTGCATATTACTTTTTCCTGGCCTTCAAAATCTTGCTAGCAAGCACTTTAATAGAAATTTGCTTCCAATCTTAAGGGAAAACGCATACTCAGGTTTTTTTCCCCTAGAGAAGAGAAATTTATATGTTTTCTTTCTTCTCCAGTTACCAACTCACTTTGGCTCTAATTCCCTAGAGCCTCATGCTCATCTTTCAGCCAGCTGGGCTCCAGACCATTGTCACTCAGATACAGCAGGGTTGGTCTCTGTTTTTACTTGAAAAAGGAACACCTTTTCTAATTCACACAATGACAGCACAGATGCTAGCAACTGGTCCTTATGCTTTAATTCCATTTTAGAAGTTCAGCATTGGTTCTGATTTCCCCCTTTGACTCAAGCATCATTTAAGACAATTTTTTAATCTCCAGGACAAGGGGAATTTTTTCTGATTCGATAATTAATTTCTAGGTTTACCATACTGTATTCAGAAAATGTCTGTAATATTTCTGCCTTTTGAAATTGATATTTTCTTTCTGGCCTAATAGATGATCCGTGTTCATGTATGTTCCCTAGATACTTAAAAAGAAAATGTATTCTCTATCCTCTTGTGCTTGCAGCTTTTTAATGCTCTCAGACATAAATCTAATATTGCTCTTGTCTTGATTTTTTTTTTAATGAAAACTGGTTTGAAGGTAGCATGGTCAAGATACGAAGATAATTTTTTTCTTTAATCTGAAAAGAGCCAGGCACAGTGGCTCACATCTGTAATCCTAACACTTTGGGAGGCTGAAGTGGGCGGATCACCTGAGATCAAGAGTTCGAGACCAGCCTGGCCAACAGGGGGAAACCCCATCTCTACTTTAAAAAAAAAAAAAAAAAAATTGGCCAGGCATGGTGGCATGCACCTGTAATCCCAGTTACTTGGGAGGCTGAAGCAGGAGATTCGCTTGAACCCGGGAGGTGGAGGTTGCAGTGAGCCAAGATTGTGCCACTGCACTCCAGTCTGGACAACAAGAGTGAAACTCCATCTCAAAAAAAAAGAAAAAAGAAAAAAAAAGAAAAAAAAAATCTGAAAAGGATTTAAATATTTCCTTTCCCCTACAACTAGAATGAATTCCAATTAACAGTTGTTAATTTTATTGGAAATGTGTTTATGTTAGACACCGAAAGGTATATAGATGTTGAGAAACAAGAGCAGTCCTCTTGTCTCTATTGACCCATATTCCCCAGTGGATAACCACGAAGATTAAACACATTTGGACTGTTTTACAATTTCTATCCACTAAATTTCACATAGCTTAATGACTCATGAAAGAAAAAATTGGCTGGGCATGGTGGCTCATGCCTATAATCTGAGCACTTTGGGAGGCTGAAGTGGGAGGATCACTTGAGTCCAGGAGTTCAAGACCAGCCTGGGAAACATGGTGAAACCCCCATCTCTATTAAAAATACAAAAATTAGCCAGGCATGGTGGCGCATGTTTATAGTGCCAGCTACCTGGGAGGCTGAGGTGGGAGGATGGTGTGAGCCTGGGAGGTTGAAGCTGCAGTAAGCCGTAAGCATGCCACTGCACTCCAGCTTGGGCGACAGAATGCGACATTGTCTAAAAAAAAAAAAAGAAAAGGAAAAAAAAGGAAAGAAAAGAAAAAGAACTGTTTCTAAAATTGTTAAGGTGACAACTTGTGTCAAATTTTTCTTTCATTTTCTGTTTCTGGGTTGGGGGACAGTGTCTTGCTCTGTAGCCCAGGTTGGAGTACAGTGGGGCAATCATGGCTCACCTACAGCCTCAAACTCCAAGGCTCAAGCAATCTTCCTGCCTCAGCTTCCTGAGTAGCTAGGACTACAGGCACGCACCACCACATCTAGCTAGTTTCGGTTTGTTTTGTAGAGACAGGGATCTCACTATGTTGCCCTGGCTGGTCTCAAACTCCTGGGCTCAACTAATCCTCCTGCCTCAGCCTCTCAAAGTGTTGGGATTACAGGCATGAGCCACTGTGGCCAAATTTTTCTCTCTTTAAAACAAGACTGCCTTTACAAAAATATAAAATCAATGTTCTCCTTTAATACATTTGAATTTCAAAGTGAGTATCAAAATATAGAATGTAGGCTGAGCACAGTGGCTCACGATTGTAATCCCAGCACTTTGGGAGGCCGAGGCAGGCTCATCACTTGAGCTCAGAAGTTCAAGACCAGGTTACACAGCTTGGTGAAACTCCTTCTCTACTAAAAATACAACATTAGCTGGGTGTGATGGTGTCTGCTTGTAGTCCCAGCTACTCGGGAGGCTGATGTGGGAGGGTCACTTGAACCCAGGGAGTAGAGACTGCAGTGAGTCGAGCTCCCATTATTACACTGCAGACTCAGCCACAGGAGTGAGACCCTGTCTCAAAAATAAATTAATTTAAAAAAATAAAATATAGAATGTTTCTTTTTTTTCCAATAGTACATTCTTTTTTTAAATTTTTTTTTATTTTTTTATTTTATTATTATTATTATTATTATACTTTAAGCTCTAGGGTACATGTGCATAATGTGCAGGTTTGTTACATATGTATACTTGTGCCATGTTGGTGTGCTGCACCCATCAACTCATCAGCACCCATCAACTCGTCATTTACATCAGGTACAACTCCCAGTGCAATCCCTCCCTTCTCCCCCCTCCCCATGATAGGCCCCAGTGTGTGATGTTCCCCTTCCCAAGTCCAAGTGATCTCCTTGTTCAGTTCCCACCTATGAGTGAGAACATGCAGTGTTTGGTTTTCTGTTCTTGTGATAGTTTGCTGAGAATGATGGTTTCCAGCTGCATCCATGTCCCTACAAAGGACAGAAACTCATCCTTTTTTATGGCTGCATAGTATTCCATGGTGTATATGTGCCACATTTTCTTAATCCAGTCTGTCACTGATGGACATTTGGGTTGATTCCAAGTCTTTGCTATTGTGAATAGTGCCACAATAAACATACGTGTGCATGTGTCTTTATAGCAGCATGATTTATAATCCCAAAGGTAGATACCCAGTAATGGGATGGCTGGGTCATATTGTACTTCTAGTTCTAGATCCTTGAGGAATCGCCATACTGTTTTCCATAATGGTTGAACTAGTTTACAATCCCACCAACAGTGTAAAAGTGTTCCTATTTCTCCACATCTTCTCCAGCACCTGTTGTTTCCTGACTTTTTAATGATTGCCATTCTAATGGTGTCAGATGGTATCTCATTGTGGTTTTGATTTGCATTTCTCTGATGGCCAGTGATGATGAGCATTTTTTCATGTGTCTGTTGGCTGTATGAATGTCTTCTTTTGAGAAATGTCTGTTCATATCCTTTGCCCACTTTTTGATGGGGTTGTTTGTTTTTTTCTTGTAAATTTGTTTGAGTTCTTTGTAGGTTCTGGATATTAGTCCTTTGTCAGATGAGTAGATTGCAAAAATTTTCTCCCATTCTGTAGGTTGCCTGTTCACTCTGATGGTAGTTTCTTTTGCTGTGCAGAAGCTCTTTAGTTTAATGAGATCCCATTTGTCAATTTTGGCTTTTGTTGCCATTGCTTTTGGTGTTTTAGACATGAAGTCCTTGCCCATACCTATGTCCTGAACAGTTTATCTAGGTTTTCTTCTAGGGTTTTTATGGTATTAGGTCTAACATTTAAGTCTCTAATCCATCTTGAATTAATTTTCGTATAAGGAGTAAGGAAAGGATCCAGTTTCAGCTTTCTACTTATGGCTAGCCAATTTTCCCAACACCATTTATTAAATAGGGAATCCTTTCCCCATTTCTTGTTTTTCTCAGGTTTGTCAAAGATCAGATGGCTGTAGATGTGTGGTATTATTTCTGAGGACTCTGTTGTGTTCCATTGGTCTATATCTCTGTTTTGCTACCAGTACCATGCTGTTTTGGTTACTATAGCCTTGTAGTTTGAAGTCAGGTAGCGTGATGCCTCCAGCTTTGTTCTTTTGACTTAGGATTGTCTTGGCAATGTGGGCTCTTTTTTGGTTCCATATGAACTTTAAAGCAGTTTTTTCCAATTCTGTGAAGAAACTCATTGGTAGCTTGATGGGGATGGCATTGAATCTATAAATTACCTTGGGCAGTATGGCCATTTTCACAATATTGATTCTTCCTATCCATGAGCATGGTATGTTCTTCCATTTGTTTGTGTCCTCTTTTATTTCACTGAGCAGTGGTTTGTACTTCTCCTTGAAGAGGTCCTTTACATCCCTTGTAAGTTGGATTCCTAGGTATTTCATTCTCTTTGAAGCAATTGTGAATGGAAGTTCATTCATGATTTGGCTCTCTATCTGTCTGTTACTGGTGTATAAGAATGCTTGTGATTTTCGCACATTTATTTTGTATCCTGAGACTTTGCTGAAGTTTCTTATCAGCTTAAGGAGATTTTGGGCTGAGACAATGGGGTTTTCTAAATATACAATCATGTCATCTGCAAACAGGGACAATTTGACTTCTTCTTTTCCTAACTGAATACCCTTTATTTCTTTCTCTTGTCTGATTACCCTAGCCAGAACTTCCAACACTATGTTGAATAGGAGTGGTGAGAGAGGGCATCCCTGTCTTGTGTCAGTTTTCAAAGGGAATTTTTCCAGTTTTTGCCCATTCAGTATGATATTGGCTGTGGGTTTGTCATAAATAGCTCTTATTATTTTGAGATACGTTCCATCAATACCAAATTTATTGAGCATTTTTAGCATGAAGGGCTGTTGAATTTTGTCAGAGGCCTTTTCTGCATCTATTGAGATAATCATGTGGTTTTTGTGTTTGGTTCTGTTTATATGCTGGATTACGTTTATTGATTTGTGTATGTTGAACCAGCCTTGCATCCCAGGGATGAAGCCCACTTGATCATGGTGGATAAGCTTTTTGATGTGCTGCTGGATCTGGTTTGCCAGTATTTTATTGAGGATTTTTGCATCGATGTTCATCAGGGATATTGGTCTAAAATTCTCTTTTTTTGTTGTGTCTCTGCCAGGCTTTGGTATCAGGATGATGTTGGCCTCCTAAAATGAATTAGGGAGGATTCCCTCTTTTTCTATTGATTGGAATAGTTTCAGAAGGAATGGTACCAGCTCCTCCTTGTACCTCTGGTAGAATTCAGCTGTGAATCCATCTGGTCCTGGACTTTTTTTGGTTGGTAGGCTATTAATTATTGCCTCAATTTCAGAGTCTGCTATTGGTCTATTCAGGAATTCAGCTTCTTCCTGGTTTAGTCTTGGGAGAGTGTAAGTGTCCAGGAAATTATCCATTTCTTCTAGATTTTCTAGTTTATTTGCGTAGAGGTGTTTATAGTATTTTCTGATGGTAGTTTGTATTTCTGTGGAGTCGGTGGTGATATCCCCTTTATCATTTTTTATTGCGTCTATTTGATTCTTCTCTCTTTTCTTCTTTATTAGTCTTGCTAGCGGTCTATCAATTTTGTTGATCTTTTCAAAAAACCAACTCCTGGATTCATTGATTTTTTGGAGGGTTTTTTGTATCTCTATCTCCTTCAGTTCTGCTCTGATCTTAGTTATTTCTTGCCTTCTGCTAGCTTTTGAATGTGTTTGCTCTTGCTTCTCTAGTTCTTCTAATTGTGATGTTAGAGTGTCAATTTTAGATCTTTCCAGCTTTCTCTTGTGGGTATAGTGCTATAAATTTCCCCAACACTGCCTTAAATGTGTCCCAGAGATCTCTCATGTTGTATCGTTGTTCTCATTGGTGCTTTCCAAGAACATTCATTTCTGCCCTTCATTTCGCTATAAAATTGTCACTGTGACAGGCTATTCAGTCTAAGCAGTTGAGTGGTTTTGATTTGAGTTTCTGAACGAGTTCTAGTTTGATTGCACTGTGGTCTGAGAGACAGTTCGTTATAATTTCTGTTCTTGTACATTTGCTGAGGAGTACTTTACTTCCAATTATGTGGTCAATTTTGCAATTAAGTGTGATGTGGTGCTGAGTAGAATGTATATTCTGTTGATTTGGGGTGGAGAGTTCTGTAGATGTCTATTAGGCCTGCTTGGTGCAGAGCTGAGTTCAATTCCTGGATATCCTTGTTAACTTTCTGTCTCGTTGATCTGTCTAATGTTGACAGTGGGGTGTTGAAGTCTCCCATTATTATTGTATGGGAGTCTAAGTCTCTTTGTAAGTCTCTAAGGACTTGCTTTATGAATCTGCATGCTCCTGTATTGGGTGCATATATATTTAGGATAGTTAGCTCTTCCTGTTGAATTGATCCCTTTACCATTATGTAATGGCCTTCTTTGTCTCTTTTGATCTTTGATGGTTTAAAGTTTGTTTTATCAGAGACCAGGTTGCAACCCCTGCTTTGTTTTGTTTTCCATTTGTTTGGTAGATCTTCCTCCATCCCTTTATTTTGAGCCTATGTATGTCTCTGCGTGTGAGATGGGTCTCCTGAATATAGCAAACTAATGGGTCTTGACTCTTTATCCAGTTTGCCAGTCTGTGTCTTTTAATTGGAGCATTTAGTCCATTTACATTTAAGGTTAATATTGTTATGTGTGAACTTGATCCTGCCATTATGATATTAACTGGTTATTTTGCTCGTTAGTTGATGCAGTTTCTTCCTAGCCTCGATGATCTTTACATTTTGGCATGTTTTTGCAATGGCTGGTACCGGTTGTTCCTTTCCATGTTGAGTGCTTCCTTCAGGGTCTCTTGTAAGGCAGGCCTGGTGGTGACAAATTTCTAAGCATTTTGCTTATCTGTAAAGGATTTTGGCTACTCCTTCACTTGTGAAACTTAGTTTGGCTGATAGAGTGCTGGGTTTTAAAGATTCTTTCTTTAAGAATGTTGAATATTATTTACTCTCTTCTGGCAGAGTTTCACTTTTAGAGAGATCTGCTGTTAGTCTGATGGGCTTCCCTTTGTGGGTAACTGACCTTTCTCTCTGGCTGCCCTTAAAGTTTTTCCCTTCATTTCAACTTTGGTGAATCTGGCAATTATGTGTCTTGGAGTTACTCTTCTTGAGGAGTATCTTTGTGGCATTCTCTGTATTTCCTGAATTTGAATGTTGGCCTGCCTACTGGGTTAAGGAAGTTCTCCTGGATAGTATCCTGAAGAGTGTTTTCCAACTTGGTTCCATTTTCCCCTCACTTTCAGGCACCCCAATCAGATGTGGGTGGTCTTTTACATAATCCCCTACTTCTTACAGGCTTGCTTTGTTCGATTTTCTTTTTCTTCTTTTCTTTAGATTTCTCTTCGCTTCATTTCATTCACATTTGATCCTCAATGCGCTGATACTCTTTCTTCCAGTTGTCCCGAGTCAGTTACTGGAGAGCTTGTGCATTTGTCACGTATTTCTCGTGTCATGGTTTTCATCTCTGTCAGTTCATTTATGGCCTTCTCTGCATTAATTATTCTAGTTATCAATTCTTCCACTCTTTTTTCAAGATTTTTAGTTTCTTTGCACTGGGTACGTAATTCCTCCTTTAGCTCTGAGAAGTTTGATGGACTGAAGCCTTCTTCTCTCATCTCGTCAAAGTCATTCTCTGTCCAGCTTTGATCCATTGCTGGCGATGAGCTGTGTTCCTTTGCAGGGGGAGATGCGCTCTTATTTTTTGAATTTCCAGCTTTCCTGCCCTGCTTTTTCCCCATCTTTGTGGTTTTATCTGCCTCTGGTCTTTGATGATGGTGATGTACTGATGGGGTTTTGGTGTGGGTGTCCTTCCTGTTTGCTAGTTTTCCTTCTAACAGTCAGGATCCTCAGCTGTAGGTCTGTTGGAGATTGCTTGAGGTCCACTCCAGACCCTGTTTGCCTGGGTATCAGCAGCAGAGGCTGCAGAAGATAGAATATTGCTGAACAGTGAGTGTATCTGTCTGATTCTTGCTTTGGAAGCTTCCTCTCAGGGTGTACTCCACCGTGTGAGGTGTGGGGTGTCGGTCTGCCCCTAGTGGGGGATGTCTCCCAGTTAGGCTACTCAGGGGTCAGGGACCCACTTGAGCAGGCAGTCTGTCCCTTCTCAGATCTCAACCTCTGTGTTGGGAGATCCACTGCTCTCTTCAAAGCTGTCAGACAGAGTCGTTTGCCTCTGCAGAGGTTTCAGCTGCTTTTTTTGTTGTTGTTGTTGTTGTTGTTGTTTAGCTGTGCCCTGTCCCCAGAGGTAGAGTCTACAGAGACAGGCAGGACTCCTTGAGCTGCTGTGAGCTCCACCCAGCTCAAGCTTCCCAGCTGCTTTGTTTACCTACTTACGCCTCAGCAATGGCAGGTGCCCCTCCCCCAGCCTCACTGCTGCCTTGCCGTTAGATCGCAGACTGCTGTGCTAGCAATGAGGGAGGCTCCGTGGGTGTGGGACCCTCCCGGCCACGTGTGGGATATAATCTCCTGGTGTGCCTGTTTGCTAAGATCCTTGGTAAAGCACAGTATTGGGGTGGGAGTTACCCGATTTTCCAGGTGTTGTGTGTCTCAGTTCCCCTGGCTAGGAAAAGGGATTCCCTTCCCCCTTGTGCTTCCCAGGTGAGGCGATGCCTCGCCCTGCTTCAGCTCTCGCTGGTCGGGCTGCAGCAGCTGACCAGCACTGATTGTCCTGCACTCCCTAGTGAGATGAACCCAGTACCTCAGTTGAAAATGCAGAAATCACCTGTCTTCTGTGTCACTCGCGCTGGGAGTTGGAGACTGGAGCTGTTCCTATTCGGCCATCTTGCTCCGCCCCCCAGAATGTTTCATTCGTTATTCTTTTTTAAAAAATGAAAGGTCTCACATATTTATTACTCAACCCAGCCAAACAACATGCTCATAACTGATTCAGAGAGAAAAAAATATATTCCCAATAAAACGTCCAACTCTCCAGATAGTGGTGACATTTTCAGCTTGATATGGTAACGTGATTGTGACCTTCAGACAGCATAAATATGTGTGTCATCTCATGTGCAATTCCTTACAGACCTAGCTTTGTTCTTCTGCAATGTCTCCTTTTGGAGTTGTACCTGATTTTATTACCAGTTTTCATCCGAATCCACTGGGAAATGGGAAGATTTTGCTTTTGTTTTTTAGACGGGAATCACTTAATCCTGAAAGTCTTGTGAGAAGACATGGTGAGAAGCGGAGTCAGACACACACCACGATGACGGAGAAAGGAAGAGCTCATTGATGACTCTTTTGGTATCAAGTGACAGAGACTAAACTCAAACCGGCTTAAGCCAAATAAACTGAGACAGAAAGGGTGGAAGGTTGAGAGTATCAGTGACTCATGCTTAACATGGTTAAGTTAACCAAGAAACCTATGGTTTCTGACATACCTAGGTTCAGGGGCTGAAGTTATATAATTAGAGCTGGACCTCACCATCTCTGAGTTGTCTCTCTCTGTGCCTTCACTCTTAGGATTCTTTCTCTACATGGTGGTATCAGGTAGCTCCAGGTTTATATCCTACAAATTGAACAATCCCAGAGGAAAACAAATTTATCTTTCCTTATTGTTCTAGCAAAAGTGCCAAGGAAGGCACTGATTGGCCCAGGTAAGTCATATGTTCATGGAGTTTTGGGGTGGGTCAGCTCATGAACTGGACCAGGGAGGGATTAAGTAGCATAACGTGGGGGCAGTTATCAGAAGAGAGGGGAATGTGGTCGGGCATGTTGGTTCACACCTGTAATCCCAGCACTTGGGGAGGCTGAGGCCACAGACCCACTGAGGTCAGGAGTTCTGGACCAGCCTGGCCAACATGGGGAAATGCTGTGTCTATTAAAAATACAAAAATTAGCCGAGCATGATGGTGGGCACCTGTAATCCCAACTACTCGGGAGGCTGAGGACAGGAGCAATCGCTTGTACTGGAGAGGTGGAGGTTGCAGTGAGCCAAGATCATGCCGTTGCACTCCAGCTTGCGCAACAGAACAAGACTCCATCTCACAAAGAAAAAAAAAAAAAAAGAAAGAAAGGAAAATAGGGGAATGAGTGTCTGTCTGGCAAAACCAACAGATGCCTACCACATTGTGCCTACAACAGAATAATAGCACAAACCTCTGCTTTCTATCCAAATTAAAGATACGCTGTACCCCTTGGAGATTCTGGTATCTCCTATAAGACTTGTGCAACCAGGCCAGGTACAGTGGCTCACACCTATAATCCCAGCACTTTGGGAGGCCAAGGCAGGCAGATCACCTCAGGTCAGGAGTTTGAGACCAGCCTGACCAACATGGAGAAACCCTGTCACTACTAAAAATACAAAAATTAGCCAGGCATGGTGGCGCATGCCTGTACTCCCAGCTACTCGGGAGACTGAGGCAGGAGAATTGCTTGAATCCGGGAGGCAGAGGTTGCAGTGAGCTGAGATCGCCCCATTGCACTCCAGCCTGGGCAACAAAAGCAAAACTCTGTCTCAAAATAAATAAATAAAATAAAATAAAAAGACTTGTGCAACTGATAATTACCCTTGATAATAATCGCTTATATTATTAACTCAGAGATAATCCTTTTTTATGTGGGAATCATTTTTTAACCTTTTATTTTATTTTATTTTATTTTATTTATTTATTTTTTTTGAGACGGAGTCTTGCTGTGTCTCCCAGGCTGGAGTGCAGTGGCGTGATCTCGGCTCACTGCAAGCTCCGCCTCCCGGGTTCATGCCATTCTCCCGCCTCAGCCTCCCAAGTAGCTGAGACTACAGGCGCCTGCCACCACGCCCGGCTAGTTTTTTGTATTTTTAGTAGAGACGGGGTTTCACCATGTTAGCCAGGATAGTCTCGATCTCCTGACCTCGTGATCCACCCGCCTCGGCCTCCCAAAGTGCTGGGATTACAGGCTTGAGCCACCGCGCCCGGCCTTTTTAACCTTTTATTTAGAAAAATTTTAGATTTAGAGAAAAGCTGCAAAAATAGTAGAGTTCCCATGTATCCTTCACCCAATATCCCCTAAGTTTAACTTCTTATGTAATTATAGTGCAATTATCAAAACTAACTTCAGGACGATGCTACTAAATAAACTACAGATTTTACTGGGGTTTCACCAGTTTCCTCTCTAATGTTCTTTTTCTGTTCTAGGATCCCACACTGCATTTTGTCATGTCTAATTTCCTCAGTGACAGGTCTCAATCTTTTCCTATTTTTCATGACACTCCTGAAGAGTACTCCTCAGTTATTTTGTAGAATTTCAATTTTCAGACAATTTTCCCTTCAGAATGGCTACCTACAAAAGCACTACTACTTCTAAAAGCATCATACAAATAATGATTAAAATCACACCTTGCATTGAATCCTTGTAAACATCAAGACTAACCATTGAACAGTCACCACCAATCAGTTATTATTCTTTGGTTTTTTAAAAAAACCTATTAAACAGGCCAGGAGCAGTGGCTCAGGCCTGTAATCCCAGGACTTTGGGAGGCTGAGATGGGCAGATCACGAGGTCAGGACATCGAGACCATCCTGGCTAACATGGTGAAACACCATCTCTACTAAAAATACAAAAATTAGCCAGGTGTGGTGGTGGGCGCCTATAGTCCCAGCTACTCAGGAGGCTGAGGCAGGAGAATGGTGTGAAGCCAGGAGGCGGAGCTTGCAGTGAGCCACACCAGCCTGAGTGACAGAGTGAGACTCTGTCTCTAAAAACAAAAACAAAAACAAAAACCTATTAAACAATTACATAAAATTTATATATATGTATATTTTGGAGTCAGGATCTGGAGTGCAGTGGTGTGATCATAGCTCACTGCAGACTCAAACTCAGGCTCAAGCCATCCTTCTGCCTCAGCCTCCTGAGTCACTGGGATTACAGGCATACACCACCACGCCCAGCTCAAATATTTTTCATTATACCAAAAACTTTTCATGATATTAAAATTATTCAAACATATTTGAGCAATAAAATAAATGACTGTATTGGACTATAACCTAAATAATAAAATAAATATCTAGCCAAGTGCAGTGGCTCATGCCTGTAACCCCAGCATTTTGGGAGGCCGAGGCGGCAGATCACCTGAGGTTGGGAGGTGAAGACCAGCCTGACCAACATGGAGAAACCCGTCTCTACTAAAAATACAAAATTAGCCAGGCATGGTGGCGCCTGCCTGTAATCCCAGCTACTCAGGAGACTGAGGCAGGAGAATCGCTTGAACCCAGGAGGCGGAGGTTGCGGTGGGTGAAGGAAGGCGAGATCGTGCCTTTGCACTCCAGCCTGGGCAACAAGAGTGAAACTGTCTCAAAAAATAAAAATAAAAAATAAAAATAAATTAAAAAAAAAATTCTATGAAACCATAGGTTGTTGAATGAGTAAATAAATAAATACAGGAAAAGAGACACTTCTTCTTTACCAAATAATTCCAATTAATATATAGGAAAGGACTGAGGGAAACAGAAACCATCCTTAGAACACCACTGTAATAACTGTTGCAGACAAGATCCTCCTATGGGTACTAAAATTAGGAGAAACAGGATATTTGCATAGTCTCAAAGTAATTAACAAGATGTTTGTTAAATACAAACGAAAAGATAGTAACTTCATAGTCGATAAACCCAGTAGATAGCTGTCTTAATGAGGTGATCAAAGCTAACATAACCAGAAATTAGACATATTCACATCATGTACCCTTTTGTATTGATATAGGAGTTAAAAAGAAATTACTTAAGCAGATAGGATACAGAAATCCTGGGTAAGGTTTCCCTTTTAATGAGAAGCAGCCCCAGGGCCAGGCACGGTAGATCACGCCTGTAATCCCAGCACTTTGGGGAGCCAAGGTGGGTGGATCAACTGAGGTCAGGAGTTCGAGACGAACCTGACCAACATGGTGAAACCCCATCTCCACTAAGAATACAAAAAATTAGCCACGCGTGATGGCAGTCACCTGTAATCCCAGCTACTCGGGAGGCTGAGGCAGGAGAATCACTTGAAGCCAGAAGGCAGAGGTTGCAGTGAGCTGAGATCATGCCACTGCACTCCAGCCTGGGTGTGACAGAGCAAGACTCTGTCTCAAAAAAGAAAAAGAAAAGCAGCCCACAAATCATTTCCTTTTCTACTAAAGAGCAGCCTGTAAAATCGAGCTGCAGACGTAAACAAGCAAGCTGTAGGCTTGCACCGGTGAATGCCAGCAGTTGTGCAAATAGGAATATACCACCTAGGACTAGGCATGTTCAAAATGGCGGCTCCATCTTCTGTTTTTGCAGCCACGTGTACCCTAAGGAACAGACAAGATGGCGCCAGCCCAGTGGCAAGCTCATTTGCATAAAAAGATTAGGGTAGGGCGACCAGCTTTCCCTGGCCTCTATGTAAGTGTCACACTTGGTCAAACCAATATGTGAGCCCAGGTAAATCAGACACCACCTTCTTCTCAAGCCTGCCTATAAAATCTGCGGCAGTCGGCTGCTATTCTGTGTTTTGGAGCCTCTGTCTCCCAAGTAGCTGCTCTCCTCTCTCCTTTCTGCTACATATTAAACTTTCCGCTCCTTAACCCAACCGCATGTCCCTGTCCTTTATTTTCTTGGCGCAAGATGACCAACCCCAGGTGTTTACCCCAGACAATGATGCTGCTTCAAAATGATACACTAAGAACTTACCACTTCTGTGGCATTTTTACCAAAATTGCATCACCTCAATCTAATACTGATTAGAAATTAGACAAACACAAATGGAGACAAACTGCTATAATTGTGTTTTATGCGCAATGTGGTAGGCATCTATTGGTGCCTCTGACAGTCATTTCTCATATGAAAAACTTTAATATGGAAATGTTTTGGTATAATAAAAAAATTTTATTTTATATAATTGTTTAACAGATTTCTTTAAAACCAAAGAATAATAGCTGGCCATGCATGGTGGCTCACACCTGTAATCCTATCACTTTGGGAGGCTGAAGTGGGAGGATCTCTTGGGTACAGGAGTTCGAGACAAGCCTGGACAACATAGTGAGACGTTATCTCTCCAAAAAAAGAAAAAAAAGGTAAGAATAATAGCTGCTGATTGGTGATAACTATTCAAGGGGTAAAGTCTTTACATTCACAAGGAATTCTATGCAGGGTGTGATTGTAAGCATAATTTTATGATGCTTTTAGATGTAGTAGTGCACCTATATGTAGCCAGTTTAGAGAGGAAATTGTCTGAAAATTGAAATTTTTATTCAAAAATCAAAAATTACAGAATCTCCTTTCTTCAGCATGTCCTTTTCTGTAACCACCAGGTGGTGCCATGAGCTTTAAAAATTACTATACGAATGTTACTTTTTTTGGTGGCGTAATACCTGAACTCTAGAATACGTGGAACCTTAGAGATATTCTCATCAAAAGTCTTTTTTTTTCCTAAGAGGCTTGCCCAACATTACAGCTAGTTGTGATGAGAGCTGGGATCAGAGTCCAAGTCTCCTGCCTTATTAAAGTTGCTGGAGAGGTAGGTTCTGCAGACAGGAGGCTACAGAAGAATTTTTAAAAATACCTGCTAAGTGTTATACAGAAAAAGGATTATGAGGCCAGGTGCAGTGGCTCATGCCTGTAATCCCAGCACTTCGGGAGGTTGAGGCGGGTGGATCACCTGAGGTCAGGAGTTCGAGACCAGCCTGGCCAATATAGTGAAACCCTGTCTCTACTAAAAATACAAAAATTAGCTGGGTGTGGTGGCACGCACTTGTAATCCCAGCTACTTGGGAGGCTGAGGCACGAGAATCACTTGAACCTGGGAGGCAGAGGTTGCAGTGAGCTGAGATCGCACCACTGCACTCAGCCTGGGCAACAGAGTCACACTCTGTCTCAAAAAAAAAAAAAAAAAAAAGAAAGAAAGAAAGAAAAAGGATTATGAGGAAGAGCAGGCTTTCAACATTGGTGAGACTGACTTGCTTTACAAGGGCACTGGCAAACAAACCTATGTAACACAAATGGCATTTCAACTGACAAAAATGTTGAGACCGGAGGCTCACAAGAACCTCACCCTGTATTGCTCCGAAAGCTATAGTAACCACCAGTTCAATGTTTGGAGTGACTTGGTAGATTGTGATTACTGCAAATGATGAGAATCAACTCTACGTAGAAATAAATGTAATAAAAAGAAGTGCAATACTTCTGAAAACTCTAAAACAGTGTTGAAAGATATTAAAGCTTCAAATAAGTGGAAAAAGATCTCATGTTCATGGATTTGGAGACTTAATATTCTTAAGATAGCAATATTTCCTAAATGGATCCACCAATTCAACACAATCCCTTTCAAAATCCCAGCTGCCTCTTGCCAAAATTGACAAGCTATACGTCCATTTGACAGACCTGGTGCAATTACTGTGTGCTGCTAAGGTTCTCACTACAGATGCAAGTGTCTTTGTACTTTCTGTCCGTCTTATTGTGGCAGCCAAGACTGGATAGAGGAAAACAGAGGAAAAATATGGACAGAGAAGTTTCGCAGATCAGAAATAACCTTGTAAACAGTGAAGAGCCTGTTTCACTTCAAAGAAGAACCCAAAATTTGAGTATACATGAGAAGTGTTGGGAAATATCTCCTACCACCCTCACCTGGTTGATCACACTTAAGTAAAAGCTTAAAGGTTAGGCTAATGAAAAGCAAGTTGGGGAATGTGGGGGGGATAAATTGGCAAGCTGATCCTAAAAATCATATAGAAATTCAAGGGATCTAGAATAAACCAAAACAATCTTAGGAAAGGAGAATGAAGTAGGAAGGCTCATATTCACTGACAGTGATCAAGGCCATGTGAAAGGATAGCCACATAAGGCCAGACACGGTGGCTCATGCCTGTAATCCCAGGTGTGATTACCCACCTTGGCAACCCAAGGTGGGTGGATCACTTGAGGTCAGGAGTTCGA
Source organism: Papio anubis (assembly GCF_008728515.1). NCBI lineage: Eukaryota > Metazoa > Chordata > Mammalia > Primates > Cercopithecidae > Papio > Papio anubis. Next base: position 73,247,579 of record NC_044980.1, on the reverse strand, counting down.
GACCAGCCTGGCCAACATGGTGAAATCTCATCTCTACTAAAAATGCAACATCAGCCAGGTCTAGTGGCACATGCCTGTGATCCCAGATACTTGGGAGGCTGAGGCAGGAGAATTGCTTGAACCTGGGAGGCGGAGGTTGCAAGAGAGCCAAGGTTGTTCCATTGCACTCCACCCTGGGCAAAGAAACTCCATCTTGAAAAAAGAAAAAAAAAAAAGAAAGGACAGACACATAAACCAGTGGAACAAAATAGAGAGCTCAGAAATAGAACCATACTAACATAGTCAACTGATTTTTATCAAAGATACAAAGGCAATTCAATGGAGAAATAGTCTTTTTCAACAAATGGTGATGAACAAATTGGACATCTATATGCAAAAACAATAAACTTTGACACATCTCACACCTTAGAAAAAATTAACTTTAAATGAATCATAGATTTAAATATAAAATACAGGCTGGGCGTGGTGGCTCACGCCTGTAATTCCAACACTTTAGGAGCCCAAGGTGGGTGGATTACTTGAGCTCAGGAGTTCGAGACCAGCCTGGGCAACATGGCAAGACCCAGCTACTTGGGAGGCTATGGTGGGAAGATTGCTTGAGCCCAGCGGGGCGGAGGTTGCAATGAGCAGAGATCGTGCTGTAAAACTGCTAAAGAAAACACAGGAGAAAGTCTTTGTGACTCCTGATTTGGCAATGACTTTTTAGATACAATATAATCTATGAAAGAAAGATTTAATAAATTGGACTTTCTAGAAATTAAAAACTTTCACTTGTGAAAGACACTGTGAACAAAATAACAAGTCACAGACTGAAAGAAAAAATTGCAAATTACATATGAAATCTGCCTATAAAATCTTCCGCAGTAGATTTTGGTATATATGATCATACACCAAACATAACATTCTCAGACTCTGAACCAAGTGAATGGACCCCCTTTAGCCAAGGGCATTCCAAAGGAGGCCTGAAAAACTAGTTCAGGCCATGAGGGGAAGAAGGGATTGGTTGAAGGGATTGCCTCGTTATACCCTCTGTCCTTGGAATTTAGGCACAGCTGACCAGCATTAACATTAAAACAGAGCTCTTAAGCTGTCTGCTGACAAAGCTGACTCTTTGTAGCAATAATATACCAAATTCCAACCTGGCTCTAGTGTAACATCACATGCCAGATAGCAGGCCCTGAAAGTGAAGTATTTTACCCCGAAATATATTTGCTTTTTGGTTTTTGGTTTTTTTTTTGAGATGGAGTCTCACTCTGTCACCAGGCTGGCGTGCGGTGGCATGATCTCGGCTCACTGCAACCTTTAACTCTCTGGTTCAGGTGATTCTCCTGCCTCAGCCTCCCAAGTACCTGGGATTACAGGCACGCACCACCCTGCCCAGCTAATTTTCATATTTTTATTAAAGACCAGGTTTCACCACGTTGGCCAGGATGGTCTCAATCTCCTGACCTCGTGATTGAGCTGCCTCAGCCTCCCAAAGTGCTGGGATTACAGGTGAGAGCCACCATGCCCAGCCTCCTTGACGTATTTTTTAAATGGCCCTGCAAAGCTGACTTTTATGGGGGAAATCTACATTCTGTAGAGAACCCCCTTCCCTTTCCAGATCTTTTCCTGACTCAGGAGAGATTAACTAAGAGTCTAGCACCTTTTATTTGAGACAGGGTCTCACTGTATCACCCAGGTTGGAGTGCAGTGGTGCAGTCTCGGCTCACTGTAGCCTCGATTTCCTGGACCTCAGGTGATCCACCCACCTCGGCCTCCCAAAGTGCTGGGATTACAGGCATGAGCCACTGCACTTGGCCAACCGCTTATCTTAATCCAGAGTTCCTTTCTATTGATTCCAGATCTTTAGATAATAACATAATGTTTTTCAACCAACTGCCAACCATAAAATCTTTGAATCCATCTATGACCAGGAACCCTCCCCGTCCCCACTTCAAGTTGTCCCAACTTTCTTTCTTTTTTTTGAGATGGAGCCTCGCTCTGTCGCCAGGCCAGAATGCAATGGCGCAATCTTGGCTCACTGCAACCTCCGCCTCCCAGGTTCAAGCTATTCTCCCGCCTCAGCCTCCCGAGTAACTGGGACTACAGGCACCTGCCACAACGCCTGTCTAATTTTTTATATTTTTAGTAGAGACAGGGTTTCACCGTGTTAACCAGGATGGTCTCGATCTCCTGACCTCATGATCTGCCTGCCTCGGCCTCCCAAAGTGCTGAGATTACAGATGTGAGCCACCGCACCCGGCCAGGACAGTCTATAAAATTACTGGACTATTCAAAAAAGTCAAGATCGTGGCTGGGTGCAGTGGCTCACGCCTGTAATCCCAGCACTTTGGGAGGCTGAGGTGGGTGGATCACCTGAGGTCAGGAGTGTGAGACCAGCCCGGCCAACATGGCATAACCTCGTCTCTACTAAAAATACAAAAATTAGCTAGGCATGTTGACGGGCGCCTGTAATCCCAGCTACTCAGGAGGCTGAGGCACCAGAATCGCTTGAACCAGGGAGGCAGAGGCGGTGGTGAGCCGAGATCGTGCCACTGCACTCCAGCCTGGGCAACAAGAGCAAAACTCCGTCTCAAAAAAAAAAAAAAAAAAATCAAGATCATGAAAGCAAAGAAAGACTGGGGAATTGTTTAAAGGAGACTAACGAGCCTGAAAACGAAATGAAATATGCAATCCTGGACTGGGTCATGACTGGAAAAAAATGATCTATAAAAAGCATCACTTAAATTTGAATACAGTCTTCAGATTGAAACTCACGCATCAGTACTTTTTAAAGTTCCTGGTAGATTTCCAGGTGTAGCCAAATTTGAAAATCAGTGGAGTTTCTCCCCTGGTCTTCATTTAGACCTCACTACAGGCCCAATTAAACCAGGCAGTTTCTAACTTCTGCATAGTGTCTTAGAATGTTTAGGAAGCTCTGAAGACAGAGAGATTATAAAGATGACATGCTATAAACCTAATATTGGCATGCTTTTATGGTAATTAATAAGACAAATGATTATGAAACTGCATTAAAAGAATTGCAGAGGGCTTGAATGATGTAAATAATTAATCTTTTTTCCTAATTACAATGATGTTCCTTAGTCATCAATTCTGCCTTCTTAATTTCTGAAGACAAGCTTCGATTGCTAAAGAGGCTGCAGTGAGCTGAGGTCACGCCACTGCACTCCAGCCTGGGCGACAGAGGTGAGACTTCGTCTCGTCTCAAAAAACAAAAAAGTAAGAAGGGCACACAATGAAATCAGCACGAGAGTTAAGTTTAAGAACCAAAGTAGCTTGTCTCTAGGTGTCAGATTTCAGTTCTCTTGACTGTCAGTACTAGGAGCCATCCCATGTTTTCCTCTGTTGTTGTTGTTGTTTTGTTTTGCTTTGAGATGGGATCTCACTCTGTTATCAGGCTGGAGTGCAGTGGCGTGAACTTGACTCACTGCAACCTCTGCTTCCTGGGCTCAAGTGATCCTCCCACCTCAGCCTCCCAAGTAACTGGTACCACAGATGCATGCCATCATGCCTGGCTAATTTTTGTATCTTTTGTAGAGACAGGGGTCTTGCCATGTTACCCAGCCTGGTCTCGAACTCCCGAGCTCAAGCGATCCACCCACCTCAGCCTCCCAAAGTGCTGGGATTACAGGTATGTGTTGCTGCCCCCAGTCTCCAACTTTTCTTTCTTATTTCCTCTGGGCCCAGAACACCATACTGGGCCTTTTCAACTCCTCAAAGGTGTTTTTCACTATTTACATGTGCTGAAATTGCCAAGAAATAAAAAGCAATAGCACTGCCACCACATTCATCCTCCAGCTAGGGCTCCGTCTCTCCGCACTTCCCAGGCAAACTGCTGAGCACTTTCCATTTCCTCACTCCTACTCGCTCTTCAAACCATTAGAATCGGCCCTCTTGCCCAGAACTTTACCAGGTTCCCCAAAGATTTCCTTGCTAATAAACCCAAAGGACAACTTTCCATCTCTGTTAACTGGTCCTCAGCTATGTTTTACACTATTGGCCATTCCAGACACGCAGACCCAGAACAGCTTTGAAGTCAGACAGCCTAAATTCAAATCCTGGCTTGGCCACTCACTAGCCCAGCAACCATAGCCAGTTACCTAATATTAGAGCCTCCGTTTCCTCAAGTGTTGCATGGAGATTGTAACAATATGTACCCCTGGAACAGGTTGCCGTAAGTGCTGAACACCATGTCTGGCGTTTGGTAAGCACTCAGTGAATTATGACTTTCTAATAAAAATTTCTCTTGTCAGTAGGCATGGTGGTTCATGACTGTAATTCCAGCACTTTAGGAGTCCAAGGCAGGGAATTGCTTGAGCCCAGAAATTTGAGACCATCCTAGGCAACAGCAAGACCTTTTCTCTACAAAAAGAATTTTTAAAATTAGCTGGTGTGGTAGCACGTGCCTGTAGTTCCAGTTGGGAGGCTGAGGTGGGAGGATTGCTTGAGCCTAGGAGGTAGAGGCTGCAGTGATCTGCGATTGTGCTACTGCACTCCAGTCTGGGCAAACAGAGGGAGATCCTGTCTCAAAACTGATCAATTCATCAATTGATGGACATTTGTGTTGTTTTCCCTTTTTGGCTATTATGAATGATGTTTTACTGTGAACACTCATGTACAGGTTTTTGTGTGGACATATGTTTTCACCACCCTTGGTTAGCCCAGCAACTGTAGCCAGTTACCTAATCTCAGTTCTACTTGGAAGTAAAATTACTAGGCCATGCAGTAACTGTGTTTAACATTCAGAAGAACTGCTAAATAGTTTCCCAAAGTCATAATACCAATTTACAATCCCACCAGTAATGTAAGAGAGTTCCAATTTCTCCATATTCTTGCTAACACTTATTATCTTTTTAAATTTTAGCCATTCCAGTGTGTGTAAAGTGATATGTCATTCTGGTTGGGTTTTTTTTTTTTTTTTTTTTGGAGACAAAGTCTTTCTCTATTGCCCAAGCCGGAGTGCAGTGGCATGACCTAGGCTCACTGCAACCTCCACCTCCCAAGTTCAAGCGATTCTTGTGCCTCAGCCACCCAAGTAGCTGGGATTACAGGCACATGCTACCACGCCCAGTTAATTTTTGCATTTTTAGTAGAGACAGGGTTTCACCATGTTGGCCAGGCTGGTCTGGAACTCCTGACCTCAGGTGATCCACCCGTCTCAGCCTCCCAAAGTGCTGGCATTACAGGTGTGAGCCACTGCACTCAGCCCTCATTCTGGTTTTGATTAGCATCTCCCTAATGAATAGTGATATTTATTGTCTTTGCATATACTTATCAGACATTTTCATACCTTCTTTGGAGAAATATCTATTCAAATACCTTGCCAATTTTGAAAATGAGTTATTTGTCTTTTTATTGTTGAGTTGTAAGTGTTCTTTATATATTCTGAGTACTAGCCTCTTATCAAATCAATAGTTGGCAAATATTTCCTCCCATTCTGTGGTCTGCCTTTTTCACTTTAAGAGCGTCTTTTTTTTCCCCCTCTCCAACTTTTATTTTAGATTCAGAAACAAAGCTATTTTTCCAACATATCCAACATGCTTCTGGCTCAAGGCCTTTGCACTGGCTATTCTCTTTGCCTGGGGGACCTTTCCCAGATCTTCACATAGTTCCCTCCATCTGTCCATTCATGTCTATCTCCTTAGGGCAGCCTTCTCTGACCACCACATATAAAGTAGCATTCCCATGACTACCCCTTTCCTCTGCTTAGTTTTCCTTTGTAACCCTCATCCCTGCCTGAAATTGTATTATCAGTTTCTCTATTACTTGTCTGTTTCCTCTGTTAGAATGTAGTTCTACAAAGACTAGAACGTTGTCTTGTTCCATGTTCTATCTCCAATGCTTAACAAAATCCATGAGTCATGAAAGGCACTTAATAACATTTTGTAGAATGAATGAATAAATGTAAGAAGTTGGTGAGTTTCCCCAGTAAGGTTTACCGATGAAGCTATCCCAACATGCAGATGAGAGATAGACACTGTTTTAGATACCTGAAATGATCACCGGGGACTAGGTATAGGACCATCCACAGACACAGTTTCATTTTAACACATCTGTTTCACTAACACAAGAGTGAGGCCGGGTGTGGTGGCTCATGCCTGTAATCCCAGCACTTTGGGAGGCTGAGTTGGGTGGATCACTTGAGGTCAGGAGTTTGAGACCAGCCTGGCCAACATGGCAAAACTCCATCTCTACAAAAAATACAAAAATTAGCCAAGTGTAGTGGTGCATGCCTATAGTCTCAGCCACTTGGGAGGCTGAGGCACAAGAATTGCTTGAACCTGGGAGGTGGAGGTTGCAGTGAGCCAAGATCATGGCACTGCACTCCAGCCTGGGTGATAGCGCAAGACTCTGTCTCAAAAGAAAAAAAAAAAAGACAAGAGTAAGATATTCCATATGGGTACAATATCAGTAACAGTGGAGGCTTTCACCAGGTTCAAAGGGTGGGCCAACGATCAATCTTGAATTACTAAACATCTCTCTGAAAGATTTTGTCATTTTGGTCTTCCTGGAGTTTGTCGGAAATTCCCTGTTTTTTTTTTTTGAAAAATTATTTAATTTTGATATACACAGATCTGTCTCAGTCTAGCAGCTTGCATCTTCTTGCCAGTTAGAGCTCATTCTGGGGTATATGTTGTCAACTAGCTGTCACAACTTTTCTTAGCACCAAGAGAAACCTGGGTAAGATCTTTGCTTTCTGCCCTTCATCTTCCATTCCTCGAATTCTCTACTTGCAGAATTTTACCTACTCTGTAGCTGGTATGTCTTATCTTTCCCTTCCCTTCCCATCCTTTTTTTTTTTTTTTTAGACGGAGTCTCACTCTGTTGCCCAGGCTGGAGTGCAGTGGCACAATCTCGGCTCACTGCAGCCTCTGCCACCGCACCTGGCCTTGATGTAAGGTTTTATATTCATTTACTAGCAGATCTATGGCTTGATGCAACAAGCAAGAATTGTGTTCCAACTTCTCTGTTTCCCAGCCCTTGCCAAGCCATCAACTCAGCACTCAGTTTGGATTAGAAATGGTCTACATGGTTTTCGACTATTGTTAACAAAGATTCCTTTTGTGAGACATGCATCGTCTGTTTTTTAATTTCTCAGTCTGGTCACCTGCAGCTATTTCAGCTGCACAATGCCATTACTCAAAACTTGAATTTCATTTTCTTTGTGAACAAGAGCACTTGCTATGTCTTTTGGACATTTCTAACAGTGTTTGATTAGATCACCAAACTCACTTCAGTCTTCTGCTTCTTGTTGTAAGTATTCAAGTCTCTCTCTTTTTAAAATAGTTGAGGCCAGGTGTGGTGAGTCATGCCTGTAATCTCAGCATTTTGGGAGGCTGAGGCAGGCAGATTGGCTGAGCTCAGGAATTTGAGATCAGCCTGGGCAACAAGGCAAAACCCCGTCTCTACAAAAAAATACAAAAATTAGCTAGGCATGGTGGCGTGTGCCTGTAGTCCCAGCTATGCAGGAGGCTGAGGTGGGAGGATCACCTGAGCCGGGGAAGTCAAGGTTGCAGTGAACCATGATTGTGCAACTGCACTCCAGCCTGGGCAATGGGATTGAGACCCTATCTCAAAAAAATGTATATATCCAGGTGTGGTGGGTACATACCCATAGACCCAGCTACTCGGGAGGCTGAGGCAGGAGGATTGCTTGAGCCCAAGGGGTTTGAAGTCAAAGTGAACTGTGATGGCATCACTGCACTACAGCTTGGGTGACAGAGCAAGACAATCTCAAAAAAAAAAAAAAAATGTAGGCTGGGGCAGTGGCTTATGCCTGTAATCTTAGCACTTTGGGAGGCTGAGGTGGGTGGATCACTTGAGGTCAGGAGTTTGAAACCAGCCTGGCCAACACGGTGAAACCCCCGTCTCTATTAAAAATACAAAAATTAGGCCAAGCACAGTGGCTCACGCCTGTAATCCCAGCACTTTGGGAGGCTGAGGTGGGCGGATCACCTGAGGTCAGAAGTGTGAGACCAGCCTGGCCAACATGGTGAAACCTCATCTCTAGTAAAAATACAAAAAAATTAGCTGGGCATGGTGGCACGTTCCTGTAATCCCAGCTACTCGGGAGGTTGAGGCAGGAGAATTGCTTGAACCAGGGAGTTGGAGGTTGCAGTGAGCTGACATCATGTCACTGCACTCCAGCCTGGCGACAGAGTGACACTCCATCTCAAAAACAAAACAAAACAAAAAAACCGACAAAAAATACAAAAATTAGCCAGGCACGGTGGCGGGCGCCTGTAATCTCAGCTACTTGGGAGGCTGAGGCATGAGAATCGCCTGAACCTGGGAGGCAAAGGTCCTGCCACTGCACTCTAGCCTGGGTGACAGAGCAAGATTATGTCTTAAAAAAAAAAAAAAAAGTTTAATTGACAAAGATCATATATAGTCAAGGCATACAACATGATGATTTGACATATGTGTATAGATTTTGTAATGATTATCATAATCAAATTAACGCATTCAACACTACCCTTGCTGTTCAGTAGATCCCTAGAACTTGTTCATCTTTTTTTTTTTATTTAGAAGTGGGGGTCTGAGCCAAGCTCAGAAATTGTTCATCTTAGAGCTGAAAGTTTATATCCTGTGATCAACATCTCTTCATTTCTCCTATTCCTCAGCCTTTGGCAACTGTCGTTCTACTCTGCTTCTACGAATTTGACTTTTTTAGATTCTACAAGTGAAATCATACGTTATGTGTCTTTCTGGGTCTGGTTTATTTCACTTAGCATGATGTTTTCTGCTTTCATCAATGTTGTTGCATATTGCAAGATTTTCTTCTTTTACGTGGCTTGAATAATATCCCATTGTATGTATGCACACCAAAATGTTCTTCATTCATTCATCCATCCATGGACACTTAGGTTGTTTCCATATCTTGGCTATTGTGAATAGTGCTGCAATTAACATGGGAATGCAGATACCTCTTTGAGATACTGATTCCATGTCCTCTGGATATATATTCAGAAGTAGGATTGCTGGATTGTATGGTAGTTCTATTTTTAATTTTTTTTCCCAATGACCTCTGAACTTTGTATTGGCCTCCTGCGCCCCAAAGGATACCCAGCTTCTGCTGGCTTAACATCTTAGCACTTTGGTGTTGTTGGTCTCAGACACCCCTATGCCGTCCACTATCCTGCGGGTGGTGGTCTTCTGGATGCTTTGGATGGAGTTGCTGCTGTCCAGGGCATCACCAGGATTGAAGCCCTCCCCATCTTCCAGCAGGCAGTGGTAGGTGGCGATCTTAGCCTCCAGCTTGATCTTGATGTTCAGCAGAGCCTCATACTCCTGGGTCTGGTGCTGCCCCTCTGCCCAGGTCTGTGCCAGCTCCAACTCCAGGTGCAGCAGAACCCTGTTGAGCTGCTCCATCTGCATGGCATAGCGGGTCTCCACCTCCCTCAGGCTGTTCTCCAACCTGGCTTTCAGATTTCTCATTGAGTGCAGGTTGATCTCCAAGGACTGGATTTTACATCTCAGCTCCGTGAGCATCATCTCAGCAGCTCTGATCTCAGCAGACTGCTTGGTGCTCTCCTCAGTCTGCTAGGACCAGTACTTGTCCAGCTCCTCTCAGTTCTTCTGAGCCAACTTGTCGTATTAGGCCTGGATGTCTGCCATGATCTTGGTGAGGTCCTGAGATTTGAGGGCATCTACCTCCACAGTCAACCCAGAGCTGGCAGTCTGGGCTTGGAGGCCTTTTACCTCCTCTTTGTGGATTTTCTTCATGAAGAGCAGCTCCTCCTTGAGAGCCTCAACCTCTGCCTCCAGCTGCAGCTGAGTGACATTGGTGTCATCAGTGGTCTTGTGGAGCCCATGGACGTCACTCTCCTCAGACTGGCACATGGCCAGTTCTGTCTCACACTTGACTCTAAAGTCATCAGCAGCAATATGGGCATTGTCAATCTGCAGAATGATGCAGGCACTGTCCACGGTACTTGCGAAGATCTGAACCCTCAGGTCCTCAATGGTCTTGAAGTAATGCCCCTAGTCTCTCACCTGGGGTCCCTTCTTCTCCAGATGCTACCGGATTTTGCTCTCCAGCCTCCATTTATCAGGCTGCAGTCTCCTCACTCTGTCCAGGTAGGAGGCCAGATGGTCGTTCAGGCCTTGCATGGTCTCCTTCTGGATATCCCCTATTCCCACCAGGTCCCAGACCGCAAGCCGCCCCAGAACCTTGTGGAGTGGGACACCGAGATCTGGGAGCCTGAGCCCCTGGCACCTGCATAGATGCTGGCCATGCTGCTGACCAGCTGGGCCACGTGGCTGGGCAGCTGGACAGAGCCCAGGGACCAGTAGTTGGTGGAGGAGGTGGTGGAGCAAGTGGTAAAGCTCATGCTGTCTGGGAGAAAAGCAAGAGGATGGGACTCAGGTTGTACCTAGGACCTAATTTTTTTTTTTTTCTTTTTTTTTGAGCCAGAGCTTCACTCTGTTGCCCAGGCTAGAATGCAGTGGCAAGATCTCAATTCACTGCAACCTCCACTTCCCGGATTCAAGCAATCCTCCCACCTCAGCCTCCCGAGTATCTGGGACTATAGGTGTGTGCCACCACACCTGGCTAATTTTTTTTATAGAGATGGGGTCTCACTATGTTGCCGAGGCTGGTCTCAAACTCCTGGGCTCAAGCAATCCCCCTGCTTCAGCTTCCCAAAGTGCTGGGACTGCAGATGTGAGCCACCACACCTGGCCCTATTTTTAACTTTTGAGAAACTTCCATACTCTTTTTCATAATGGCTGTACCGACTTACGTTCCCACCAACAATATACAAAAGTTATTTTTTCTCCACACCCTTACCGAAATTTCACGTTCCTTGTCTTTTTGATAACCATTCTAACAGGTGTGAGGCAATACTTCATTGGAGTTTTGACTTGCATTTCTCTGACAATGAGTGCTGTTGAGCACTTTTTCACATGCCTTTTGGCCATTTGTATGGCTTCTTTGGAAAAATCTATATTCAAGATCTTTTGCCTTTTTAAAAAATTGGGTTATTTGTGGCCAGGCGCAGTGGCTGATGCCTGTAATCCCAGCACTTTGGGAGGCTGAGACGGGTGGATAACCTGAGGTCAGGAGTTTGAGACCAACCTGGCCAACATGGTGAAACCCCGTCTCTATTAAAAATTCAAAAAATTAACCAGGTGTGGTGGCGGGCACCTGTAATCCCAGCTACTCGAGAGACTGAGGCAGGAGAATCACTTGAACCCGGGAGGTGGAGGTTGCAGTGAGCAGAGATCTCGCCATTGTACTCCAGCCTGAGCAACAGAACGAGACTCTGTCTCAAAAAATAAAAATAAAAATAATTTTTAAAATTTGGTTATTTGGCTTTATGCTGGTGAGTTGTATGAGCTTCTTATTTTCTTTATATAACTCTTTTTTTTTTTTTTTTTGAGACAGAGTCTCACTCCATCACCCAGGCCTAAGTGAAGTGATGTGACCTCGGCTCACTGCAACCTCCGCCTCCCAGGTTCAAGCAATTCTCCTGCTTCAGCCTCCTGAGTAGCTGGAATTACAGGCATGCACCACCATGCCCAGCTAATTTTTGTATTTTTAGTAGAGACGGGGTTTCACCATGTTGGCCAGGCTGGTCTTGAACTCCTGACCTCAAGTGATCCACCCGCCTCGGCCTCCCAAAGTGTTGGGATTACAGGCGTGAGCCACCGCGCCCGGGCTATATTTTCAGATGTAAGGTTTACAGATATTTGCCCTGATTCCATAGGTTGCCTTTTCATTTTGTTGGTTGTTTCCTTTGCTACACAGAAGCATTTTAGTTTGATGTAGTTCCATTTGTTTATTTTTACTTTTATTGCCTGTGCTTTGGTGTCACAGCCAAAACAAAATTATAAAGACCAATGTCAAGACGCTTTTCCCCTAATATCAAGAAGCTTTTTCCTGTGTTTTCTTCTTGGAGTTTTGTATTTCAAGTCTTACATTTAAGTCATTAATCCATTTTGAGTTAATTTTTGTATATAATGTAAGGGTACAATTTCATTTTTTTTTTTTTTGCATGTGACATACAGTTTTCCCAGCATAATTTATTTGTTTATTTATTTTTAATTTTTTGTTGTTGGTGGTTTTTTTTTTTTTTGAGATGGAGTCTCACTCTGCCGCCCAGGATGGAATGCAGTGGCATGATCTCGGCTTACTGCAACACCCTCTCCCAGGTTCAAGCAATTCTCCTGCCTCAGCCTTCCAAGTAGCTGGCATGTGCCACTGTGCCCAGCCAATTTTTGTATTTTTAGTAGAGACAGGGTTTCACCATGTTGGCCAGGCTGGACTCAAACTCCTGACCTCAGGTGATCCACCCACTTCGGCCTCCAAATGTGCTGGGATTACAGGCCTGAGCCACTGTGCTCGCTCTATTTATTTATTTATTTATTTATTTGAGACAGAGTCATACTCTGTCACCCAGGCTGGAGTGCAGTGGCATGACCTCAGCTCATTGCAGCCTCTGCCTCCTGGCTTCAAGCAATTCTCCTGCCTCAGCATCCTGAGTAGCTGAGATCACAGGCGTGCACCAGCACGCCCAGCTAATTTTTGCATGTTTTAAGAGAAATGGGGTTTTGCCATGTTGGCCAGGCTGGTCTCAAACTCCTGACCTCAGGTGATCCACCTGCCTCAGCCTCCCAAAGTCCTGGGATTAGAGGCATAAGCCACCGCACCCAGCTTCAACATCACTTATTGAAGAGACTTTCCTTTTTCCATTGTGTATTCTTGATACCCTTCTCAAAGATTAGTTAACCATGTATACATAGTTTTATTCCTGGGCTCTGTCTATTGTTCCATTGGTCAATGTGTCTCTCTTAATGCCAGTATCATATTATTCTGACTACTATAGCTTTATAATATAGTTTGAAATTAGGGAGTGTGATGTTTCCAGAATTCTTTTTCTTTCTCAAGATTGCTTTGGGTATTTGGATTTTGTGTGTGTGTGTGTGTGTGTGTGTGGTTTTGTATGAATTTTATGATTGTTTTTCTATTTATTTCTCTAAAGAATAGCATTAGAATTATGATAGGGATTAGAATTTTGATAGGGATTGAATCTGTAGATAGCTTTGTATACTATAAACATTTTAACAATATTGATTCTTCCAATCCATTAAAATGAAATAGCTTTCTATTTAGTTGTTTCCTCTTCCTCCTCCTCCTCCCCCTCCTCCTTCTCCATTTTCTTTGTAGAGGTGAGGTCTCACTATATTGCCCAGGCTGTTCTTGAACTACTGAGCTCAAGCAATCCTCCTGCTTCAGACTCCCAAAGTGCTGGGATTACAGGTGTGAGACACCATGCCCAACTCTATTTATTCTCTTTCTTTCATCAATATTTTATAGTTTTAAGTGTACAGATTCTTCACCTTCCTGGTTAAACTTATTCCTAAATATTTTATTCTTTTTGGTGCTATTGTAAATGGAATCATTTTCTTAATTTCTTTTCTGGATAGTTCACTGTTAATGTATAGAATGTGTGTGGTAGGAGTAAAGGTATATAGATTTTGTATGCAATTGAAGTTAAATTGTTATCAGCCAAATTAGAATGTTATAATCATAAGGTGTTTTCTATAAGCCCCATGGTAACTATAAAGAAAGAAACCTCTGGTAGGTACATGCTATAGTTTGGATGTTTCTCTCCTCCAAATCTCATGTTGACATTTGATCCCCAGTGTTGGGAGTGTGGCTTAATGAGAGGTGTTTGGGTCATGGGGGCAGATTCCTCTTTAACAGATTAATCTCCTCTCTGGGTGGGGTGGGGAGGATAAACGTGTTGTCTCTCTGTTAGTTCCAGAGAGAGCTGGTTGTTAAAAAGAGCCTGTCACCTCCCACCTCTTTGTCACTTCCTCTCTCACCATGCGGTCTCTGCACACGCTAGCTCCCCTTCACCCTCCACCATGAGTGGAAGCAACCTTAGGCCCCTACCAGATGCCTATATTGAACCTTTCAGCCCCAGAACCATGCTAAATAAACCTCTCCTTTATAAATTACCCAGTCTTTTTTTTTTTTTTTTTTTTTTTTTGAGACAGAGTTTCACTCTTGTTGCCCAGGCTGGAGTGCAATGACTTGATCTCGGCTCACCTCAACCTCTGCCTCCCGGGTTCAAGCCAATTTTTTTTTGTATTTTTAGTAGACACGGGGTTTCTCCATGTTGGTCATGCTGGTCTCAAACTCCCGACCTCAGGTGATCTGCCCACCTCGGCCTCCCAAAGTGCTGGGATTACAGGCGTGAGCCACTGCATCTGGCCTCAGCCTTTCCTTTATAAATTGCCCAACCTTTATAGCAACATAAAACAGCTTAGGCTGGGCATGTTGGCTTATGCCTGTAATCCCAGCACATTGGGAGGCTGAGGCGGGCAGATCACGAGGTCAGGAGTTTGAGACCAGGCCGATCAACAAGGTGAAACCCCATCTCTACTAAAAATACAAAAATTAGCCAGGCGTGGTGGCGTGCACCTGTAGTCCCAGATACTCAGGAGGCTGAGGCAGGAGAATGGCTTGAACCCAGGAAGCAGAGGTTGCAGTGAGCCAAGATTGCACCACTGCAGTCCAGCCTGGGTAACCGAGCAAGACTCGGTCTCTAAATAAATAAATAAATAAATAAATAAATAAATAAATAAAACAGCCTAAGGCTGGGTGCAGTGGTTCACACCTGTAATCCCAGCACTTTGGAAGGCCAAGGCTGGTGGATCACTTGAGACTGGGAGTTCGAGACCAGCCTGGCCAACATGGTAAAACCCCATCTCTACTAAAAATATAAAAATTAGCTGAGCGTGGTGGCACATGCCTGTATTCCCAGCCACTTGGGAGGCTGAGACAGGAGGATCATTTGAACCTGGGAGGCAGAGGTTGCAGTGACTGAGATAGTGCTATTGCACTCCAGCCTGGGTGATTTAAAAAAAAAAAAGAAAAAAGAAAGAAAAAGAAAAAAAAAGAAAAAGAAAAAGAAAGGAATCAAAGCATACCACTACAAAAAAATTCAACAAATCACAAAGGAAGAAAGCAAGATTGAAAGAAAGAAACAACAAACTAGTCAGTAAATAACTAACAAAATGACAACAGTAAGTCCTTACCTATCAATAAATACTTTACCTGTCAATAATTACTTTAAATGTAAATGAATTAAATTATCCAATCAAAATACTGAGTAGCTGAATAGATTTAAAAAAAAAACAGATCCAACAATATGCTACTTACAAGAGACTCATTTTAGCATTAAGGGGACACACAGACTGAAAGTGAAGGGATGGAAAAAGATATTTCATGCAAACAGTAACCAGGGGAGAGCAAGGGTGACTATACTTACATTAGAGAAAACAGTCTTTCAGCTCTCTCTCTCTCCTTCTGCTCCTCCCCCCTTGTCCCTCCATGAAAGAAAGAAAAAGAAAGAAAAAAGAAAAAAATAGACTTTCACTCAGTCTGTCATGAGAAACAAATAAGGTTAATATGTGATGATAAAAGGGTCAATTAATAGAGGATATAACAATTGTAAATATACATGCACCCAACACTGGAGCACCTGAATATAGAAAGCAAATACTAACAGAACTGAAGAGGGAAACAGCAATACAATAATAAAGAACTTCAGTACCCCACTTTCGACAATGGAATCATCCAGACAGAAAAATCAGTAAGGAAACAGAAGACTTGTATAATGCTTAGACCAAATGAACCTAACATCTGTTCATATATACAACATGCCATCCAATAGCAGTGGAATACACGTTCTTTTCAAGCACACGTGGAACATTCTTCCAGATAGATCATGTTTTGGGCCACAGAACAAGTCTTAACAAATTTAAGAGTATTAAAATCATCTAAAGTATTTTTTCTGACCATAATGGTATAAAACTAGAAATCAATAACTGAAGGAATTTTTAAAAATTAATATGTAGAAATTAAATGATATACTCCTGAACAAATCAAGAGTGAAATCAAAAAGTATCTTGAGACAAACAAAAATAGAAACACAACATGCAAAACTCATGAGATGCAGCAAACACACAGGTAAGGGGGAAGTGGATAGCAATAAATGCCTACATTAAGAAAAAAGAAAGATCTCAAATAAACAACCTAACTTCACATCTCAAGGAACTAGAAAAAGAAGAACAAACTAAGCCCAAAGTTAGCAGAAAGGAGAAAATAAAATTTAGAGCAGAAATATTTAAGTATTTTAAATCCAAGGTCTTAATCTTGGACCTGTTTTGACCCTTTTGAATTCAGGCTTTGTCTCTTTACTTAAATTAACTTCATTAAAGTATGTTTCATTTCTGAAAGTTTTGCAAAAGCCCTTGTAAAAACTAGTGATATTTCCACTGAGTTCTTGTTTTCCAATAATTTTTTCTGTTTCTTTTCATTCCTGTTTTTCATTGTGGCCTAAAATAACAGGGGGATTTGCCACTGGCATTTGATTTGTTCCTTCAAGCCATTTGATTACATCTTTAATCCCTCAAAGAGATTCTTATGATTCTTATTTGTATCTTGGATTTCACAAAAGATTTCTTTGTATCTTTGATGCTCTCTGATAATCTGACAACTTTCTAAGACTTTTTTTTTTTTTTGAGACAGGGTCTCGCTCTGTCACCCAAGTTGGAGTGCAGTGACTCGATCATGGCTCACTGCAGCCTCAGCCTTCACAGGCACAGGTGATCCTCCCACCTCAGCCACCCAAGTAGCTGGGACTACAGGCACACACCAACACACCCACCTAATTTTTTGTAGAGAAGATGAGGTTTCACCATGTTGCCTCGGCTGGCCTCATACTCCTGGGATCAAGCAATTCCCTTGGCCTCCCAATGTGCTAGGATTACAGGCATGAGCTACTGTGCCTGGCCACAGCATTTCTTTTTGTCCTGAAGAGGTTTTTTATTTCCGCAAGCATACTACCAGTCACTTCATATCTTTTTTTTTTTTCTTTTTATCGACAGAAGCATTCTCCAAGAGGAAAATGCCAAAGTAATTACTTCCTAGTATGGCAGTTATAATTTCCCAAGGCACTTGTTACAACTCAGACCATGGAGATTAGACTGGAGGACCGTGATGTGGCAGAGAAGAGAGAGAAGTGCCAGAGATAAGAGCCTGGGCCCAGGAACAGACAGTAGGTGACTAGTTGAAGCTGATTCCTGGCAGAGCCAGGGTGAAAAGAAGAGCCCAAGGGAAGAAAGAGCTGGAGCTTGGAATCCATTGCTCCCCACAGGAATTCCTGCTGTGTAGTACCTGGCTATGGTACCCAGGACTGAATTATAGAATCAAGTAAGGCAGGTGCATCCCCAGATCTTATTCCCACCCTGATGCAATTGGACCCTCTCCTCAGCAGTATGGCTAGTACTAGTGGTACCTTTCCAGAATGTTCCTTCGGGATTCTTTGCTGTCATCTGCCCCCAAGATTGTTGTAATACACACACAAATCTGCAATGAGTATGATGTGACTGGTACCTCTGAAAGTCACACCATCCACAACTTGCACAATCATATACTGTGGACTGTCCCTCCTACCTCCTGTAATGTGACCCCCTACTTCCTCAAAGCCCCCTTGGGCTTCTTTAACTCCCTACCCTAACTTGATCCTAAAAATAAGCATTCCTGGCCGGGCGCAGTGGCTCACCCCTGTAATCCCAGCACTTTGGGAGGCCAAGGCAGGTGGATCACTTGAGGTCTAGAGTTCAAGACCAGCCTGGCAACATAGGGAAACCCGGTCTCTACTGAAAATACAAAAATTAGCAGGGTGTGGTGGCATGTGCTGTAATCCAGCTTCTCGGGAGACTGAGGCAGGAGAATCTCTTAAACCTGGGAGGCAGAGGTTGCAGTGAGCCGGGATCACGCCTTTGCACTCCAGCCTGGACGACAGAGTGAGACTCTGTCTCAAAAAATAAATAAAAATAGGTGTTCCCTTACTTCTGGGAAAGTTTGCGTCTCTAGCACATTTCATTTGACCTGCCCTTCCTTCACCCCCTCCCAGTATTGCCACTCAAGACAGAAGGTAGACCAGGCTTGGTGGCTCACACCAGTAATCACAACACTTTGGGAGGATCACTTGAGCCCAAGAGCTTGAGACGAGCCTGGGCAATGTAGAGAGACCTCGTCTCTAGTAAAAATGAAAAATTAGCTGGACATAGTGGCCAGTGCCTGTAGTCCTAGCTACTGAGGAGGCTGAGGTGGGAGGATTGCTTGAGCACAGGACGTTGAGGCTTCAGTGAACCATAATCATGCCACTGCACTCCAGCCTGGTGACAGAGAAACACCCTGTCTCTAAAAGAAAATAAAAGGAAACAGCTGGGCACAGTGGCTCACACTTGTAATCCCAGCACTTCGGAAGGCCGAGGCAGGTGGATTACTTGAGGTCAGGAGTTGAAGACCGGCTCCGCCAATATGGTGAAACCCTGTCTCTACTAAAAATACAAAAAATTAGCTGGGCATTGGCTGGGCGTGGTGGCTCACACCTGTAATCCCAGCACTTTGGGAGGCTGAGGTGGGCGGATCACACGGTCAGGAGATCGAGACCATCCTGGCTAATATAGTGAAATCCCATCTCTACTGAAAATACAAAAAATTAGCCAGGCGTGGTGACGGATGCCTATAGTCCCAGCTACTCAGGAGGCTGAGGCAGGAGAATGGCGTGAACCCGGGAGGCGGAGCTTGCAGTGAGCCGAGATCGCGCCACTGCCCCCCAACCCGGGGGAAAAGGGGGAGACTCTGTCCAAAAAAAAAAAAAAAAAAAAAAAAAAATAGCTGGCCATGGTGACTCATGCCTGTAATCCCAGTTACTTGGGAGACTAAGGCAGGAGAATCACTTGAACCTGGAAGACAGAGGTTGCAGTGAGCTGAGATCAAGCCACTGCACTCCAGCCTGGGCAACAGAGCAAGACTCCGTCTCAAAAAAAAGGAAATTAAAGGAAATAAGGTAAGCCCCTGAGGTCATAAGCATCCAGAGAAGCCCAGAATCTTAAAGGAAATAGTTAAGCTGCATAAGAAATTGAGTAGCATTTGATTTTGCTCATGAGAGAGAAGTGTAAGGAGGGACTGGATATAGGAAGGCCCGGATCCCAATCTCAGGTGTGCCATTAGCTGAACTCATATTTTACCTTGGGCCTTTTACTCTGGACTTCCTAGATGTCACCTGTAAGATAAGTGGCTTGAACTAGATGATCATGAGGGTACTCCTACATGTGTCCAGTGGTCAGGGGTTAGTGACCAGACTTTGAAGGAATAGTGATAAACCTAGAAAAGCGAACTACTCTTCTGGGAGGAGCTGACTTGGGGGAAGTTGCTCATTTGGGAGAAATAACTAACGGCATATTACCTAGACCTGGACAAGAAGCCTGATTCTTTCCTTGTGTTATTTTCACACAAGTCAGAGCCACGTCTAGCTTCTAATTATGCAGAATTTGAACAAGTGTTGAATGTCTTAGGTAGGGTCCATTTACCAGGTTAAGGAAGTTTCCTTCTATTTCTAGTTTGTCGTGAATGAATATTGACTTCTATCAAATGTTCTTTGATTTCCACATCTATTGAAAGGACCATGTGGCTTTCTCCTTAAATCTGTTAATCTGGTAAATTAAATTATGTTGATATATTTCCTTCCCTTTCTTTTTTTTTTTTTTTTGAGATGGAGTCTTGCTCTGTCACCCAGGCTGGAGTGCAGGGGTGCAATCTCAGCTCACTACAATCTCTGCCTTCCAGGTTCAAGCGATTCTCCTGCCTCAGCCTCCCAAGTAGCTGGAATTACAGGTGCACACCACCACTCCCAGCTAATTTTTTTGTATTTTCAGTAGAGACGGGGTTTTACCATGTTGGCCAGGCTAGTCTTGAACTCCTGACCTCTGGTGATCTGCCTACCTGGGCCTCCCAAAGTGCTGGGATTACAGGTGTGAGCCTCTGCACCCGGCCTCTTTTTTTTTGAAACTGAGTTTCACTCTTGTCACCCATGTTGGAGTGCAGTGGCACAATCTCGCCTCACTGCAACCTCTGCTTCCCAGGTTCAAGCGATTCTCCTGCCTCAGCCTCCCAAATAGCTGGGATTACAGGTCCCCGGCTAATTATTGTATTTTTAGTAGAGGCGGGGATTTAGCATGTTGGCCAGGCTGGTCTTGAACTCCTAACCTCAGGTGATCCACTAGCCTCGGCCTCCCAAAGTGCTGGGACTACAGGCATGAGCCACTGCGCTCAGCCTCTTTCTTTCTTTTTGAGACAGGCTCACCCAGGCTGGAGTGCAGTGGGGTGATCTGGGCTCACACAACCTCTGCCTCCCAGGTTCAAGAGATTCTCCCAATTCATCCTCCCGAGTAGCTGAGATTACAGGCACTTGCCACCACGCCTGGCTAATTTTTGTATTTTAGTAGAGACAGGGTTTCACCACCTTGGTCAGGCTGGTCTCCAACTCCTGGCCTCAAGTG
The DNA here is from genome assembly GCF_008728515.1 of Papio anubis. Lineage (NCBI taxonomy): Eukaryota > Metazoa > Chordata > Mammalia > Primates > Cercopithecidae > Papio > Papio anubis. The sequence continues at coordinate 73,227,206 of NC_044980.1, read as the reverse complement.
ATCTGCCCACCTTGGCCTCCCAAAGTGCTAGGATTACAGGCGTGAGCCACCGAGCCTGGCCACATTGACATATTTTCTGTTGTTAAACCATCATTGTGGGGTGGGGAAGAGATGGAAGATTTAGGTCAAAAGATGCAAATTAGTAGATATGTGGAATGGACAAGTCTAGAGATCCAATGTACAACATAAAGTCTATAGGTAATAAAGTTGTATTATATTAGACATTTTTGTTAAATAATCTTGTCACACACAGAAATGTAACTATGTGAGGTAAAAGTTATGCTAATTTGCTTCACTACAGTAACCATTTTACTATCTATATATATCCTGTTACATCATGTTGTAAACTTGAAATATACACAATAAAATTTATTTTAAAGAAACAAAAACACTGGGCACAGTGGTTCTCACTTGTAATCCCATCATTTTGGGAGGTTGAGGCAGGAGGATTGCTTGAATCCAGGAGTTCAACATTAGCCTGACGAACGTGGTGAGACCCCCATCTCTATAAAGAATAAAGAAATGCAGCTAGGTGTGGTGGCACGCACCTGTAATCCCACCTACTGGGGAGGTTGAGGCACGAGAATTGCTTGAACCCAGGAGGCGGAGGTTGCAGTGAGCTGAGATCATGCCACTGTACTCCAGCCTGGGCAATACAAGGAGACCCTGTCTCAAAACAACAAAAACAAAAAACCCAAAACACCCATCATGGAATTATTATTATTATTACTATTATTTTGAGATGAATTCTCTCTCTGTCACCCAGGCTGGAGTGCAGTAGTGTGATCTTGACTCACTGCAACCTCTACCTCCCAGGTTCAAGTGATTCTCCTGCCTCAGCCTCCCGAGTAGCTGGAATTACAGGCATGTACCACCATAGCCAGCAGATTTTTGTATTTTTAGTAGAGATGGGGTTTCACCATGTTGGCCAGGTTGGTCTTGAACTCCTGACCTCAGGTGATCTGCCCACATTGGCCTCCCAAAGTGCTGGGATTACCGGGCTGAGCCACCATGCCCGGCTATGGAATTATTTTTGAATCATGTTATTTTTTTCTAGAATTGGATTTGCTTGTATTTTATTTGGGGATTTTAACACTATGTTTATGAGCAATGTTTTTCATTTTTGCTTTTTAAGAACAAAAGAGAATTTATTGGTTCATTTAACTGGAAAGTTCAGTCATAATTCCCTCTATATTTATATATGAGAATGATTTTTAAGTGTGTGTGTGTGTGTGTGTGTGTGTGTGTGTGTGTGCTGACCTTGTCTGGTTTGAGTATCAAAGTTAAACAAGTCTTGGAAAATGATTTGTGTAACTTTCCTTCTTTTCTATTCTCTGAAATACTTTGTGTAAGATGAAGATTAGCTGTGGTTTGAAGTTGTATTAAACACATCTCTGAAAATATCAGGGTGAACCACTCCTTAGGCAAGATGGTGTCTACATATCATGGACAAGCTTCCTAGTAAAACAACTACACAGGCAGGAGTGAATATTTTTAAAGTTATGTAACTGTATTGCTGAGCTAGCCAGAAAAAAAAAAAGGCAAGGGAAAGCAGGAATTCAGAGGAAGCAAGAAACCAGAACCTTCCCTCAGGGCATCTCCAAATCTTGGTGAATTTGAATTTTAGTTTTGTTGGCTGGGTCAAATGCAGGAGGGTAGGTGACAAGGCCATCTCAAAGTCTTTTTCTTTTTTTTTTTTTGAGATGGAGTCTCACTCTGTCGCCTGAACTCCTGACCTCATGATCCGCCCACCTCGGCCTCCCGAAGTGCTGGGATTACAGGCGTGAGCCACCGTGCCCAGCCTCAAAGTCTAACAGAAGGTTTCCTTATAAAGTTGGGTCTACAAAGGCTAAGCCCTCTGTGTGCAGGTAAACTAGAAATAAATGTTCTTAAGGGAACAGTAAGGAAACTTCCTTATCTTGACCTTGTTGCTGAGTGGAGGGAGGGGGAAATGATTTCCTTGGAAATGTAAAACCAGTTTTTATTTGGTCACAAGACTGTCTAGAGTAAATTTTCCAGTTGTCTTTGCAACTAGATATTGTCATGGGACTACATGTTCTAGCCAATGGGATGAAAGTGGAAGTGACTCTTGTATTTCATTTAGGAATTTTCCACATATGTCCATGAATGAGATTTTAGTGTTCTTTTCTTGTGTTGACCTTGCCTGGTTTGAGAGTTCTTAGAAAGGACAAGGGTATTGGGGTGAATAGCTAGCAGTTTCTGCCACAGGAGTGCAAGACGTGAATGAGACATAGAAAGGGGTATCACAGAAATAGTATTTTCACATGAGCAGGAGGCATTATTGTTATTATTATTATTATTATTATTTTTTTTTTTTGAGATGGAGTCTTGCTCTGTTGTCCAGACTGGAGTGCTGTGGAATGATCTTGGCTCACTGCAGCCTCCACCTCCTTTGGGAGGCCGAGGTAGGTGGATCATCTGAGGTCAGGAGTTTGAAACCAGCCTGACCAACATGGAGAAACCCTGTCTCTACTAAAAATACAAAATTAGCCGAGTGTGATGGCACATGCCTTTAATCCCAGCTACTCAGGAGGCTGAGGCAGGAGAATCACTTGAACCCGGGAGGCAGAGGTTGCAGCTAGCAGAGATGGCACCACTGCACTCCAGCCTGGGCAACAAGAGTGAAACTCCATTGCAAAAAAAAAAAGGTTGTCTCAGGGGCATCAAGAGCATTGGTGAAGCAGCATTTCCTAAAAACTGCTCACTCTTGTCTCAGAAATTTTATTCTAAGCCACTGACATCTGTTCTTCAAGTTTTGATGCTGGCACTTTCTTGCTGTTACCAGAAGGTGTCAGGCAAAGATAACCATGGCAAGCCCACCACTTGGCCAACACAGAGGGTAACATGCATCTGCATTTCAGAAATATCGGCATGGCCGGGTGCGGTGGCTCATGCCTGTAATCCCAGCACTTTGGGAGGCTGAGGCAGGCAGATCACAAGGTCAAGAGATCGAGACCATCATGGCCAACATAGTAAAACCCCATCTCTACTAAAAATACAAAAATTAGCTGGGCATGATGGTGCATGCGTATAGTCCCAGATACTCAGGAGGCTAAGGCAGGAGATTCGCTTGAACCTGGGAGGGGGAGGTTGCAGAGAGCTGAGATTGTGCCACTGCATTCCAACTTGGCTGACAGAGTGAGATTCTATCTTTAAAAAAATAAATAAATAAAATAAAACTAAATTATATAGCATATATAGGTGCAGGGATCGATAAATAGACAAATAAAATGTAATAAAGAGCCCAGGAAACAGACCCATGCATATATAGAAACTTGATTCATGACTTAGAGAGCATTGCAGACGAACAGGGAAAGTATATTTAATAATAGGTACAGGAAAAATTGGCTGGCCACACTGGGAGAAAATTAGATCCCTACCTAAACCTACACACAAAAATAAATCATAGAAGATAAACACTGAGAGCAACACTATATAATTTTAAAAATATATACACGAGGACTATCTTTATTCTCATGCAGGAGAATATCTCTACAACTTTACGTAGGGAAGGATTTCTTAAGACAAAAGGAATCTTCTACATTAAAGTGAAGAATTTCTCAGCCGGGTGCTGTGGCTCATGCTTGTAATCACAGCACTTTGGGACACCGAGGTGGGTGGATCACTTGAGGTCAGGAGTTCAAGACCAGTCTGGCCAACATAGTGAAACCCCGTCTCTACTGAAAATACAAAAATTAGCCAGGCGGCCGGGTGCGGTGGCTCAAGCCTGTAATCCCAGCACTTTGGGAGGCCGAGACGGGCGGATCACGAGGTCAGGAGATCGAGACCATCCTGGCTAACACGGTGAAACCCCGTCTCTACTAAAAATACAAGAAAATTAGCCGGGCGAGGTGGTGGGCGCCTGTAGTCCCAGCTACTTGGGAGGCTGAGGCAGGAGAATGGCGTGAACCCGGGGGGGCGGAGCTTGCAGTGAGCCGAGATCGCGCCACTGCACTCCAGCCTGGGCGACAGAGCGAGACTCCGTCTCAAAAAAAAAAGAAAAAAAAGTGAAGAATTTCTCATAATCAAAAAACACTATAGGTGGCATGTGCCTGAAGTCCCAGCTGCAGGAGACTGAGGTGGAAGACCACCGAGGGAGAATGGCTTGAGCGCAGAAGTTCAAATCCAGTCCAGGCAACATAGCGAGATTCCCTATTTCTCTAATAAATTGTTTTAAAAACCAACTAAATACTATAAAGATAGTAGCCACATACTAGGAAAAGACATATATAACTAACCAAAGATTAGCAGTGTTTATAGTAGTAGTAATACTACAATGATGATAATAATAATAGCAAAAAGTTATATAAAACTTACTATACATCAGGACTGGTTTTTTTGTTTTGTTTTGTTTTCTTTTGAGACGGAGTCTCACTCTGTCGCCTATGCAGTGGCGCGATCTTGGCTCACTGTAACCTCTGCCTCACAGGTTCAAACCAATTCTCCTGCCTCAGCCTCCCAAATAGCTGGGATTACAGGTGTGTGCTACCACACCAGCATTTTCTAACATTTTCAACACTTGTTATTGTGTTTTTAATTTTTGCAATCTAGTAGATGTAAAACGGCGTATCATTGTGATTTCACTTTGGCTAGCTCAGCAATACAGTTACATCATTTAAGAACTATTTATTCCGTATCATTTACTTGATATCTCTCACCACTCCCATTTATTATACTGTGGGGAACTTGTTTCTTTTATTCCTTCACCACCACTTAAAAGAGTAAGTATAGATACAGAGAAAGAGGGGAGATAAAAGTTGTCATTCAGTTTGCCTTTTTTTTTTTTTTTTGAGACAGTGTCTCACTCTGTCACCCAGGCTGGAGTACAGTGGCACAATCATAGCTCTCTGCTGGGTTCAAACCATCCTCCCACCTTGGCCTCCCGAGTAACTAGGACTACAAGCACATGCCACCGTGGTTGGTTAATTTTTTATTTGTATTTTTTGAAGCGATAGAGTCATTATGTTGCCTAGGCTGGTCTTGAACTGCTGGCCTCAAGGCATCTTCACACCTTGGCCTCTGAAATTGCTGGGATTACAAAGCGTGCTATTTCAAAACCCCAATCCTCTTGTCGTGTGTTTTTTTTGTTTTTTATTTTTTTTTTGAGACAGTCTCACTCTGTGGCCCGGGCTGGAACGCAGTGGCACAATCTTGGCTCACTGCAACCTCTACCTCTGGGTTCAAGCAATTCTGCCTCAGCCTCCAGAGTAGCAGGGATTACAGCACACGCCACCACGCCCAGCTAATTGTTGTATTTTTAGTAGAGACGAGGTTTTACCATGTTGGCCAGGCTGGTCTCACACTCCTGACCTCAAGTGATCAGCCTGCCCCAGCCTCCCAAAGTGCTGGGATTACAGGTGTGAGCCACTGCATCCGGTCTGTTTTTGTTTTGTTTTTTGTTTTTGAGACAGAGTTTTGCTCTGTCGCCCAGGCTGGAGTGCAGTGGCATGATTTCGACTCTCTACAGCCTCTGCCTCCTGGGCTCAAGGGATTCTCCTACCTCAGCCTCTTGAGTAGCTGGGACTACAGGCATGCACCACCATGCCTGGCTAATTTTTTTTTGTATTTTTAGTAGAGATGGGGTTTCACCATGTTGGTCAGGCTGGTCTCACACTCCTGACCTCAGGTGATCCGCCCACCTCAGCTTCCCAAAGTGCTGGGATTACAGGCGTCAGCTACTATGCCTGGCTCCTTTGCTTTAAAATTATTTCACCAGAACAAAAATATAAGGCGAGACTAACTGTGTGAGCTGTCCTCTTCCTGAAATGCCCTTGTGAATCTTACCCTGCATTGGACTTAAGAGCAGAGATAAGGCTCCAAATGTTTCCAAACAGACAAGTTTGGAAATAAGTGGGTCATGATGGGATTCCCTTGCCCTGACATCCTATTACACAAGAGATAGTGGTTCTTGGTTCAGGTTCTTCCCTGCAATCGGAGGACCCCAATGTCAACTATGGTACACAGGGGTCACAGGGATTTACATCCTAAAATATTGATACCATCTGAACAAATGTTCAAATACCTGTTTGCCTGCAAGTACTTCCTGGGTGAATGATTGCCAGAGTTGGAGAACTTCTCAGATTAGGGTAAGGCAGTCTCCTCTTGAGGGTTCCCATGGAGCAGAGCTTAAAGGGAAGATGGAGGCAAACATCACTTATTGTACAGCTGCTCCAGCCAGGCTGACCACCAGCTTCTGGCTGCAGTGAGTGCATAGGCAGAGGCTGCAAGCATTTGACATTCTTAAAGACATCAACACAAAGAGGCTTTACAATGTCTACTGGTATTTTTTCTTCCCAAGCAAATAACCTTATGCTTATTCTTAGGGTAGCAGGTAAGATATTCTACTCTGTCTCCTATTTTTTCTTTGTCTTTTCTTTTGAGATGGAGTCTTGCTCTGTTGCCCAGGTTGGAGTGCAGTGGCACAATCTTGGCTCATTGCAACCTCTGCCTCCTGGGTTCAAGTGATTCTCCTGCCTCAGCCTCCCAGGTAGCTGGGACTACAGGCACCCGTCATAATGCTCAGCTAATTTTTGAATTTTTAGTGGACACAGGGTTTCACCATGTGGGCCAGGCTGGTCTCAAACTCCTCACCTTGGGTGATCTGCCCACCTTGGCCTCCCAAAATGTTGGGATTACAGGCATGAGCCACCACACCCGACCTGTCTCCTATTTTTTCAAAAGCCCTTATGTTTCAAAGGCATTTGAAAATAATAGTACCAGGAAACCTTGTACCCTTTTTTTTTTTGAGACAGAGTCTTGCTCTGTCACCCAGGCTGGAGTGTAGTGGTACATCTCAGCTCATTACAACCCCCTGCCTCCTGGGTTCAAGCAATTCCTGTGCCTCAGCCTCCTGAGTAGCTGAGATTACAGGTATGTGCCACCATGCCCAAATAATTTTTGTATTTTTAGTAGAGATGGGGTTTCACCATGTTGGACAGTCTGGTCTTGAACTCCTGGCCTCAAGTGATCCGCCCTCCTCAGCCTCCCAATGTGCTGGGATTATAGGTGTGAGTCACCATGCCTGACTGAAATCTTTTTTTTTTTTTTGAGACGGAGTCTCGCTGTGTCGCCCAGGCTGGAGTGCAGTGGCTGGATCTCAGCTCACTGCAAGCTCCGCCTCCCAGGTTTACGCCATTCTCCTGCCTCAGCCTCCCGAGTAGCTGGGACTACAGGCGCCCGCCACCTCGCCTGGCTAGTTTTTTGTATTTTTTTTAGTAGAGACGGGGTTTCACCATGTTAGCCAGGATGGTCTCGATCTCCTGACCTTGTGACCCGCCCGTCTCGGCCTCCCAAAGTGCTGGGATTACAGTGAAATCTTACTCTTCTAAATGAGAAACCTCTCAAAGTTATCTCCTTGATGAGGGTGTGAAGTCGTCACCAGTAACTTTTCAGGAGCCAGATGGTAAATCTGGAGGTTGACAACAGCAATTTTCACAAATTGCTACCTAAAGTTTTTGAGAGAGAATCCAGTTGAGCCTTTTCTCTGCTCAGTGGACAGCCTTTTACTTTCTTCCTTCTCTTAGTTTTACCCTTCCACTTTCAAGTCTACAATGTGGCTTTAACTCTGTGCTTTCCACTAATTGGTCCCATGTCCCAGTAAGCAAAATTTGATGCCTGTTGCCTGCCTCAGATTACTGTGGCTCAAGTCACATACACCTATGTTGAATTTCATATTTTGAGTGGTAGATCAAAAATGAACATGCTTAGGACACCATTTGCTTCTTCAGAAACATAGTCTGAAGATGGAGTAGAAGTCCACTGTGGTTTTTTTTGTTGTTCTTGTTTTTGAGACAAGAGTTTCGCTCTATTCACCAGGCTGGAGTTCAGTGGCATGATCTCAGCTCACTGCAACCTCCACCTTCCAGGTTCAAGCGAGTCTCCTGCCTCAGCCCCTGAGTAGCTGGGGTTATAGGCGCGTGCACCACCAAGCCCAGCCATTTTTTGTATTTTTAGTAGAGACGAGGTTTTACTATGTTGGCTAAGCTGGTCTTGAACTCGTGACCTCAGGTGATCTGCCCGCCTCAGCCTTCCAACGTGCTGGGAGTACAGGTGTGGGCCATTGTACCCAGCCAGTCTGCTTCTTTTAAATAAAGCAAAGTCATAAGAACATTTACTCTTGGCCTGGCACAGTGGCTCATGCCTGTAATCCCAGCACTTTCGGAGGCTGAGGTGGGCGGATCACGAGGTCAAGAGTTTGAGACCAGCCTGGCCAACATGGTGAAACCCCGTCTCTACTAAAAATACAAAAATTAGCTGGGCACGGGGGCAAGTGCCTGTAATCCCAGCTACTCGGGAGGCTGAGGCAGGAGAATCACTTGAACCCAGGAAGCGAAGGTTGCAGTGAGCAGAGATCACACCACTGCACCACTCCAGCCTGGGTGATAGAGCAAGACTCTGTCTTGAGAGAGAGAGAAAAAAAAGAACATTTATTCTTGCTTCAGTTTGTAGAATTAGCATGGGAAAAAACACAAAAAGAAAATATCCAAAATTATTGATTGAGTAATGTCATTCAATAAATGCATACTTTTTCTTTTTTTTTCAAGAAGTTGTTTCTAAACTTCTCATTTGGACTTCAGAGTCATTAACTTTCTTCACTGAGTGTTTTCTCCCTTTTCATTAAAGAGGGAAACAAAATGAAATAGTCTATGAACATTTTCTTATCATCTTTTCTCAGCCATTTAAAATTCTCCTTCTGTTGAATTTAAATGTTCTTCTGTAACCGAAATCCCATTATGAATAAACAGGCTGGACAGTCTTCCTGTAAAACCTCAGGGAGCTCCTTCCGCCTTTCTAACCTTCATAGAACAATGTAAACATCTTCCAAGTGAAACGCACAATGAAGGCCTTTTGTTGATTTTCATGGAACTATATGGTTGCACAGGCAGTGAGCTGGCGGTGGTTCTTTTAAAACCAAGCACCTCCAAAGAAAGCTTACTTCAAAGTGTGCATCTTATAAAGTGAATTTAAAAGAAACTGACAGGAGTCCGCTCTTTAAATACACATTAAAAAGATAAGTCAACACACAGTGCTGTTTTTTGAAGAAATGGGCTTACCTCTTGTACTTCCTCTCAGGAAATTAATTAGAATGGATTAACCAAGAAAACTGAAAAGATAGACTTGTCTCGCCTTTGTATGTTTTTTTCTTTCCCCTCTCAGCCTCAAACATAGCTGAATGTGTTTACTTGAAATCAGGATGTGGAAAGTTTTTTGAATTGATTTTAAAACCAAAGAAGTCAGAATAATTTTCCATGCTATTCAGAATCACAGGCATGAGCTCTGTTAAGAAATGTTTTTTAAATTTTATAATAAAGTTGAATAGTGACTATAATAATTTACCCAAATATTTATTTCTAAGTGAAGAAAATGGAGATTTAAAAAAAATTCAAAGATTATCACGTATTTTACTTAAGGAGGCAAAGCCTCTCTAAATAGTTTTCATATATATGAAAAACATAAAATATATATTATATATTTTGAGACAGGGTATCTCTCTGTCACCCAGATTGAAGTACAGTGGCATGATCCCAGCTCACTGCCGCCTCCTGTGAGCTCAAGCGATATTCCTGCCTCAGCCTCCTGCACAGCTGGGACCACAGGCATGCACCACCACACTGTAATTTTTTAATTTTTTTTGTAGAGACAGACGGAGTCTCACTATGTAGCCCAGGCTGATCTGGAACTCCTGAGCTCAAGCCATCATCCTGCCTCGGCCTCCCAAAGTGCTGGGATACACGTGTGAGCCACTGTGCCCAGTCCAGTTTCCTTGACACAAAGGATTATAACTCAAAATCTGAGTGTACCTGATTCAACTTAGAAAAAAATATATCAAGAGTAGTCTCCTAATCTAAGAGGACTTAAAAAATTAATTTGTTCCCAGGAGGGTTGAACAGGGCTGCAAAACCTGTTGAGCAACTCTCTACTCTCTTCATTAATTTGGAATTTGGGTTCCCTGGGGTGTGTAAAGGAGTTTTTCCTTTGTACTATCTACACTCAAAGGACTTGCCATGCAAATTAGTAATGTGAAAGGCACTAAAGGGAGAATCTTTAAAATACTAAGGCAAAACTTTTTTTTTTTTTTTTTTGAGTTAGTCTCACTCTGTCGCCCAGGCTGGAGTGCAGTGTTGCAGTCTCGGCTCACTGCAACCTCCACCTCCTGGGTTCAAGCAATTCTCCTGCCTCAGCCTCCCAAGTAGATGGGACTACAGGTGCCCGCCACCACGCCTGGCTAATTTTTTTTTGTATTTTTAGTAGAGATGGGGTTTCACTATGTTGGCCAGGCTGGTCTGGAACTCCTGACCTCATGATCCACTAAGCACCATTACAGTGGTTTTAAAGCACCATTTAAAACTTTTAAAGCACCATTACAGTGCTGAAGAATCATTAGCTTTCCGCACTTACAAACTAATTGATGAGTAGTAGAAAAGGATTTCTCTTGTTCCCTTAAGCAGCTCCCCTAAAAATCGTGACCAGGCAATACCCTGCTAGCCTACTGCAGTCATTAAGAATAATTAAGAATTAGTAGTTACATTAAATTTTCTTTTTGCCTTTGGATCCATAGTTAAATAGTAAACCATTTTAAGGAGCTACTCCTGTCAAAAGCAGGTGGGAGGCTGCAGGAGGCGCCAGTGATCTTGGGTGAGCTGCAGGGGTAGAGCCAAGCCAGAGAGGGATCTGGAGCATGGAGCACCAACCTTTGTTTTGTAGAAGTTTAGGACAAAGAAAAGGAGAAAGGATGGTAGCTGGGCCAAAGAGAGGTTTGTTGTTTAATTTAGGAAAAATCTGACCCAGTTTGTAGCTTGAGAATGATTCAATAGAAAGGAAGAACTGAAAATGCTTGGAAGAGAGGAAATAGGCGAGGTGATGGAATTAAAGGTAGATTGAAGGCAAAATTAAGAGATTAATGTTAACAAGAAAAATGAACAATTTTTAATCCTAGCACTTTGGGAGGCTGAGGCGGGTGGATCACCTGAGGTCGGGAGTTCAAGACCAGCCTGACCAACATGGAGAAACCCCGTCTCTACTAAAAATACAAAATTAGCTGGGCATGATGGCGCATGCCTGTAATCCCAGCTACTCGGGCGGCTGAGGTGGGAGAATCTCTTGAACCTGGGAGGCGGAGGCTGTGGTGAGCCGAGATCACGCCACTGCACTCCAGCCTGGGCAATAAGACCGAAACTCCGTCTCAAAAAAAAAAAAAAAAAAAAAAAAAGAACGATTTTTATTTTAAGTTGGGCAGCTTCAAGGAAAGTCCACACGGGGTTAAAAGCAGGAGTTCTGGAGCCCACAAACTTCTGATATGATGCTCCACCAAAATGAGGGAGTAAACCAAGAAGGAGGACGCCAGCTCCAGAAAACCACAGCAGCAGAAGAAAGTGGCAAAGGGGAGTCCCAGGATGAAAGTGCAGCAGCAACCTGGAGGAATCCAGATTGCAGTAGTGCAGAGGTCTCTGGAACCAAGACAGGGCCCTCGGGGAAAGTGGAATGACAGACTGTCTGACATGGATGATCATCTGGGAAAAAGGGATTTTGACAGGCCTGGCACAGTGGCTCACACCTGTAATCCCAGGACTTTGGGAGGGCGAGGTGAGAGGATCACTTGAGGCCAGGAGTTCAAGACCAGCCTGGTCAAAAATTACAAAATTTAGCCATCTGTAGTCCTAGAAGCTCAGGAGGCTGAGGCAGGAAGATCGCTCAAGCCCAGGAGGTTGAGGCTGCTGTGAGCCAAAATTGTGCCATCGCACTCCATCCTAGGTAGGTGACAGAGAGAAACCCCATCTCAAAAGAAGAAGGAAAAAAAAGGATTATGACATGAAAAAAGAGTCATGGTGGCTCACGCCTGTAATCCCAGCACTTTGGGAGGCTGAGGCGGGGAGAAGCCAGCACTCGTTGAGGCCAGAAGTTCGAGACCAGTATGGTAAAACCCCATCTCTACTAAAAAGACAAAAATTAGCTGGGCGTAGTGGCGGGCACCTGTAGTCCCAGCTACTCAGGAGGCTGCGGCAGAGCTTGCAGTGAGCTGAGATCGCACTACTGCACTCCAGCCTGGGCGACAGAGTGAGAGTCCATCTCCAAAAAAAAAAAAGATTATGACAGATCAGATCAGATGGACAAGTGGAGAAGCAAGAACAAGTACATAGAAAACCATTCAAGTAATATATAACCCAATAACTTAATGCATGCTATAAGCTATTGTACTTCACTGTGTATAAATGTATGAACTCTCCTTATTTTATAGAGGACAAAAAACTGATGTACAGAGAAATAAAGTCACTTCCTCAAGATTACAGACCTAACAAATGGTAAAGAACAAATTTGATTCCAGAGTCCGGCTCCAGGGGTTCTAACCCTAACCACTAGAATATATTGCCTCTAACAGGAGGGATGAATTTGGTAAATAAAAGTAGACAAAAAATACTAATATTGTGTACTATGTGGCTATGCAATGCATAATTTTTACTAGACATAATTACATGTTAGCTGATAGATTTTATGAAAACTGTGATGTAATTAGATTGGCAAGGGGGCAGGTGGAAGTGGGTTGAGAATTCAGCCTAAATGGAACATAAAAGAAACTGCAAAATAAATACTGCCCACACATCAGGAAATAACAGCAGAAGAACACTATTTGAAAATATGAGGCCAGGCACAATGGCTCATGCCTGTAATCCCAGCACTTTGGAAGGCTGAGGCAGGCGGATCACCTGAGGTCAGGAGTTCGAGACCAGCCTGGTCAACATGGTGAAACCCTGTCTCTACTGAAAAAAAGAAAAAAGGGAAGGGGAATGGGATATTGGCTAGGCCCCGTAGCTCATGCCTGTACTCCCAGCAGTTTGGAAGGCTGAGGCGGGTGAATCACTTGAAGTCAGGAGTTTTGAGACCAGCCTGGCCAACATGATGAAACCCCGTCTCTACTAAAAATACAAAAATATTAGCTGGGGCTGGGTGTGGTGGCTCACGCCTATAACCCCAGCACTTTGGGAGGTTGAGGCGGGCAGATCACAAGGTCAGGAGTTCAAGACCAGCCTGACCAAGATGGTGAAACCCAGTCTCTACTAAAAAATACAAAAAAATTAGCCAGGCATGGTGGCGGGTGCCTATAATCCCAGCTACTCAGGAGGCTGAGGCAGAGAATTGCTTGAACTTGGGAAACGGAGGTTGCAGTGAGTTGAGATCGCACCACTACACTCCAGCCTGGATGACAGAGCAAGACTATGATCCCAAAACAAAACTAAACTAAACTAAAAGGCTAAGCACAGTGGCTCATGCCTGTAATCCCAGCACTTTGGGAGGCCAAGGTGGGCGGATCACGAGGTTAGGAGATCGAGACCATCCTGGCCAACATGGTGAAACCCCATTTCTACTAAAAATACAAAACATTAGCTGGGCATGGTGGCGTGTGCCTGTAATCCCAGCTACTCGGGAGGCAGAGGTGGGAGAATCACTTGAACCAGGGAGTCGGAGGTTGCAGTGAGCCGAGATGGTGCCACTGTACTCCAGCCTGGCAAGTGAGCAAGACTCTGTCTAAAAAAAAAAAAAAATTAGCCAGGCATGGTAGTGCATGCCTGTAATCCCAGCTACTCGGGAGGCTGAGGCAGGAGAATCACTTGAACCTGGAAGGCAGAGGTTGCAGTAAGCCGATATTGCGCCATTGCACTGAGCCTGAGTGAGACAGCGAAACACAATCACATAAAAAAAAAAAAAAAAAAATATATATATATATATATATATATATATATGGAGGTGAATAGGGGAAAACTGTTAAAATAATTGAAAGTGGTTGCCTCCGGAGTAGGGGCTAGAAGGTAGGGTATGGAGACTGGAGAGGATATTTTTTCATTTTATTTTTTGTAATATTTGGACACGTTTTATGTCAATGTCAGTTTGTAAAATTTTGATGTTAAAAATTTTTACTTTAAAAATTAAAAAAATTGCCAGGCGTGGTGGCTTATGCCTGTAATCCCAGCACTTTGGGAGGCCAAGGCGGGTGGATCACCTGAGGTCAGGAGTACGAGACCAACCTGACCAACATGGTGAAACCCCGTCTCTACTAAAAATGCAAAAATTAGCTGGGCGTGGTGGTGGGCGCCTGTAATCCCAGCTACTCGGGAGGCTAAGACATGAGAAAAGCTTGAACCCGGGAGGCGAAGGTTGCAGTGAGCTGAGATCGCACCAATGTACTCAGCCTGGGCAACAGAATGAGACTCTGTCTCAAAAAAAAAAAGAAAAGAAAAAGAAAAAGAAAAACAGAAAGAAAAAAAAAGGGCCAGGCACGGTGATCCACACCTGTAATTCTAGCACTTTGAGAGGCCAAGGCAGGCAGATCACGAGGTCAGTAGTTCGAGACCAGCCTGACCAAGATGGTGAAACCCCATTGCTACTTTAAAAAAAAAAAAAATTTAAAAAATTTTGCATATGCTGGGTGCAGTGGCTCGTGCCTGTAATCTCCGTATTTTGGGAGGCCAAGGCAGGTAGATTGCTTGGCCTCAGAAGTTCAAGACCAGCATGGGCAACATGGTGAAACCCAGTTTGTACAAAAAATACAAAAATTAGCCAGGCTGTGGTGGTGCATACCTGTAGTCCCAGCTACTCGGGAGGCTGAGGTGGGAGGATTACTTGAGCCTGGGAGGTAAAGGTTGTAGTGAGCCATAACGGCGTCACTGCGCTCCAGCCTTCCAGCCTGGGCAACAGAGAGAGACCCTGTCTCCCAAAAAACAAAACAAAACAAAAACAAACAAAAACCTGTGCATATATTAGTTTAATAGAAATAAATGACAGTGTAGCTATCAGAGAAATGGAGTGAGGGCACTATAGGGCTCTGATTACTTTTTGCCTAGGGCTTGCAAATTTATAGTTATTTGTTTCTAAATAAATACTTTGTTGTTTACTTTTAATTGAAATTAATTAAACTTCATCCACTAGACTGAGGTTCCTAGAGACCTTATAAGTGAAAATTAAAGAAATTTGTCCTAGGCCGGGCGCCGTGGCTCAAGCCTGTAATCCCAGCACTTTGGGAGGCCGAGATATGGATCACGAGGTCAGGAGACTGCACCATCCTGGCTAACACGGTGAAACCCCGCCTCTACTAAAAAAATACAAAAATAGCTGGGCCAGGTGGCAGCGCTCGTAGTCCCAGCCACTCGAGGCTGGAGGCAGGAGAATGGCGTGAACCCGGGAGGCGGAGCTTGCAGTGAGCTGGAGATCCCGCCACTGCACTCCAGCCTGGGCGCATAGAGCCAGACCCTGGGTCCCAAAAAAAAAAAAAAAAAAAAAGAAATTTGTCCTTTTATATTTAAAAACCAACAGAATGCTTCACTAGGTTTTTTCAAAGTTGCTCATGTTTTAGAGAATTAGAATAATTGGAAATTAAATTTGTAATAAGTTGTGATCTTGGCTCACTGCAACTTCTGCCTCCCAGGTTCAAGCGATTCTCCTGCCTCAACCTCCTGAGTAGCTGGGATTATAGGTGCCCGCCACCATATCCAGCTAATTTTTGTATTTTTAGTAGAGACAGGGTTTTACCATATTGGCCAGGCTGGTCTTGAACTCCTGACCTCAGGTGATCCGCCCACCTAAGCCTTCCAAAGTGTCGGGATTACAGGCGTGAGCCACCACGCCCAGCCAGTGTGTGGTGTTTTTAAACTCATCGTTGAACTCTACCAAAAAAATCTTCAAATTTAGGAGGGAGAAAAGCAAATTATAAGCTAGATATTTATGTTATATATACATATATATAATTATGTTGTATAAAAGGAGCTAATTCAGTTAATTTAAGAAAATTTTTGTGGGGGAAATATTTCGCATGGTCTGCCAAGAGCTACAGTCTTATTAAAACAGGTCTGTTACTGCTGGTTACTGAAAAAGCCACATCAAAAGAGCTTGACTGTAAAATTACCTACATGTTATGAACATCAAGTCTTCCCTGAAAAAGTCTGCAGAGTACTTAAAATAAAAATTAAGGTGGCACTGTTTTGTGTTATGTCTGCTAGCATTACCTCTACTCTTGTTAACCAACCACGGATGAAAAGGAAGTTACTAACCAGACCTTAAATAGTAACTGCAAAGTCCTCGGAGCCAGAAGGCAGGTAAACCTCCAGATCTGGCCACATTCCTTTGAAAAAACTTTGAGTGGGGATGGGGAATGAGCCTGCATAGATTGTTGCTTTTTAATTTTCTTTTTCTTTTTTTTTTTGAGATGTAGTCTCATGCTGTTGCCCAGGCTGGAGTGCGGTAGTGTGATCTCCGCTTACTGCAACCTCCACCTCCCGAGTTCAAGCGATTCTTGTGCCTCAGCCTCCCAAGGAACTGGGATTACAGATATGTGCCACCACTCTCAGCTAATTTTTGTATTTTTAGGAGACACGAGGTTTCAGCATGTTGGCCAGGCTGGTCTTGAATTCCCAACCTCAGGTGATCCACCCACCTAAGCCTCCTAAAGTACTGGGATTATAAGCATGAGCCACTGTGCCTGGCCTCTTTTTTTTTTTTTTTTTTTTAAATGGACAGATCCTGCCTCATGTTTGTTTGTATAAATAGAAAAGAAGGGTACCAGCTCTATGCAGAAACAGATGGCAGCCCAGGGCTCACACGAGTCCTTCCGTCCTCCCATTGGTAGACAGAGGTCTCTCCTCCAGAGCCTCTGTGGGTGTGCATGGGCACCCTTGGAAATTTGAGCTGGAGCTGGAACTGGAGCTGGAGCCGCAACTGAAGACTGGGCTTTGGTTGGAGCCTTGGCCTTGGCCTTTGGCCAGCAAAGCCAGCCTTGGCCAGATGGGTTCAAGCATGCTTCCTAAGCTTGGGGTGGGTGATTCAGCAAGTTGATTGAATTTTCAGCTGATGTCTTTTGGTATCTTGAGCTTGACCTTGTAGGGGTGAAGGGCAAACTTCCCCTTTACCCTCTGAATGTTCACTGAAAATCAACTGACAAGGCAGATTAAAAGGAGAAAAGGCATACAAATTTATTTGAGCATAGTTTTACATGCCAGGGAAGCCTTCGGAATGAAGACCCAAAGATACAGGAAAAATGTCCTTTCCTTTTTTTTTTCTGAGACAGAGTCTCGCTCTGTTGTCCAGGCTGGAATGCAGTGAGCCTGATCTCAGCTCACTGCAAGCTCTGCCTCCCGGGTTCACGCCATTCTCCTGCCTCAGCCTCCTGAGTAGCTGTGACTACAGGCGCCCGCCACTGTGCCAGGCTAATTTTTTGTATTTTTAGTAGAGACAGGGTTTCACCATACTAGCCAGAATGGTCTCAATCTCCTGACCTCATGATCCGCCCGCCTTGGCCTCCCAAAGTGCTGGGATTACAGGCGTGAGCCAGCGCACCCGGCCAAAATGTCCATTCTTACGTTTACATTCAACAAAGTATGGACAGCCATGTAGAAATGTGATTGAACAGAAAGTAAGTATATTGTTACCAGAAAGGGGTCCTGATCCAGTCCCCAAGAGAGGGTTCTTGAACCTCACGCAAGAAAGAATTCAGGGCAAGTACATAAAGTGAAAGAAAGTTTATTAGAGAAGTAAAGGAATAAAGAATGGCTACTCCATAGGCCGAGTAGCAGCATGGGCTGCTCAACTAAGTATACTTATAGTTATTTCTTGATTATATGCTAAACAAGGGGTGGATTATTCATGAGTTTTCCGGGAAAGGGGTGGGCAATTCCCAGGACTGAGGGTTCTTCCTCCTTCAGATCATATAGGGTAACTCCCTAATGTTTGTAAACTGTCCTGGTGCTGGTGGGTGTGTCCTTTAGCATGCTAATGAATTATAATTAGTGTATAATGAGCAGTGGGCACTACCAGAGGTCACTTTGGTTGCCATCTTGGTTTTGGTGGGTTTTGGCTGGCTCCTTTACTACATCCTGTTTTACCAGCAAGGTCTTTGTGACCTGTATCTTGTATCTCATCCTCTAAGAATGCCTTAACTTTCTGGGAATACAGCCCAGCAGGTCTCAGCTTTATTTTACAGTCCCTATTCAAGATGGAGTCTCTCTGGTTCAAATGCCTCTGACGCTATTAACTTGGTTCTGAAGATGAGGAAACTGAAGCTTGGAGGTCACCTAGCCACTTCTTGGTAGAGTTAGAATTTGCAACTTCCTGGCTCGAAAACTCAGGCTTTACCCTTTTCTGGTACCTTTCAATAGAGGCTACAAGTCCCCAGGTCATTTATTTATTTATTGAGATGGAATTTCACTCTTGTTGCCCAGGCTGGGGTGCAATGGCACCATCTCGGCTCACTGCAATTTCCGCCTCCTGGGTTCAAGTGATTCTCCTGCCTCAGCCTCCTGAGTACCTGAAATTACAGGTGCCCACCACCACGCCTGGCTAATTTTTGTATATTTAGTCAAGATAGGGTTATGCCATGTTGGCCAGGCTCGTCTCGAACTCCTAACCACAGGTGATCCACCCACCTCAGCCTCTGAAAGTGCTGAGATGACAGGTGTGAGCCACCCTGTCTGGCCAAGTCCCCAGGTTATTAAGACTCTTTCTTCAGGTGGCAGACATCCACATTTCAGAGTCCTCTCAGATAGGCATGGAAATAGCAATGCAGGGGAGGGAAAAATGGCTTCCCTCTACCCTTGTAGGTTCTTTGCTTGGATTGCAAATTAAATTGACATAGGACAGATTAACAGAAGAAAAACCATTTTAATTACCTGCATAGGCGGCAGCACAGGAATCTCACAAAACATGAAGGGCCAGGTGATTGAAGCTTATAGCATTCTGAGCTAGAAATAAATAGAGGCTTGGGGCTTCAGTGGGGACAGTGGGGAGGCGCCACAGGTTATAGGAGGGTTAGTAGAGGAAATGTATGGTAAATAATGTTGCCTTGTGGCCGCGCGCAGTGGCTCACACCTGTAATTCCAGCACTTTGGGAGGCTGAGGCGGGCAGATCACAAGGTCAGGAGTTCAAGACCAGCTTGACCAACATGGTGAAACCCCCGTCTCTACTAAAAACACAAAAATTAGCTGGGCGTGGTGGCACGCGCCTGTAATCCCAGCTACTGCAGAGGCTGAGGCAGGATAATCGCTTGAACCCAGGAGGCAGAGGTTGCAGTGAACTGGGATCATGCCAATGCACTCCAGCCTGGGCAACAGGGCAAGACTCTGTCTTTAAAAAAAAAAATTTGCCTTGTTATGCAGATAAAGTCTCTTAGGTAACAAAAGTTGTCTCTGAGGAGCTGCTTTCCTGACACAGATACTTTTACTATGTGGACTTCCTTTATAGATGTAAATTTGCTTTACAAAAGGACAGCTTTTCAGAACTATTCCCGTGTCTGCAATTTCTCAGAATAACCAGCTTGAAATGTGGCAAAGAAGTGTATTTTGGGATAGCATATTTTGGTATTCTACAGTCACAATTTGGGGTGTTGTGGCCTGAGCCTCAGCAGCAAAAAGAGCACAGGATTCAGAGTTGGGAGCCCTGGATTCTATTACCAGCTCTGTCCCCTAACCCAATGGTCTCTTGCGAAAGGTCCTCGAGTTCCGATTGGAGTCAATTTCCCTAAAAGGCAAAGAGGAATCGGAGTTCCTGCTGGCTTGAACATTTGTAGATTTCGCGCCTTCCCTTTTCGCCCCTCCTTCCTCTCCACCCTTCTTCCCACCCGGAGCTACTAGGGGCCCAGCCCATTTCCCCAGGCCAGGAGTAAGGCTGAAGTGAAGTGACCGCGGCCGGCCGTAGCAAACAGCGAAGCTCATTATAAAGTCCTGGTGAGAACCTCAGCTTCTGATGAGTCAGAACGCCACGGAGCAGGTTGCTGCGCTTAACTGATTGGGTTTACCCTATTTTTGTTTCGAGTTAGAGCCAACTGTCCTCATTCCTTTTCGTGGCTCTGAGTAGGACCTGCTCCATTATATCTCTTCCTCTAAACGCCTGCATCTGAAATGCTGGAAAACCCTGCGCAGCTGATAACCCAAGGCCTGGTTCCCATTCACCTTTCCTCTTCTTCTAAGCTGCCCAAGACACTCCTTCGCCAAAGCTCTGTCTGGAAACGAGTCCATCTAGGGTCAAGCCTTGCGTCATGTGCCAGGGGATTAGACGAGTGGATTCCAGGCCCAGTTTTGCTTCTTCAACTTTGCTGCGAGGCTTTGGGCAAGTTATTTAACCTGTCTGGGCTTCAGTTGCCTCACTGCTAAAATGGGTACGGTAATGTTTATTTGAAAGAGCAAAGGGATTGGCACAAAAATCGCATTAACAGAAATATCTTCATTCCGGCAGGGCGGGGTGGCTCACGCCAGTAATCCCAGCACTTTGGGAGGCCGAAGCAGGCGGATCACCTGAGGTCAGGAGTTCGAGAAAACCTAGAGACGGTCTCCCTCCCTTCTGTACGGAACAAGCAATTATTGGGCACCCTCTTTTTAGTGACGAGGCAGGGACGGAAAATGAGTCCTTGGGACAGCGCGGGAGGAGAGGGTGGAAAACGTACCGCTATTTAGGGAAGCACGGAAAGGGCTCTCAATGGATCTCTCACAAAATGCCGTCAGGGCAGAACAGTCAAGGGCCCAGGGATTCGAGGAAGCTTGGGCGGAGCGGAGAGCTCAAAAGTTGAAAGTTTTCTTGGCAGATGAGGGAGGGAAAGGGATTTCACGAACAAGGATCTCGTGGGTGGGCTGTCCCAGTTGGCACGCGGCAGAGCGCAGACCAGCACCCGGCGGTCTGGTCTGTGCAGGACAGACAGGAATCGCTTACTAAGGCTCCAACCTTTTAAGAGTCAGCAACAAGCTCTTTCTCTGGATCTGAAGGCGGAGTGGCGCTGCGCCTTCCTTGGAGAGGGCCCGAGCGCGGCCAGACCGCGCACCAGACCCGGAACGTGCGGCCTGAAGGCTGGCGGCCGCCTCCAGAGCTCGGCGCCCCAACCGGGAAGTGATCGCGGCAGCCCACCCGCCTGACGCCAGCGGAAGTGCGAGCCCCTGGCGAGCCTGCTTCGCCGCCGGGCGCCCGGGAAGGGGCGGGCGCGGGGCGGGGCTGGAGGCGGTTGAGGCGGGGCCGGCGGCGGGGCGGGGCTTGGCCGCGGTTGTTTTTACCCAGGCCTCGGCGCCTAGGCGCTTGGCCGAGGCTGATCTGCGTGCAAGTGTGAGCTGAGGCTGAGGCAAGCGCTCGAGGCGCGAGGCAGCCAAGACAGCCGGTGCGGCGCGGGGAGCCAGCGAGCGCGCCCTCGGCGTTAGCCGCCGCGATGTCAGCTCAGTGCTGTGCAGGCCAGGTGAGCGAGACCCGGCGCAGCGCGGGGGTTGTCAGATCGGAGAACCGGGCCAGAAGACCAGGCGTGGAGGACCTGCCTGGGTGCGCTCCCAGTTCCGCTGCCGAACGTAGGGCTCGGGTGGGTCACCTGGGCTGGCCCTGCGGCACTCAGCCGTCCGGGAAATCCTGTGCCCTGGGCGGGCGGGAAGGGGTAGGGGGAAGCCCAAGAGGCTACCCCGGGGTCTTCCCCTCCGGCCTCCGGGACTCCGCGTGGGGCGGGGCGTGCAGGGCTCGGGCGGAGGATCCCGACTGCTTCAGGGACGTGTAGCCTCCTGCACCCGGCACTGGTGAATAGCGCCGAGCTCCGTAGCCCTCTCCACTCTGCCTGTCGGATGAATCAGGAAGAAAAGTGGGTTTAGGCAACGTCCCCTTTGCTATGCCCTGAATAAAAACTAGGGTCAAACAACCCAAGCAGGTTGCGCTTGGCCATCTCGAAGTCGAGCGTGGGTTCTGTACCTTTGAAAATGTCTGGAAGCCTGACTTCCAAACTACCGGGCGCAGGTCTGGGCGAAGGGAAAACTCAGCCCTGCTTCCTGAATTTCCCGACCCAACCCTGGCTCGGTACTAGCACGACTGCCTGGGTAGGGCTCGAGCCTTCCTGTCTCTCTTTGCAAATAAACTTGCTCGAACCTGTTTTTTAACTCTCGCCTGTTTAAACCTATGATATCTTAAAACATTATGTCTCCTACAAGTTACTGCATCAGTGTAGAATTAGTACGTCTTAGCCCTGTAAAGCTGGTTTCACTCCTTCTGCAGAGTTAGAAAAAACGAAGTAGGCGAGTCTCCTGGATGTGGAGCTCCTTTCTCTCTGTACATGTAGATTATCAGCGTTTCGGTACAGTTTTAATGGAGTGTTTTCACGAACGAATCAGACTCTGGGGAGCATCCAGGTTCGGGGTGTTCTTGCTGACACTGAGCCTTTCCACAGTCGAGGCCAGCTGTAAGTGATGCAGGGGATAAACTGTGGGTTTCTGTAACCGGCGATTATATTGGCAGATTATCTGTCCTGTTTGGAGTGGCCACGTGGAGCTGTCTTGGTTTTTGAGGTCTAATACTGTGCTTGGCATGCATTAAAGCTGGTCTTTTCAGAGTTGAGGAAATTGAGGCTTTTGACTACTGAGATGAAATGATTTTTTTCCCCTGAGTCAGGCAGAGAGAGAGAGAAAGAGAATGAGAATGGTCCCCACCTTACCAGGTATTTGAGAACAAGGTGGACCAGCAAAGACTGTTTTCAGAAAGCTCTGCAAATCTTTTATTCTCGTTTTGAGATATTTCTCTCCAATATGATGCAACACTTTTTATTATGTAGTAATTATATTATAGCTCTTTAGGGGCATCTGTCCTGGTCCCTTGAAGTCCCCTTGAGGCTCTTTCCGTCATTCCCAAGTGCCTAATTTAGGGCTCTGTAATTACCAGTATTCAAATGGGTTTTGTAAAAGAATTATTTTGCTATTGATGTTTTGGCAGGTTTCTAAAGTCTCCCCTCTTAGGACTTTGGAAAGAACCAAATCAAAGTTAACCCCTGTTTTCCCAGGCCTGCTGGAAGCATCGCTGTGGTGGGCCTCGGTGCAGTGTGATTTCCTGTGGATGGAGCCGTAGGAAGTTAAAAGAAAAGCAAACAGGCCAGGCGCAGTGGCTCATGCTTGTAATCCCAGCACTTTGGGAGGCCAAGGTGGTCGGATCACCTGAGGTCAGGAGTTTGAGACCAGCCTGACCAACATGGAGAAACCCCATTTCTCTAAAAACACAAAATTAGCCGGTTGTGATGACGCATGCCTGTAATCCCAGCTACTCGCTGAGGCAGGAGAATTGCTGGAACCCGGGAGGCAGAGGTTTTGGTGAGCCAAGATCATGCCATTGCACTCCAGCCTGGGCAACAAGAGCAAAAAGAGCAAAACTCCGTCTTAAAAAAAAAAAAAAAAAGCAAGCAAACAAAACCTCACTTCACAGCACCATCAGAAGTTACCAATTCTTTTGTTTGTTTGGGCACCTACCTTGTGCCAGGAGCTGGCTATATAGTAATAAGTCAGACAAGCATCTCTGCTCTCAATGGTGTGTCTGGGCAGGGGAGATCATTCATAAACATGTAAACAATGAAACGATGAATATGGTACTGGTCCTGTCAGAAGGCCTGTGGTAAGCAACCTTGAGGAGGGTTGCTGAGGGAGTCTGAGAAGATGCCTGTGGAGTTGAGACTGCTCAGTGAGGAGAGGCAAGGGAGTCTAGGGTAGCTGGGGTGTCTTAGATGAGGTCAGAGAGAAGAGCAGGACCAGAAATGGCCAGAGCCTGTCAGCTGCCTTTGGACTTTGGATTTAATTCTGGTTGCAGTGAGAGGCTGTGGGAGCATTTTGAGCAGGGGAGAGCTGTGGTTTGATTTGCACTTAGAAGATACTTGGGGTGTTGTGCAGACTGGACTGTAACGGGGGCTAGAGTGGAGGTGAGGAAAACAGTTTGAGCTGGTCATGCAGCATTTGGTGAGGAAAACCCAAGTGGGTATTTGCCTCTTAGGGGCAAGCAGTGTTCCAGGCTTCAGTAGTGAACAAAAATCCTTTCCTGATGGAGCTCGAATCCTGGCAATCTGCTGTTGCTGTAGTCCCAGGAGGAGAGAGCGTGGTACCTTAATTTAGGCTATGACTGTAGGAGTGAGTACAGTGGGACATTGTTGGCTTTGGGTATATTTCAGAGGTAGAACTGGATTTGAGCAAGGATTAGAAGTGGGATATGGGAATGAGACAGACTCGGTGTCTGGCCTGAGCCACTGGGTAGATGATGATAGCATTACTGAGGTGAAGTAGGAGGCTGCTAGGAAGAGGACATTTGGTGAGGAAAACCCAAGTTTCTTGGCTTTGTCACATTAGGGATGCCTATTATAAATTGAATGGAAATGGCAAGTCACCAATTAGGTATTTAAGTCGGGAGAAGTTTGAGGTCGGAGAGAGACATTTTGACGACTTTCTTTAACTAAGGACCATCATGAACAATATGTAACCCATAAAAGAGCCTGGGCTTTGGACTCAGGCCTGGGTTTCAATTTGGAAATCTGGACAATGAGGACTGGTGTGACTGGATGAGTTACTTACCCTCTATTACCTAATTTTACCTCAACTGTTAAATGGGTACTTCTTAGGGTTATTGTGAAAATTACATGTGATGATAAGTGTAAAGTCTGTAATATAGGATTTGGCAGATTCTGAGGAACCCCCCAAATCTTAACTTACTAGTGGCCATTACCCATCTGCATCAGGATAATATCCAGATCATCTTATTTTATTTTTGTATCTACTCTGATATTCACTTAGATTTTGCTTAGGGTGTTGGCTAATGGATGCTAAGAAGGTAGAGATTACAGGGGAGTGGTCACTCAACACTTTATGGGTTCAAAGTTCTGTGCTAGGCCCCTAGGGACAAGGTAATGAACACAGGGCTTCCTTGTTCTCCTTTAACTTAAGGGCTATGTGGAGGTGGGAGTGTGGGGGAAGTTAGCTACAGAAAATGACAGTGCTGGCTGGGCGTGGTGGCTCTTGCCTATCGTCCCAGCACTTCTGGAGGCCAGGCGGGTGGATTGCTTGAGGCCAGGAGTTCGAGACCAACCTGGGCAACATGGTGAAACCCCGTCTCTACTAAAACAAAAATTAGCCAGGCATGATGGCACACGACCTGTAGTCCCAGCTACTTGGGAGGCTGGGGCACCAGAATCACTTGAATGCGGAAGGTGCAGGTTGCAGTGAGCTGATATTGAGCCACTGCACCCTAGCCTGAGCAACAGAGTAAGACGCTGTCTCAAAAAAAAAAAAAAAGAAAAAAGAAAATGAGTGCGCACTGTCAGAGCGGAAGTGAGGTGTGTGCTTGGAAAATCTAGACAACCTTTTCAGGGCAGTTTGACAATAGGGATTGGGAGGGCTTACTGCAGGCAAGTATAGGCATGTATGACAATAATAATGCTGAAATTTATTTCAGCCCACAGTATGTGCTTTGTTTTTACATACATTATAATTCATTAATTCCTCACAAAACCCCTGCTTGGACTCCTTTTACAAGTGAGTCACCTAAAGTATAGAGAAATAAGTGAACTGATGTTACCAACTGACTGATGGTAGAGCCAGGCCTTGCATACTGGCCCATCTAACTTGAGTTGGGTGACTTGTACCAGACTGCTATTCCTCATTATTCCTATATGAATAAATAATAATTGCTCCAGATGGACCCAATACAGTTTTGAATACCCTGCTGTCAGGCTGTTTTGGTAGATATTGTTGGCTGCCAGTGGTTAATGGTTGGATGAGGTTTAACTTCTCCCTCATGCCTAATTCAGGTCATAAAGACCAAGGTCACAGACCAAATTCTGTCATACATACAGACAGTGGCATACGTACAGAACAGTGATGCAGCCTGTTCTAAGACTTCCTCATGTTCCAGCTCTTTGACCTTGTTGGTGCTCTCATAGGCTTCTTGCCTGAAAAGTTCACCTGAGGCAGATGCACCAACATTCTGGTAGGCAAGACTCAGTTAACTTCTGGTTGGTGGGCAGCCAAGATTATTGCACCAGGAGGATCAAGCCCATGGTTGCCATTCTGAGTAAAGATTCACTCTGTCTTTTTTTTTTTTTGAGACAGTGTCTCACTCTGTCACCCAGGCTGGAGTGCAGTGGCACAATCTTGGCTCACTGCAACCTCCGCCTCCCGGGTTCAAGTGATTCTCCTGCCTCAGCCTTCCGAGTAGCTGGGATTACAGACACCTGCCACCACACCTGGCTAATTTTTGCATTTTCGGTAGAGATGGGGTTTTGTCATGTTGGCCAGGCTGGTCTGGAACTCCTGACTTCAGGTGATCCACCCGCTTCTGCCTCCCAAAGTGCTGGGATTACAGGCATGAGCCACTGTGCCCGGCCCTATTCACTCTATCTTTATAGCCAGTTTATGCAAAGCAGGAATGCCCAGGCCCAGTATTTCCAGCCAGATCCTATTTCTAGATCACCAAGATTTTCCTCAATGAAAACCCATTTATGTGTGTATGTATTCATGTATGTACGTATGTATGTATGCATGTATGTACATGTATGTATGTATGTAAAGATGGGATCTGGCTGTTGCCCAAGCTGGAGTGCAGTGGTTCAGTCATAGCTCACTGCAGCCTCCAACTCCTGGGGTCAAGCCATCTTTCCACTTCAGCCTCCTAAGTAGCTGGGACTACAGGTGCGTTCTACCATGCCTGGCCAGTTTTTAAAAAATTTTGTAGAGACGGGTCTGGCTTTGCTGCCCAGGCTAGTAAAACTCATTTCTAATGTCTGTTATGTTAATTAACAAAGCCTTGAATGCCACCAGGGACTATCCATTGTCAAAGATAAACAAAGCCAGACATTAGTTAAAGCAGTAAAAACATGTTTTATTCAATAACTATTGACTGTAGGGGAAAGAGCTGAGCTCCATTCAGTTTTGTGCCGAGGTGACTGGGCCTTTTAAAGTGAGCATAAGGGAGTAAGGAGGGGAGTGAGCGGTGGCTCAACAGTCAGGAAAGCGAAAAGTTACAAAGGGTTGGTCGGTGTAAATGCGATTAGGCCAGCTGTGTCTGCCAGCAGTGTGGCCTTTGATTAAATGTTTGCTGGAATACGTCTTATCAGGCCAACTGATGCCCCTAGAATGCAGCTTAAAACACACACCCACATACACAGAGTCCATGAAGACTTATTTAAAAAATAAATGACATACCACATACAATAATGATGATTCCAGGCCGGGCACGGTGGCTCAAGCCTATAATCCCAGCACTTTGGGAGGCCGAGGCGGGCGGAGTTCGAGACCAGCCTGGCCAACATGGCAAAACCCTGTCTCTACTAAAAATACAAAAATTAACCTGCCGTGGTGGCATATGCCTGTAATTCCAGCTACTCAGGAGGCTGAGGCAAGAGAATCACTTGAACCCGGGAGGCGGAAGTTGCCGTGAGCCAAGATCAGGGCACTTTACTCCAGCTTGGGCAAGACAGTGAGACAACGTCTCAAAAAAAAAAAATAATAATAATGATGATGTTTCCCCCAAAATGTCCTTCCTTCTTCACTGTAAAACCCAGATCTCTACTTTGAGGTCCCCGCTCAATTAATGTTTCCTCAGTAATGATCCTTCTCTTGTTTTGAGAGTCCTCACAGAATTTGTGCTTTGTAGACTTGATTGCACCACTTAGTACTGGGTCATCTGATTCATTGAAATTAAATCCTGGCTACTGCAAGGATGTTTCCTGTCTTCTCATAGGCAGAGCTCTTACTGTGACCTAGCTGAACCCCCTGTTGAGCTCTTTGTTTATAGTGATTGGAGATGTTAGGTCTTCATTTATATTACATGGTGCTTCCACTGGAAGGGATCCAGTTACAAAAATTCATTCTTTCCATGATGATACTGTTTTGAACAATGTGGGGAGTATTTGTGAAACAGAGGGAAATCACACATATCATTACCCAGAGAGAACAACATTTTGATGCTTTATATTCAGTTACTTATATTTAATATTTATTTATTTTTGAGATGGAGTTTTCGCTCTTGTTGCCGAGGCTGGAGTGCAATGGCGCGATCTTGGCTCACTGCAACCTCTGCCTCCGAGGTTCAAGCAGTTCTCCTGCCTCAGCCTCCTGAGCAACTGGGATTACAGGTGCCCGCCACCACACCCAGCTAATTTTGTGTTTTTAGTAGAGATGGGGTTTCACCATGTTGGCTAGGCTGGTCTTGAACTCCTGACCCCAGGTGATCTGCCCGCCTCAGCCTCACAAGGTGATGGTATTACAGGTGTGAGCCACGGTGCCTGGCCATTATTTATAATTTTACTTTGCAAAGTTGGGATTATGTTGGAAGTGTTGTATTTGATCCCACTCTTTCTGCAGAATTATGGGGTGACCGAGAAAGTTTTTTTAACATGCACCCACCACTTATTTGTAGCTGTTAATGTTTTCTGGGCTTACATTCATATGTAGATAGTCTTCTACCTTCAAACTTGATGGTTTCTTTAGAGGTGTTAACATTGAATGTGTGAAAGTCACTTAATGAGCTTTTGCGTTAAGAGGTTTGGGTGTGTTTCTATTCCCAAAAGGTCAAAAGTAATGAAAAAAAAAATCCCTAATTTCATCTCTGTTAGGTGGCATCATTGACAATATATTTCTGTCATTTTCAACCTTTTCTTTAACTTTGACCTTTTCTTTTTACAATTGCTTTCACAGATAACGTCTGTCCAAATGGTGGTTGAGTCACTGTTTCCCTGCTGTATGATGGTGGCCATCCTTGCTTCCACTGCATTAACATTGAGACCTGTGTTTCTTATCACTAGCACTGGCACTTTTATTTTCCTATTCATCTTTATAAAGATGTGGGCAAAATGCAGTAAAATGCCCTATAATTGTTCTGTCAAGGTGATGTTTTGGTTGATGTTGGCTAAATGCGGTAGTCCCCCTTTACCTGCCGTTTTGCTTTCTGTGGTTTCAGTTACCTGAGGTCTATTGGGGTATGAAAATATTAAGTGGAAAATTCCAGAAATAAACAATTCACAGGTTTAAATTATGCCCTGTTCTGAATAATGTGATGAAACCTCACTCCATCTCACTGGGATGTGAATCACTTCTGGCCAGCATATCCATGCTGTCTAGCTGTCTACCTATGCTCCTCACCCCTTAGTCACTTAGGAGCCATCTCGGTTGTCACATCCACTGTTGCAGAATTGCAGTCCTTGTGTTCAAGTCATTCAAGTCACCCTTATTTGACTTAGGGGCCCCAAAGCGCAAGAGTAGTGATGCTGGCATAGTATCATAAGTGTTTGATTTTATTATTTGTTATTGTTGTTAACCTCTTACTGTGCCTAATTTAGAAATTAAACTTTATCATAAGGCCAGGCAAGGTGGCTCATGCCTATAATCCCAACACTTTGAGAGGCTGAGGTGGGTGGATCACTTGAGCCCAGGAGTTAAGAGACCAGCCTGGGCAACATGGATAAACCCTGTCTCTACAAAACACACAAAAATTAGCCAGGGCATGGTGGTGTGTGTGCCTATAGTCCCAGCTACTTGGGAGGCTGAGGTGGGAGGATCACCTGAGTCCAGGGAAGTTGAGGCTGCAGTGAGCCATGGTTGTGCCACTGCACTCCAGCCTGGGTGACAGAGCGAGACCCTGTCTCAACAACAACAGAACTATCATAGGTATGTATATACAGGAAAAAACACAGTGTATATGGGGTTGGGTACTATCCAGAGTTTCAGGCATCCCCTGGGGATCTTGGAACACATCCTCCTCTGGTAAGGAGGGACTACTCTAAATAGCTCACTGGTGAGCTGATACAGGAAGGGTGGCTTCGAGGTGTCTTTGTGTAGTGTAGCTAAGTTCAAGTTGTCAGATAATCCTCCGTCACTTACCTTGAACAGTGTGGAGAGTGAAGTTTGCACTCTTAGTTGGAGAGTTCGCTTGACGGTTGCTCATTCAAATGTGTTTTCTTGGGCAGCTCTGTAGCTGACCTGGCAAGCTGACAAATAGCTTTGGGCTGCAGCAAGTCTGATTTTGTAGGCACCGTTGAGGAGAGGCCAGTCTGTAGGCGTGGAAGGCAGCCTCTGACTCATCTCTCTGTGCTAATTAAATAAAAGGTAACACCCCCTTCCCCATTGCTTGCTTCCCGCCCTCATTTTCTGTATAAATAGAGGGTGTAGGTTTCCCACAGATACTGAGTATCTGGGAGTGACTATGAGACATGGAAGCTTTACTTTTCCAGTTTTCCAGGTATTTTAGTGTAATCATCAGTTACAGCCTCAGAAAGGGCACTGCAGTAATTATGGCATTGTCTACTTTTATTTCAGAGCAGTATGTGGCCAGATCATCTATGATAACTTGATGTTAAAAAGGAAGTCTTCGTATAAGCTGATATGTCTACAGAACTAGCCATTGGATGTAATTCTTTGACCAAGCTATTTTTAGTATTTTAAGTGGTCATACCTGCCTAATTATAAAGACCCAGTGTTCTCTTAGTGTTCTGAGTCAAGCCGCATCGTTAGTGAATTTTACATATTGCTGTTTTCAGTTGAATTTAGGGTTATGATTGGATCCTGAGAGTAGTAGCAATCAAGTTACCAATCTAAACCACTGTGATTGTTCCCAAATATTAGGCATCTCAGGTAGTCCACAGTAAACCTTTGCATCCCTGCTTAAAATGTATTTTAAAACATTTCCAGTGAGAATATCTCCATATTTTTCTAGCTTATATATTAATGATATTTCAAAACATTTTAGAACTTAATATGAGAGAGTCAGTATAGGGCAGTAGGAAATTCAAATAGTGAGTTGTGTGATTACACAGAACATCTGTTTGAATTTTAAAAGGAAGCAGGATTTTACTTTTGGCTTTTCTTCCGTAGTTTGCCTTGTGAGATTAAAATTGCTGATGTTTAAGGAAAGCAGCTGTTGTGGAAAAACGTAATGGGTTTTTATCAGAGAGTAAATTTTGAAACAATTTGTGGGTTTTTGAAGTAAGGTTACAGTATATAGTGATTAGACAGCATTTTTACTCCCTCATGAAAACTGTCTAGTCAAAACAAAAGTGGGAAAAACACATGTATAATCTCTTAAATCTTATTTATGAAAAGATAACTAGAGGAGATGGGAAAATCAGACTTCTGTTTAAGTATCATTTTTATAAACTGGCTAAGTGCACTTTGAAACAAAATTCATGAGGTCTTTGTGGAATGCCTTTTCCGTTTTGTTTTGTTTTGTTTTTTTGTGCTCACATTATGTCTCAGCAATTTAATGGAGGGCTGATTTCCTAATGCTTTGATCCTTGGTAAGTGTGGTTCACCCGAACTAGGGAGGAATTCAGTCTTTTGTTCTTGATTCCATGCTCATTGATCTCCTCCATTGCCATTCTCGAAACAATGGCAGTATTTTGTTTCCATAGTAATGACACTGTTTGCTCCAATACGATTCTATAGTGGTAATTTTTCTGTAGCTTTGCTAGCCTTATCCCTGAGGACTCTAGGACTTTGTCGGACTTACTTAGTTAGCTGTTACTCTTTTTTTTTTTTTTTTTTTTTTAAGAGCTTACAATCCCTAAAGTAAAATGTCAATTGATAAATATTCACTGGGGCCAGGTGTGGTAGCTCACACCTGTAATCCCAGCACTTTTTGGGGCTGAGGTGGGTGGATCACCTGAGGTCAGGAGTTGGAGACCAGCCTGGCCAACATGGTGAAGCCCCATCTCTACTAAAAATACAAAAATTAGCCAGGCATGGTAGCACATGCCTGTAATCCCAGCTACTCAGGAGGCTGAGGCACGAGAATCGCTTGAACGTGGGAGGCTGAGGTTGCAGTGAGCTGAGATCATGCCATTGCATTCCAGCCTGGGCAACAGAGTGAGACTCTGTCTCAATAATAATAATAATAATAAAAAATAAATAAATAAATAAATAAATAAATAAATAAATATTCACTGGGTACCTAGAATAATAAAGTTCAGAGGCTGTAGCTAGCCCTGCTTGTGCTTGGGAGTGACTTGTGAATAGATGCTGAATTTGCTAGCTGTGTGAGACTGTGCCTGGGACAGACTGGATTGAGGGTTTGTTTGCTCAGCTTTGCACCTTTTATCTTTTGGAAAAGGGGAAGAAGCTGGGGGTCCCTTGGCAGGGACATTTGCCCCCAGAAGTGGATGAGCCCACACAGGGGAGCATGAGGAGAGTGGGTTCTCCTTCCTGAATGGGCTCTAGGGATCCATGCAATCCTGCAGTTGCCCACACAGTTGTGTTGTTTATGTCCTGAAACTTTTCCAAGAAGAAAGTCCCCATCATTTCTCAGCTTCTCAAGGAAATCTGACCTCAGGAAAAAACAGCTGTAGTATGAGAAGGAAAGCCCAACCTTGGAACCTTGAGAAACATCTCCAATTTAAAAGGCAGACATTCCCTGTAGCCAACGGGGAAAGAAAGGAAATTAAGTGAAGGTAGAGCCTGCCTGGAGGGTGGGGACAGGTGTGGAGCTGCTGGCCTGGTCAGAAGACAACCTGAAGTCAAGTGAGAGAGGAAGATCAAAGATCAGTGCCTGTGGATTTTTAAGAGTGCTGGCTTATCCGGAGGCTGAGGTAGGAAGATCGCTTGAGTCCAGGAGGTTGAGACTGGGTGAGTTTTGATCTACTACACTCCAGCCTGGGCAGCAGAACGAGACTATGTTTCTTTTTTTGTTTGTTTTTGTTTTTTTGAGACAGAGTCTCGCTCTGTCACCCAGGCTGGAGTGCAGTGGCGCGGTCTCGGCTCACTGCAACCTCTGCCTTCCGGGTTTAAGCGATTCTCTTGCCTTAGCCTCCCAAAAAGCTGGGATTACAGGTGCATGCCACCAGGCCCAGCTAATTTATTGGGCCAGGTGGCAGACATCTGTAATCCCAGCTACTCAGGAGGCTGAGGCAGGAGAATCGCTTGAACTTGAGAGGCAGATGTTGCAGTGAGCCAAGATCACGCCATTGCACTCCAGCCTGGGTGACAGAATGAGACTCCCATCTCAAAAAAAAAAAAAAAAAAAAAAAAGTGCTTCGGGGTTTTGGCAGCCTCAGTTTCCAGGCAGCAGAAGGTAGAGAAATGCTGGGGAGCTGAGGGACTGAAGCCCGGGAGGGGAGGTTATTATCTTTTAAGATAAAAGGAGGAGCAGATTAAGAGCCTAAAGAGGTCTGGGCTAACCCTTAAAGGATGGTAGTAGGAAAACAGCTTCCTGCCCGCAAATTGCAGGATGCTGAAGTTTATTCTTTAAGTTCTGCCAAAATCGAGTCCAAGGGTAGCCCTCTATCCCCTTTTTTCTTCAAAGAAATCCCCCACTTTCTGTGCTCTCCCCCACCTTGTTTTTCTATCAAAGTTTGTGGAATCTCGTCAACTGGGATTCAATTCTTTGAACAATTCTGGAGAAGCAAGTCTAGTTCTGGTGAGATCCAGGTTTTGCTGCTTGCTTCATTAATTCATTAATTAATTTATTTATTTTAGTAGAGACAAGCTCTCACTGTGTTGCCCAGGCTGGTCCCAAACTCCTGGGTTCAAGCAATCCTCCTGCCTTGGCCTCTCAAAGTGTTAGAATTACAGGCGTGAGCCACCATGCCCAGCCTTGCTTGATTTTTGAGGCAGGTCATGGAACCACAGAAACTCTTGGAAGATACCTTAAAAGGCATCTGTTTTTAATGACCCATCTGAAGCTCAGATGTCCATTTTAATACCCCTCTTCAGTGTGCTTCTATGTTTGAATCACTCCAGTTTTGGGGAGCTCACTACTGTTCCTAGTTCTTAATTTTTCTTGTTAAGTAGGGGAAATTCCTGTCTTTTCTCCCTAATGTTGTTAGAGAGATAAAATCCCCTTTAACAATATTAGTGATTGTTGAAGGGATACAAATCAGATGTTATATGTAAGAGTCTTTTTTTAATCTGTAAAGTGGTGATGCAGTGTGTCAGCGTTCAATGTAGGAAGCCAAGATCACGCTAGGTATTTTAAAAAGAAGAGGATTTACTACAGGGAATTAGGTATGTTTAAAAACTAATTGTAGAACTAAAGGAGCAAGAATGAAGGGGCCACCCACTCTTGAACTTAAAAATGTTGCCTAAAGACCGGAGTTCTGTCTAGGTCCTGCTGCTCAACACACAAAAAGCCAATGACTGAGATGGACAAGGATTGCCAAGGAAGAAGGCTTTAATTGGGTGCTGCAGCCAGGGAGATAGGAGCTTGGTGTCAAATCCATCTCCCTGACCTGCTAAAACTAGAGGTTTGCGTAGCAGGGAAGAAATGTAACAATGTGTAACATTTTGAGATACAGTCTTGCTCTGTCGCTCAGGCTGGAGTGCAGTGGCCCAAGTCTTGTCTTACTGCAACCGCTGTCTCCTGAGTTGAAGCAATTCTCTTTTTTTTTTTTTTTGAGACGGAGTCTCGCTCTGTCACCCGGGCTGGAGTGCAGTGGCTGGATCTCAGCTCACTGCAAGCTCTGCCTGCCGGGTTCATGCCATTCTCCTGCCTCAGCCTCCCGAGTCGCTGGGACTACAGGCGCCCGCCACCTCCCCCGGCTAGTTTTTTGTATTTTTTTTTCAGTAGAGACGGGGTTTCACCGTGTTAGCCAGGATGGTCTCGATCTCCTGACTTTGTGATCCGCCCGTCTCGGCCTCCCAAAGTGCTGGGATTACAGACTTGAGTCACCGCGCCCGGCCGAGTTGAAGCAATTCTCATGTCTCAGCCTCTGAAGTAGCTGGGATTACAGGCATGTGCCACCACACCCGGTTACTTTGTAAATTTTATATATTTTTTTGAGATGGAATCTCACTCTGTTGCCCAGGTTGGAGTGCAGTGGTGAGATCTCGGCTCACTACAACCTCTGTCTCCTGGGTTCAGACTCCTGGATTCAGTCCTTCCTCAGACTCCCGAGTAGCTGGAACTACAGGTGCATGCCACCACACCTGGCCAATTTTTGTATTTTTAGTAGAGACAAGCTTTCACCATATTGGCCAGGCTGGTCTGAAACTCTAGACCTCATGATCTGCCCACCTTGGCCTCCCAAAGTGCTGGGATTATAGGCATGAGCCACTGTGCCCGGCCTAATTTTTGTATTTTTAGTAAAGATGGGGTTTCGCCATGCTGACTAGGCTGGTCTCGAACTCCTGACCTCAAGTGATCCGCCCACCTTGGCCTCCCAAAGTGCTGGGATTACAGGTGCGAGCCACCACGCCTGGCCTATTTTTCTAAAAGGGTCTTTTTTTAAGTATTTGGTAGATACTAATATAGCCGTACCACCCTTTTGGCTTTTGACTAATCTGTCTTTATACTTAAAAGTATGCTTTTTATAAATGTGATGGAAATGGATCTTTCTTGCTTTTTAATCCAATCTGACAATCTTTGCCTTTTTGTGTTGTTTCATTTTTCTGTTTTGTTTTGTTTTGGGATGGGATCTTGTTCCATTGCCCAGGCTGGAGTGCAGTGATACTATCACAGCTCACTGTACCTTCAATGCCCTGGGCTCAGGTAATCCTCTCGCCTCAGCTTCCCACGTAGCTAGGACTACAGATATGCACCACCTGGCATGGATTTTTTTTTTTTTTTTAATCCTTTTTTTGCAGAGACACGGTCTTACTATGTTGTCCAGGCTGGTCTCAAACTCCTGGGCTCCAAGTGATCCTCCTGCCTTGGCCTCCCAAAGTGCTGGGATTACATGTGTGAGCCATTGTACCCAGCCAATCTTTGTCTTTTAATTGGATGCTTGGATCATTTACATTTAATGTAATTACTCATATGTTTGAGTTTAAGGCTATAAATTGTTGATCAGTTTCCATTTCATTCCCTTTTTTTCTATTATTATTAATTAATTAATTAATTTATTTATTTATTTTTTGAGATGGAGTCTCGCTCTGTCACCCAGACTGGAGTGCAGTGGCGTGATCTTGGCTCACTGCAGCCTCAAACTCCTGGGCTCAGGTGATCCTCCTGCCTCAGCCTCGTCAGTAACTGAAACCTGACTCATTTCCTCTTCTGTTCTTTGTTGTTACCTTTTTTTGAGGAGAGGGCTAATTGAAGATTTTTGATTGTCTTTATGTGTCTTTTTATTTCTTTTTAGTATTATTATTATTTTTCGAGACAGAGTCTTGCTCTGTCACCAGGTTGGAGTGCAGTGGCGTGATTTTGACTCACTGCAACCTCCGACTCTTGGGTTCAAGCAATTCTCCTGCCTCAGCCTCCCGAGTAGCTGGGATTACAGGTGCGTGCCACCACGCCTGGCTAATTTTTGTATTTTTAATAGAGATGGGGTTTCATTGTGTTGGCCAGGATGATCTCAATCTCCTGACGTCATGATCCACCCACCTTGGCCTCCCAAAGTGCTGGGATTACAGGTGTGAGCCACTGCACCCAGCCTTGCCATTTTATTTCTTAAGTTGTTCTAAGGATTACAGTATGTAGCACCTTGAAAAAGGGAGAAGCATCAAAACTTTTTTCATTAGTGATGGAAACCAATCACTAGGTAGGCGGCTCAATTTACTAGATACTGATTTAATCTTGAAATGATGAATTAAGTAACATGACATGAAAACTAATTTAAAAGCAATATTTTATGCTTTACAGAAATACACGGCTGAGGCCAGGTGCGGTGGCTCAAGCCTGTAATCCCAGCACTTTGGGAGGCCGAGGTGGGTGGATCACGAGGTCAGGAGATCGAGACCATCCTGGCTAACATGGTGAAACCCCGTCTCTACTGAAAATATAAAAAACTAGCCGGGCATCGTGGTGGGCGCCTGTAGTCCCAGCCACTCGGAGGCTGAGGTGGGAGAATGGCGTGAACCCGGGAGGTGGAGCTTGCAGTGAGCCGAGATCGCGCCACTGCACTGGGCGACACAACGACACAACAAGACTCCGTCTCAAAAAAAAAAAAAAAAGAAATACATGGCTGAGCACAGTGGCTCATGCCTATAATCCCAGCACTTTTTGGTTTTATGATTTAATCATCTTATTTATCTTACTATCTTAATTTTATGATTTAATTAATCATATAAACATTTATTTTCCTTTTGGACGTTTAGTGTAATTTTTAAAAATGATTATAAATACTCTACACTAGAGCCCTGGAAATAGGTCTACTACAATATACAACATGACATATGCATTCTAAAAATTACCACATTAAGCAGAACTGCACAATGAAACCACATATCTCATAGGGAAAATTTGGTTAAGGGCACAATATTCTAAAACTTTGTCAGTGACACATTTGAAAAAAGGAACTGAATGAAAATGATATTATAGTTTTATAAATGTTAAATGGTTAAGAAATACATAACTACTATGGTAAATTTGGCATTTTATTTGAAAAAGTCTTGAAATTACCTTGTGGAAATGGGTTTGGAGAGTTAGGCTTTTGAGCAGTTGGGAAGCAGCAGGAGGAGGGTTATCTGGAATTGGATGGAAAGTTGTCACATCACATGTGTTTGGTGTGACTCAGTGCACTTGTTGAGCTGAGTTGTGTGCATTTTGTGTATTACCAGGGAGCTCAATTCAGCTTGGTGCAGTTTTCTACCTGGTGTTTCTCAACAGACAGAAATGCACATCCTATTATGCCCAATTGTTCCTAATATATCCATCCTGTTGGAGCAATTTTGTGTTTTCAAAGTCAGTATAGAATAAATAGCTCAGAAACCTTGGACTTGCAGAGCTTCAGGAAGGCTGACCAAGCCTTGCTCCTGTTAGCTGTCTGACGGAGGGAGCTGGCCCCACTGACTTCCTTTGGACCACCTCCCAGAAAACTGGCACTGGAAGGGTCTTCTGCTCTTCTGACCCAACTGTGCTCGATTTCTTCTACCGTAATAAACAACTCCAGAGGCAGGAACTTCCTATCTTTGGAGGCAGCTCTACTTCGCCCTTAGGGAGCTCTGGTTTAATTCTTCTTCCTGCTGGCCTCTCAAGGCTGCAGTGACTTGCCTATATCCTGGGGAGGGATACAGCTATTTTTGTATAATGAAGTTAAAAGAGGCAGAGTGGAAGGTGGGCATGGTCTGTGGCTCCTGGCTCATAGGGTACCACAATGGGATCGATGTTTCTGTTTCTGATTGTAAGAATGCAATTTCTTTTGTAGTTCATAAGCATGATAACTGGGTTTTCATGCTTGTCTGTGAGATGTGCTTCCCTTCAATCTTGTCATGTTGTTGGTACATTACCCATCTGACATGGAAAAAAAAGGATCCCCAGTATTCACCCAAACCATAAACTGAAAATTGGGACATGCTGACAAAGGGGAAAAAATACCAGACCTTTTAGCACACTCCAATAGTTTTTAAGGATAATGGTCGGGCAGTTTGAAATTAGAACCATTGTGGGAAGTCTTTGGTTGGCAGCCAGCCAGAGAAAGTCTCACAGCTGCTGCTGAGGTTTCTGATGGACATAATGCCCGTTGCTCCAGGTCCTGCGTTGCCATTCTCAGATGGCTTATGGGCTGTCCATGGGGTTGTGAGAATCTGGGAGGTCACAGTCTAATTCTGGAGCTAGAAGGATCCTCAAGGCAGTGGCATTTCCACCTAACAAGTTATTTCCAGGAAACAGGTCCCGGAGCACAGGGTATCTTCCAAGGCCACACAACTAATCAGCTCACAGCAGGTACTGCCCCTGTGCTCTCCTAGCGTTTCTATTTCCCAGTGCCCAGTACACACTTGGCCTTTGGTAAATGATGAGAGCATGAATGAGTGGATATTGGGCTTTCCCCCAAAGATAATCTGCTGTGTTTGCAGAACAGTTCAACAAAGAGCTCATAGCTATGGATTTTAAACACAGTCTTATGATTTGATTATTTGAATCTCGGATTGGGGTTTTTTTGTTCTTTGAGAAGGAGTTTTGCTCTGACGCCCAGGCTGGAGTGTAGTGGCAGGATCTCAGTTCACTGCAACCTCTACCCCTCTGCCTCCAGGGTTCAAGCTATTCTCCTGCCTCAGCCTCCCAAGTAGTGGGATTACAGGCGCCTGCCACCACGCCCAGCATATTTTTGTATTTTTAGTAGAGATGGGGTTTTGCCATGTTGGTCAGGCTGGTCTTGAACTCCTGATCTCAGGCAATCCACCTGCCTCAGCCTCCCAAATGCTGGGATTACAGGCGTGAGCCACTATGCCTGGTTTCGGGTTGAGTTTTTATGCTGTATTTTGTTGTAATAAAATCAGTTTAAACTTTTTGTTCCCTTCCTTCTCTTAAACTCCCAAGCAGTTATTTTCCAGAAAGTTCTGCTCTATGCATGGATGATAGAATTTAACAGAAAGCAGGTTTTAAGACTGTACTATTTCACCATTAGTGTAGTTGGTGGAAGTTGCAGGTTGCTGAGTAAGGGGCATGAGGCCATTTAAATGAGGCACTTTATGCAAATCATTTTGCCTAGCAGCGGCTTCTGGCTGGAGGCTTTGAAAAGCATGAAGCTGTAAATTATTTCCTTATGATAGAGGGTGGGTAGGAATGAGGGTTGCCACGGATTGCAATTTTTCTTTTTTCCTTTTTTTTTTTTTTTTTGAGACAGAGTCTCGCTCTGTCGCCAGGCGAGTGCAGTGGTGCCACCTCTGCTTACTGCAATCTCCGCCTCTTAGGTTCAAGCGATTCTCCTGCCTCAGCCACCCAAGAAGCTAGGACTACAGGCGCCCGCCACCATGCCTAGCTAATTTTTTGTATTTTTAGTAGATACGGGGTTTCACCATGTTGGCCAGGATGATCTCGACCTCTTGACCTCATGATTCGCCTGCCTTGGCCTCCCCAAAGTGCTAGAATGACAGGTGTGAGCCACTGCGCCCGGCCGATTGCATATTTTTTGGAAGCAAGAGGTCCAGCAGGGCTGAGTCCCTGACTTCTTTTTTTTTTCTCTTTTCTTTCTAGAAGAGGGGTGTGGCAGATAGCTGGACCCAGTGCTTGAGAGGAGCACAAATGCTTATTTCATTTGCCCTTCATCATGGATTGCTTGAGGGTATTCTCTGATTATTAGAGAGAACTGGCAATGGCGGAGAGGTGGCTCTCGCTTGTAATCCCAATACTTTGGGAGGCCGAGGTGGATGAATTGCTTGAGCCCAAGAATTCGAGACCATCCTGGGCAACATAGTGAAACCCCATCTCTACAAAAAAATACAAACATTAGCCGGGCGTGGTGGCGTGCAGTTGTAGTCCCAGCTGCTCTGGAGGCTGAGGTGGGAGGATCACCTGAGGCTGGAAAGTTGAAGCTGCAGTGAGCCATGATACTGCAACCCAGCCTGAGTGACATGACAAAAAGACATGAACAAAAAAAAAAAAAAAAAAGAGAGAGAAAGCCCTCCACTTCTCTTCTTAGCATTTCATTCTCCTTTTTCATGTTTGTAAAACAATTAGGGAGTCCTGTGCATAGCTGATATTTAAGTTACCCCCAGATGCCAATAGCACTCACCAGTCTTTGTGAAAACACTACCCCTGCCTTTACTACCAAGGATGCACCTGGCCCCTGGGGCATGCAGTGATACTGCCCAGAAAAGAAACACTAGGACCGGGGACAGTGGCACACACCTTTAATCCCAGCACCTTGGGAGGCTGAGGCGGGCGAATCACCTGAGGTCAGGAATTCCAGACCGGCCTGGCCAACAGGGTGAAACCCCATCCCTACAAAAATACAAAAAAGCCCGTCATGATGGCGAGAGGCCGAAGCAGGAGAATCGCTTGAACCCGGGAGGCGGAGGTTGCAGCGAACTGACAACGCACCATTGCACTCCAGCCTGGGCAACAGAGCAAGACCTCGTCTCAAAAAAAAAAAGAAAGAAAAGAAAAGAAAACGAAACACTGGACCAGGTGCGGTGGCTCATGCCTGTAATCCCAGCACTTTGAGAGGCTGAGGAGGGTGGATCACCGGAGGTCAGGAGTTCGAGACCGACCTGGGCAAGATGGTGAAACCCCTGCCTCTACTGAAAATACAAAAGTTAGCCGGGCGTGGTGGCGTGCACCTGTAATCCCAGCTACTCGGGAGACTGAGGCAGGAGAATCGCTTGAACCCGGGAGGTGGAGGTTGCAGTGAGCCAAGATGCCACCGCACTCGAGCCTGGATGACAGAGCGAGAATCAGTTTCAAGGAAAAAAAAGATTTAGTACTTAAGCTACGCGAAGTATTTGATGGGAGGAAAAGGACAAACCTGCTTCCTACTGAGAATTAATTTAAACATATTTTTGATATGGATTTTTTAAGGCTTTTTTGTTCATATAGTTCAGAGGCAGTGTAGCAGAGAAGTTAAGAGCCAGTTCTAAGTGATGGGAAGCCTGAGTTCCAATATGTTCTCAGCCATTTACTGGTGGTGTGCTTTGATCAGTTACTTCATCTGTTGGTTGTTTAATTTGTACATCTGTAAAATGGGGTAATCCCTAGGATCTCCTTTATAGGATTTTGCACTTGGAACAGTGACTGGCCCACAGTTTGAGTTCATAAATGTTAGATGTTGTAGTTATGGGGAGAACTGTCACTCTTCCTTGGGATACTGATACCCAAATTGTGAGTTGTCAGTAAGCTTTCTTTGAAGTTTGCTCCACACCCTTTCCATTAAAATAAGTAATGTGTAGATCCAATATTTAACCATGATAAAATGGGTTAAAAAGGAGTCCATTAAAAGTATTGAGAAAAGATGGGTGACCTTTTAAAAAATCTAAAATGGCCAAGGTTTTTCTAGACACAAGATCCATAAACCAAATTAAAGAAAGAACTTAAATGACACACAGTGATTCGTAGAACAGAGATCCACTTGCCTTAATTTGCACAGTGTTCTTATAAATCAACAGAAAGGATACATAACAAAAATTTAAAAGGTTAGGGATCATTTAGGAAAAAATGCACATGCCAACAAACGTGAGAAAATGCTCAGTCTTACTTATAATTTAAGAACTACA
This sequence comes from Papio anubis, assembly GCF_008728515.1. NCBI lineage: Eukaryota > Metazoa > Chordata > Mammalia > Primates > Cercopithecidae > Papio > Papio anubis. The sequence goes on along the minus strand of NC_044980.1, from coordinate 73,185,599 downwards.
ATTCACCCAGGCACGGTGGCTCATGCCTGTAATACCAGCTAATCAGGAGGCTGAGGCATGATAATTGCTTGAACCCAAGAGGCAGAGGTTGTAGTGAGCCAAGATCATGCCACTGCACTCCAGCCTGGGCGACAGAGCAAGACTCTGTCTCAAAAACAAAACAAAACAAAAATTACAATTAAAAATGAGAGAGTTTTCATTGGCAAAGTTGAAAAGAAAGTTGAAAGAAAAACCTACTCTTCTGGATTTGTGTTTGTTCACTTATGGAGAATTTATTTTGTCATAATCTCTTTGAATAATAAATATGTTCTTGGGTCTAGCAATTCTTCTATTGTATTAGAAGTAAACTTGGAACATCTTAAACACTGATAATGAAGACTAATTTAAAATAAAAAGTTACTAGCCTTTCATACAATGAAATATCATGTTGCCGTTAAAAAGGATGAAATTAACAATGGAATATTATACAGCCTTAATAAAGAAGGAAAACTTGTCACATACTACAATGTGGGTGCACCTCAAGGACATTATGCTAAGTGAAATAAAAGTATATAATAAAAGTCACAAAAGGAGAAATACTGTATGATTCCACTCATATGAAGTGTCTAAAGTAGTCAAAATCATAGAAAATAGAAAGGTGGTTCCCTAGGGCCCAGGGGAGGTGGGAAGGAGAACTAGTGTTTAGTGGGTATAGTGTTTCAGTGCTGCACAATGAAAAAGTTATAGAAATCTGTTGCACAACAATGTGAATATACTTAACATTACTGAACTGTACACTTAAAAATGGTTAGGATGATACGTTTAATGTTATGTGTGTTTCACCATAGTAAAAAAAGAGTAAGTTAAATCTGTATGTACAGAGAGGAACAGGTAGCCAAGCTAACAGTGTTAGTTAAGTAGGGGTTATAAAAAGAGGAGGTTAAAGAACACTATGTCTATGATGAACCCAATTATGGTTTCTAATTTGAAAGGCACATATGTTTCCATGTATGTAGATACATATATACACAAGAATTCTGAGAGTTTTAAAGATACCCTAGAAGCTGCCACCAGTGGTTATGGCAGTAGAGTAATAATAGGAGGTTGGAGGATAGGGGATAATGTTGGGGGCATTTGTTTTTCATTCAACAATTTTAAAGCTTATTTTAGCAAACCTAAATGTGCGAAATTCATCATGCTTTATAATTGTATTTGCTAGCATTGTTTTCATTGTGATATCATCTCTGCCCTTTGTGGTGGTAGTGGTGGTAGTATGTGATGTGTTTAGAAGTAGGTTTGGAGATAACAGAGTTTAACCCATTTTTGCATTAGAAAGGAAACATCAATTTGGTTGCACAACTGGTATGAATATGTGGTGTAATTTTTATCAACATTGTTCACAATTTACATATGTAAATGTAGATTTTTCTTAAGTGTAGTGAGGTAAATGGAACTGGAAAAAAAAAGGGTATGCCAATCCTGAAAAAAATGGTGCTAAGATTAAACTGTCAGATCAGTCTTTGTCAAGTGCTCCAGCTGGCTGTGGATTATTAGGAAGTATTCAAAGGGCTGCTTTGGTACAAGACAGGAAAATTGCTGGAGAAATGACTGCTCTGGTGCTAAGATTCAGCCATTTCAAATGGGCAATCTCTTAAACGTAAAAGTTGGGGCCGGGCACGGTGACTCACGCCTGTAATCCCAGCACTTTGGGAGGCTGAGGCGGATGGATCCCAAGGTCAGGAGTTTGAGACTAGCCTGGCCCATATGGTGAAACCCTGTCTCTACTATAAATACAAAAATTAGCCGGGCATGGTGGCGGGCACCTGTAGTCCCAGCTACTCGGGAGGCTGAGACAGAAGCATCGCTTGAACCCGGGAGGCAGAGGTTGCAGTGAGCCGAGATCATGCCACTGCACGCCAGCCTGGGTGACAGAGCGAGACTCTGTCTCAAAAAAAAAAAAAAAAAAAAAGTAAAAATTGAGAGATCTATAAAATCCTTTCCGTAAACTTTACAAAGCATTTTATAGCAGACTAATAAGAAACACATGAAGCAATTTCAGCTCCTAAAGTCCTGGGAATTTGCCTTTGGGAATACTTTATTCCTATTTAAATTAACAAGCGTTCCAAAAAAAAAGTCCTAGTTTTATTTTTATTCTTAAAGTGACATTGGAGAGATGTCCACACTTTTACTTCTCCAATGAGCAGAGATGTCCAACCAAGTGATTTTAAAATTATTATTTGAGGTTTTTTTTAAACTTATCCTAAAATGGCTATTAGGTTATTTTTAACTAAAGAAATTATTATTATTATTATTATTTGAGATGGAGTTTTGCTTTTGTTGCCCAGGCTGGAGTACGATGGTGTGATCTTGGCTCACTGCAACCTTCACCTCCTGGGTTCAAGCGATTCTCCTGCCTCAGCCTCCCGAGTAGCTGGGATTACAGGCATGCGCCACCACGCCCCCTGCTAATTTTTTGTATTTTTAGTAGAGGTAGGGTTTCTCCATGTTGGTCAGGCTGGTCTCGAACTCCCGACCTCAGATGATCCGCCCGCCTTGGTCTCCCAAAGTGCTGGGATTACGGGCTTGAGCCACTGTGCCCGGCCTTAAAGAAATTATTGATAAAGTAAAAAGTAGTTTCACATAGCATACAGCCCAGTCATTTGAAGTGTGCAATTCAGTGGTTTTATAGTATATGTGCAGAGTTGTGGAACCATCATGACAACTTAGTTTTTGTCACCTCTATGCTTATTAGCAGTCACTCCCAGTTCCCTCCCAGACTCCCTCAGAGTCTTGGCAATTGTTAATCTACTCACTGTCTCTATGGACTTTCGTAGACATTTCCTATTAATGAAACCATATAATGTATAGTCTTTAGGACTACTTCTTTAACTTAGTATGTTCTCAAGGTTCATCCATGTTATAGCATGTGTCAGTACTTCTTTTTTGTTGTTGTTGTTGTTTTTTTGAGACGGAGTCTCACTCTGTCGCCAGGCTGGAGTGCGGTGGCACAATCTTGGCTCACCACAACCTCTGCCTCTCCGGTTCAAGCGATTCCCCTGCCTTAGCCTCCTGAGTAGCTGGGACTACAGGCGTGTGCCATCATGCCCAGCCAATTTTCATAGTTTTAGTAGAGATGGGGTTTCACTATATTGGCCAGGCTGGTCTCAAACTCCTGACCTCGTGATCTGCCCACCTTGACCTCCCAAAGTGCTGGGATTACAGGTGTGAGCCACTGTGCCCCGCCAGGTACTTCATTCCTTTTACCACACTTTACTTAAACCCGTTTCTCAGCTGATGATCGTTTGTTTCCACTTTTTTTTTTTGAGATAGTCTCGCTCTGTTGCTCAGGCTGGAGTGCAGTGGTGCGATCTTGGCTCAATGCAAGCTCCGCCTCCCGGGTTGACGCCATTCTCCTGCCTCAGCCTCCCGAGTAGCTGGGACAGGTGCCCGCCAGCGCACCTGGCTAATTTTTTTTTTTTTTTGGTATTTTTAGTAGAGACTGGGTTTTATGGTATTAGCCAGGATGGTCTCGATTTCCTGACCTCGTGATCTGCCCGCCTCGGCCTCCCAAAGTGCTGGGATTACAGGCATGAGCCACCTTGCCTGGCCGTTTTTGTTTTTTGTTTTTTTTTTAAAGATGGAGTCTTAGTCTGTTTCTCAAGCTGGAGTGTGGTGGCACAGTCATGGCTCACTATAGCCCTGAACTCTCAGGTTGAAGTGATCCCCCTGTCTCAGCCTCTCATGTAGCTGGGACCACAGGTGCGTGCCATCGCACTTGGCTCACTTTTTGATATTTTATAGAGATGGGATCTCACTATGTTGCCCAGGCTGGTCTCCAACTCTTGGGCTCAGGTAATCCTCCCATCTTGGCCTCCCAAAGTGCTGGGATTACTGGCATGAGCCACAGCACCTGGCCATTCTTAATGAGTTAATTTTTATCTGTGATATAGGGAAAGGGTCCAACTTCATTGTTTTGCATTTGAATATCCAGTTCCACCAACATTTGTTGAAAAGACTGTTCTTTCCCAGTTGAATTATCTTGGCAGAATTAGTTGACTGTCAGTGTTAAGGTTTATTTCTGGGCTTTCAATTCTATTGATTTTTTTTAATTTGACTGTATGTTGGAAGAATTATTCATCTGGAATTTAGGCCTACTGGGGCTGGTGGTCATGACGCTGGAGGTTGTGTTTTGGGAACTGGTGACCAGTCATTCTTAGATGGTTGACTCATCTTTTTTGTGACCATGAGATTTAAATATTTACAGAGATTTAAGTGTAAGTAACAAAGGCCTGCAGTAGATGCTGTTACAGGCATGAGAAATGATTTTGTTTATACAGATCACAAATTATAAATACAGTGGCAGTGGTCACTGGAGCCATCCATATATCACAGTTAAACTGTTCTCCTGAGTAATGGAGTTGTCAGCACTGAAGTACACTTCCTTGCCATATGGCGCAGTAGCCGGTTCTTTATTTAATATTTTCATTTACTAAGCAATAACTTAATTGGAAAATGAATTTTGATTGAGTTTTCTATAGTTACTGTTTTTTAAAAGTACTATTCCCTTTTTCTCTTTTCCACTTTCAATTTGGTGAGGTAGTTAAAAATACTGGCTTTGAAATTACCTGGGACTGTTGCAGTGGCTCACACCTGTAATCCTACCACATGGGAGACTGAGGTGGGAGGATTGCTTGAAGCCAGGAGTTCGAGACCAGCCTGGGCAAAACCCAATCTCTACAAAAAATACAAATAGTAGCCAGCTTGGAAGTGTGCGCCTGTAGTTCCAGCTACTTGGGAGGCTGAGGAGGGAGGATTGCTTGAGCCCAAGATGTCGAGGCTGCAGTGAGCTGTGATCGTGCCACTGTACTCCATCCACCAAGAAGCTGTGACCTTAGGCAATTTATTTCCTAGAGTTCAAGTTTCCCAACTGCTACAGAGGAGAAAAATAATAACAACAGTAATACCTGACAGATTGGGAGAGATTGTGCTGGTGTCACAGAGTCTGTGACAGCACTTGGAAGGGAGTGTGCTGCATAAATGAGAATGGCTGCCGTTGTTGCACTATTATTTGTTTTACATGGTTATAAAACTTCCCGCAAGCCCCCTTTGAAAAGGCAAATCAGTAGTTGGCAAACAAATTCAAAGAGCCATAATTTCTTCCCTTCCTTCCTTCCTTCCTTCCTTCCTTCCTTCCTTTCCTTCCTTCCTTTCCTTCCTTTCCTTCCTTTCCTTCCTTTCCTTCTTTCCTTCTTTCTTTCTTTCTTCTTTCGTGCCTGCCTGCCTGCCTGCCTGCCTTCCTTCTTTCTTTCTTTCGACAGTCTTGCTCTGGAATGCAGTGGCGGGATTGTGGCTCACTGCAACCTCTCCCTCCTGGGTTCAGATGATTCTCCTATCTAAGCCTCCTGAGTAGCTGGTGCGTGCCACCATACCTAATTTTGTTGTATTTTTACTAGAGACAGGGTTTCACCATGTTGACCAGGCTGGTTTTGAACGCCTGACTTCGAGTGATCTGCCTGCCTCAGCCTCCCAAAGTGTTGGGATTGCAGGTATGAGCCACTGTGCCCGGCCAGTAGCTTTTTGGTCAGGTGTGAGGTTTGAGTGATGGAGTTGGGGATGCTAGAGCTGCAAGTTCCTGGAGCAGGCTGAGCCTCCAAGAGGGAGCGAGTCCCTTGGGTTCCTTCTGCCCTGGGAATTTCCTGAGCAGTGGGAGGAGAACTGGCAACTAGGTAAATCTCCCAGAATTTGAGGAAATGAGATGCTGCTACTTTGGAGTGACTAGGTTTAGATCCCAGCCCTGTAAACCTCTGGCCTTCCTTTTCAAGGACACTAAGAATAATATTGACAATTAACGTTCTAAGTGCCTTGAAAACATTCTCAGTCTTAATAATCCTATGATGTAAGAACTACTGTTGTGTCTGTTTGTATGAGGCAGCAGAGGCACAGAGCATTTAAGTAGCCTTGTACTGAATGAAATGAGCATGTATACAAGCTAACATTAAACACGTATGGGCCAGGCACATGTGCTGAGCACTTTACATGGGTGATTTCATGTAATCTTTATAGATGTTCATCATTATAACATTATATGGCTGAACAGGTCTGTGTTTTGTTTTTTCCTTTTCTTTTTAATTAGTTCCTGTAAGCGGAATGTCTGTGTTTTTGTATTGCTTCACTGGCCAAGAGATTTCTCCCTACGTTAGAGAGCAAGTTTCTGTTGTTTACTTTTACCCTTTCCTAGTGTTGACTTAAACAATGAATGTTCAATGTAGGCGAGTTCAAATTCTAGTTTGTTTATATTGATCACTTTTAGTTACTCAATAACTTTAAAAGTTGGTTGCAAAACTATTTCGTTTTTTGCAGCCTCTGAAAAGAGGATTCTGAGATGTTAAAGTAGCGCAAAAAAAAAAAAAAAAAAGTATGTAAGTATGTAAAATGCCAGGCATGGTGGCTCACCCCTGCAATCCCAGCACTTTGGGAGGCTGAGGCAGGTGGATCACTTGAGGTCAGCAGTTAGAGACCAGCCTGGCCAACATGGTGAAACTGCATCTCTACTAAAAATACAAAAATTAGCCGGGCATGGTGGCGTGCACCTGTAATCCTAGCTACTGGGGAGGCTGAGGCACAAGAATCGCTTGAGCTCAGGAGGCGGAGGTTGCAGTGAGCCGAGATCGCACCACTGCACTCCAGCCTAGGCAACTCCATCTCAAAAACAAAAAAGTATGTAAAATATTGGTGGTATTTTGAGAAAAAGGACATTTTCTGAATTTATCACTAAATTTGTTTTAAACCTAAATATAGTTTTTGTTTTCCACCTTTTTCTTTTGTTCTTGTTTCTTGTTATAGTTAACTTTGAAGAGTTTGGAATGATCTTTTCATTTATATTAGAGTGTGAGGTATTCTAATGCTATCAACAAGAAAAAAACATGAATTACGTGGGAAATTTTAGACATGGACATTTTGTGCAGGCAACTTAAAATTTTTATCTTGGCTGGGGATGGTGGTTCATGTCTGTAATCCCAGTGCTTTGGGATTGAGGCTAGGAGTTTAAGACCAGCCTGGGGAGTATAGCAAACAAAAAATAAAATAAAACAACTAGCAGGGCATGGTGGCATGTACCTGTAGTCCTAAGTACTTGGAAGGCTGAGGCAGGAGAATCATTTGAGGCAAGGAGTTCAAGGCTCCAAAGAGCTATGGTTGCACCATTGCGCTTCAGTGTGGGCAACAGAATGAGACCCTTTCTTAAACAAAAATAAAAATTCTTAATAGTGTAAAGAGAAAGGCAACGATGAAAGATTTGGATTGTGATTCAAATTTTATACACACTACAAGTGCCAAACTCAGTTTTCACTGTTTTATGCCAAGTGTCTATACATTTTTTCCTTCCTTCCTTCCCCCCCTCCCCTCCTCCCTCCCTCTCTCCCTCTTTTCCCTCCTTCCCTCCCTCCCTCACTGTGCTGCCCAGGCTGGAGTGTGGTGCCGAGATCATAGCTCACTGTAGCCTTCTTGACCTCACAGGGTCAGGTGATCCTCCCATCTCAGTCTCCTGGGTAGCTGAGGCTACAGGTGCATGCTACCATGCCTGGCTATTTTTTTTTTTTTTTCGTGTTATTTGTAGAGATGGGGTTTTGCCATGTTGCCCAGGCTGGTCTCGAACTCTTGGGCTCAAGTGATCACCCACCTTGGCCTCTCAAAGTGCTGGGATTACAGATGTGAGCCACCATGCCGGCCAACTGTCTGTACTTTTAACCAAAGTCCAGAATAATTGCTAGAAACTTTTAAACCTTCTTACTCTGTGTAAACACAGTCTTTTTCTTTTTTGTAAGTCAGAGTCTCACTCTGTTGTCCATGTTGCAGTGCAGTGGCACTATCTTGGCTCACTGCAACCTCTGCTTTCCGGGTTCAAGTGATTCTCATGCCTCAGCCTCCTGAGTAGCTGGGACCACAGGTGTTCGCCCCCACCCTGGCTAGTTTTTGAATTTGTAACTTTCAAATGATTGACTGCAAAAATCAGATAGTCAATCTAAAAATAAACATCTACACATGCGAATTTTTTTTTTTTTTATTTTTTATTTTTAGTAGAGACGGGGTTTCACCATATTGTCCAGGCTGGTCTCAAACTCCTGGCCTCAAGTGATCCACCTGCCTGGGCCTCCCGAAGTGCTGGGATTATAGGCGTGAGCCACTGCTCCCGGCTGTAAACACAGTTTTATTATGAGGTGTGCTGTGACTCTCTAGAGACAGCTCTGCTCTAGAGACGGCACCATAGCAGCACAGGAAAGAGTTTAGGGCCTGGCTGACTGAGTTCCTATGTCGACCTTAGGAGAGACCTCAGTTTTCTCATTTGTGAGAAAAACGGAATTCTATTTTCCTTTTTCTCTCTTTTCTTCCTTTATGTTTTCTCTACTTATTTTGTCTTTTCCTCATTTTTCTGTCAGTATAGCTTATAAAATTTTTTCTGATTATAAAAGTAGGCCATAGGCCAGGCGTGGTGGCTCATGCCTGTAATTCCAGCACTTTGGGAGGCCGAGGCGGGTGGATCACCTTAGGTCAGAAGTTCGAGACCAGCCTGGCCAACATAGTGAAACCCTGTCCCTACTAAAAATACAAAAATTAGCCGGGCATGGTGGAGGGGGCTCCTATAATCCCAGCTACTCGGGAGGCTGAGACAGGAGAATTGTTTGAACCTGGGAGGTGGAATTGCAGTGAGCTGAGATCACGCCACTGCACTCCAGCCCTGGGCAACGGAGCCAGACTCCATCTCAAAAAAAGAAAAAGTAGGGCATATTATGCCAAAAATTCAAGTAATAATCCTGTCTTATTTGTGAAAATATGGCAGTATGAGTATTTACTTTGTGGGATTGTTGGAGGATGAAATGAATCCATGCTAAGAACTGAGGACCTTACCTGGCACCTAGAAAATGCACAATGCAATTTCCTATTATTTAAAAAAATTATTATTAGTATCACTGCAACAAATTGCAAGAAGAATGAAGAATGGCTTTTGGAACAGTGGTGGGATGCCCAAGGCTGTGCTGGGTTCTCACAGCAAGCGTTGGGAATGGCACATCTAAAGGTCAGGACTAGCCCTCAGGAGGGGCAGGTGAGGGAGATGCAGCATCCAGTGGACTCTTCTGACTGCTGTGGGTGCATGCACCTGCTTTAGGGTCTCTCTTGAATTTATGTTTCTCTACGGGAGTAGGTGGAGGAGGGGTCAAAACAGTATATTCCAGATATCCTGAGATCTGGCAAAGGAAAACTGGTTTTAGAACCCTGTTGGGCTTTGGAATCAGAGATTAGGATTCTGGTTTATCCCAAAGTGGCTTCTGGAAAGTTGGTTAACCTCTGAGACTCAGGTTTCCTCATCTGTCAAATGGAGATTGTGATACTTCTATCAAAGGGTTATTTTTGGCCGGGTGCAGTGGCTCATGCCTGTAACATGGCAAAACCCCATCTCTACTAAAAAATACACAAAATTAGCCTGGCGTCATGGTGTGTACCTGTACTCCAGCTACTTGGGAGTCTGAGGCACGAGAATTGCTTGAACTGGGAGTTGGAGGTTGTAGTGAGCTGAGATCGGGCCACTGCCCTCCAGCCTGGGGGAACAGAGCCAGACTCTCAAACAAAAGGTAGGGGGGTGTTTTGTTTTGTTTTTTTTCCTTTAGGGCAATTAAATGAAAGGTCTTGAAAGCACCTTAGAGTAGTGCCTTGATACATAGGAAGTACTTAAAAAATGGTAGGTAACTATTACTTATAATGAGTGCTGGGTTAGAAGGATCTCCTTGGTTACCGAAGACACTCCCATCTTGAATTTTGGTGTTTTGATGGAGGCACAGGATATATTTCTCTGCCTCCTTAAATTGTTGAACGTGCTGCAAAGTTTGACACTTTGAAATAGAACTGGGGCTCTGGGACTTGGTTCTGTCTTTAGGGCTTTGTTCGCTGCCCTTGCGTATGCACACGTGTGCATGGTGAGTGCATTTTACACAGGTGCATGGGATAACCCTACTCTTTCAAGGCAGTATGGAAGCAGCAAAGCTTGCTGTCTTTGTCTTTTTGGGTGTTGCTGGTCTCCTCTGTCAGCACCATCAAGGCTTTGCTGCTCATTGCGCTCACCCAGCAGGGTGCTATTAGAAAGGAGGAGAATGAGTTCCGAAAATAAGGTAACTTATCCAGGCTTCACATTTGTCTCTATGTTGGGAATAATGCTACTCTCCCTGCCTGCCTTGTGGAGTGGTTATAAGGATAGAATGAGAGGAAGGTTGTGAAGGCGTGATCAAGGTGTTACACCAATCATTAAACATAAAGTATTGCAGAGAAATGGACTTCAGAGTCACCTGACTGAGGCAGAAATTCCAGTTCTATTTACTAGGTATGTCTGTGTTATTTGATACACTTTCTCATTATAATAGAGGTAGATGATAACAACGTAGGGCTGTGATAAACATTAAATTCTGTAACATATATAAAGAAACTAGTGAAGTATATGTTGCACAAAACAGGTACTCAAAAAGTTGTGTTTGGGTCTGTCAGGAGTTTGAGACCAGCCTGGGCAACATGGTGACACCCAGTCTCTACTAAAAATACAGATGTTAGCTGGGTGTGGCGTTGCGCCCCTGTAATCTCAGCTAATTGGGAGGCCGAGTCAAGAGAATTGCTTGAACCCGGGAGGCAGAGGTTGCAGTGAGCCGAGATCACGCCATTGTACTCCAGCCTGGGCAACAAGAGCAAAACTTCATCTCAAACACACACACACACACACACACACACACACACAAAGATCACCGCCAAAACTTCTGGTTTGGATCTGGTGAGGTCACAATTTTGGATTTGGTCCCCATGTGGTCCAGTTTTGCTCTTATGGAGTAAATCTCTGTTTCAGAGGCCACCATATCACATTTCCCGAGTCTCCTTGTAGACACCTAACTTATCAGTGATGAAGTGAGGTAATAACAGGAGATAATGATTCAGCAAAGCTTTGTCCGGTCACTGAGAAATTACCCTGAAACAGTGGCCCATCCACACTTGCCAAGTGGGGGTGATTCTTCTTCAGGGAGCACAGCGCAGCAGATTTTCCTCTAGGTCCTCTGTGTGTGTTCCTCAGGGTCTGGAAAGTGCTTACCCCAGAGAGTGAGCTTGGGACCATTTGTATTAAAGCTATTATTATTATTATTTGAGACAAAGTCTCACTTTGTCACCCAGGCTAGAGTGTGGTGGTGTGATCACACCTCACTGCAGCCTCCACCTCCTGTGTTTAAGTGATTCTCCTTGCCTCAGCCTCTCAAGTAGCTGGGACTGCAGATGGGCACCACCACGCCTAGCTCATTAAAAATTTTTTTTGGTAGAGCTGATGTCTCCCTGTGTCACCCAGAGTGGTCTCGAACTCCTGGGCTCAAGAGACCCACCTTAGCCTCCCTAAGTGCTGGGATTGTAGGCTTGAACCACCGTGTCTGGCCATTAAAGGTAGCCTCAAAACTCATTTTATAGTATTTATTTTCTTTTGATGTTCGTTGATTTTTTTTTTTTTTTTTTGCCAAAGTTGTCTTGCTTTTTAATGTAGACCAATGGAATGCATTTTACAGACAACGAAACATATCCTGTATGGTGGGTAGCAAATTAAATAGGCTTTTTACTTTTTTTCTACTCTTTAATTCTTTACCTATTAAAATATTGCAGTTTTCTGTTCATTTAAAAAACTTAGGAAATTCATGCTTAATGTTAAACCTTGAAAACATAGACAAAGTAAACGAAGGCCATCTAACATCCCATAATCCTGGTTAATAGTTTTGTGTATTCATCTTTCCCAAGGATGTGTCCGTTAGCATTTTTTCCAGGTTGAATTACAGACACCTTTTTCAGAGACTGCATACTACTCTCTCGTGATTCCCTTACCTGTTATGGTGAAGTCATGTGTGATCTCACTGGAAACTTGCTTTCGTTATTTGCCATCACCAAAGGGCCCTTCTGAGTGAAGAGCTAGGGCAGCTGGCTGGTGGGTGTGCGGCGTGTTATCATCACTTGAACACAGGATTGTTAGTTAAAGGTGTCTGCTGTCGGCTGATGTCAGATGATCCCCTGGGGAGGTTTTGTTTTTGTTTTTGTTTTTAAACCCTGTAGGCTCCAGTTCTGCTTCAGCAGGTCTGGGATGGAGCCTGAGACTCCCCGTGATGCCCAGGCAGCTGTTCCTGAGTCCCCTTTGGAGTGCCATTGAGCCAAGGTCCCTAGCATGGCTGAGTGCTCTCTGCTCCTGGAGTGAGGCAGTCTCTGCTTTTGTTCTGCTCAGGGCTGACCTGTTTTGGGGGGCTTTCTCCACTTCCTGGCTCTTTTCCCTCATCTACACTGCTCAAGACCCCATTTCTTCCCTGCTGTCTCATGCTCACATCCACACTCCTCCCAAACCTCTGCTGCTGTCACTCCAGCAGGCTCCTCCATCTCCCCAGGCCACCCCTCCTCCCGCCACCCCTCCTCCCGCCACCACTCCCACCACCACATCAGAGTCCTTTTTTTTTTTCAGTTACTACTTGATTGCCCCCCTCGCCGCTTCACCCCTCAGGCTCCTGTCTGGGAGCCCTCAGATTCCTTTCTCTGCATGGAGAGCAGAGACTCCCACCTCAGAGGCACCATCAGTCAGGTGTGTCCTGGCCCCAAACTGGCTCTCCACTTGGGGCTCCCTGAGTGTTGAGGCCTTGGATTTCCTTGCAGGGGAAGGAAGGAAGGGTGAGAAAGATCCAGAATCTTCAAAGGAGCCTTCTTTGCCCAGTCCAACATCCACTCCACCCAGCTGACTGGAGAAATAAATGCTAGGTTTGACTGAACAAATAACAGTAATTAAGATCTGTTTCCTGAACAGCCTCCCCCTTCGGCCTGTTTACTCTGCAGCCCAATAACAATTCGTTCAGTCAGCCTGGCATTGAGGTCCATTGTGTTTGATTTTGATGCCGGGGTGCTGGTCTTCACAATCTAGGGCTGATAGAAGACTTCTGCCTTGTAATTTTAAAAAGTAGAGGGAACACCACTGCCAACATGAACAAGTTACTTGTTTCTATCTCTCTCTTTTTTTTTTTTGAGACAGTTGCGCCCTGTCGCTCAGGCTGAAGTGTAGTGACGGTATCTGGGCTTACTGCAACCTCCGCCTCTCGAGTTCAAGCAATTCTCCTGCCTTGCCCTCCCGAGTAGCTGGGATTACAGGCACATGCCACCATACTGAGCTAGTTTTTTTGTGATTTTAGTATAGACAGGGTTTGGCCATGTTGGCCGGGCTGGTCTTAAACTCCTGACCTCAGGTGATCCGCCGGCCTTGGCCTCCAAAGTGCTGGGATTACAGGCGTGAACCACCGCGCCTGGTCTGTGACTTGCTGCTATCTCTGTACTCCCATATTTGGTTGTGCAGCCAATACTCTGAATGAAAAAACAAAAAGGTAAAGGTTGGTGGGTGGTGATGTAAGGTTATTTTCATTTCTGTTGATGATAGAAGAAATAAGTATGATAAGCACCTTCATTTGGCCCTGGTTCCTCTTGCAAATGTATTTTAAGAACATAAATAGGAGTTTCTCAAGCTGGGGGTGAGGGGGTAATTGCATGACAGTTCTCTGCCAGGTGGTGCCATCGAGGCAGCTGGTACTTGAATGCAGGCATCCTCACAAAGGCTGTCTAGGGCTTTGTGCCAGCTTGCCTTGGAATGAGGAACTGTTTCAGAAGTGGGTGGAGGGGTGCTGATAAAACCCACTGGGCGTCTGGCAGTGCTTACTTGAAAAGGCAATGAGCAGTGGCTATTTGTTTGGGGGAAAGGCACACACCTATTCATTCCTTCCACTTCAAGCTATAAGTGGAAGAAGAAGATGAATTTCAAGGATGAAAAGAGGGCAGAGCTGGGAAGAAGGTTTCCTGAAGTCGGAGGGATGATGAAGGCTAAAGCTAACTGTGAGAAAAAGTGTTTTCTCAGCTGTCGAAAACAGTGCAGCTGCTACTCCAAGAAAAAAGCTGGTAAACCAGAACTTTCATGTCACCACCAGGCATCCAGAACACAGGGTGGGTTAGAGGAGTGAGGGTGACCCTGTAGGAGGGATGCGTGTCCTGAGAGGTTAGTGTGGGCCTCTGCCTCCCTTTCCCCTTCCCCGATTCTGCCTCTGAGCACTGGTACTATCCTGGTACAGCTGTGGTTTTCCAAACCAGAGGCCTGTTTTCTGACGTTTCATTTTCTGATTTATGTATTTATGTGAAAAATGTTAGAAAGGCTTGAAATAATCATCTTGTATTGAACACTGTGAATCCTAAAGAACAGGATTTTATGGGATCTAGGGTAGGTGAAGTGTGCAAGTTTTTCCTTGTACAGAGCCCTTGTTGCTAGACTAACCACCTTGAAAGAGAAACATCTTGTTACAGGGCAGTGCAGTGAGTCAGAGGTGTTCTTTTGAGTAGTGAGCCCTTTCTGTGATGTGGTTTGTCGGGAGAGCGGCCAGTGGTTGAATCTGCGTGTGGGGTGATTTAGTCGGCTGCTTCCAGAAGCGGGGGAAGGGAGGTAGATCGGGGTGGGCATTACCATAGCACAGCCTGTAGCTGTTCAAGAGCACCAGACTTTTTTTTTTTTTTTTAAGACGGAGTCTTGCTCTGTAACCAGACTGGAGTGCAGTGGCGTGATCTCGGCTCATTGCAACCTCTGACTCCCTGGTTCAAGTGATTCTTCTGCCTCAGCCTCCCAAGTAGCTGGGATTACAGGCACGTGCCACTATGCCCAGCTAATATATTATATATACATATATATATGTGTGTGTGTGTATATATATATATATATTTTTTTTTTTTGAGATGGAGTTTCACTCTTGTTACCCAGGCTAGAGTGCAATGGCGTGATCTCAGCTCACTGCAACCTCTGCCTCCCGGGTTCAAGCGATTCTCCTGCCTCAGCCTCTCGAGTAGATGGGATTACAGGCATTTGCCATCATGCCCGGCTAATTTTGTATTTTTAGTAGAGATGGGGTTTCTCCATATTGGTCAGGCTGGTCTCAAACTCCTGACCTCAGGTGATCTGCCCACCTTCACCTCCCAAAGTGCTGGGATTGCAGGCGTGAGCCACTGTGTCCAGCCAAGGGCACCAGTTTTTTGGCCACCCCAGGGTTAATGCAACATGTGCCGGCTTTTCATTTTAACTGTCATGATGGATACTTTTCAAAATGTATTAGACTCTGAGAGACCTAACTGCCTTCTTACTAGGATCAGCAGAGCATTTTTTTGTTTGTTTGTTTGTTTTTGAGATGGAGTAGAGTGTTTTTTAAAGCTACTAACGATGACTTCATTTACTTGTCTCAAGTGTCTGTTAGTATATTGCACAGTAGATACAGAAGTGTGGAACCCAGAGGATGAGTTACTAGCTCCTTCCTCTTCCAGACTGCTGAGTTGTTTGCACTGATGTGTTTTTTGATGCAGCACTGATGCTTGTCACTAGATTTGTCCTTGAGCCAAATCACCTAACCTTTCTGGGCCTCAGTTTTCACATCAGGAAAATACAAGGACTGGACTAGATCAGTGCAGGTTTTGGAACGTAGCCGGTTTAGGTGGAATTTTCTGGATGCCGAGTTTGATTTTAAAAAATCCACTAAAATATGAGCTTCCTGAGAGCAGGGACTATACTGCCAACTCCTAGAACCGGTACCCAGTCACTAGTAAGCATTTAATAAATACTGTATGAATATATAACTACCTGTGTGGTATTATAATGCATCTGCATGTGTTACATATTGTGCAAAGAATTTCGTTTGGTGGGGAAAGAAGTGCACTCGCCGCTAAACCCTTGAAGCTTCTGGGGCACTTGAGTTCTAAGGTCCTCTGCACTCCAGCTCTCTGAGAGCAGTGAAATGAGCTCCTTTCTGTTTCCATCCCAGAGCATACGGGCATCTAGCTGGCACCGGGGCCCGTCACCAGCCTAGAAAGCACTCTGTGGCTTGGCAGCGTTTGGGGATTGGGCTGGCACATAGCACCTCTTGGAAGGGGCTTGGCAGGTTTCTCCCTTGCAGCATAATCTCCATGACACAATGAGGCAAATTTTGGGTTTAGTGTTTCACTGACTGCCGGTTGATAAGCTACTATTTATAAAGTAGAACAAGCAAGGTTTCTGCCCACCTTCTTTTTTGCTGAGACTATTTAAAACTGACTTTATTTTATAAATTAAAAATAAAACTTTTAAATAAACTTATTTTAAAAGTAAAACTTTGTAAAATAAAAATATCAAAATAAATATTAAAATTAAAAATTAAGAATTAAAAAGTAAAAATCAAACTTACTTTATAAATTAAATAAAACTAGTTTTTACTGTATTTTATTTTATTTGTGTTTTTAGAGACAGAGTCTCACTCTGTTGCCCTGGCTGAAGTGCAGTGATGCAATCTCAGCTCTATGTAACCTCGATCTTCTGGGCTCAATTTATCCTCCTACCTCAGCCTTCCAAGTAGCCAGGACTACAGGCTTGTGTCACCATGCCTGGCTAATTTTTGTATTTTTTTGTAGAGACAGTGTCTCACTATGTTACCCAGGCTCGTCTCAAACTCCTGGACTCAAGTGATCGACACACCTCGGCCTCCCAAAGTGCTGGGATTACAGGCGGGAGCCACTGTGCCCAGCCCTAAAACTAATTTTAAAAAAATATTTAAAACCCAATAAGTACTTTTGTTTTCTCCCATTCTCCTACACTTCTCTGTTTTGAGTTTCAAGGTTACATTTTCTTATACCTTTTTCTTCTAGAACTTACTTACACCTTTTTCAGCCCTGTTCTGCCACAGGGATTTGTTGCTTCAGTGGGTGCCAATGAATGTTCCAACAGCTCTTGATTTTTCCTCAGTGGAAATGAAGGTGTAAAGACGGCTTTAGCTTTCCAGCAAGTGTTCTCACACACATAAGTTGCCAGCATGCTCTCCTGTGTTCAGACTGAAGGTGGTGAACCCCGACAGTCTGACTGTGGAGATGTCTCTTGCTCTTCACCTCTAACTCAGTGCTCTTAACTGGGGAGCCATTGTCTGGAGACGTTTCTGATCATCACGCCTTGCAGGGGAGAGGGAGAGTTGAGCAACTGGCATCTAGTGGGTAGAGGCAGGGAGGGACGCTGCTGAACATTAGCATCCAGTGTACAGGACAGCCCCCCAAGAGAAAGAATTTTCTGGCCCCTAGTTAATAGTGTTGAGTCATAGAAACCTTGCTCTGAAGGATCTGCTCCTCAGGAACGTTTGTTTTCTGTTGAGCTGTCAGAAGGGATGTTGATTACCCTTCAACCTCAAACCTTATAGATCTCACCAACCTGCTAAAATGTATTAAGTGTGATATGATATTTTTTATTTTAAGGTAGAGGTAATGATTTTAAGGTAAGGTAACGATTCAAATAATCCCACTGCTGTCTGAGAACAGAGGACTTGATAAACATTCTTCTGGTGCTGAAAGTAACCCTAACCTCCTGAGAAGGAGACTCCAAAAAAGGGGAACATCTTTGTCTCAGACTCCATTGTAACCCCAAAGCTGGTTGCTGGCTTTGTATGTGTTCAGAGCCTGTTCTTGCCCATTTCAGACTTGGTTCTGATGGCTGGAGATACTAAGTTGACCCTTGACTGTTCGTTTCACGGAAATGTTCAACGTGGAAAATAACACAACTCTAGTATGTTGAAACTCGTTTGAGAAACCACTTGCCAGAAACTCTTCTCTCACAGTCCCTACAATCCTGCTGCCACAGTTATGGGCATGATGATGAAAGCCTTGGCGCTTTAGAGGATTCAATGAACTCAAAATAAAATTTAAGAAACCCAGATAAAGGAACTATAAGAGCATATTTCTAGGCTAGGCAGATATACAGCTTTCTGTTTCTCTAACTTCTTGAACTTTTAGGTAGCCGTATTAATCTGTTCTTGCATTGCTATAAAGAAATACCCGAGACTGGGTCATTTATAAAGAAAAGAGGTTTAAATGGCTCACCATTTTGCAAGCTGTACAGGAAGCATAGCAGGTTCTGCTTTGGGGGAGGCCTCAGGAAGCTTCCAATCATGGCAGAAGGCCAAGGAGGAGCAGGTGTCTTACATGGCAGGAGCAGAAGCAAGAGAGAGAGAGAGAGAGTAGGGAGATGTCACACACTTTTAGACAACTAGATCTCATGAGAACACACTCCCTGTTGTGAGAACAATACCAAGTGGATGGTGATAAACCGTTCATCAGAAATCTTCCCCCATGATCCAGTCACCTCCCACCAGGCCCCACCTCCAACATTAGGGATTACAGTTCAACATGAGCTTTGGGTGTGGACACAAATCCAAGCCATATCGATAGCTGTTTTTTTTTTTCATTTTATTTTTAATTGTTTCAAATTCTACCAAGTGTTGGTTTATTTACATCAGTGAAACTCTAAAAAGTTTTACAAGGCTTAAGGACGTTTTTTTTTTTTTTTTCTTGCAGGGTAAAAAACACATACATAAAATTTACCATCTTTTTTTTTTTTTTTTTTGAGACGGAGTCTGGCTCTGTTGCCCAGGCTGGAGTGCAGTGGCCGGATCTCAGCTCACTGCAAGCCCCGCCTCCCGGGTTCACGCCATTCTCCTGCCTCAGCCTCCCGAGTAGCTGGGAGTACAGGCGCCCGCCACCTCGCCCGGCTAATTTTTTTTGTATTTTTAGTAGAGACGGGGTTTCACCATGTTAGCCAGGATGGTCTCGATCTCCTGACCTCGTGATCCGCCCGTCTCGGCCTCCCAAAGTGCTGGGATTACAGGCTTGAGCCACCGCGCCCGGCAAAATTTACCATCTTAACTATTTTTTTGAGATGGAGTTTTGCTCTTGTTGCCCAGGCTGGAGTGGAGTGGCATGATCTTGGCTCACTGCAACCTCTCCCTCATGGGTTTAAGCAATTCTTTCCCTCATGGGTTTAAGCAATTCTCTCCCTCATGGGTTTAAGCAGTTCTCCTGCCTCAGCCCCCCAGGTAGCTGGGATTACAGATGTGTGCCACTTCGCCCGGCTAATTTTGTATTTTTAGTAGAGACAGGGTTTCACCATGTTGGTCTGTCTGGTCTCCAACTCATGGCCTCAAGTGATCCGCCCACCTCGGCCTCCCAAAGTGCTGGGATTACAGGCATGAGCCACTGGTCCTAGCCCAGATATTTTTAAGGGTATAGTACAGTAGGTTTTTCTTTTTTTTTTTTAAATGTCTCAATTATGGTGATAGTTCACTCTGGCTGTTTTCTTCCAATGACATAGCTGAAGTAGGGTTTGATTTACTCATTGGCTGATGCATTTAACAAATATTTGAGGGCTTACCACCTATGAGGTAGAACAGGAATGTTTTGCTTTCTTCCAAAATAGAAACCTGTAATGTTTTTCTAATTATAAGGTGTATGCTTGTTGCAGAAAGTTCAGAAAATACAGAAGAGCATAATCACTCATAATTCTACAACTCTGTTTACCTCTGTTGATGTATTGATATATCCTTCTAGTTTGTGTTTTCTTGTTGTTAGTGCTGATCTACGTCTTGTTATATTTTTACCCAAAATCCTTACATACGCTACACTATTATATTAACTATTTTTAGTTTATACAGTGTGGATGTCTTTCCGTGGCCATAAATTTTTCTGTATAACCTATATAATCATTTCAGTGGGTGTATTATATTCTATAATATGAACCTTCCATAATTTAACTGATCTTAAATCTTAATCTTTTTATTGGACATCTAGGTTTCTTCTCATAAACCACATGTAATAGATGTGTAATAGATGTCATGTAGATGGTCATCTTATGTATATCTTTGTTTTCTTGCTTAGAGAGTGTAGAATCAAGGTCTCTTGTTTACTGCGGCATTCCCAGGAATTGACAAAGCACATAGCACGTGTAGAGTATAGTAAATATTAGCTGACTGAATGGATGGCTTGGCTATTTCCATAGAATTAGGAATAGGGCTTTTAATATGGGGTAGGCTTTAGTGAGGCAGGGAGCTTGGTGATTAGGGTGGTTGAGCTGCTTGGGGCAAGACACTAGAAGAAACCATCCATGTTCACTGAGGCCAGAGTCTGCATGGGAGACAGGAAGGGCACAGAAAGGGAAGTGACCTCTTCATATACTTGCTGAATGGTTACTGTACACACAGGGGCAGGGAAGAAAAATTGTTTCCTTTTTCCAGTGTAGCCTGTCTCCCTCCTGTAGGAAACCGAGGTTTGAAGCCAGTTTCAGGCCAGTGTTACCTGTCTTGTTCACGCGCTTATGCCAGCAGTAAGTGGAGAAGAATGGCAAAGAGCCTACCAGATTTAAATTAAGTCTAGTACTTGCCGATTCTGTGATCTTAAGCTGCCGTTTACCCTTTCTGAGCCCTGGTCTCATCTCTGTAAAATAGGGATGATTGTAATACATAATAATTGTTGTGCCTTGCAGACAGTAAGAGATTAATAAGTGTTAACTGTTGCTAGCTAATATTATTATGGATTCAGTAAACTTTCTTTCTTTCTTTCTTTCTTTCTTTCTTTTGAGATGGAGTCTTGCCCTGTCGCCCAGGCTGGAGTACAGTGGCGCAATCTCGGCTCACTGCAACCTCCGCCTCCTGGGTTCAAGCGATTCTCCTGCCTCAGCTTCCTGAGTAGCTGGGATTACAAGCATCCACCACCACATCTGGCTAATTTTTTGTATTTTTAGTAGAGACAGGGTTTCACCATGTTGTCCAGGCTGGTCTCAAACTCCTGACCTTGAGTGATCTACCTGCCTCGGCCTCCCAAATGCTGGGATTACAGGCGTGAGCTACCGCACCTGGCTGATTTAGTAAGCTTTCATAGGTTGCCATGTATTCTTTTGTATGGGGGAAAGCCACTGTAAGCCCCAGACAAACCACGTGTATGTGTTGAGTTTTCTAGAATACAACCATTTGTGAATTAGGAACTACCTGCAGTTACACTGTTTGTTCAGTAAAACACTCCTTCATGGAGCAGAGGAATTTTTGTGCTTGTTCTCCTAGCTTTTAAGTTGCACCATGCCATTGCATAGCTATCAATAAAGGACAGTACCTGGCACTGTGCTGCCAAGAGGGAGGGTTTACCAACACCTCCCCACCCCCACCCCCCACCCCACCACTGCCCTCTTGCAGTGGGAAGAAAGGTCTAAGTTCAGTGGAAGCTATTTCTGAGCTTGAGATGGGAAGATGAAGCTGCACAATGTTGGTTGTTGGGTCCAGAATTTCAGTGAATGTTGCTCTTCAAAGTAGAGAATTGTTCATTTCTTCTGCACATCACAGTTGACTCAAAGGTAACCCTAAAGCTTCAAAAGAGAAGGAAGGGAAGTAGACCCTACAGGGCATGGGTAGTATTATGCATTACTGAAAGATGTGGAACTCTAGTTAAAAGATGCAGTGTTGTTTACTTGAATGAAAAACTCTGAACCCAGTTTTATGTTTTTAATGCATTTCTTCTATTTCCTTGGTACTACAACCTCCCAGCATGCCCAGGAACACCTGAGCTCTAACAGCTTGGTCAGCTTCAATATTTGAGGAACTTCCCCACTGTGCCCCATCCCACTGCTGTTTATTAAGGAGCAGTATTATAATTTTTGTAGCTCACAGAAAACTCTTAATGTCTTTCCTTAGCTTTGCTAGGTCTCCTGTATTTCCAGAAATAGGAAAAGGGACTGAATGAAGGGTGGTGTCACACTTTCTTTTACGGTTTGGACTTAGTTTAGACACACGAAAGCCAACTTGGCTGTCCAGCCCCATTGAGGAGCAAGTCCTTCAGAACAGTTGGTTTCCACATGGCCAAGTAGCTCATGCTCCCCAAAACTCAAGCACTGAAGCTAAAAAATGTGACCCACCTTTGGGATCATTCTTGTGACAGAAGTGTCCTAAGCACTTATTTGCTTAGTATACTTCTTTCATTCCTAAGTGGAATGAAGGTAACAGAACATATGTCCTGCCTGGGCCATTGTCATGAATATGAGTGGTCACACTGCCGTGTGTGAGCTGGTACCATGCAGAACATAGACCGTGCAGCAATAGAGTGATGCTTACATTACTGGTGTGTCAGCTAAAGAAAAATCAGGCTTTCAAACCAACCTAGTTTATTCAGAAGTCTTGCTGAAGATTGCAACCGATAGTCTTTCAGAGAGTTTCTGTTAGACTGCTCCAAGCCAGAGTTTCAGCCCGCAGTTTATAGACAAGTGATGGCAGCTCTTCCAGTGCTCAGATGTTACGACAGATGTGCTCGAGTTAGATTAGACCAAGATCTCATCAAGGTTTGGGTGCAAGAGTACATGTGGTTATAGATGATAGAGGCATAGTCATTAATCCTGTCAGATATGTACAGAAAGAGGCAAGGCCTAGGGGCATTGAACGTATCTGATCCAGGCAAGAGACTTGGGAACCCGTGCTGTGTGCTGCTGGTCATCTTCAGGGCGTTCTTCTGGAGGGCTGCACTCAGTCAGAGTCAGGGGCTTTGTGGGATTCTGCTGATAAGGGATTTTGTAAAATTCTGCAGGCAAGCAGAACAAGCAAACGTGGCTTCTTATATTTGCCATTTTGTCTCACTTGTGGGGTGCTTAAAGAGCTTACCGCTGCTCCACTTTTTAGTTCTGGCTTCTCCTTTTGGTTGGTTTTCTCTCCTTGCTGTGGGGTTGACTCATCATGCTTGCCCGTTGCAGTTTGTTTTTCAACATCTAAGAAGTTATGGATGCTAAGGATATCCAGTTACCTCTTGCAGGGTTGACAGGAGTGTGGTGTGATGCCACCATGCTATCTTTCCATGCCTGTGGCAGATGGTACCAAGTGATCACTGCACTTTCCCTGCTGAAACTTTCGGCCTTAGGAATCCTCCTCAGCACAGAGTTTCAGGCAGCCACTGCCCATCCATTGGATGTGGGGTGACACCTGTTGATCTACCACCCATCGTCTACCTGGGTTCCTTCCACTTACAGGTGATGACAACTAAGACCCAGAAGGGCAGGTCACTTCGCTAGAGTTGAGTCCAGCTTCTCTGGTTCTCCCCAGCAGTTTGTCCTCTTGGTTGCTGTGGTTTAAGAACCTGATAGTCAGGCCTTTGGAACTGTGACAGTAAGACTTGAGAGAGGGAGACAGAGACCCTTTTATGATTAAGGTGCATGTGTTGTGTGTGTGTGCATGCCGATTTTGGAATATGTTTGGCCTTCTTGTTGCCAACTGGAAATTCTAGGTAATGAAGGTATTGTGCTTTTTAATTTAACAGAAGAAGTACTTGGAAGTTACTACCAGCCCTAGCTCATGTTTCTGTGAGCATTTCCTCACACACCTAGATCAATCCTTGGAAGGACCATCTGTGCCCAAGGCCGGTGTGGAGGACAGAGAGGGAGCCGTATTTATTTTTTGTAGTATGTGTGTGTGTTGCGGGGCTGGTCCTTGGACTGGAGAAGAAAAATAACAGTAAGTGGGAGGCCCAGCTTCAGGTAAGATAAGCAAGAGCCAGCTTATCCTTTCATTTTGATTCTTTGCCCCGGCAAGGACAAAGCACCTCCTATTTAGAAAAGCCTTTGCCATTCCTGCGGTTGGAGGGAGGGTGTGCCAGGCTCTTCGAAATATTTCCTTTGCAGTATGTTTGGGGGAGGGGAAGCTTCTTCAGAAAGGAAAAGCCCAACCTACAGCAATACCACATTTGCAAATGCTTTTATATCACTATCGTTCAGCTTAGTTGCTTTTATTTTATTTTATTTCTTTTTTGAGACAGGATCTCTGTGGCCTAGACCAGAGTGCAATGGTGCAATCTCTGCTCACTGCAGCCTCGACCTGTGGTCCCAGCTACTCGGGAGGCAATCCTCCTGCCTCAGCCTCCCAAGTGGCTGGGACCACCGGCACGCACCACCACGCCTGGCTGATTTTCGTATTTTTTTGTAGAGATGGGGTTTCGCCATGTTGCCCCGGCTGGGCTCGAAATCCTGAGCTCAAGTGATCCGCCCACCCAGTGCTGGGTGCCTCCCAGAGTTTTGGGATTACAGGCATGAGCCACCACACAGTTTACTTTTCTCAAGTAGTCAGTTTTCTTCATGTTTTAACTATAAGAGTAATGCATGCACATGGTAAAAACGTAACCAGGAGAGCAGAACAATAAGTATAATGGATGTCCCCTGTCCCTCCCCTAGGCCTGTTCCTGAGGTAGTCGGTGTTAGTGGTCTTATATCTACACATATGTGTATGTACATAGATATGAAATAGTAGGGCATACTGCCTGTGTTAGTTGGCTGGGGCCACCATAACAAAGTAACACTGACTGGGTGACTTACCCAACAGAAATTCAGCTTCTCACTTGTGGAGGCCAGAAGTCCAAGAGCAACGTGTGCGCAGGGTTGCTTTCTTCTGAGGCCTCTCTCCTTGGCTTGTAGATGGCCACCGTGTTGCTGTGCTGTCCCTGTGTGTGTGTCCTCCTCTTCTTAGAAGCAGTCCTGTTGGACTAAGGACCACCCCAGTGGTCGTATTTACCTTTTAAGTACCTTTTTCGTTGAGACAGAGTCTGGCTCTGTCACCCAGGCTGGAGTGCAGTGGCACGATCTCTGCTCACTGCAACCTCCGCCTCCCGGGTTCAAGCGATTCTCGTGCCTCAGCCTCCTCAGAAGCTGGGACTGCAGGTATGCGCCACCATGCCTGGCTAATTTTTATATTTTTAGTAGAGATGGGGTGTCGCCATGTTGGCCAGGCTGGCCTCGAACTCCTGGCCTCAAGCAATCCACTCGCCTTGGGAGTTGGGATTACAGGCGTGAGCCACTGCACCTGGCCGAACCTTAATTACCTTTTTAAAAGCCCTACTGCAAATACAATCACTTTCTGAGGTACTAGGGGTTGGTACTTCAACATAGGAATTTTGGGGGACACAATTTAGCCTAACACACCTAACGTGTTGTTTTAAAAAATATTTCATTGTATAGGTCGTAATTCATTTAACTAGTCCCTGGGTAGCTGGAAAATAAGGCTGTTTCCAGTGTTTGCTATGAACAGTCTCATACCTAAATCTGTGTCTTTTTGGAAATATATCTGTGAGAGGAGTTTCTGGAAGGATTGCAAGCATTGCCCTCCAAAGATATTGTTGGACTCCTTTTGTGTGTGTGAATGTTACTTCCTGTGGAGGAGGAGAGTTTGCAGTATCTACAAATTAACGCCCTTAGTATTCTCTATGATTCAGTGCTTGCGTGGGAAATTGAGTATAGCATGCAATCATGAACTTGGTCCCATGGAGGGGATTGCCGCCCACTGTGTGTGAGGAGTGTGACTTTACCATACGTTATTCAGCCAACATCCATTTACTGAGCCATTGGGGGGCAGGCACTGTTTTGTTCATTTGTTTATTTATATTTTTAAAAACGAGGCTTAGGTTTTTTTTTTAGAGCAGTTTTAGGTTCACAGCACAATTAAGAGGAAGATACAGAGAATTCCCATATACATCCCCTCCCCGCTCGCACGGCCTCCCCCATTATCTGCGCCTCCCACCAGAGTGGTACATTTGTTAGAATTGATGAACCTACCTTGACACGTCACTACCACCTAAAGTCCATGGTTTACATTAGCGTTCCCTCTTGGCGTTGTATATTCTATATTTATTTGTTTTATATGCTGTGACTTTTTCAGTAAAAGCTGTATGCCCTCTTGGAACCAGGGGTAACAAAACCCTGGCATTTCTCTCCAAGCTTGTGAAAGCACCAGTAGTTCCAGCCAGGAACTGATTTTTTCCGTTTTGAAAGTGAGTGACGTGCTCAGTGTCTTAACCCTGTAGGTGGCAGGGGCTGGATGTGAACCCATTTTATTCAAAGGTATGCTCTTCCAGAAACAAGTGGTCAGTCAGCAGGACTGTGAGATTTCCCTAGATGCTAACATAAATATTTCTTTTACGGATGCTGTTTTGAATTTCCACCTGGTGTATATATCAATGTGTAGCTTAAGGATAATGTGCTTGAACCCTTAATTATTAGCATAGTTCACTTTGATAAATCACTTTTGGGCTAGTAGAAAAAGGCTAGTCCATTCTAATATTCGGAATGTGTGTGTATAGGTACACATATATATAGACACATAAAAATATATGTACATATGTAAATTGGTAATACTATAGCACTGTATAGAGTAAGAGTGAAAATGAAATTTGGAAAATCAGATCCATACAATGATACATGACTTTAATGATAGAATGGGGTTAAACCAATATGACTTTCTTTTTACATTTTCACAGTCGCATCCCTTTTGCTATTTGTCTGCCTTTAGATGATCAGTTCCAATTAGGCTCACAGTGATGTTTGTATCTGTTTGTTTTTTCCCTCTGTGGAGATAATAGTTTAAATGTTGATTCAGCTGTGGGAATGTTTTATTGTGGGAGGCATTAACTGTTTCCAAAATACTTATTTTCCCAAATAGAATAAGTATTTTGTTGATCACATTTGAACTTGAAATACAGTGAGGTGTTATCTAAGACCACATGGTAACAGAGAGTTAGCAACCAGCCAGACATGGTATCGTGGTGTCCTGTGCTTATAGTCCCAGCTAAGGCTGAGGCAGGAGCATCACTTGAGCCCAGGAGTTTGAGGCCAGTGTGTGTAATACAGTGAAACAGTGTTTTACAGTTAAAAAAAAAAAAAAGAGCAATCAGTGAAGGAGGCAGTTAGGAAAGGGTTCAGGAGGCAGGGCCCAGAGAAAAGCCAGCTAAAGCAGTGGGAGGGGACAGTTGTATCTGTGTGTGTTTAAAATTGGGGCATGTGATTGGAAAGAGGTCAGTAAAATCAGAGATTGAGAACATCAATGAAGGAATTGTAAAGGAAAGTGGCCCATAAAACACCCACACATGCAGTAATGTTAGGATACCACTTATGTATTCTCTTATCTCAGCCCGAGTAGAATGTCTTCTTTTACAAAGCAGTGGCTTCGTTTTGTGAGTCAAGAAGGATCTGGAGGAAGCTGGCTTAGAAAATTGGATATAAGATGGAGAGAGTTGGTTAGGAAAAATTTGTAGCGATGAAATAGTACAGAATGACAATGAACTCAAACAATGACAGTCTCATGAAGTAGATGAGATAACTAGGGAAATGCCTGTAATTTCAAGATCTGTCACGCCATTGCTATGTTGTCTTACCCATATGCCTGTGATCTTAGCTCATTGTAAATGATGTTTATGGTGTAGCATTCTAATTGGTGCTTGTTTTGAAGCTTTGCAGAGTCTCAAACTTCCTTCCAAATCATTATCAAGAGATTGAATTGTTGGGCTTTAGGTTTATATAGAATATAGTGTTAATACATACAAATTTTATTGTAATTTGCAGTTTATGGTAATTTCTTGTAGCATTCCCTGTTTGCTTAACAGGGACTCCTTTCTGGCGCCAGGTGTGTCTGATTAGGTTATCCAAGAGACTATGTAGTACTTCTGCCACCCCCACTTTATAAACGAGAAGTCTTGAGGGGTTTTTTTGGTGTTTTTTTTTTTTTTTTTTGAGATGGAGTCTCGCTCTGTCACCAGGCTGGGGGGCAATGGAGCGATCTTAGCTCACTGCAACCTCCACCTCCCTGGTTCAAGCAATTCCCCTGCGTCAGCCTCCCGAGTAGCTGGGACTACAGGTGCTGGCCACCACACCCAGCTGATTTTTTGTTGTTGTTGTTTTTTGTTTTCTGTTTTTAGTAAAGATGGGATTTCACCATGTTGGCCAGGATGGTCTTGTTCTCCTGACCTCAGATCCGGCAGCCTCAGCCTCCCAAAGTGCTGGAATTACAGGCGTGAGCCACCGTGCCCGGCTGAGTCTTGAGTTTTTAAAGGGTAAATAACTTGCTTGTAGTCCACAGCTAGTAGGTGGCAAAGCCAGACCACAAACCCAGCCAAGCTTTGAGCCTGAGCTTTTAATCACCATCCTCTGTTGCCCTATAGTTTAATCAATATTCACGTTCTCCAGATAAAAGATGTATATGCTGTTAGTGGTATAGCAGGAGCTCTGTGTTCCTCTGGGCCCACATCCTACTAATGAACCTAAAAAGCTTACAATTTGGGGCATGAAGCTCTGGTAGAAATGCAGTGTAAAAGGCACCCATTTCTTTTGAGCTTCAAGTTACATACTCATTATTTCCTGCAAGGGTGGATGACGGCAGGCATAGCCTTTCCCATCCCAGTACCCTAGGTGCTTGTACATTCATCCTTAGGCTCATGGATTTTGACAAGTCCCTTTTTGAAACTGTCTAGGGTTGATGCTCATGTTGTCTGAGGTGTTATCCAAGCCCGTTGTCTCACGGCCAAGAAAAGTAAGGATTAATGTGAACACAAGGGTGAAGTTGGAGTGAATGAAGAAAGCTCTGTGCAGCGGAAAGGAGGACCTGAGTGGGTCGCTGTTTTTACAGTTGAATCCGAAAGCTTTTGTGAGAAACTCCCCTCATCTGTGTAGCTGTTTGTGTAACTTTGCTTATCTGAGAAGCTGTCTGTGTAACTCTCCTTATCTGTGCAGACGCCGCCTGTCTTGGGTAAACACAAAGTGCAACACCTCATTTGTATAACTGTGTTTTAGGTAAGCCTCCCCCACCACCTCCCCGCTTCCTGTGCAAGTTCCCACGGAGCCCACTGTGTATATGCTGGAGAAGGGGAAGAAACTTCTCCCTGGGAGCCTGCTAATCACGCAAAGAACAAAAGGCTTCTATGCTGGGCCCTGCTTTCTTATCAGTGCAGCTGCAGTTTAGTTTTTCCCCAGGCAGCTCTATTTGTACGTGTAGCTGATTTTTAGGCTGTATCTCTGAGGACTAACCTTAGCTGTCTGCCTAACTGATTTTTCCTTTTCTTCTCCCTCACTTTCTTGGGCCCAACTTTTTGTTTTTCATGTTCTTCCCACTTTGTTTACTAGTTCTTGGCTTCTTCTCTTGCTCTTAGCTGATTCTAGAAATCTTTTTGTCTAAGAGTCATGATTATAATACTTCAGATGAACTGTGCCTTTTCTGTGTGATAATTGGGCATCTCCCAAACCGTTGATGGTTGTCATTAAAGATAGCACCAGAACAATTCCGATGAAAGCTTTGTTCACACACCGAACTGTTCCTGCATGCCGTATGGTCAAGGTACCTGGGAAGAATGGTCATCTTGTAGCTTGGAAGGTCAACCTGCAGAAGGCCTGTGTGAATACATTGGTAAAGTGGTGTGACGCAGTACAGGACACCAACTGGGCGTGCCACAAGTTAATTCAGTTCTGATGCTAGCTACCTAGAGTTCGCACAGACCCCACAGGTTAAGGGCTCGGTTCCACAAGACTTTTCCCATTTCAGATGCCAATTGCGAATCTAAGTCTCCCGTACTTCTGACTGACCAGCTGTAAATCAGGGGTTCACACCCTCTTTAGGTTCAATAATTGGCTAGAATGGCTCACATAACTCAGGAAAACTCTTTACTGGTGATTACCAGTTTATTATAAAGGATACAAATGAACAGCCAGATGAAAAGGTACACAGGGCGCTGTCTGGAAGGGTCCCAAGCACCAGAGCATCGTTCCCGTGGAGTTGGGGTACACCACCCTCCCGGCACATGGATGTGTTCATCAAACTGGAAGCTCTGAATCCCATTTATTAGGGTTTTTATGGAGGCACTATTATGTACATGTGACTGATTTAAATCGTGGGCTATTGGTAATTAGCTCAGTCTCCAGTCCCCGCCCAGGTGTGTGCTCATGAAAGTTTCAACCCTCTAAACCACTTGGTTGTTTCCACTAATATAGCCAGCCTTCCATCCTGAAGCTATCGAAGGGCCCAGGAAGAGTTGCCTCATTAGTACAAGCTCTGGTATGATTGAAAAGAGCATCAGTAACGAAATTCTCTCCTGTTAACCTCTATCACTCAGGAAATTCCAGAAGTTTTAGACGCTCTTGCATCAAACCAAATTTCATATACATATATAGAGAGACACACACACACACACACATATATATATAGTAATGGCAAAAACCACAATTGCTTTTGCACCAACCTAATATGATTTTTTTCTTTTTTCCTGGTCATGTTTTTCTTGGAGACAGCCTCCCAAGTAGCTGGGACTGCAGGTTTGTGCCACCATGCCTGGCTAATTAAAGAAAAAATTTTTGTAAGAGATGGGGTCTTGCTGTGTTGCCCAGGCTGATCTCAAACTCCTGGGTTCAAGCAATCTTCTCACCTTGATCTCCCAAAGCTCTGGGATTAAAGGTGTGAACCACTGCACTGGGCCTTGTTTAAAAAATATATATATATGTGCGCGCGTGTGTGTGTGTATGTATGTGTATATAAAATATACATTAGATATAGCTTGTCTCTATATATACACGTTTATATATAAATATATACACATATATAAAATATATATACACATATTTATATATATATAAAAATATATATATATATTTAGAGACAGGTTCTTGCTATATTGCCCAGGCTAAACTTGAACTCTGGTCTCAAGCGATCCTAGTCTTAAGTGATCCTCCGGCCCCCCGAGTAGCAGGGACTCCAGATGTGAACCACAGTGCCTGGCCATATTTCTTATTCTCTCGCAGTATCATGCTCTAAGCAGATGCCTTCTGTTCCTTTTCTAGCTGGCCTGCTGCTGTGGGTCTGCAGGCTGCTCTCTCTGCTGTGATTGCTGCCCCAGGATTCGGCAGTCCCTGAGCACCCGCTTCATGTACGCCCTCTACTTCATTCTGGTCGTCGTCCTCTGCTGCATCATGATGTCAACAACTGTGGCTCACAAGATGAAAGAGCACGTAAGTTTGTCCGTGTTCAGCTCGTCCTATTTCCGATGTTTGATGAGGGTGTGTGGGAAACACATGATTTAGAGGATGGGGCCCATGTACCCCCCTGTGTTTTGGGGTATACCTGGTTTCCTTGAACCTTCCTGAAGCCTGCTGTATGTTTTCCAGGATCCAGTGCCTTCTGGCTAAACAGGAAAACCAATCAACAGCTTGATCTTTAGTAGTAGTGTAGATGCTATCTGATGCTTTTGGTGGAGAATTCTTCTTTTAATTTTTAAATTTTAAAACATTTGTGTAGATTCATGGGGTACAAGTGCAATTTTGCTACATTGATATATTACCTTGTGGTGAAGTCAGGGCCTTTGGTGCCTCCATCCCGGGAGCAACACACGTTGTACCCACCAGGCAGCCTCTCATCATCCAGCCCTACAACCCCTGAGTCCCCATTGTCCATCATTGTCCATCAATCATTGGACGCATCATGGACACGTCATTGTCCATCATAATCGTCTGTTTGTCAGACAATTATGTATTTTATCTTAGCCTTGTTTAAAGCTGTTCCTGATGAAATATACAATCTTTTCTTGTACACTTCTGTCCTTTTCCTTTGTTATAGGATGGCTGCCAGGATTTTTTTCTTCTTTTTTTTAAGACAGAGTTTTGTTCTTGTCACCCAGGCTGGAGTGCAATGGCCTGATCTTGGCTCACTGCAACCTCCACTTCCCAGGTTCAAGCGATTCTTCTGCCTCAGCCTCCCTATTAGCTGGGAATATAGGTGCCTGCCACCACGGCCAGCTAGTTTTTGTAGCTTTATTAGAGACAAGGTTTCACCACGCTGGCCAGGCTGGTCTTGAACTCCTGACCTCAGGTGATCTACCCACCCTGGCCTCTCAAAGTGCTGGGATTACAGGCGTGAGCCACTGTGCCTGGCCAGCTGCCAGGATTTCACATAGCAGCTGAAACACTTAATTTGGCCTATATGGGAAGTATGATAAAGCTTAGATATTCTCACAAATAATGGGTAATGGGTAATGGGGCATTTTCCACCTTTCTAGACAGGTTGCTTATAGGGTGAGTGGTGTCTTCGTGGGTGGGGGGTGGATTTTCAGCCATTCTTTGGTCAGAAGTAGGCCTGGTGTGTGATGCTGGTAGAGATACATGCGGGACCTCTTTTTCTTGAATTTCCTTTTTTCCCCCATAGTAGTCCTCTTAGATCACAGGGGAATGTGGTGGGAATTTTGAGAGAGCCCAAGAAATAACACCATTCTTTGCCTGCTGGGTTCTAAGCAGATTGACAAAGAAGACTAAGATGTCAGCAGGTTGCCAGACGTCACCTTTATTCCTCATAAAACTGATGTGAGACGCTGTGGCTCATATCTGTAGGGAAGCAGGCTTTTACTGAACTCCCAAATGACTCAGACTTACCCAGCAGGGCACCATCAGTGCCCGGGAAGGGCAGACTTCTTTGCAAGGGCGCAGTTTGCCAGGAAGAGAGAGCAGCAGGCATGTTCCCTTGGGGCAGTTCTTATTCTAGAGATAGAGGGAGAGGAAAGCCTTGCTGTCCAAATGCCATTTCCCCTTGCACACTGACCACTCCGCACTGCATCTTCCCAGCTGAACAGGTGAGGAGGCGGAGGGAAGTCCGGAGCAGGCTCTGATGGAGCTGCCCATAGTAGGGATGACATTGCCTAGGGCAACACCTGAGCAAATGTTCGCCCCAACCTGTGCTGAAACTAGGGCTATTTTATTTTTTTATTGATTGATTGATTTTTCTGTTGGGGGGTGGATGGAGTCTTGCTCTGTTGCCCAGGCTGAAGTGCAATGGCGCGATCTCAGCTCAGCTCACTGCAGCCTCCACCTCCCGAGTTCAAGCAATTCTCCCACCTCAGCCTCCTGAGTAGTTGGGATTACAGGCACGTGCCACCACACCTGGCTAAATTTTTGTATCCTTCTTTAGTAGAGATGGAGTTTCACCATGTTGGCTGGGCTGGTCCTGATCTCAAGTGATCTGCCCGCCTCGGCCTCCCAAAGTGCTGGGATTACGTGTGTGAGCCACCATGCCTGGCCTTGAAACTAGGGCTATTTTAAATACACTCAAATATTTCAAAACAACCATTTTCTTAACAGGACTTTGTATATTCTTATTCATTAAAATAGGCCCTCTGAAGCTTTCTGTTGCATAGTGCCTTTATAATTATGGTTGTATGGTCTTGGATATAGTGGATACTACAGTGGAATTTGGGTTCCCCTCTGCTTGAAACATTGGTTCAGTCCTCAGTAAGACACTGTAGTGCGAGCCGTGGGGTGTTCAAACTTGTGAGAAATGGAGCTTATAATTCAGAAGAGAAGTTATGAAGTCTTCAAAGGTCTAAAACAAGGCAGAAATTAGTAAGAGTCTCGCTCTGTTGCCCAAGCTAGAGTGCAGCGACACAATCGTGGCTCTCTGCAGCCTTGACCTCCCAGGCTCAATCGATCCTGCTGCCTCAGCCTTCTGAGTAGTTGGGACTACAGGTGTGAGCCGCCATGCTGGCTAATTTTTCTATCTGAAAGGGCAGGTTTTAACTCTTATTCTGAGCGTCCACTTAATCTTCCATGTACTACTTTTGTTTTTTTTTTAAGTAATACAGTATTCTCTTTGTAAATTCAACAAGGTTGATTTTCTGAATCCATTAAGGTGGCTTAATGATCCACTGTGGTACTATGGTGGGAACTCTGGTGTGCACTGGATGTAGTGTGATCCCTGCCCTTAATAAATTTCTATTCTTTAATAGAATTAAGCCCTGCATCCAAAAAAACAAAATCTGTTACTATACAAATAGGTAGTATACCTCAGTAGTGAATTTATTGAGACATTAGAGGGAGAGATAATTTGGGAGCCATTGGTATGTGTTTTAGGACGTGAATTTCATAATGATAATATTAACACCTGATTACCATCCAAGTAACCTGCCCCATGAAACAGTTCCTAGCAATTCCAGTCAGTATTTATGCTTTCTGATGGTTACGGAACATTTGAGAAACAGAGGATGTTCACTGGTGTTGCTAGGAAAGGCTTCGTGAAATAAGTGACTTGTAGGGGTAATAATAAGTATTTTAATAGCTAATTATTGAGTGATACCATGTGTCAGGTTTTATTCTGAACACTTTACCTGTATTTTCTTACTTCGTCAGCACTGTACTCACCTGAACAGTAGGTACTAGCATTACCCCTGCCCTACGGATGAGGAAACTGAAATATCCAGCCATTTAAGTACCACACCCAAGGTCTCCAGCTATTAAATGGTGGGGTTGGGATTTGAACCTGGTCTGAATGTGTTGTTAGCTACGAGGCTGTGTGACTAGAGAGGAGGGAGAGGCACGTAGAGAAGGGCCAAGAGGAGAGGGGAGGTGAAATGGCCACATCTTGCAGGAATTGTAGTGCCAAGGTGAAGTGTTTGAACATGGTCTGTGGTAAGTGGGAAGCCATTAGAGATTTTGGAGCAGGAGGCTATCATCATGGAAGCAGGGGGAGATATTTTGGGAGGTGAGCCTGGAGGTGGTGGTGGCAGTGGGCACAGGGTGACTTATGGTCAGCGAACAGAGAGAGGGAGGAAGAGAGGAAAGGGCAACCCTGATGTCCCTCACAGAGGCTCTTGTAAATGTTTCTATGCCTGTCCCCTGAATGTACATATTTACAAATGGTTTGGCTGGGTGTCCTGCATAGGGAATGAGATCCCCGTGGGTGAAACCAATCCTTTTCCAGCTTTAGCGCCTCACAAGGGGGCTGGCCATCTGGCCACAAAGTCAGCTTGTTTCGTGGCCTACAGAAGAGAGGCTGACTTCATCCTCAGGCGGTGCTTGCGGGCGGGGGTTGAAAGGTCCCCTTGTGGGGATGCACACTGGGCTCCTGCTGGAGTCCTCACCCCCTCTTTGTTGGCCGTGGAAGTGCCTGAGACTGTGACTGGAAGAGGAGAAAGAACTGCATGCTTGTAACGGCCCAGATGGGAGTGTGTAAGTGCCTCCTACCCAGCGTTCTGCCAGAGTCGCGTGGGCCTTTGGTATGTGGGTTAGGAGCGCAAGGGCAGCTCCCTTGTCAGTTATTTCCAGTTTTTGCCTTGGTTTCAGAATGTGGCCTGTGTTTAAGTTTGGAGACTGCAAGGGATGCTGGGCCAGACTTTGTCGTGCTTCTTTTCTTTAGGGAAACTCTTCTTTCCCAGGAGAACTTTGGCTCAGAGAAAGCTCGACTGTGCTCGTTGAATAAGGCATGATTCTGTCTTCTCTTGGAGCATTTCCCTATCTCAAAACATAAGGGCTATTTATTTTGCAGGTCATTCTTGTTATTAACCATGTCGTTTAAGCAGGTACACACTCATGAGATTTGATACCTGGGGGATTAAAAATCCATTTTAGAGGGCTGAATGTGGTGGCTCACGCCTATAATCCCAGCCGTTTGGGAGGCTGAGGCGGGCGGATCAGAAGGCCAAGAGATCCAGACTATCCTGACTAATGTGGTGAAAACCCATCTCTACTAAACATACAAAAATTAGCTTGGTGTGGTGGCGCACACCTGTAGTCCCAGCTACTCGGGAGGCTGAGGCAGGAGAGTTGCTTGAATCCAGGAGGCGGAGGTTGCAGTGAGCCGAGATTGCACCACTGCACTGCAGCCCTGGCGACAGAGTGACACTCCGTCTCAAAAAAAAAAAAAAAAGGGTCCATTTTAGAACGTAGAATGCAAAGGGAAAAAAAGTGGGCAAAAAAGTAAAGCCTGCCGACCCAAACTGCTAAGTCAAGGTGTAACTTCTGTGTTTGAGGAAGATTCAGATTTAGGCACCCTGGGAAGCCACATGGGTGATTAGGGAGGGAGGAGAAAGGAAAGTTTTTGTTTCCTAGGGAGTAGGGGCCACTAAAACCTGTACTGGAGAAGGAAGGATGGGTGACCTGTGCAGCCCCCACTTTCTCCCCTGAGAGCTCAATGTGCCAGGCCAATGTAGGAAGAGCCATAGATATTCCCAGCCTGAAACATGTTAGATCTGTTTCCTTCATTCCATGTTACACTGTCCACTCCCTCCCCATCTTCCCCTCAAGCTCCCCAGCCCTAGGCAGCCACTAATCTATTTCATCTCTGTGGATTTGCCTATTCTAGATATTTCATATAAATTGAATCATACAATATATAGCCCTCTGTGCCTGATTCGTTTCCTTCCTTCCTTCCTTCCTTCCTTCCTTCTTCCTTCCTTCCCTTCCCTTCCCTTCCTTCTTCCTTCCTTCCTTCTTTCCTTCCTTCCTTCCCTCCCTCCCTCCCTCCTTTCTTTCTCTCTCTCTCTCTCTTTTCTTTCTCTCTCTCTCTGTCTCTCCTTCTCTCTCCCAGATGGAGTCTTGCTCTGTCATCTCCCAGGCCAGAATGCAGTGGCACGATCTTCTGCTCCAGCCCTCCAAGTAGCTGGGATTACAGGTGCCTGCCACCATGCCCGGCTAATTTTTATAATTTTAGTAGAGACTGGGTTTCACCATGTTGGCCAGGCTGGTCTCGAACTCCTGACCTCATGTGATTCGTCTGCCTAGGCCTCCCAAAGTGCTGGGATTATAGGTGTGAGCCACCGCACCCGGCCCACTTAGCATGTTTTTAAGGCTCACACTGAGGTTGTAGCATATGTACTTCATTCCTTCAAGTGGCTAGATAATATTCTGTTGTATGAATATAACATATTTCATTTTTATTTATTTATTTTTTTTTGAGATGGAGTTTCACTCTGTTGCCCAGGCTAGAGTACAGAGGTGTGATCTCGGCTCACAGCAACCTCTGCCTCCCAGGTTCAGGCCATTCTCCTTCCTCAGCCTCCTGAGTAGCTGGGATTACAGGCACGTACCACCAGGCCTGGTTAATTTTTTATATTTTTGGTAGAGACAGGGTTTCACCATGTTGGCTAGACTGGCCTTGAACTCCTGACCTCAAGTGATCTGCCTGCCTTGGCCTCCAAAAGTGCTGGGATTATAAATATACCTATAATATATTTTATTTATCCATTTGTCAGTTGATGGACATTTGGGTTGTTTGTACCTTTTGGCTATTATAAATTATGCTGCTGTGAACATTCATGTACTGATTGTTGTATGGACATATGTTTTCATTTCTCTTGGGTTTATATCTAGGAGCAGAATTGCTGGATTGTGTAGTAACTTTAAGCTTTTTGAGGAACTGCCATATTATTTTCCAAAATAGCTACATCATTTTCCATTCCCACCAGTAATGTGAGATATTCAGGATGAAGTCATGTATTAAGGTTCACATTTCTCCACACCCTCACCAACACTTAATGGTACATCTTCTTTTATTTTAGTCACTGTAGTGTATGTGAGGCGGTCATCTCCTCTTTGCCTGTGCCTCTAACACTGCCCTCTGCCTTTCCCGTTTGCTTGCTTTCCCCCGGGGCAGCTTGTTCATTTCTGGCTTTGATTATCCTATCCCCATATGTGCATCTGCTTGTAAAGACACCCTTCACTCAGGACAGTGCTGAGGACACTGGTAGATTCTTTCTTCCTGCATCTCCGCTTTTCTAGATCCTGTGTATACTTTTCCCCAGACTGGACATAAAAGTCTCAGGCTTCCACTCTGCATTCCAGTCAGTCACGAAGATTCAGCCACGCCCCGCTCCCTGGTGCTGTATATTACATTTGCCTTGTTTGAACTTGGGTAGTTCCCAGATGTGCCCAGCTGCCCTCAGACTTCTTTCTCCACATCACTTAGCCCATTAGTTAGGCTGAGCTGAAGGTGCTGTTTGCTACATTTCTCCCAGATGATACCCTGTTTCTAAATTCTGGGGTCACCACAGTGTAGTGATTGTAGGTTAATACAGTGGCTACTTTCCTTAAAAACAACTTGGATTTCCAAAGGCTATTCATAAGCTCATATTTTAGTCCCTTCACAGTGACATGTTAAAATACTTGAGTGGTTCTTGGAGTTGACAGAGTTCTTTGATTCGTTATGTTTGAAACTCTGAAACTGGGGAGATGAGCTACTTTATTTCCTATTTTTAACCTGAAGAATTAAAATAAATATGAAGCCATAATGGTAAATATTCCTTGTGGGAAGCCCTCCTTGTACTGGTTCCAGGGATCCAAAAATGCCTGAAACAAGGCCCCTTAAAGGAGCAAGTTAAAGAGTTGAGTGGAAAACGGCTGCAGCTCATATGTATAGCAAGTGTTCTGCCTTGAGAAGAGACAGCAAATACGGTGGTGCTAAGCATTCTACAGAGAAAACAATGATCTTTTTAGGATATAATTTGTTTTCTAAATTTGTATAAATTTATGGGGTACAAATGTAATTTTGTTACATTGATATATTGCTTAGGATATAATTTGAATAGATTGTTAGAATTTTTGTTTTTTTGAGACAGAGTTTCACTCTTGTTGCCCAGGCTGGAGTGCAATGGCAGAATCTCAGCTCACTGCAACCTCCGCCTCCCAGGTTCACAGGATTCTCCTGCCTCAGCCTCCCGAGGAGCTGGGATTACAGGCATGCGCCACCACACCCGGCTAATTTTTGTATTTTTAGTAGAGACAGGGTTTCTCCATGTTGGTCAGGCTGGTCTCAAACTCCCGACCTCAGGTGATTCACCTGCCTCAGCCTCCCAAAGTGCTGGGATTACAGGTGTGAGCCACCACACCTAGCCCATTGTTAAGAATTTTTAAAAGCAGAAAAGTTCTAAGTGGTCATCTTAACCAACCTGTCTTTTGACAGGTGAGAAGCTGTGGCCCCGGAAATGAAGTGACTTGTCAGAACTGAGACACCAGGTGTATCTGGGATTAGAACCCAGGGCTGCTGGTCGCCTAGCCAGTGTGTCTCCTATTTGTGCAACTAGGTTTGCTTGTTGGTCAGATACTCACAGAAGTCACAATAACTGCCTTTTATCAAGCATATCCTTCCTCCACTTCCTAGACTTTCTTCTGGGCCCAGAGGTAAGAAGTATTACCTGTGGAAATAGCACTGCCTGGGGCCCTCAGCAGTGATCTTAGCTGAGTTACATTTCCCATCTGCCTCCTTCCTGTTGTGATGACCAAAAACTGAGCTCAAGGGATGACTGTTATTCTGAAGTAGAAAACAGAGGTAGCCACAAAACTAGTATTTATTTATTCACTGGCTTTGCATGTAAAATAGAACTTGTTTTCAGGTTGTGTTTGGTATAACCATCTTTTTAAAGCAAACATCATCAGTGAAAAATATTCCACTTTGATCCAAAATACTGTGCAGTTTGTCCCAGTGTAAAATGACGGGTCTTCATGCCGAAGCTGGAGAGTTTGGCTCTTGATTTTCCTTTGCTATCTAGTGGTTGAATGTTCAGGGCACACTGTACCTGAGACCCGCATCAGGGGCTGGCATAGGCACGTTGAAACCCCAAGTAGAACTCTCCATTCTCAGCTTGTATGCTTTTGTGTCAGAACAAGTGTCAAATTAACAATAACAAGAAAATATTGCTGACCCAGTTCTTTGATTCTGGAGTGCTTTTTTAAAATCCAGCTGAGATGGAGTGCTTTTCAAAGTTCTCTTTCTGAATAGCAACTGAGTTCATGGTACTGTTTTACCTTATGTGTCAAATTATCAAGGAGGAAGTTTTTGAGATTAAAAGTGGGTTGGGACCATCGAACCTCAAGTCCATTGTAGAACTGAGGGAAAATTCTCACCATGGCCTTTTAGAATCTTCCTGTGGGGAACTGGCTTTGAGGTTTTGCCTCTTAAATCCTCTGAGTTCCTTCCCCTCCAAGTTAGGATGACTCTGGAGACATGTTTCCAAACAGTTTTGTCTTTTGGTCTAAATTTCATCCAGACATAACATGTGAGAGAAAGCAAGGAGTCCCTGTACCCTCGTATGCGTCATCCGTCATTGCTGGAGCCTCATCCTCCCCCATACAAGTGGATGCCGGGAAATAGTGGTGGGAAATCGTTTTGTACTGGAGGCAGCAATTTGAACTAATGGATATCCTGCTGAGAGTCTTTTTTAGAGTCTGAACCAAGGACAAAGAGGTTTGATCCTTGTCCAGTAATAATGAGCTTGCCAGGAGGCAGCAAATTGGAAACAATACTTACTGTCTTTGGTCTGTGAGGATCCATTACCTGCACCTTTCGGGGAGCACCAGGTGTCAGCTGGATCTCTTTTAGGATTGGTCTGGCTGTGGATGGGAGAGAATGATAAGATGTGAGAATGAAATTTTTCCTGACACGTTTTTTTCTGTAATCATCTAAAGCGTCTCTTAAGCAACTGTCCACAGACAGGGCCTCGGAGTACCCTGCAGATAAATAGAACAGACAAGAGCTTTGGAAACGAGCATTGTCAGCCATCATAAACATGGGGCTGGAGGGAACAGAGAAATGGCACAAGGAAGAATGGAAGAAAATAAAGTAGCCTCAGAGCGATGGGAACAGGAAACAATGCATAGATACTGTGAATAGCTGAATCTTGATACTCTGCATAGAAATTTAATAGGATGGTTCTGTGACTTGATTAAACTGTAATCCGAGCTTATTCTTCAAAAGTTTAAAAAATTGCCTAGCTGTCATTCTTTCAAATGCAGGTGGAGAGCACCCTGAAAGGTGCTGGGGATTTCAGAGGTGCTGAGTAACACACAGTTATTGTCCCCATAGAGCTGACCCTCAGGTAGGGTAAAAGAGAGCAGTTTGGCAAGTGTGTCTGGACGGAGCCTGTGATGCTGAACCGTGTGTGTCTGAAAGTTAAAAATATGTGAACTCCATTAGTGGATATTGGACAGTGGTGTCGGCTTAGCTATGACTCGGCTGACCTTCGGGGTCACATGGTAACTCAGGAATGCTCTCCCCATTCTGGAGACAGAGCTGAGGTGCCTAGGAATTTTATAAAAGGGAATGAAGTGTTTTTGCCTCCTCAGCAGGGCTGAGCATAATCACAAGGGGTTGGGTATTCTGGGGGTGTGGTTTTAAAATTTCAGCGAGACTGTCTCTGCAGTCTTCAAATAAATCTAAAATTATCTTTCGACATGCTGGCTTTCATCAGTGTGGGGTTTATTTTTGGTTCCATGGGGTGTGTTTGTGTGACAGATGTGAGGACGTTTTCTGTTCCAGCTATTGACGGCTTCTGAGCCACAGAGATGAGCACTGGAAGCTCATAGACACGTTCTCCCCCTATTCCTTCCCACCCCATCTGAAAAACTTTCTGTGGGTGGATAAATTAAGGTACTTTATTTTCTGCTAAAAAAAAAATGACATATGGGAGATGTACAATTTGATTCACTTAAGGCCCAAGTTTCATTTGAGGACAGCCCTGAAGAGGGGAAGAGTCTCATGGGAGAAGGCAGGAGTGGAGGATTGGGACAGCTGGAACGCAGCCCAAAGGAGCTGCTCCTTTGGCTCTTGATTTGCAGAGTAAGTTATCACCAGTTGTCACTTGCTTTTGAAATGTGCATTTGTACTTAAGCAGTTAAGAGTTAGGCACAACTCCTCAGCTATTCTTCCTAGCAGCGCAGGGGTGGGGCAGACTTTTCCTACAAAGAGCCAGCTAGTACACACTGGAGGCCCTGTGGTCTCTGTAGCAGCTCTCGCCTTTGTAGTGCAAAAGCAGCCAAAACAATATGCCAGCCAATGGCATGGCCAGCCAACAAGTGTGGCTGCATTCCAATAAAACTTTATTTACATAAATAGGAGGCTAGCTGGATTTGACTCACTGGCTGTCGTTGGCTGACTCCTGTGTTAGACCCTCCATGGTCTTATATGTGTTATGTGCAGTTATTCTGCCGTCTCTCTGAAAAGGGAAACGTCAGTGGCCTAAACATTGTGCTCAGAGTACCCAAGTTCTTGCTTAAGTTGCAGATAACTGACTAGGCTGTGTGAACCACATACTGGGTAGACTAGGTAAGAATAATGTGGCAGTAAATTAGTATGACATGTTCAATGGTAATTACGTGTGTGTGGCATTTTGGAATAAATGGCAAATTATTTACAGGTTTAAAAAAAAAGTCATTTTTTTTTCTTTCCTTTTGTTTTAGAGACAGGGCCTTGCCCTGTTGCCCAGGCTGGAATATGGTGGCACGATCATGGCTCACTGCAGGCTTAACCTCCTGGGCTCAAGCGATTCCCTGCTTCAGCCTGCTGAGTAACTGGCACCATAGATGTGCACCACGATGCCTGGCTTATTTATTTATTTATTTATTTATTTATTTATTTATTTATTTATTTATACAGATGGAGCCTCCCTGTGTTGCCCAGGCTGGTCTCAAACTCCTAGGCTCAAAGCGACGATCCTCCTTCCTCAGCCTTCCGAAGTGCTGGGATTATAGGTGTGAGCCATTGTGCCTAGCCAGTTGTCTTTTTATGTATTCTGTCGAAAGACAAAATTACAAATTTAGTTGGAAAGTTGAACTGGATTTTATTTGTGATTCTAGAATGTGAAGTAGAGCAAGTGTTGCAGTTAGCTGAGCAGAGGAGGGTGTCTTTATAGGCAGAAAAGGCTTGAAAAAAGCAGAAACAGAACAAAGGTTTAAACCAGAGAGGATTTCCTTATTAGGCAGACTCACATTGACTGGAATCTTTCAGGTTTTTTTTTTTTTTGGTTTTGGTTTTTAAAGAAAACTGGCCCCCAAATTCAGTGGCACTTAGTACAACTGGCTTCGTTTTGGTTTGATCTGGTCTGCTGGGGCCTGGTGCAGGAGTCAAAAACAATGGCCTCTCCTACTAAACTTTAACAATCCAAACCAAGCATTTTGCTGATCCAGGAAGAAGCGGGGATGGAGAAAATGACCGTCTGGGCGCCCTAGTTCCCCAGCTGCAGGGCACCGTCATTCAGTTCCAGGTCTGATATAAGAAAGATGCTGGGGCCAGAAACTTAAATGTCTGCCATGTCCTGGTTCCCACCACTAGAACGGGGGAACAGGTAATGGGGCTCGCCAATCTTGAGGTTATAGGTATGCTGTAGAGTCCTGTCTTTTGGGGAATATTAGGTCCTAATGTCCTGCCTAAGGCAAACATCATGACTAGTCCGAATTAACCGTGAAAATACTTGAAATATCCATGAAGTAGAGCATAGTTTTGTGCATACAGCATTTCACTAGTAGAACGTTAGCTCCTTTTAGCATGAACTTTTAACCTGTTTTATTCACAGGTCGTATCCTCCTAATTTAGAGTGATACCTGCACATGGTAGTTGGGAATGAGTGCATGGATGATCAGACTCTATGCTGTAATACATGTGTATAATTATGTCATGTAACATATAGTATGGAGTGAAGATTAGACATGCAAACTCTGAATTCGCTGGATTTTTACAAATTATATGTTCATGTGTGTAATCCCAGCACTTTGGCAGACCAAGATGGGAGGATCACTTGAGCCAAGAGTTCGAGACCAGCCTGGGCAACATGACGAAACTCTGTCTCTACAAAAAATACAAAAATTAGCCAGGCATGGTGGCGCATGCCTATGGTCTCATCTACTTGGGAGGCTGAGGTGGGAGGATTGCTTGAGCCAGGGAGGTGGAGGTTGCAGTAAGCCAAGATTATGCCATTGCACTCTAGCCTGGGTGACAGAGCGAGACCCTGTCTCAAAAAAAACAAAACAAAACTGAAGACAGTTATGTAAATAGTTGAACTTGCAAATAATGTATCACCACTGCGTTCCACGTCCACACATTTAAGAAGCAAGCAAGCTAATTTTGACTGAGTGAGGTGGCTCCTGCCTATAATCCCAGCAGTGTGGGGATGCTGCGGTGGGAGGATCTTGTGAGACCAGGAATTTGAGACCAGCCTGTGCAACATAGTAAGACCCTATCTCTACAAAAAGTAAAAAAGTAGCGGATGTG
Source organism: Papio anubis (assembly GCF_008728515.1). NCBI lineage: Eukaryota > Metazoa > Chordata > Mammalia > Primates > Cercopithecidae > Papio > Papio anubis. The sequence continues at coordinate 73,142,163 of NC_044980.1, read as the reverse complement.
TTCGCATGCACCTCTAGTCCCAGCTGCTGGGAAGACTGAAGTGGGAGGGTGGCTTGAGCCCAGGAGTTTGAGGCTGCAGGGAGCTGTGATTGTGCCACTGCACTCCAGCCTGAGGGACAGAGCAAGACCCCTTCTCTATTAAAAAAAAAAAAAAAAGAGGCTAGCAGATTTGAGGCTTACTAAGACTATAAGCATGTGTTTTCTTTAAATGGTTAGAATAGAAAAACCTGCATGTTTCAGCAGTTAGTCCTCTCTTTGTAGAAATTTCACATTTCTATGTTCAAGAGATATCTTTCCATCAGCCGTGTTCACCTCAGGGCAGCCCAGTGTCTTCTGTTAGAGCCTGTGTTCTGTGTGGCGCCATAACCATATTTTCTAGCCGAAACAGAAGTTCAGACCTCCGTAGCTGTGGTTTTAAGTTGTCTTGAGTTAGGAATAGATTTATGTGTTGGGCTCAGAGGGCCCTATTCACTCTCTTCCTGGCTTTCGTTTTAGGGGTAGTGCTTACAAAGACCCTCAGAAATCTGGAAGATTGACTTGTAGACCGTGCGGGGGCAGCACAGGAGTACCTGTTGAGAGATGGTGTGTCCCTGGCTCTGCCTCTCTTGCCGGCACCTCCACTCCTCTCTTCCGCTGTCTCTATTACCCCCAATTTCAGAGTTTCCAAAACCCTCCTTATGGAGAGTTTGGCAGTATCCGTTCAAATTTTAAATGTACTAACTTTATGACTTCTGTCATAAAGCTGACTTTAGCTTCTGTCCTTCTCAACACTTTACATGTGAACAGAGAGATACACATAAGGATGATATCCATGATACATTATTTATAATAGTGAAAAAAAAATCAGAAAAAAACCAAATGCCTACCAGCAGGATAACAAACTAGATTAGAGTCAATCAAGTTGTAGAATTCTAAATTTTTATTTATTTTTCTGACACAGGGTTTTGCTCTGGTGCCCAGACTACAGTGCAGTGGCGCGATCATGGCTCACTGCAGCCTCAACCTTCTGGGCTGAAGTGATCCTCCAACCTCAGTCTCCTGAACTCTTGGGCTCAAGAGATGCTCCTACCCCAGCCTCCTGAGTAACTGGGACTACAGGCGTGCACCACCATGCCTAGCTGATTTTTAAATTTTTTGTAGAGACGGGGACTCTCACTGTGCTGCCCAGGCTGTTCTTGAACTCCGGGGCTCAAGTGATCCTCCTGCCTTGGCCTCTCAAAGTGCTGGGATTACAGGTGTGGGCCACTGGGCCCAGCCTAGAATTCTATGTAGTATGTAGGAAGATGCAAATAGATTTATGTGTTAAACATACAGCAACCCCCAAGACGTAATGAATGTAGAATAATAGCACAGCAAAGGGTCTAGAAAGATCCACTCATACCTGGGGACAGTGGCACCTCTAGGGAAGCAATCAAGTTAAAATAGAGGCATTGATGGTCAAGGACACTGGGTTCTTTGTATTTTTATTGTAATTTACACATTTGGCAGTAAAAATATAATTGTTTTGCTTATATAAGTGCAAATAAAATTGAGAGTAATCCTTTGCAGTTAGATTTCTTTTTTCCTTTCTTTATTTTTTTTTGAGATGGAGTCTTGCTCTATCTCCTAGGCTAGAGTGCAGTGGTGCAATCTCGGGGCACTGCAAACTCTGCCTCCCAGGTTCAAGCGATTCTCCTGCCTTAGCCTCCCAAGTAGCTGGGATTACAGGTGCCCACCACCACGCCCAGCTAATTTTTGTATTTTTTAGCAGAGACAGGGTTTCACCATCTTGGCCAGGCTGGTCTTGAACTCCTGACCTCGTGATCCACCCACCTCTGCCTCCCAAAGTGCTGGGATTACAGGCGTGAGCCACCGTGCCCAGCCTTGCAGTTAGCTTTCTTGAAAGTGTGGGTAATATGCTCACCAGGTGCACTTCCTGATGGTCTCAGTCTGGAGCTCAGCTGCTGCTTCCACGGTGCTCTAGAGAATGTTCCCATCGAGGTTCCAGATGACTGACTTCTGCTGCCAAATCCACTGTTACATCAGAGTCCTCATCACATTTGCCCTCTTGGCCATATTTGACACTGCCAACGGCTCTTTCAACTTCTCTCTTGCCTGGCATTTTTTCAGTTTCCTCCCGGATTTTTTTCTTCTTCCCAGCTCCTAAAGGTTTGCATTCCCCAGGGTTCTGTGCTTGGCTCACATCCGTCTCCCTGCTCACTTGCACATTCTGTCTGGTTGCCTCCTTTGCTGTGTCCACTTCCAAATCTCTCTCTCTAGTTGAGCTCTTTCTAGAGCACTCTTGTTTAGTCATCCTCCCACACTTCTTCATACAGATACCTCCAGTGCAACCTGTTATTAGGTGAATTACTGCTCCACCACCCTGAAACTGCTTGCCTGCAGTTCCTATCCATGATTGGCCTGCCAACCTAAAAACAAGTTCCTAGGCCTGGGTTCTTCGACCTTTATTAGAGGCCACATCAAATCAGGAAGCAGACCTGTATCCATTCTACAGCCCCAACCCCCACTGCTGCTGCCTCTTTGAAGAGCTACAAAACTTTTCTCTGGGAAAACTGTTTTTCTTTCATAATCAGTAACTGGTGTGGTTCTTGTTTGCACCGTCTGCCTTTAGTTTTTGTTTTGTTTGTTTGTTTTGAGACGGAGTTTTCGCTCTTGTTGCTCAGGCTGGAGTGCAATGGTGTGATCTTGGCTTACCATGACCTCTGCCTCCTGGGTTCAAGCGATTCTCCTGCCTTAGCCTCCCGAGTAGCTGGGATTGCAGGCATGCACCACCACGCCCGGCTAATTTTGTGTTTTTTTAGTAGAGATGGGGTTTCTCTATGTTGGTCAGGCTGGTCTTGAATTCCCTACTTCAGGAGATCCGCCTGCCTCAGCCTCCCAAAGTGCTGGGATTATGGGCGTGAGCCACCGCGCCCAGCCTTCTGCCTTCAATTTTCCCTAATTCTCTCCATGGAGATTGAAATGAGTTGAATCCTGTTCTGCATCTGTGGAGGAGCCTTGTTCCCATAGTCATTAGTCTTCTGTGAGTTGTCTCCTTTGGAGCTTGTTGTTTAACAGTTTGCTTAGAGTTGCTTTCTGGCTGCTTAATCCTCTCTGTGAATCTCTGATCCTGACAAAATATTCATAGTGGAGGAAGAGCTGTGAACTCGCAGTCTCAGTCTTTGCATGCGTTTTGAGATTAATTTTCATTCCTCTTTTGGCTTTTAATAATGATACAATGTAGATTTTTCTATTAAAAATGCTCACATAACCCAAAGAAAAGAGAAGCCAGTACTGGTTGTTGTTATTGTGTATTAAATAGCCCAGATCCCCCAAGGGCCTCAAAGGCAATCACTTACTGAGAAATGAGCCTTGGTTGCCAAGAGGCTGCGTAAGGAAAGAGGGAAGCTAATTTTAGTGTTCCCCATTTCATGGCTATTGTTCATTGGCCAATCACAGGAAGTCATCAGTGTGGTGGGCCCTGGAAGTACTTCATGGAGAAAAACAAACTGTCCTGGAAAGTTTGAAGATGAATGGAATATCAGAAAAGGGAGAGGCAGACTGGGAGACGCAGACTGGGAGACGTTCTAGGTTCTGAAATGCATTTTCAAGTGAGGGATATTAAACAACTTGCAAATCTAGTTTTTCTAGTTTTTATGAACTTCATTTATCCCTCATGCTGAGCTGCCCAAAGCTTTCTTTGTAAGAATAATTAGCTTTGCTAATACTGCATTTTCTTTTTTCTTTCTTTCTTTTTTTTTTCTTTGAGACGGAGTCTTGCTCTGTTGCCCAAGCTGGAGTGCAGTGGCGCAATCTCAGCTCACTGCAACCTCTTCCTCCTGGGCCCAAGCTATTCTCCTGTCTCAGCCTCGCGAGTAGTTGGGACTACAGGCATGTGCCACCATGCCCGGCTACTTTTTGTATTTTTAGTAGAGATGGGGTTTCACCATGTTAGCCAGGCTGGTCTCAAACTCCTGACCTCAGGCAGTCTGCCTACCTTGGCCTGCTCAAATGCTGGGATTACAGGCGTGAGCCACCGCGCCTGGCCTAATATTAACTGCGTCTCGCTCTGTCTCCCAGGCTGGAGTGCAGTGGTGTGATCTCTGCTCACTGCAAGCTCCGCCTCCTAGGTTCATGCCATTCTCCTGCCTCAGCCTCCCAAGTAGCTGGGACTATAGGCGCCCGCTGCCACGCCCGGCTAATTTTTTTGTACTTTTAGTAGAGACGGTGTTTCACCGTGTTAGCGAGGATGGTCTCGATCTCCTGACCTCGTGATCCACCCACCTCGGCCTCCCAAAGTGTTGGGATTACAGACGTGAGCCACCGCGCCTGGCAATATTGCATTTTCTAATTTCAAGTAACACTATTATACAACTACAACTTTTATCTACTTCCTCTCCATTTCTTAAGAAGCCACTCCCAAAACTCCCAAAACTTATACATGTTTTCTATGTTTATAGCATCTGGGCCCCTGGCCAATTAGACCTGTAGGTCTTCTGTAGCTTTTTTGTTGTTTTTTTGCCTTGGATTGAAGTTGTTTTAGGGACATAGCTAGCATCTCCCCTGTGTAAACAGAATTACGTGAATTTTCTTCTCACTTGCATCTTATTGAGTTTATTACTTGTTTTCATGTTTTGGAAATGTTTTTCCTAATTTGTGAGATCAGAATGCTTTCTTCTGGATGGTGGCTAGGTCTCTGAAGGACAAGTAGCGAGTGCTATTTTTTGGACCTCAGTTCTAATATAAATGGACCAAGAAAGATTCACCTTATTGACAGGCCGAGCACGGTTATTGACAGGCCGAGCGTGGTGGCTCACGCCTGTAATCCCAACATTTTGGAGGTCCGAGGTGGGTGGATCACCTGAGGTCAGGAGTTCGAGATCAGCCTGGCCAACATAGTGAAACCCCATACCTACTGAAAATACAAGAAGTTAGCCGGGCGTAGGGGCAGGCGCCTGTAATTCCAGCTACTCGGGAGGCTGAGGCAGGAGAATCACTTGAACCCAGGAGGCAGAGGTTGCAGTGAGCTGAGATCACACCACTGCACTCTAGCCTGGGCGACAAGAGTGAAACTCTATCTTTTTTTTTTTTTTTTTTTTTGAAAGAAAGTTAATCTTTCAATCCAAAGGTAGTAGATCCTTTGGTTAAAGTGAATAGAGCATCTACTGGGTTCTAAGATGTTCAGTTTCCCACCTTGTTTAAATTGGAATGCATTAGTTTGTGGATCGTGTAATGTACCTGAGTCTCTTCCCTGAAATTCTTTTTATATAATATAATAGTGCTTTAGAATTAAAGAAGCTAACTTAATGACTTCTATGGGTTAGGAACTGTGGTAAGCACTTCACAGGCATCATCTGATGTCATTCTTAGGCAAGTCCGTGAAATGGGTGTCGGTACTGTTTCATTTTACAGATAGCACTTGAGGCTCAGGGTGTACATGTGTGTAGCTAGCTCAAGTTAGCAATGGAGTCAGGTTTGGAAGTCTTATGAACTATTTATTCTTACTTGATAGTTTGTGGTTTTGAGTTTGGTTGCTTTGAGGATTGAAAGGAAACGCCTTGCTCTCAGGGGTCTGTATAGAAACAACATACAGGCTGGGCGCGGTGGCTCACGCCTGTAATCCCTGTACTTTGGGAGGCTGAGGCAGGCAGATCATCTGAGGTCAGGAGTTCGAGACCAGCCTGACCAACATGATGAAACCCCATCTCCTAAAAATACAAAAATTAGCTGGGCATAGTGGTATGTGCCTGTAATCCCAGCTACTTGGGAGGCTGAGGCAGGAGAATCGCTTGAACCTGGGAGGCGGAGGTTGCAGTGAACTGAGATTGCGCCACTGTACTCCAGCCTGGGCAACAGAGCAAGACTCTGCCTCACACACACAAAAAAAGAAAGAAACAACATACAATGTGTGAGCCTCGCTTAAGTGCCCTGTCCTTGGGTGCCCAGAGCCAGACTTAAGAGGTAACACCCTTAGCAGGCACGTCCCCTTCACCCTGTGGTGTGGAATTTGTATGTGATGTATTTTTTCTTTTTCCAAAACTGGAGTGGACTTTGGAACAGCAAATATTTAATCGGAGCAAATTCCCCTTGCCAGAATCCTGCTAGCATATTCACCTTGGAGGTTCTTTGCCCAAAAATACTCACCACATACTGAAAACTAAATGTGCTAAGTCACCCACAGAGCATAAAGGAGGTCTTGGTTAGGATTTGGAGCAGGGGGTTGTTTACCTGCTTTTGATGAATATACAGTGCCAATGTACTCACCCTTTGATGAGCCTTAAAGAGCCAGATTCTGGAGTAAACAAACAAGGGAGGGGATTTGTTGGGGATGGTGGCTCAGCCTGCTGCTGTTAGCATTCTCCTTGAAATGCATTTTGGAGGAAGAAAAAAGAGAGGTAGGGAGGTAGAGAAGGTCTAAAGGTGAAAGATGGGCTGGTGTAGATGGAAGAGGAGCTAACGTGCATGTGTTATGGGGGAGATGCGGTTCAGGAATTAGAGTTGCTGATGGAGTGGAAGAGAGAAGGTGGGGAAAAAATAATTTAATGAATGTTTTAGAGCAATAAATCCTGTGCAAATGAAACAGCCTAATGAATGAGGTGGTATGGCTTCTCCGTGAATGTAGTTTTTACAGATTCAAAGCAATACTACCTCCTCGTTACTGGCACTACTCATACAGGTGTAACTTTTGTTTTGGGTTAGACTCTGAAACATTCATTTGTGTGTGTCCCCTACCATATTTCAGCACCTGAAAAATTTAACCATGCTGTTTGATCACTCATGTTTAAACACAGCTAAAAATTCAGGTTCCTCCAGAAAGCACCTGTGTGACTGACTTCTTACCCGCCTGTGGGTGCTTCCTATATCCAGCCCCAGTTGCTGTTCTAAAGCAATTTCCAGACCAGACTGTTCTCACTGGGATGCCCCTTGGTGATACCCTAAGAGCAAACTTCTGCTCTGTTCTTCACTTCTGCTCTCTGTCCCCTGCCCATTGTACTCCTCCCTCCACCCCAAACAGCAATGCCATAAAAAAAAAAAAAAAAGAAGAAGAAAACAAAAGAGCTTTATCTGATTCTTCTACTTCATTCTTGATTCTTGTCATCTATGCTGTCCTGCCAATTGTGAGCTCTACCTGCAGAATCTCTGGTTTCTCTGCCTGGGGTTACCTTCTTCACCTGTTCCCAGTGGCCTTCAGACTTGTCCCCTTGCCTCAAGTCTGTACCCTTTCACCACGTTCTTCCACTTTGTAGCCAAAAATGTTCTAGCTTCAGTAGTGCTTTTCCCCTTGCGTATAGGATGGGGGCCCGACTGCTAAGCCTGGCATGCACCTGGCCCTTCCCAGCAAGACCTTGCCTTTGTAGGGAAGGGAAAAATGGCTCCCTTCCACTCCTCTAGGTTCTTTCTCTGGGAAGCAAATTAAATTGACATAAGACCAATTACAGGAGGAAAAGCAATTTTAAAAAGGGTCAGGTAGGCTGAGCATGGTGACTCACACCTGTAATCCCAGGACTTTGGGAGGCCGAGGTGGGCAGATCATTTGAGGCCAGGATTTCAAGACCAGCCTGGCCAACATGGCGAAACCCCGTCTCTACTAAAAATACAAAAATTAGCCAGGTGTGGTGGCGGGTGCCTGTAATCCCAGCTACTCAGGAGGCTGAGGCAGGAGAATCACTTGAACCTGGGAGGCAGAGGTTGCAGTGAGGTGAGATTGCACCACTGCACTCCAGCCTAGGCAACCGAGTGAGACTCTGTCTCAGTTTAAAAAAAAAAAAAAAAAAAAAAAAAAAAGGTCAGATGATAGAAGCTTATAGCAGCTTGAGCTACAGAGAGGAATAGGGGCTTGGGGCCTCTGGGAGTTGCTGGCAACACGTAATGGGAAGGTGAGGGGAAGAAATGTATGGTGAATAAACATCTGATACACTTTACTAATGTAGATTTCCTCTATAGATGTAAATTTTTTGTATAAAACAGCAGCTTTGCAGAGCTACTCCTGTGTCTGCAGCTTCTCAGAGTAATGAGCTTGAAATATGCAAAGAAGAATATTTTAGGGTGGCATATCTTGGTTTTTGTGAGTGACGCCAAGGTCAGAGGTAACCAGGTCCACGAATATTTGTGTCTTTCCACAGTGTTGGACTTTTATTGATGCTATTTCAATTACAAAAGCCACCAGCTATGTGGAGTTCCCAGGGAGGCAATTCTTCTTAGTACTTCTCATCCACTCGTTAGATCTGTAGGCACACAGGTTCCAGCCTCTGCACCAGCCAGTCAGTATTGGAAACCGTACACAATCGTATACTCTGTCAATATATAAATGTTACTGATTAAACATTGCACAACAAACAAAATAACATTTAACATTAAGAGAAAGGGAATAGGAGAAGGGTTAATGAACTAGTCCAGGAAGAGCAACAAAGAAAAGAAGAATTTCCTGGTCTGGGCTGGTCAATCTGGTTGGTCGTGCAGGAAAGTCTTTGATGTGGGCAGAGCCTTCAGGGGCAGATGCCAGGTGCTTGTCACTACTTACAACGGTACCTACCCTTTTTATGGCCACAGAGTCCTCCAGTGAGGACTGATAGTTGAAGACTGTGCTTGTTTATCTACTCCTTATCTGGTTGGACGCAGTCTTTATTTATCAAGAAAAACATCTTGTCTCTGTTGTGACAAAATAGCATTAAAAATGTCATAAAAATGTACAGTTTTAGGAATTTGCTGAAAACAAAGTGTTGGCTATTTCCTCATGAGGTCTTTCACATGTCTTCATGAAAATGGAGCTGGCCACATATAGTGGCTCACACCTGTAATCCCAGCACTTTGGGTGGCTGAGGCAGGTGGATTGCTTGAGTTTAGGAGTTAGAGACCAGTCTGGTCAGCATGGTGAAACACCATCTCTACAAAAAATAAAAAATAAAAAATTAGCTGAGCTTGGTGGTGCATGCCTGTAGTCCTAGCTACTCAGGAGGCTGAGGTAGGAGGATGACTTGGGCCCTGGAGGTGAAGTTTGCAGTGAGCCAAGATCGTGCCACTGCACTCCAGCCTGGGCAATAGAGTGAGACCCTGTCTCAAAAAAAAAAAAAAAAAAAAAAAAGGAGTGGGGAGAAAATGGAACTCTTTGTTTGTTTGTGAAAAGGAAAATAAACTCTCTCAGGACTGCCCAAACTCTTTTTGCCAAAGGGAAACTTAAGACTGGAGAGACAAGTGACACTGCTGCTGTCCCCTCGCACCTTGCCTCCCTGCTTGACAGATAGCTGTGACTTCCCCACCTTATGTCAAAGTGCTATGCATTAGCCAGACCCCTGGAGAAGGCAAAAGGCCTCGTGTATCCCAGATGACTGCCCTCAAATTGCTCATAAGTAAATTCTCTGCTGGCCCCTAAACCTTTCAAGATGTGTATCTTCCCGTAGAAAAGGACATGTCAGCTGTAACTTTAGGTCTGTGACCTAAGTCTAGCTCCCTATCCATGGAATTGCAGTCTGTTACATTTCATACTGACATTGCCCATTACAAGCTTTTCTTCCCAGGTGCAGAACAAAGACAGGAGAGCAGTCATTTCTCTGCCTATCCTGAGACTACATAATTAACTCTTTCTTTACACCCTTTTTGAATGTTTATCATATCTCTTGTATAGCGGAGTTTACTGGGCACTAGTTAAAATCTAAGGAGAATGTCGCCTTTGCCTCACCACCTGCCCCTCTTTTCCTGCATGCCTTCTCCCCTTTAAAGAAATGGGTAGGGCCGGGCGCGGTGGCTCAAAGCGCCTGTAATCCCAGCACTTTGGGAGGCCGAGACGGGCAGATCATGAGGTCAGGAGATTGAGACCATCCTGGCTAACATGGTGAAACCCCGTCTCTACTAAAAAAATACAAAAAACTAGCCGGGCGAGGTGGCGGGCGCCTGTAGCCCCAGCTACTCGGGAGGCTGAGGCAGGAGAATGGCGTAAACCCGGGAGGCGGAGCTTGCAGTGAGCTGAGATCCCACCACTGCACTCCAGCCTGGGCGACAGAGCGAGACTCCGTCTCAAAAAAATAAAAAAATAAAAAAAAAAGGGTAAATACTGAGCCTTCTGCAACCAGTTTGGGAGCACCAACCACAGAGGATTCTGTGACTTGTGTGTTTCGCAGCAGCCTCTCAAGCTCTGGCTTAATTATTCCCCATTGAGACTCTTGCCTCAGTCTCTCATTTGGGTTGACGTTTGTTTATGGAAATCCTGATAGCCACAGATATTACTGTTTCTTCAGTATCTTTTCTGGAGAAGGAGCTGTAAATTCTCTTCTTTATCACACTTTACTTTTACCTTCAGTTGTGTGCTATTTTTTTCTTTGTGATACTTTATTTTTCTTATGAATAATAGTTATAATGTGATTTAACTTATTTTCTGTTCAGAAGAGTGTTCAACTTTGATGTTGATAAGAAGCAAGTTTTTTTATGACTGACCAAATCCTTATTTTATGACGTTACTAGGAATGTGCTGCTTGTTCATTGTGTAAGATTTTGATTATTCTGATAATGAAAGTGATGATTTCACATTGAAGCCTTCTAATTTGGCTAGAATGAACTATTGTCAATATTTGTCAGAAGATTAAGACCCATTAATGAAGAGCTCCAGTGGATCAAGAAAATACCCAATTAATAGCCAATTCAGAGAAAAAAACAGATGGCCATAAACTTGAGAAAAGATGCTGAATCTCACTAGTAATAAGGAAGATGTACATTAAAACAGGATAGTGGGTTTTTACCTTTAAATTAGATGTCCCAGTTGGGCAATATGCAATCTCAGATATTACTGGTAGGATGTAAATTGGTACAGCCTTTGAAAGTACGATTTGGCCAGGTGCGGTGGCTCAAGCCTGTAATCCCAGCACTTTGGGAGGCCAAGACGGGCGGATCACAAGGTCAGGAGATCGAGACCATCCTAGCTAACACGGTGAAACCCTGTCTCTACTAAAAAGTACAAAAAACTAGCCGGGCGAGGTGGCGGGCGCCTGTAGTCCCAGCTACTCGGGAGGCTGAGGCAGGAGAATGGCTTAAACCCGGGAGGCGGAGCTTGCAGTGAGCTGAGATCCAGCCTGGGCGACAGAGCGAGACTCCGTCTCAAAAAAAAAAAAGAAAGTACGATTTAACTCTTACCTTGAAGTTTAAAAATGTAGATACGGGTTGAATATTCCTAATCCAAACATCTGAAACGTGAAATACTCTAAAACTTGAAGCTTTTTTAAGTGCCAACATGATGCTCAAAGGCAAGGCTCACTGGAGCATTTTGGATTTTTTGGGTTAGGGAACCTTAGCCAGTAATATAGTGTAAATATTCCAAATTCCAAAACACTTCTGGTCCCAAGCATTTTGGATAAGGGACGTTCAACCTGACTGCTTGACCCACTAATTCCATTTCTAGCTCAGGTGTCTGTCCTACATAAATAATGGCACAGGTGCAGTGAGGCTTGAACAGCAGTATTTATTGAATTAGTGTTTGTGATAATAAAAACCAAGTAAGAAAATAAAATTTAAAAACACTCCCCAACAAAAAAATAAGATCAGTGTGAGAATGGTTATTGATTTTTGAACTAGCCTTTCTACTATAAAAGATAGTGATGAAAAAGAACGTGATGGGATTTTGTATATTAATAGAGAAAGACTCTTCATAGCTTATTGTTTATTTTTGTTCTCTTTTCTTTTTTGAGATGGAGTCTTGCTCTGTTGCCCAGGCTAGAGTGTAGTGGCGCGATCTTGGCTCCCTGCAACTTCCGCCTCCAGGGTTCAGGCAGTTCTTCTGCTTCAGCCTCTCTAGTAGCTGGGACTACAGGCACACGCCACCATGCCAGGCTAATTGTTGTATTTTTAGTAGAGATGGGGTTTCACCATGTTGGCCAGGCTGGTCTCGAACTCCTGGCCTCAGGGGATCCACCCACCTCGGCCTCCCAAAGTGCCGGGATTACAGGCACGAGCCACCACACCTGGCCCGGCTTATTGTTAATTGAGAAAAAATATTGCAGAACATTACGCACAGTCTTTTATTTTAAAAAGCTGTTTTAATATATTTATTATGTGCAGTATGATATGAGTGTATGTATGTGTGTTGTGTATGTATATGTGGGTGTGTTGTATATGTGTATACACACACATTTATCTATGTGAATTAATACAAATACTCTACCCACCAAATTGTTTACTCTTCTGAGGGAGGGGAGTGACATTCTGGGTGGATAGTAAAAGAAGTCTCTGATTTTTTATTTCTGTATATGTATACATATCAACAAAAATATATCCATGTATTGAAATGAGATTTTTGGCCAGGTGCAGTGGTTCATACCTATTATAATCCCAGCACTTTGGGATGCCAAGACAGGTGGATTGCTAGAGCTCAGGAGTTCAAGACCAGTCTGGGCAATGTGACGAAACCCCATCTCTACAAAAAAACAAAAAACAAAAATTAGCTGGGCATGGTGGCGCAGGCCTGTAGTCCCAGTTACTTGGGAGGCTGAGGCAGGAGGATTACCTGAGCCAGGAAGATCGAGGCTGCAGTGAGTTGTGACCGTGCCACTACACTCTAGGCCGGGCAACAGAGCGAGAGACCTTGTCTAGGAGGGGGTTTAAAAAAAGGTAATTTTTGTGAAATCTGATGTTGGCTTTTGGAAATCATTTGGAGCAAGTAAAGGCTGACTGTTACTTTATGATCACTGTATCTTTAAAAAAGATTCAGAGAAAATTAGAAAAATCTCTGTTTAGAAGATAGATCCTCAGTCTGTTTCTTTATGCACACAATTCATTTCCACAGTGGATGTTGTGGTCGGCTGCGTGAACACTCCATGACAGTCCCCCTGTCACTCAGTTGTAACAGAAGACTTTTCTAAACTTTCTCCTCAGATTCCTTTTTTTGAAGATATGTGTAAAGGCATTAAAGCTGGTGACACCTGTGAGAAGCTGGTGGGATATTCTGCCGTGTATAGAGTCTGTTTTGGAATGGCTTGTTTCTTCTTTATCTTCTGTCTACTGACCTTGAAAATCAACAACAGCAAAAGTTGTAGAGCTCATATTCACAATGGGTAAGTATTTCAGTCTTCTTGGGGATTTCTTTCTCCTTTCTTATGTTCAGGACAGTATTCCAGGATCCTGTCTGTCCACCAGACACTGTGACTGCTAGTTGAAATTGTCGATGTAGGGGAAGGTGGAACTGATACTTACCCACATGGTTGCCTGAAAGCTAGAATCTTATTTGTAACACCTGGTACCATGATGTGAAATTTACTCAAGACAAAGAGTTTATTTCTTGTTCCAAGACCTTCCCCCGGGTCATTTCCACCCATGCAATAAAATGGTGTTGTGCACAATTGGAGGCTGCACTGAGTCTGATTATGGGAAAAAGCATTCTTCGAGTCACCTAATTACTTTCCCTCGATTAGGAGAGAACATTGCCCAATGGCAGAATCATGGATTGAAATGCTTTACCTTCTAAGAGGTCCTTTGTCCTTGAATGTCACTTAAATACATTTCCTCTTTTTTTCTCCCCTCCCCCCCTTCTAGCTTTTGGTTCTTTAAACTTCTGCTGTTGGGGGCCATGTGCTCAGGAGCTTTCTTCATTCCAGATCAGGACACCTTTCTGAACGGTACTAATGGGGTATTTTGGGTACCTGTTTGTTTTGTTTTTACCCATTTTGTCAGATTGCTCAGAAGTGCAGTCCAAAGTACCTTTGATAGTTTGAATTAATGATTTTTCTTTTGGCTTCAAAAGAAATTCCTGACTTACCTGCCCATACTTTTTCCACCATTGCCTGTCTACCTCCCCTCTTCTCACTACCGCATGCCACTTGCAGGCAGGGTGTAAGAGGACTTCGGTACTCTGCTGGCCTGGGAGACCTTGTTCTTTCCAAGCCCTGCACAGAAAACCCAGAAACAGGGAGCACAGGGCTGTCAACAGCTAAATGTCTGCTGCAGTGATAGTGGGACAGGAAAAGCATCTTTCAGTCTGTTTTTAAACTTACCTTATGTCAAGCTCCGTAGCATTGAATTATATTCTTTATTGTTAGAACCTGCCTTAATTCATTAATATGAAGCCTTTAATCATAGCTGAAACAGGGGGCTCTTTTTTATATGAGCTGAGGAAAAAACCTGAATTTCAGTGGTTCAGAGCATTTTGTTCAACCCAAATGGATTCACTTTCCTAAGTAAGGTATTAATATTTAGGCCGGGTGTGGCAGCTCACACCCAGCACTTTGGGAGGCTGAGGCGGGTGGATCACTTGAGGCCAGGAGTTCGAGACCAGCCTGGCCAACATGGTGAAACCTCATCTGTACTAAAAAATATAAAAATTAGCCAGGCATGGTGGTGTGTGCCTGTAATCCCGGCTACTCTGGAGGCTGAGACATGAGAATTGCTTGAACCTGGGAGGCAGAGGTTGCAGTGAGCCGAGATTACACTGCTGTACTCCAGCCTGGGTGACAGAGTGAGACTTTGTCTCAAAAACAAAACTAAACTAAACATTTAGATTGTGTCAGTTTATAAGGAACAGCCATAATCCTTCATATAGTTATGTATCAGGGCCTGGCTAGTTGTTTTTCATATACTCCCTAAGTCTTACTTTTACCTAAAATACTGTTAAAAGTTTTAAAATTCTCTACAGAGATCCTTTTATGTATTAGAATGTATATTTGGAGAGAGAAGAGACCTAGAAACCCTCTGGTCTAGCTCAGTCTTTTTTTTTTTTTTTTTTTTTTGAGATGGAGTCTTGCTCTGTTGCCCAGGTTAGAGTGCAGTGGCGCAATCTCGCCTCACTGCAGCCTCTGCCTCCCGGGTGCAAGCAGTTCTTCTGCCTCAGCCTCCCGAGTAGTTGGGACTACAGGCATGTACCACCACTCCTGGCTGATTTTTGTATTTTTAGTAGAGACAGGGTTTCACCACATTGGCCAGTCTGGTCTCGAACTCCTGACCTTGTGATCTGCTGCTGCACCCAGCCAAGCAGAGTCTTTTTTTTTTTTTTTTTTTTTTTTTTAAGACTAAGTCTCGCTCTGTCACCCAGGCTGAGTGCAGTGGTGCAATCTCAGCTCACTGCCACCTCCACCTCGCGGGTTCAAGCAATTCTCCTGCCTCAGCCTCCTGAGTAGATGGGATTATAGGCACCAGCCACTATGCCTGGCTAATTTTTTTTTTTTTTTTTTTAGTTGAGTCAGGGTTTCACCATGTAGGCCAGGCTGGTTTCCAACTCCTGACCTCAAGTGATCCGCCTGCCTCAGCCTCCCGAAGTGCTAGGATTGCAGGCATGAGCCACCGTGCCCAGCCCCAGCTCAGTAATTTTTATAGACAAACTGGAACCCACGTGATGTGACTTATTCAAGGTTAAAAGATGGCCCTGCCATCTTTGTGGCAGAGCCAGAAGTCGAGCTGAGTCCTTGTCCGTCCCCTGTCTGAACCTTGTTTCCTTACTGGTCGTTGTTGACTTTTTACCCAATAAAATCTGAACCTTTGATTTTTCTGGCAGTCTGTGTTAGCTTTTAAGTTGTGGGTCATTGTGGATTTTATGAATGAGGGCATCTGTTAGGGTACCTGGCAGATGTAGTGTGGAGGATAAGCTTGGATATTTCAGGGTCAGACTGCCTGTGTTCAGATCCCAGCTATACCATTTATTGACAGAGATGTTGTCAACCTACATAGATTCTCAATTTTTCTCTTCCGTAAAGTGAGTGAAACTTGTAATACATATCTTATATGGTCATGTGGGAATTGAATGTGTTAGGTACACTTAACTAGTAAAAATTAGCTACGGTTATTCTCTTTTGAGCGAAATACAACGAAAGGTTGCCTCATTGTGTTCTTCATGGTCTTTTGCAGCCTGGCGCTATGTGGGAGCCGTCGGAGGCTTCCTCTTCATAGGCATCCAGCTCCTCCTGCTCGTGGAGTTTGCACATAAGTGGAACAAGAACTGGTGTGTGCCTTTATGGAAAGCTTCCCATTGACTCACAGAAACTGCCCAGTTTTGATAAAGGCTGTACTCAATTGCATTGCTAGGGATTTGCAGTTTTGTTTTTCTTTATACCTGCTTTTTTGTACCTCTTCATTTACTCCTCTCCTTCGTTTACTTCTCACGTTTTGACCCCCTGCCCCTACTCCCTTGTTTGGCCTCTAAGTCAGCCAGTGGTGTGAAGTAGCCACACTCAATCCCCTGCTCGTACCTGTCAGTCGTACCTGTCAGTCTCTGGTTTTGAGAGTGGCTAAAAAATTGGGTAGGCTTCATCTTAGCCTCCCATCCTCATGAAATTAAAAGTAAAATTAAAAAGTGAACACAAAAGTCAAACTTTGGAGGTGGAGATTCATCTTCTGCAGACTATGAGATAGAATAGTTCCCTCCTTTAAAAAAATGTTTGGGTCAGGCATGGTGGCTCATGCCTGTAATTCCAGCACTTTGGGAGGCCAAGGTGGGAGGATTACTTGAGCCCAGGAGTTTGAGACCAGCCTGGGCAACATACTAAGACCATGTCTGTATAAAAAATTAGCCGGGCATGGTACAACATGCCTGTAGTCCCTGCTACATGGGAGGAGGTGGTGGGAGGATCACTTGAGCCTGGTAGGTCAAGGCTTTGGTGAGCTGAGTTCACACCACTGCAGTCCACCCTGAGTAACAGAGCAAGACCCTGCCTCAACAAAAAAGATTTTTAAAATTTCTTTTCAACTTCCCAAGAGGGGAAAAAGGACTCCTTCATTAGGAAGATATGTTGTGCTACCTTAGAAAACCATCCTGTCTTTGAAAAAAGTAGACTCTTTCTAAGTGCCTTGGAAGTTGAGTTCATATCCTGGGCCAAGTGGGAGATGCCCAGCTATTAATAGCTACTTTTATTTCTTGCTAAGCCACACTGAGAAAATGACAACCCTTGAGTTCTAAGACCTAATTGACCCTCTTTGTGATTCTGGACAAAGCACTTAGCTGCTTTCTGCCTACCTTTTTTTTTTTTGTGTGGGACAGAGTTTCACTTTTTTTGCCCAGGCTGGAGTGCAATGGTGCGATCTCGGCTCACCGCAACCTCCGTCTCCTGGGTTCAAGCAATTCTCCTGCCTCAGCCTCCGAAGTAGCTGGGATTACAGGCACATGCCACCACACCTGACTAATTTTTGTATTTTTAGTAGAGATGGGGTTTCATCATATTGGTCAGGCTGGTCTCGAACTTCTGACCTCAGGTGATCCACCTGTCTCGGCCTCCCAAAGTGCTGGGATTACAGGCGTGAGCCACTGCGTCCAGCCCTAACTTTCTTTACTTATAAAATATGAATAAAAACAACTGCCTATTGTACCCAGTAAGGCTTTTGTTTTTTGCATATTTTACAGGAATCATTTTATGTTATACTCAAATATTTGAAATCATAAGTGCCATATGAATGTGAAGTTTACTTTTACCATGGACAAAACAAAATACACTGTCCAAATACTCTCAATACTTTTTATTCTGAATATGTTGTTCAACTTGGTAGTTGTTGTTTTCTTTTGGTTTTAAGGATCAAATCATGAGGTACAGCTGTTGTTGGGATGCATAAGTGAAAAGATAGAGTTAGTCATTTGACTGTTTGGTAAATATTGGATTAAGCATGGCCAAATATGAACAATTTTCAAATGGTTTACACAACACTGAATAGTCCTACAAGTAGTCCTACAGATATGTTTTGCTATGTTTTAAAGTTCTAAACTCTATAATTATACAGATGTCTGCATTTGAAGTGGGCTGTTTTATCAGTTATTGTACAGTGTCTGCATTTTGAGTTATCCATGAGATCCAGTAATTTATGTTGTGGTCTCCGCTAGATCTTGTTTTGAGGCAGCACTGTTTTCTTTCTTTCTTTTTTTTTTTTTTTTTTTTTTTTTTGAGACGGAGTCTCGCTCTTTCGCCTAGGCTGGAGTGCAGTGGCACGATCTTGGCTCACTGCAACCTCTGCCTCCCGGGTTCAAGTGATTCTTCTGCCTCAGCCTCCTGAGTAGCTGGGATTACAGGCACATGCCACCACACTTGGCTAATTTTTGTATTTTTAGTAGAGACGGGGTTTCATCATGTTGGCCAGGATGGTCTCGATCTCCTGACCTCGTGATGCACCCGCCTTGGCTTCCCGAAGTGCTGGGATTACAGACGTGAGCCACCGCGCTCAGCCTGGAGTTTTCTTAAAGATAAGCCAAATGGGTGACTATAATTGTATGGGACCCTATTTTCTCAGTAGTCCAGAAGAAATACAATAAGTTGGAAGTGAATTTTAATTGATTAAAAATCACTCTTTCCTTGATTATTCTGAATGTGCTTTCTTTCTTTTTTTGAGATAGAGTTTTGCTCTTTTTGCTTAGGCTGGAGTACAGTGGTGTGATCTTGGCTTACCACAACCTCCGCCTCCCAGGTTCAATGGATTCTCCTGCCTCAGCCTCCCAAGTAGCTGGGATTGCAGGCGTGTACCACCACACCCAGCTAATTTTGTATTTTTAGTAGAGACGGGGTTTCACCATGTGG
Organism: Papio anubis; assembly: GCF_008728515.1. Taxonomy (NCBI): domain Eukaryota; kingdom Metazoa; phylum Chordata; class Mammalia; order Primates; family Cercopithecidae; genus Papio; species Papio anubis. The sequence continues at coordinate 73,123,723 of NC_044980.1, read as the reverse complement.
GCCAGGCTTGTCTTGAACTCCTGACCTCCAGTAATCCATCCACCTTGACCTCCCAAAGTGCTGTGATTATAGGCGTGAGCCACCACACCTGACCTGAATGTGCTTTCAATTTGATTTTTGTATTAGAAAATAAATTCATCATCCTAAAATTTTCACAAGTATACTTCAAATAAGGAACTTCATGGTAAAATATTAACAGTTTTGATCCTTGGTGTCTGATCTGCCCATTAAATAGTATGTTCCCTTGAGAACACTTGTGCTTCTTCAGTCTGATTTTAATGTTTTGATTGATTCTGAATCCATTTGCTGGGACTAATTATTGATGCCATGTTTTTAGCAGGCATTTTGGAAAAGTTTTTTTGCTTTAAAAACTTTCAGAAACTCAGTTAGAATGACTTAAAAGCTCTGCAACAAATAGTGTTGCTATTATCCAAGCTTTGAGGCATATATGCCAACAAAAATCCCTATTGTCAACATGTTTATAGTTTAACAGACTCTTGCGTATAAGAATCTAGAAAATATACTCATTGCTCTTAATAGAATAACTAAAGTACCTTTTCTTCCCTTTTTCATTTATCTCTTTGTAAACATCTTGAGAAGTAGATGATCCTGAAAACAGTAGAGTAGAAAGGTCTTGGGCCTGGCAACCAGGAGATGCAGATTTCAGTACCCCTTTCTTTTCTTCTTTTTCTTTTTTATTATTATTATTATTTTTTGAGATGGGATCTCACTTTGTCATCCAGGCAGGAGTGCAGTTGTGTGACCATGGCGCACTGGAGCTTCAATTTCCCAGGCTTAAGTGATTCTCCCACCTCAGCTCCCTGAGAAGCTGGGACTGCAGGCATGTGGCACCACACTTGGCTAATTTCTTTTTTTTTTTTTTTTTTTTTTTGGTAGAGATGGGGTTTCGCCACGTTGCCCAGGCTGATCTTGAATTCCTGGGTTAAAGAGATCCTTTTGCCTTGGCCTCCCAAAGTACTGGGATGACATTGTGTTCGGCTTCAGTGCCCCCTTTTAATGCTTGCTCTTTCACTCTTTCACAGTTGGCCCCTCTGACCTCAGTTTTCACACTTAAATAATGTGTTTGGACTAACTGGTGTGTTCTTTTTTTTCCTTTCTAGCTCAAATTTTGTGGTTTACAGTGTCAATTCTCTATTAGAATTGAAACAAAGGGCTTTAGGTGTCAAGTGTAAAGACTTTTTTTTGTATTTTTAGTGGGACCAGAGGGCCTTAAGAAGGGAGGAATATAATCTGTTTTAAGTCAAGAAAGGTGAAAAGATGTCAGAGGTGCAAGTAAGGAGGTCAGGGGGAGACAATCCAGGTGAGGGAGGAGTAGTCTGGAACTCTGTGGTACCAAGGAGCTGGATCCTCATATGTTCCAAAGCCAGCTCTGAGTGGAGGTGGGTGGGGGAGGGGAGAGCAGCAAGAAGCTTCCAAAGTGACCACAGTTCTTCTGTGCTGTTCTCTCTTCTCTTCTCTTCTCTTCTCTTCTCTTCTCTTCTCTTCTCTTCTCTTCTCTTCTTCTCTTCTTCTCTTCTTTCCTTCCTTCCTTCTTTCCTTTTCCTTTTCCTTTCCTCTTTCTTTCCTTTCCTTTCTTTCCTTTCCTCTTTCTTTCTCTCTTCCCCCAACAATGGGAAGATGGAATTGCTGTTTTCTGAGGTTGGGATGATTGCACAATGGCAGGTTTGGGGGAGGGAGGAATGGGGGTGTCAATATCAGGAAGTTACCTTAGCCTGAATGTGCTAACTTTGAGATGCCAATTAGACCATCGAGTGGGTCTCCAATTGTTAAATGAACAGTTGGTTAATATAAGTGACGTTCAGGGGAAAGGTTGGGGTTGAAGATTTAACTTTGGCATGGACTGTAAATATTAATTAACTGTAAGAAAGTCCTTCATATTCTAATAACTTAACCAAAAAGAATAGTGAATAGAAGTGTTGGTCATCTCCCACCCACAAACCAGTCAGCAGTGTTTACCTTTTTCTGTATAATTCATGCTGTCTCCCCATCATCCATTATTATTTGCTCTTAGATTGTTTTTTCCTTTTTAAAATCCCATTTTCTCTCATTTCCTTTGTACGCCTTTTATGTTAGAATAATTCCAAGGCCATTGGAGTGTCTGGCACAGTTTCAGGAATATGACGGTCATTCTCATTTTGGCCTTTCCTCCCTATTTTCTTTGTTTCTGGCTGCAGGAATTTTTTCATCATTAAAACATTTTAACTGGGTTGCTTGAACACTTTCCAGTTTTGTGAGGGCATAAAGTAAGTTGCTTTTTCTGTGAGGTTTGGGAGAATGTGGTTACAAAGAGCAATATAATCATAAGGCAGATGACAATGATTCATTCAATTCATTCTCCCTGTTGTTCTGTCTAGTTCATTTAGCATTTATAGATACTTTTCTTTGTTCTGAACAATTTCCTTTTTTGTGTGAGACAGGGTCTTCCTCTCTTGCCCAGGCTGGAGTGCAGTGGCATGATCTGGGCTCACTGCAACCTCTGCCTCTGGTGTCGAAGCGATTCAGCCACCCAAGTAGCTGGGATTACAGGCATGCACCACCATGCCCGGGTAATTTTTGTATTTTTGGTAGAGATGGGGTTTTGCCATGTTGGTCAGGCTGGTCTCGAATTCCTGACCTTGTAATCTGTCCGCCTTGGCCTCCCAAAGTGCTGGGATTACAGGTGTGAGCCACTGTGCCCTAATTTATTTTTTAATTGATGTATTGTAATTGTACATATTTATCGGGTACATTTTGACATGTTGATACATATATGTCATACAGTAATCAAATCAAGGTAGTTGGCTATTCATTACCTCATGGATTTATCATCTTTTTCTTTCTTTCCTTTCCTTTTTTTTTTCTTCTTTTTAAAGAGACAGAGTCTCACTCTGTCACCCAGGCTGGAGTGCAGTGGCGCAGTCGTAACTCACTGCAGCCTTGAACTCCTAGGCTCAAGAGATCCTCCTGCCTCTGCCTCCCAAGAAGCTAGCTAATTAGCGTGTCCAGCTAATATCTTTGTTTTTTGTTTTGGTTTGGTTTTTGGTTTTTGTAGATGGGGTCTTGCTCTGTTGGCCAGGCTGTATCATTTCTTTGTGTTGAGAATCTTCAAAAGCCTCTCCTCTAGCTGTTTTGTAATATACAATACTTTACTGCTAGCCATCATCACCCTACCATACAGTTGATCACCAGAATTTATTCCTATCTATTTAACTTTTTTTAATGTCAAATTTTCTTTTAGTATTCCCTGATACTATTTTAGATAAAGAAGCAGCACAGTTACAGGCCCTTCTCTTCAGTTCAAGGAATAAAGAGCTAAGGTCAGCCAATATGGTTCTTAGTAAAGGTAATTCTCTTTTCTCCCTAAGAAGATGGCATCCAGGAGAGCTGCTGGCAAAACTTTGTTTCTGTTTTTAAAAGTTTATTTATTATTATTATTAAATATTTAGGGCCAGGCACAGTGGCTCATGCCTGTAATCCTAGCACTTTGGGAGGCAGAGGCAGGTGGATCGCAAGGTCAGGAGTTCAAGACCAGCCTGGCCAAGATGATGAAACCCCGTCTTTAATAAAAAGACAAAAACTAGCCGGGCATGGTGGTGGGTGCCTGTAATTCCAGCTACGAGGGAGGCTGAGGCAGAGAATTGCTTGAACCTGGGAGGTGGAGGTTGCAATGAGCCAAGATCACACCACTGCACTCCAGCCTGGGCAACAGAGCGAGACTCCATCTCAAAAAAAAAAAAAAAAAAAAATTTAGACAGGGTCTCACTCTTGCCCAAACTGGAGTGCAGTCATGGCTCATAGCCGCCGTCATCCACCGGAGTTCAGGTGATCCTTCTACCTCAGTCTCCCAAGCAGCTGGGACTACAAGTTTGCACCACCACACGCTGCTAATATTTCTAATTTTTGTAGAGACAAAGTTTTGCCATGTTGCCCAGGCTGGTCTTGAACTCCTAGCTTCAAGTGATCCGCCTGCCTTGGCCTCTCAAAGTGCTGGGATTACAGGTGTGAGCCACCTCTCCTGGCAGCACTTTGGAGTAGAGACTATGGCACTTTGGGGCTCTATGTTTATGGAGAAAACTTGGAGAAGCCCAGTGAAGAGCAACTTTTTCTTCCTGCCAAAAACTGACCCAGGGTGGTTCACAGTTAGAATGGAGAAGCTAGAATAAAGTCTGTAGGTGGCTAAAGGAAATTTAGAGTCTCAGGACTGCTCAAACTCATTACACCAAACAGAGAGTTAAACCTGGAGACAGAGTCACGTGACACTGCTGTCTCCCTCCCACCTGCCCATAGATAGCTGTGACTTCCCAACCTTGTGTCAAAGGACTACACATTAGGTAGACCTCTACAGAAGGCAAAAGGCCCCGTGCATCCCAGATTACTGCCCTCAAATTGCTCATAAGTAAATTATCTGCTGATCCCTAAACCTTTCAAGATATGTATCTTCCCATTAAAAAGGGCATATCAGCTGTAACTTTTGGTCTGCGACCTAAGTCTAGCTCCTTGTCCATGGAATTGCAGTCTGTTACATTTCACACTGACAATGCCCATACAAGCTTATCTTCCCAGGTGCAGAACAAAGTCAGGAGAGCAGTCATTTCTCTGCCTACCCTGAGACTATATAATGAACTCTTCCTTTACTCCCTTTTGAAATGTTTATCATATCTCTTGTATAGCGGAGTTTACTGGGCACTAGTTAAAATCTCGGGAGAATGTCGCGTTTGCCTCACCACCTGTCCCCTTTAAAACTGCATGCCTTCTCCCCTTTAAAGAAATGGATAAATCCGAGCCTTCTGCAACCTCTTTGGGAGCACCAGCCACAGAAGATTCTGTGACTTGTGTGTTTTTGGGTGCACCCTCAAACCTCTGGCTCAGTAAACCTCGGTTGATTGAGACTGTTGCCTCAGTCTCTCATTTGGGTTGACATTATTCATTTTAATGAATGAATACATTTGCTGCAGAAAGTGGAATTCTCTCAGTGTTGAGAGAAAATTCTAAGCTTTAGTCAAGAAGTTTCCATATTTACCAGAACCTTCTAGCTTTGATAGAGCATAATCACTGCTAAAATAATGTGTCTTCTGGGCAGCTGGGTACCAGTGCCTGTGGCCTGTAGTATTAGTTACTGCCTGAGGGATGGTGAATGTTATCAGAGAATGGTGGGCTTCATTGACTTGTCTTCTCTCCTCTCCCTCTTACCCACTTCCCGGAGAAACAGGACAGCAGGCACAGCCAGTAACAAGCTGTGGTACGCCTCCCTGGCCCTGGTGACACTCATCATGTATTCCATTGCCACTGGAGGCTTGGTTTTGATGGCAGTGTTTTACACACAGAAAGACGGCTGCATGGAAAACAAAATTCTGCTGGGAGTAAATGGAGGCCTATGCGTGCTTATTTCATTGGTAGCCATCTCGCCCTGTGTCCAAAATCGTAAGCATGGTTTTTCCATTCTTCCTTATTTATATTTTCCTAAGTGTCTTTGAGCAAACTCAATGGTTTTTTGTTTTTGTTTTTAACTAGGGTATTCCTTAACTTACTGTGGATGTGTCAGTAGTGGGCAAGGTGGGGCTCCAGTCTCTTCATATCTCACTCTCGAGCTGTGATAGGCAAGCATTTCTCATGTCGAGAAAGACCTGAACTTAACGAAGTCAATGAATAGGAAGATACTGCCTTTGCTAAATAATGTACAACAAGGAGCCTTTAAATGGGAAATGCCTTCCAAGTATATCAAGTCAGTTGTTTATGAGCTTGCCTACAATCTCTGTGTAAAAGTTGAATGAAAGGGCCGCAGAAAGGGTTGGTTCTCGGGTCATCTTTCACTCAAGGCTGTGGGCAGTGTGGTCTGGGAGTCAGGAAGCAGGACATCCCATCCCAGCTCAGCCAGCAGCTGGCCCATGTGCTAACCTTCCTTAGACCCAGGTTCTTCCTCAGTGAAGTCAGTGGAAACATGTAAGCCTGACCTTGCTCATGGTCATTTCAAAGCCGGAAGGAAGAGACAGTGGCATTTGAAAGTGCTTTAGGAAGTATACATGTGAATTGTCATTTATAAACTACTCTTGGTTTCTTAAGCCAGGATATAGTGTCTTTGGGCTTACAGTGAGGTGTCCCTGGTCTGATGTTTTTTTGTGGGTGTCGGACCCTATAGGTGATGAAAATGCGCATGACATTCAGGTTCTAGGTAGGAAAATATAGGCGATAAATTTACAGCCCCCTTGAATCCTTTCTAAAATAGTGGTTTAAAAAGGCAACTAGTGGTCGGGTGCGGTGTTTCATGCCTGTAATCCCCACTTTGGGAGGCCAAGGCAGGCGGCAGATCATCTGAGGTCAGGAGTTCAAGACCAGCCTGGCCAACATGGGGAAACCCCGTCTCTACTAAAAATACCCAAAAAAATTAACCAGCTGTGGTGGCGCACGCCTGTAGTCCCTGCTACCTGGTTAGGCCAAGGCAGGAGAATTGCTTGAACCCGGGAGGCAGAGGTTGCAGTTAGCCAAGATCCCCCCACTGCACTCCAGCCTGGGTGACAGAGTGAGACTCTGTGTCAAAAAAGAAGAAGAAGGAGGAAAAAAAAATAGTCACAAATACTATGTTTTCCTCTACTAAAAATTTTAAGACCATTATTGAAATTGAGAGTATTTGCCTAATCCCTTTAATTGATCAGTTAAGAGTTCCTAGAATAACTTGATATTCTGATTAAAATCTTTGGGTTAAATCTTTATCTTTTGAAATAGGGGTAATGTTCTGAAATATTTGGTTTAGTACCATTAGGTGCTAAGGGAAATCTTATTCCCTTGCCAAAGAGCAACATTATAACAGGGTCTGTTTTATGTCTTTATCGGTAATTATAATTTAATAATGATAATTTTGGAAACAAATTTGACCACAAGACTGAGTAAAACTGCATCCTTTTATGTCAGTAAGTGGTCAAAAATTTCACAGGAAAAAAAGAGAGATCCCTTATCACATCCTGGTTACTCTGAAAGATCTGAACCTTTAGTTTACTTGAAATATTATAACTTTCAAAAAATAACAGATGGCTTGTGAAGTTTCAGAGAAAAATGAACACTTATACACTGTTGGTGGGAATGTAAATTAGTTCAACCATAGTGGAAAGCAGTGTGGCAGTTCCTCAGACCTAAAAACAGAACTACCATTAGGCCCAGCAGTCTCATTACTGGGTATATACCCAAAGGAATATAAATGGTTCTCACATAAAGACACAGGCACACGTATGTTCACTGCAATACTATTCACAATAGCAAAGATATGGAATCAACCTAAATGCCCATCAATGGTATACTGAATAAAGAAAATGTGGTACATATACACTATGGAATCTATGGAATACTGTGTAGCCATAAAAAGGTAAGAGATCATGTCCTTTTCAGGAACATGGATGGTGCTGGAAGACATTATCCTTAAAATGAACACAGGAACAGAAAACCAAATACCACATGTTCTTGCTTAAAAGTGGGAGCTAAATGATGAGAACATATGGACACATAGAGGGGAACAACACACACTGGGGCCTATCTATCAGAGGGTGGAGGGTGGGAAGAAGGAGAGGATCAGGAAAGATAACTAATGGGTACTAGACTTAATACCTGGGTGACGAAATAATCTGTACAACAAACCCCCATGATAATTTTCCCCTTACAACAAACCTGCATATACACCCCCAAACCTAAAATAAAAGTTAAAAATAAATGAATCAATAAATAACCTTAAAGCCCTTCTCCCAGTGAATGCTGAGCCCCATAGCCTTCCTCTTTAGCCAAGAGCAATTCTTGTATTCTGTTCCCAAAAGCTTTTTGTCCATTGGCAGGTAAAAGCTTTTTGTCCTGTCATAGATTGTGGTATGTGATGACCTTGTAGAATCCGGAATACATCCCCTGTGAAATCTGGTTTACCGCTTACTCCCCTCCCCAACTAAGCTATGTGGTTTTATCAACAACGACGGTAATTTTTTTTCTGATCTTGGGATTTAAGAACTAATGTTACAAACCTCAGGGAGACTAGTTAGTGTATTTAAGTATAGCCATAGGCTTGATAAAGTATTGGTAGAGAACTTGGCAGAACCTGACATCTTTAAAATAGCAATGTTCAGCTCAGTGTGTAACTCTCTCCCCCTTAATATCTTTTTAGTTTTATCTGAGAAACATACTACATTTTTTTTTCTCTTTTCTTTCCTTTAAAGGTGGATGCTCAAGTTTGAGGACTGTCATGGGGACTGTCAGGTTTTTTAGGCATATGCTTTCTTTTTCTTCAAATTAAAACCTGTTGTCTGTCTGTCTCTTGTCATTTTTCAGGACAGCCGCACTCGGGGCTCCTACAATCAGGGGTCATAAGCTGCTATGTCACCTACCTCACCTTCTCAGCTCTGTCCAGCAAACCTGCAGAAGTAGGTAAGCCAGCCTGTTAGGGGGCTTGTGTTTGCGGTGTGAATATTTTCATTCATGGAGGAGTGAACTATTGTTTAAATATTGGAGAGGCCATGGAGATAGAGAGCAGAAGGATGGCTACCAGAGGCTGGGAAGGGTTTGAGGGAGGTTTGGGAGGAGGTTGAGATGATTAATGGGTACACAATAAATAGGAAGAATGAATAAGACCTAGTATTTGATAGCACAACAGGGTAACTATAGTCAAATTTAATTGTACATTTAAAAATAACTAAAAGAGTATATTTGGACTGCTTGTAACACAAAGGATCAATGCATGAGGGGATGGATACCCCATTTTAGATGATGTGATGGTTACATATTTCATGCCTGTATTAAAACATCTCATGTACCACATAAATATGTACACCTACTATGTATCCACAAAAATTAAGTTGAAAAATAAATTATTAGAAGTGTACTAAATCACAATAGAGAGATGATCTAGACTTTTTCATCTCTCTTTTAAAGTTAAAAAAGTCTTTAACTTGAGCTATGTAAAGGAAAATTCCCTTTTTCAGTTCTTCCTGGTGTGTAGGACAGACAGGAGGAAAGGTTTGGCTGTAGAGTTTGCTTTTAGGCCTAAATAACCTCTTAATTTAGTTGTATCTCTTTTCTTTTCTGACTATAGCAGTGGAATAGAGAGAGTGGAAAGAATGTGGGGGAGTGGGGAGTGGGGAGTAGGATCTGAGCACAGATCCCGTGATTTACTGGCTATGTGACCTCAAACCACTCGTCCTAAATGACATTTATTTACAGAGACAGCCGAACATAGTGATTAGAGCATGAGCTTTGAAGTCGGACTGCCCGGTTTATAGACTGATCCTGCTACTTAAGTAACTTGCAGAAACTTAACTTACCCTCTCTATTACTTTTGTGATGTATAAATGTAAATATATACACACATACATACATATATACATACACATAAGCATATATAAATGTATGTTTGGGTATATTTGAGCTTATATAAATGAAATTAAATAAATGTAGTGTCTAAGAAAATTGAAGTTGTTTCCTCTTAAATTTGGAAAGCTGGTGCAATGATAATTTTGAAAGTTTTAGCATATATACATACTATTTATGGGCTTGTCCTTGTTGCTACTTACAGTGGAAAGTAATGTAAGTAGAGGTCTTAAGTAAGTATTGCCTATCCTGGATTTAATTTTTTTTTTTTTTTTAATATTCTATCTTGACTCAGTAAGTGTACATAAATTTCGTCTCTTTAAGACTTTCTTTTATGTCTGTTTATGTATTAATTTCTGGCTTTAACTTACTGGGATTTTAATTTACAATATTTTTTAAATGGCAGGTATCCCTTTAAAACAGAAAAAAAGGCTGAGCATGGTGGCTCATGCCTGTAATCTAAGCACCTTGGGAGGCTGAGGCAGGAAGATTGCTTGCAGCCAGGAGCTGAGACCAGCCTTGGCAACATATGCATCTCTACCAGAAAAAAAAAACAACCAAAAAAAAAACAGAAAAAAAGTTATTTTAAATTTCAAGTTCTCTACATTTTTTAAATTAGCCTAAGAATAAAGATTCTTGAAACCACAGCATACACAGGGAAGTTTATAGCATTAAATGCCTACATCAAAAAAGCAGAAAGATCACAAATTAACAACCTAATGTTGTACCTGGAACTAGAAAATCAAGAAGAAACCAAACCCAAAGTTAGCAGAACAAAAGAAATAACAAAGATCAGGGCTGTGTTGAGTTGGCTCATGGTTGTAATCCTAGCACTTCGGGAGGCTGAGGCAGGCAGATTGCAGGAGCCCAGGAGTTTGAGACCAGCCTGGGCAACATGGCGAAACCCTGTCCCTACAAAAAAATACAAAAAAGTATCCAGGCATGCTGGCGCACATCTGTAGTCCCAGCTACTCGGGAGGCTGAGGTGGGAGAATCCCTGGAGCCCCAGAGGTTGAGGCTGCAGTGAACTGTGAGCTCTTATTGCACCACTGCACTCTACCCAGGGCAATAGACAGGGGCTTTGTCTCAAAAAAATGAAATAAGGAACTAAATAAAATACAGACCTCCCCCCACCAAAAAAAAGCCCATGAGGAAAATACAGAGGATCAACAAAACAAAAAAAAGTTGGTTTGTTGAAAAGATAAACAAAATTGATAAGCCCCTACCAAGAAGAAAGAAGACCAAATCAACAAAATTAGAAATGAAAAAGGAAAAATCACAATAATACCACAAAAGTACAAAGATCATTACAGACTATTAGGAACATCCATATACTTACAAACTAGAAAACCTAGAGGAAATGGATACATTTCTGGAAAGCAAGAAGGAATAGAAATCCTAAACAGGCCAATGATGAATAGTGACACTGAATCAGTGATTTAAAAAATCTTCCAGTAAGAAAAAGCCAGGACCGTATGGAGTCATAGCCAAATCCTACCAAACATATAAGGGAGAACTAATACCAGTCCTCCTGAAATTGTGCCGAAAAATGGAGGAGGAAAGAACTCTCCCTGACTCATTATACAAGGCCTGATATATCACCCTGATAACCAAAACCAGACAGGGATACAACAAAAAAGAAGATTACAGACCAATACCCCTGATGAACATAGATGGAAAAATCTTCAACAAAATACTAGCAAACACAATGTAATAGTACATCAGAAGATAATATACCATGATCAAGTGGGCATTATACCATGGATGCAAGAATGGTTCAACATATGCAAATTTATAAATATGATACATCATACATTACATATTACATAAACAGAATTAAAGATAAAAACCATGTGATCATTTCAATAGATGCAGAAAAAGCGTTTGTTAAAATTCAGCATCTTTTTGTGGTAAAAAAAAAACCCTCAATAAAGTAGGAACATAACTTTTGAGAACTGGACCAAGATAAGGGTGCCTACCTTCACCATGCCTATTCACCATAGTACTGGAAGTCCTAGCCAGGACACCCAGGCAAGAGAAAGAAATAAAAGGCATCCAAATTGGAAGAGAGGAAGTCAAATTATCATGTTTGTTGATGATATGATTCTGTATCTAGAAAACCCAAAAGGTTCCACCAAAACACTCTTAGATTTGTATAATGAATTCAATAATATTGAAGTATACAAAATCAACATACAAAAGTTACTAGTGTTTTGGTTGGGTACGTTGACTCACATCTGTAATCCCAGCACTTTGGGAGGGCAAAGTGGGTGGATCATTTGAGGTCAGGAGCTCGAGACCAGCTTGGCCAACATGGTGAAACCCTGTCTCTACTAAAATATAAAAATTAGCGAGTCCTGGCGGTGCACACATCTGAAATCCCAACTACTTGGGAGGCTGAGACAGGAGAATCACTTGAACCGGGAGGGGGAGGTTGCAGTGAGCCAGGATCACACTACTGCACCCCCACACCCCAGCCTGGACAACAGAGCAAGACTCCGCCTCAAAAAAAAAAAAATTAGTAGTGTTTCTATACACCAGTAATCATCTAGCAGAGAACCAAATGAAGAAGCTGATCCCATTTACAATAGCTACAAAAAATAAAATAACTAAGAATACATTTAATGAAGGAGCTGAAATATCTTTACAATGAAAACTACTAAACACTGATGAAAAACTTAAAGGGAGGGGCCATAAGTAGTGGCACATTCCTGTGATCCCAGCACTTTGGGAGGCCAAAGTGGGAGGATAGCTTGAGGCCAGGAATTTGAGGCCGGCCTGAGCAACATAGCAAAACCCCATCTCCACAAAAAATTTACAAATTAGCTGGGTGTGGTGGCATGCACCCGTAGTTCTAGCTACTCATGGGTTTGAGGTGGGAAGATCACCTGAGCCCAGGAGCTTGAGGTTACAGTGATCTATGATCAGGCCACTGTACACCAGACTGGGTGAAAGAACAAGACCACGTCTCAAAAAAAAAAAAAAAAATGCAAGCAAATGGAAAGACATCCCATGCTCATGGATCAGAAGAATAAATATTGTTAAAATGACCATATTGCCTAACGCAGTCTTACACATTCAGTGCTATCCCTATAAAAATATCAGTGATATTCTTCACAGAAAAACAATCCTAAAATGTGTATGGAAAAAACAGAGCCAGAATAGCTAAAGCAATCCTGAGCAAAAAGAACAAAGCTTGGAGGAATCACACTTCAAAGCTGGAGGAGTCCCTTCTTCAAATTATGCTACAAAGCTACAGTAAGCAAAATAGCATGGTATTTGCATAAGAATAGATCCATGGAACTGCATAGAGAACCCAGAAGTAAAGCCACATATTTATAGCCATCTGGTCTTTGACAAAGTTGACAAGAACACACACTGGGGAAAGGATACGCTTTTCAATAAGTGGTCCTGGAAAATTTGGATTTCCTTATGCTTGAACCCCTACCCTGTCTCTCACCACATACAAAAACCAACAAAAGGTGGATTAAAGACTTACATGTAAGACCTGAAACTATAAAAATACTAGAGGAAAACTCTAATGGATATTGCTCAAGGCAAAGAATTCATGACTAAGACCTCAAAAGCACAGACAACAAAAACAGAACCAGACAAATGGAACTATATTAATCTAATTAGCTTCTGTACAGCAAAAGAAATAACAGCGTGAACAGACAACCTGCAGAATCAGAGAAAATATTTGCAAACTGTGTCTTACAGGGGAGCAGTATGCAGAATTTACAAGGAGCTCAATTCAAAAACAAAAACCACTAAATCCATTAAAAAGTGGTCAAAGGACACGAATAGACATTTCATTTTTTTTCTAAATAAGACATATAAATGGCCAACAGGCATATGAAAAAAATGCTCAACATTGCTAATCATCCGAGAAATGCAAATTAAAACCATAACTAGATGCCATTTCACACCAGTCAGAATGGCTAGTATTAAAAAGACAAAAAGTAGCAGATGTTGGCAGGGATGTGGAGAAATGGGAACACTTACACTGTTGATGGGAATGTAAATTAGCATAGCTACTATGGGAAACAGTGTGGAGATTTCTCAGAGAACTAAAAATAGAGCTACCATTTGATCCAGCAGTCCCACTACTGGGTATCTATGAAAAGGAAAAGAAATCATTATTTCAAAAAGATACCTGCACCTCTGTGTTTATTGCAGCACAGTTCACAATAGCAAAGATATGGAATCACCTTAAGTGTCCATCAATAGATGATTGGATAAAGAAAACGTGATTTGGCCGGGCGCGGTGGCTCACGCTTGTAATCCCAGCACTTTGGGAGGCCAAGGTGGGCGGATCACGAGGTCAGGAGATCGAGACCACGGTGAAACCCCGTCTCTACTGAAAAAGAAAAAATACAAAAAAAAAAAAATTTTAGCCGGGCGCGGTGGCGGGCGCCTAGTATGTCCCACGCTACTCAGGAGGTTTCTAGAGTGTCAGGAGAATGTTACGTGAACCCGGGAGGCAGAGCTTGGCAGTGAGACCGAGGTTGAGATTGCGCCACTGCACTCCATCCTGGGCTACAGAGCAAGACTCTGTCTCAAAAAAAAAAAAAAAAACGTGATTTATATATATACAAATATATATATAGTGTATAGTATCCACACAGATGGAATACTGATTCAGCCACTACAAAAGTCAATGAAATCCTGTCTTTTGTAGCAACATGGATGAAACGAAGCCATTATCTTAAGTGAAACAAGCAGACACAGAAAGAAAAATACTGCATGTTCTCACTTTTAAGTGGGAGTCCTCAAATCCAAGTCGGATGCTACACACTGGACATGAGTGTGGAGATCCGATAGGTTGAAGGCTCAATTCCACAAAACAGCCCTACCCTTCCCGCTGGTCACAAGTCCGGCCCCCCAGAACTTCTGACCAACTGTTAGGGCTCCCACAGTTACCCCTTCTTTGGGATGGATTAATTTGATAGAGTGGCTCACAGAACTCAGGAAATACTTATCTTTACTGATTTATTACAAAGGATATTTTAAAGAATACGAGTAAACAGGCAGGTGAAAATACGTATAAGGCAAGGTCTGGAAGGGTCCCGAGCTTCTGTCTCCATGGAGTTGGTGTGGCTGGGTTCCTAACATGTGGATGAGGTCGTGTTCACCTTCCTGTAAGCCTCCAGCTCTCAGAAAGCTCTCTGAACCATGTCCTTTTGGGCCTTTTATGGAGACTTCATTACACAGGCATGATTGAAGTCATTACACAGGATTAAACCATTGGCCCTTGGTGATCAACTGTCATTTCTCCCATTCCTCCCATTCCTGGAGTTTGGAGAGTGGGTCTGAAAGCCCCAACCCTCTAATCCTACCTTGGTCTTTCTGGTGACCAGCCCCTATCCTGAAGCTGCCTAGGGGCTGCCAGCCATTAGTTCATCATTAACATACAAAAAGACACCATTTTGGAGATTTCAAGGATTTTAGGAGTTGCTTGCAAGTAAATGCAGATGAAGACCAAATACATATTTCACAATATCACATGTGGTCACCCATATTTAAAAAAAAATCCTCAGGAGGTTTCCAAGTTGTAGACAGAAAGATATCGCGATTATCATATCACATCTAAATAGCTTCTCAACTGGTTTAGGAGCTATTGTTGGCTGTTGATTCACCTCAGCACTGCTTGGTATCTGCACCCTACCTCTCTTTAGGGGCTGTCCTGTCAACTGAAAAATGCGCCTGACCTGTCTTTTTACTATTGTTTGAATAGTACTGAAAATGAGCAAGACTCTCTCCTTAGGTCCTGGATCTGTTTGAGCCCCATGGCACTGAGCTGGAATCTGAGGGTCTTGTTCCAAGGGTGTGATGATGTGGGAGAATGGTTCTTTGAAATAGCAGAAATCCAGTCTGCATGGAAACAGCCTGTAGAGTAGAGGTTTCCAGTGATAAGTGTTCACTATTCTAAGGAGGTACACCACAGCTACCTGAGTTTTGCCAAAATGAGTGCTTCTGTGAGTTACAACTGGACTTTCTATTTCACTATGATGACTTTGTTTTTTCTTTACAAGTTCTAGATGAACATGGAAAAAATGTTACAATCTGTGTTCCTGACTTTGGTCAAGACCTGTACAGAGATGAAAACTTGGTGACTATACTGGGGACCAGCCTCTTAATCGGATGTATCTTATATTCATGGTAAGTCTTGGGAGTTACTCAAGGCCATTTTTGCAGAGTTTAAAATTGCAGGAAAAGAATTGAAATAACTTTCAGTTGCTGTGAGGCTGCAGAAACAAATACCATTTGAGAAGGGGGGAAAACAACCACAAGTAAAAAGGTGAAGAGCATGAACTCTAAATATTTGAACTTCATTTACCTTACTTGTTTTTATTTGGGGTCAGTAAAGCAAATATATGGTATGTTGCAGCACCATTGCCTAACACCCTTTAAAAGATGGTTGAATAGTAGTTTGCTGTACCCTTACTGGAGGGCAGGGGAGCACAAAGTAAAGAAGAGATAGAATGTGCCAGCATGTCCTGGCAGCTTTCTAATCCAAAGGAAATAGCTTTGTTCCGCTGTTGATGGAAAGAGTACAAAGTGCTGCATGCGTGGTCATTCTGTTCAGACAGGAAATGTTCCTTCTCTTTTCTTCTAAAACCCACAATGCTGTTGTTCACTAGGCAAACCAGCTCCTCCAAAAGTAGATGTGATACATAAGTGGGCTGTGTTTCAGATGCTTGTGGTGGGTGTTATTCCACCTTTAAAAGGCTTAAAAGATTGCTAGAGGGAGAAAAGTCAAGGATAGAAATGGCTAGTTAATCTGGATATATATATTTTGCTGATAACTAAGCTTCCCTTTGACAGTAACCTTTTCACATTTAGCCTTTACTTCTGTGTTTACATTTTGTTAATGTTCAGTGTAAAAATTCAATTCCATTGAATTGAGTCATAGGCACATTATAATCTTCCTTTTTGCTGAAAGTAAGCACTCCTGGTGGCGATAGCTTGTATAAATACAATGTCTTTCTGAGCATGTTGGCATTTTCTCTTACCTCCTTTAACAGCTTCTGCTATTAGAAAGGGACCAACAGGGACACAGGCGTTTTGGAGTCTATTTGCTCAGGGTCATGCATCAAGCCATAAAATGCTTGTTTTGCAGGTGGGTGTTAAGATGATGGTTACATACATTCATTGTTGGTCTGTGTGTGACAAAGTGACAGAGTCTCCTTGTTGCATAATGGACTCTGGTGACTTCTTTCTGGCCTTTCAATTTTACTAATTCCTAAGTTGTTCACTGAGTACCTACAATACAGGAAGCAGGCTGCGTGGTGCAGTGGCTCACACCTGTAATCCCAGTGCTTTGGGAGGCTGAGGCAGGAGGATCAGTTGAACCCAGGAGTTTGAGACCAGCCTGGACAACATAGCAAGATCCTGTTTCTTTAAAAAAAAAAAAAAAAAAAGTCAGGCATGATGGTGCGTGCCTGTGGTCCCAGCTACTCAGGAGGCTGAGATGGGAGGATCACTTGAACCCAGATGTCTAAGGCTGCAGTGAGCTAGGGGTAACTCCACTCCAGCCTAAGCAAGAGAGTGAGACCCTGCCTCTTAAAAAACCAACTATGAAGATATTTGACAGAATAAAATCATATGTTTTTGTGGGTTACTGGGTACCTACGAGCATATGAAAAAAAATATATTTGCCATTGGCCGGTGCGGTGGCTCACGCCTGTAATCTCAGCACTTTGGGAGGCTGAGGTGGGTGGATCACCTGAGGTCAGGAGTTTGAGACCAGCCTGGCCAACATGATGAAACCCCCATATCTACTAAAAATACAAAAATTAGCTGGGCGTGGTGGTATACACCTGTAATCCCAGCTACTCGGGAGGCTGAGGCTGGAGAATTGCTTGAAACCAGGAGGTGGAGGTTGCAGTAAGCTGAGATCGTGCCATTGCACTCCAGCCTGGGCAACAAGAGAGAAACTCTATCTCAAAAAAAAAAAAAAAGAAAGAAATTCCCTTTAGATAAAGTAGAGTTTGGATTTGCTGTAAACCCTTCAATGGAAAAGATGGCAAAACTTCTTCTTAGCCTCCTGCATAGGGTTACCACACACAGGGCATTTCACAACATGGAATTTTCACCCTATCATATTTTCTCACTATTTCTAGCAGGTGTAAAGAATTCTTCTGAGTTGGCCCTTGAGTGAGAGATGATGAATAAAATGTTGTCTCTTACAGGACTGAGTCACCATAGTGGAGATTGGCAAGGGCTGGTCTGGTATTCCCAAAAGGTGTCAATTTTCAAAGTTGATAGCTACTTAAAAAAAAAAAAAAAAAATCTGTCTAGATGCCAGCAACAAACATTGTTATTGAATGGGTAAACCACAGAACTGCAGTGCCTGATGGGATGAGAACATATAAAACTACAGACCCTACAAAGTGGAGACGAGGACGACCAGTCTGCTCTGTGGGTACTTCTGTAATGTGTAGGCAAGAGCACACTCTGTGGGCTGGGCAGTTAGTGCCCCCAGGAGTTAGTTCCCCCAGGGCCCATGTGATTGATGTTTGCTGTAATTACCCACTGCAGCTCTTCAAGGGGTCAGCTTTAAGAACACTGAATTCAGGCTTACTAGGGCCTGGGAATAAAAGGGATGCTGTAGGAGTGGGAGTCAGCCCAACTAGGGTTTTTTCAGATCTGGACTTCTGAAAAGTTTGTTTTCCTTCCTGACTCAGAGGAATGAAAGGTTGGAGGATGTTACAAAAAGGCCACATCGTCTGGGTGGGAACTGTCATTTGAACATAATTGCAGGAATATCTAGGATTCTTGACAGAAATTGTAGGAAGCCAGAGACTATGGATAGTATGTAGGTTAAAGGGAGAAGAAGGCCAAGATTGCCTGGGGTCCACTCTTTTGTAAAGTTGTAGAAGACTGGGAAGCTCCCCAGCTCCTCTCTTTCCCTTCACCCTCCAGAGCCCCCAAGCCCCACCCCCAAATACTTGTTTCCTTTGGGGTGTCTCCGTCCTGACTCTTGCAGCTGGGGCACCCTCTAGACGTATGTTTTAATGTTTGTAGCCTCAGCTCAGAAGAAGGGCTCAACCCAAACCTACTCCCTGCCTTTCTGCCTGGGGCCGCCTTTTCTCCAGACCCTCCTTCCATTGCACCCAGGAATCATTGCTGTGAAAGAACATCATAGCTTGGACCCCATGTAAGCCCTCACCTTGGTCCACTTGTGGAGTTCTCTGATGGCTCTTTTTATTTTTTTAGACAAAAAACAAATTTTTAAGGCAAGTTCTCACTATGTTACCCAGGCTGAGTAAACTCCTGTGCTCAAGGGATCCTCCTGCCTCAGCCTCCCAAGTAGCTGGGACTACAGGCATAACCGTGGCACCTGGCATTCTGTTGACTCTTTCTCTCTCTCTTTCTTTCTTTCTTTCTTTCTTTCTCTCTCGCTCTCTCTTTCTTTCTTTCTTGTCTTTCTTTCTTTCTTTCCGTCTTTCCATCTTTCTTTCTGTTTTTCTTTCCGTCTTTCTTTCTTCCTTCCTTTCCTCCTTTCTTCCTTTCTTGACAGAGTTTTGCTCTGTCACCCAGGCTGGAGTGCAATGGTAAGATCTCAGCTCACTGCAACCTCCACCTCCCGGGTTCAAGCGATTCTCCTGCCTCAGCCTCCTGAGTAGCTGGGATTATAGGTGCGTGCCACCACGCCACCATGCCCGGCTAATTTTTGTATTTTTAGTAGAGATGGGGTTTCACCATGTTGGTCAGGCTGGTCTTGAACTCCCAAACTCAGGTGATCCGCCCACCTTGGCCTCCCAAAGTGCTGGGATTACAGGCGTGAGCCACCATGCCCAGCCTTGATGGCTCTTTCTATAGGCCCATCCCTCCACACCCCTTTAGTCTGGAACTTTGCTGTGACAAATCCTGGTCTCCACAAACTATTTCTTAATTCCTCCCTTGGTCTCTGGATTTTGACTGAAATTGTTATTCTGTTGCCTTTAATTTCAAACTATCAGCGTGGAGAGGATCCTGGAGTTGATCAGGTCAGTCTCCTCATTGTACATGTAAGGAGGCATGGAGTCTATACCTGTAGCTCTCTACTTCCAATTTTGGGCAACCTTTCCTTGAGGCTTCTTTGCGGGAGTATTTAGGGACACTGATGGATAGTCTCTCCCTGCTCTTTTTCCTCAGATGGCTTGGTGTAATGTCCCCTGAGGGAGAAAGATAAACTGGATGACTTGCGTAATTATATTATTACAAAGCATTTGCGCCGCAAAGTTTCCTGGCCATTCCACTTTTATCTGTGTTTAAGAGAAAAAATAATTCTTAATATTGAACCATCTTTGAAAATATCCTTTTAAATATAAAACTGGAAAAAGTAAGCATCTTCATTCAATGTCAAACAACTTCCTAGTTTGAAGTGGGTTGGTTTGCAGGTTGGTGTGATAGCATTGGCGAGGGGGTTGGCTTACAGTAAAAAAAGTTGGGAAATCGGCCGGGCGCGGTGGCTCAAGCCTGTAATCCCAGCACTTTGGGAGGCCGAGACGGGCGGATCACGAGGTCAGGAGATCAAGACCATCCTGGCTAACACGGTGAAACCCCGTCTCTACTAAAAAAAAAAGACAAAAAACTAGCCGGGCGAGGTGGCGGGCGCCTGTAGTCCCAGCTACTCGGGAGGCTGAGGCAGGAGAATGGCGTAAACCCGGGAGGCAGAGCTTGCAGTGAGCTGAGATCCGGCCACTGCACTCCAGCCTGGGCGACAGAG
Source organism: Papio anubis (assembly GCF_008728515.1). Lineage (NCBI taxonomy): Eukaryota > Metazoa > Chordata > Mammalia > Primates > Cercopithecidae > Papio > Papio anubis. The sequence goes on along the minus strand of NC_044980.1, from coordinate 73,103,673 downwards.
CGAGACTCTGCCTCAAAAAAAAAAAAAAAAAAGTTGGGAAATCAAGGAAGGATATTTATTTTCTTGGTACATTCTGGGTCTTTAAGGGGTGGGTGGGGAAAGGAGGGGGGAGATTTGTATCTTCATTTTGGGAATTCTGCTCTGGGCTGCCTGCCAGCTATAAATCTTCAAGTTAGAAATCTTCCACCCCGTGGCCGGGTGCAGTGGCTCATGCCTGTAATCCCAGCACTTTGGGAGGGCAAGGTAGGTGGATCACCTGAAGTCAGGAGTTCAAGACCAGCCTGACCAAAATGGAGAAACCCCTTCTCTACTAAAAATACAAAATTAGCCGGGCATGGTGGTGCATGCCTGTAACCCCAGCTACTTGGGAGGCTGAGACAGGAGAATCGTTTGAACCCGGAAGACAGAGGTTGCAGTGAGCCGAGATCGAGCCCACTCCAGCCTGGGCAACAAGAGCGAAACTCTGTCTCCAAAAAAAGAAAAAGAAATCCTCCACCCCATGCCCCAGGTTCACAGAGAGCCCGGGTCTCCTTTGGGTTCTATAGCACAGGGGATCATGACTGATCTTTATCAATGCACAAAGGCTGGGAATAGTCATGGGATCTGTCAAGGGACTGCCCTGTACGTTTGTCAGGGAGGCAGAATGTGTGATCTCCAGGAAAGTTTGGACATGTTATTTAGAGATTTTCTGTGGTCTAGTGGACTTTGGCCAGCTTCAGAAGCATCTGCAGTGCCAGTGTTGAGGGGCACCTGCATTGTCTATTCTTCTGCCAGTGTGAAGGGGTTCTGAGCACTGTAGTGGTTCTGCAGGGAAACAGGGCATGGCTATTTTTTTTTTTTTTTTTTTTGGCTGTCACCATGACTGCAGAGCACTGCTGGCATTTTGGCCGGGTTGGGGTGAGGTGGCAGCAGGCAGAGACAGTAAACACACTATGGTGTGTTAGACATTCTCCGTACAATAAAGCATTGTCTTAACCCAATGCTGTAAGTCTCCCTCTATCCCCACGGGAAATACTGAATTAAAGTCACACCTATCTTAGCCCAGGAAGAGGAGAGGTAACCCAGGAATTGTTTTATAGCAATTTGAGCTGTGTTCACCAAACAGTGGTCTTTGTAATAGCCTGAATGCAGATAATAAGAATTTACTAGGCTTTAAGAGCTTATAAAAAAAAAAACCTTTTCTTGATAATTCCAAGAAGAGTGTTGTATGGAGAAAGGCTACAACTGAATAAAGATCTTTTTTTTTTTTCCTGCAACATCCACCTCCCGGGTTCAAGCGATTATCCTGCCTCAGCTTCTCGAGTAGCTGGGATTACAGGTGCCCCCCACCATGCCTGGCTAATTTTTATATTTTTAGTAGAGACGAGTTTCACCATGTTGGCCAGGCTGGTCTCGAATTCCTGACCTCAGGTGATCCGCCCGCCTCAGCCTCCCAAAGTGTTGGGATTACGGATGTGAGCCACCATGCCTGGCAACTGAATATAGATCTTAATGTAGGGTAACATCTACCTGTAGAAGTCACATGGCATTAGTGATGCTCTGAATGTAGTTCTTTTTAGAAGTAAAAACAAAACCGTCCCCATGTTAGGCTTCTTTGATGGTGAAGTGGCAAAGGAGCCCAAATAAAGAGCTTTGTTTTCCGGAAATTATGTTAATCCAAAGAATTTATAGAGTAGAATATTTACTCTTGAGGCTTTTTCTTTTTGAGATAGAGTCTCACTTTCTCACCCAGACTAGAGTACGGTAGCGTGATCTCAGCTCACTGCAACCTCTGCCTCCTGAGTGTCAAGCGATTTTCCTGCCTCACCCTCCTGAGTAGCTGGGATTACAGCTGCCGGCCACCACACCTGGCTAATTTTGTATTTTTAGGAAAGACGAGGTTTCATGTTGGCCAGGTCTGGAACTCCTGACCTCAAAGGATCCACCCACCTCAGCCTCCCAAAGTGCCGGGATTACAGGTGTGAACCACACTGCACCTGGCCTATTCTGAGCCTCGTAAACAATGAATGTTACCTTTCAAATGAAAATTTCTGATACTGATCTCTTCTTAAAATTAAAAACTTGTATTTTCCCCTCTGGAAACTATACACTGTACTAAATCAAAACTTGTATGCGCAGAATATGTGCCCCTCTTTTTTTTTTTTTTTTGAGGCAGAGTACCTCTGTCACTCAGGCTGAAGTGCACTGGTGTGATCATGCTCACTGCAACCTCCCAGGCTCAATCTATTCTCCTGCTTCAGCCTCACCAGTAGCTAGGACTGGGGCATGTGCCACCACACCTGGCTAATTTTTGTATATTTGTAGGAATGGTTTTGCCATGTTGTCCAAGCTGGTCTCGCACTGCTGGGCTCAAGCGATCTGCCTGCCACAGCCTCCCAAAGTACTGAGGATTACAGGTGTGACCCACCCACCAGACCTCTTTTTTTTTTTCCCAATTTAAGTTCTAGAATTTACATAGAGCCTGGCATTTTCGGTTTATTACATATATATACATGTGCCATGTTGATTGTGCTGTACCCATTAATTTCGTCGTTTACGTGGGTATATCCATGTGCTATCCCTCCCCCTCCCCCCACCCCTGACAGGCCCCAGTGTGATGTTCCCCACTCCCACCCTGTGTCCAAGTGTTTTCATTGTTCGGTTTTCCACCTCACAGTGTGAGGAACTGTCACGATTGTTTGGTTTTCTAATCACTTCGCGATGGATTTTGCTCCAGAATGATGGGTTTCCTAGAAACTGCATCAAATTGTCCCTACAAAGGGCCATGGAACTCATCCCTTTTTATGAAACATAGAGTATTCCACTTAAATTCCATGGTGTATATGTGCCACATTTTCTTAATCCAGTCTATCATTGATGGACATTTGGGTTGGTTCCAAGTCTTTGCTATTGTGAATAGTGCTGCAGTAAACATACACGTGCGTGTGTCTTTATAGCAGCACGATTTATAATCCTTTGGGTATATATCCAGTAATGGGATGGCTGGGTCAAATGGTATTTCTAGTTCTAGATCCTTGAGGAATCTCCACTGTCTTCCACAATGGTTGAACGAGTTTACAGTCCCACCAACAGTGTAAAAGTGTTCCTATTTCTCCACATCCTCTCCAGCACCTGTTGTTTCCTGACTTTTTGATGATCGCCATTCTAACTGGTGTGAGATGGTATCTTATTGTGGTTTTGATTTGCATTTCTCTGATGGCCAGTGATGATGAGCATTTTTTCATGTGTCTGTTGGCTGCATAAATGTCTTCTTTTGAGAAGTGTCTGTTCGTATTCTTTGCCCACTTTTTGATGGGGTTGTTTGATTTTTTTTTCTTGTGAATTTGTTTAAATTCTTTGTAGATTCTGGATATTGGCCCTTTGTCAGATGGATAGATTGCAAAAATTTTCTCCCATTCTGTAGGTTGCCTGTTCACTCTGATGGTAGTTTCTTTTGCTGTGCAGAAGCTCTTTAGTTTAATTAGATCCCATTTGTCAATTTTGCCAGCCAGGCCACTCTTAAATGTCGGATCAGGTGTTGTGTTCCTTGGGTGCGCAGTCACCGGGAGGTGTTTCTGTCTTTGTCTGACCAGGCACACAGGAGGTGGAGTGGCGTGGGTCTGGATTAGCATCCGTCGTTTCAAAGCAGAAATGAAAATGATGCTGTTGTGCTTGAGCGGATCACAAAAGAAGCAGCAAACTTGGATCTCAGTGGCTTCTGTATGAGGAAAGCGTTTTCTTGTTTATCTCTGTCTCATTGATCTCTTCTCTCTTTGGGAAAGAGGATGAGATTGCACAGTGTTGCTCCATGGGGTTCGCTGGATTGAGATGAGTGTGTGTCCCACCTTCCCATGAGCAGACCAGCTTCTTGAGTACCAACACGCCCTGCCCATGTCAGGCCAGCTCAGAAGCTACCTGATGGCAGGATTGTTGCCTGTGTCAGTGAGTCCCCAGTGCTTAGAATCGGGCCTAACACGTAGTGGGCCTTCAGTAAATATTTGCTAAATCAATCTCTAAAGTTAGCTGGAACGCTAAGTATGGTATATATTTCTATTTGCTTAAAATGTTCTGTGTTTTTGTTTTGTGGAGACGAGGTCTTGCTGTGTTGCCCAGGCTCTTCTCAAACTCCTGGCCTCAAGGGATCCTCTCACCCACCCCTTCCTCTCAACGTGTTATAGGCATGAGCCACTACCTCTGGCCTGTTTTTGTTTTCAGAAAAAATAAATTATTTTGCCCCCTGCAAGGCAGATTTTCTAACATTTTACCTTTCTAGGTCTCAGGGAAGTGGCAGAATTTTTTATTACATCGACTGCTACTCTGTTAAATTTCCAAACAGCAAGCCTTGTTCTGCTATAGACTATCACAGTAAATAACTGCGACTTTTGCTTTCACTCCCTTGCTTTCTGTTGCCATCTCTGGGTTCGTTGCTTTTGATTCCCTCTGAGCAAGACTAGTCAAAAGGAGGGAAAGAGAAAGTGAAATTAGAAAACTATTCTAACGTTTGAGGGAGGAGAGGCAAAAAGCAATACTGAAAACCAAGATATCTTACTTCTCTACCTACAAACTTCTTTGCATAAAATGATCTAATGCAATCCGTGTAAAATGATATCAACTATAGAATCAGCCAGCCAATTTTGGAATAAGGAGAGATATTAAAATAGATTGCTTTGATTTAAGTCACCTGAACGGTAGGTTACATCTCGTCAGAGTACTGGCCAGCCGGCTTTCGCCTTCGTTCCATGTTAATAAGCCCAGCTGACTTTTGTTTGTTTCTTAGTTTGACATCAACAACAAGATCGAGTTCCGACGCTCTGCAGGGGCGATATGCAGCTCCTGAGCTGGAAGTAAGTTCATTTCCTTTTCCTGTTCTGCTTCATCTCAGAAGATCCATTTCTCAGGAGGACCTTTTGTGTTTGTGTCTTTATCAATCTGCATTCCATGATCCTGTTTTTCTGCTTGGGAAAAAAGAGATTTTTGTATAGAAAAATAAATGCTGGCCGGATGTGGTGGCTCACACTTGTAATCCCAGCACTTTGGGAGGCTGAGGCGGGTGGATCACCTGAGGTCAGGAGTTCAAGACTAGCCTGGCCAACATGGTGAAACCCCATCTCTACTAAAAATACAAAAATCAGCCAGGTGTGGTGGCTCACACCTATAGTCCCAGCTACTTGGGAGGCTGAGACACGAGATTCACTTGAACCCTGGTGGCAGAGGTTGCAGTGAGCCAAGATCATACCACTGCACTCCAGCGTGGGCAACAGAGTGAAACTTTGACTCAAAAAAATAAAAGAAAAAGGAAAAATAAATGCTTTCCTGCTTTCCTTTGTATGCTATGGGATTAAAATGAATCAGTCCATTCTTGATTTTCTGTAAGAAAGCTGGCCTTTTGGGTGGCATCCTGCCACTCGCCCCCAAACAGAGGCTTGGGTAACCTTGTCAGGCTGCACCCTGCACTCTTCCCTTGCCATAATGGGGTCTGGATGGGTTTTATTTTAACTTCTGATCCATCCACCTGTTTCATACTTGTCTGTGCCCTCCATACACAGCATGGCTGTGAGATTATGTAATAACTGTTTGGAAGGAAGGAGAGAGGAAAGGGAAGGAACTGTATCTGCTCTGCCTGACGCTGATGAACGCTGTTGACACTGTTGAACTGAATGTCAGTTCCATCAGGTGGGCGTTTTGTCAGGTAGAGTGTTATGAACAGTACATTGGTTGCCTGCACATCCAGAGCCTCCAGGTGTTCAGCAGGTGCCTGTCAGTCAACAAAATGTCTGTTACTTTCTTAATTGTGCAAAGGTCTTTCTGGGGCTCTCATCTACCAACATCAGAAGGGTCTAATCAGATGGAGGCAGCCAGGGAAAGACTCAGCTGTGACCCAAGAATGAAAAGAACCAGGGGTTCCAAGCATGACTAGGACTTACAGCACTTGCTATGTCCCAGGCACTGTTCTAAGTTCTTCCTATGTGATTTCACTTAATCCTCATAAAAACCCAGTGACGTGCTGTTACCTCCATTTTACAGAGGGGAAAACCAGCAGAGTGAAGTCATTTAAGCCTCACAGGTTTTGATTTGCCAGAATGTAAACCGTGTACTCTGGCCCCAGAGTCTGTGTTCTTGACCACTGCTGCCCAGGAGCTGAGCTGCTGAACCCTGGTTCTTCCTGCTGACTGGGGGCAGCTGGCATCCGGCCACCGCGTGCGTTCTAATAGCTTTCCGTGGATGGAAAAGCCCTGGTGTCTGTCCAGATATGGGCACTTCACTCTGCAGCTGGATGTCTGGGGATGGAATGGTCTCTCTTGCACCTGACCTGGAGATAGTGAGCCATTATGAAGGGTTGTCAGTCTGCCAGCATCATTCTCCAACTCTTTCTGTTGCCCAAAGGAGAAAACTGTGCTGAGTTTGAATAGGTTACTGCCTATTATACAGAAGAGAATGGTCTGTAGAAGGGGTGTTTGTTCTCACCATTGACTAGGTGACCACCTGCTGAGGTTGTATGGTTATGGTTTCAATGTCCCTATTGTGTACAGAGTTCAAGCTCAAAGAACAGCAAGTCTCCAAGTTAGATTGAAGAGAGGATGTTTTTCTTCTCAGTCTGAGGGAAAATGTCCTAGTATTTCCTTCTGAACTGGAGAGCATGCAGGATGGAAGTTGGTTTGCTCTCCTGCATCACATTTCACAGGATACAACTTTGAAAGTGAGAGTTCATAGTTTCTTACAGTAACTTGAGCTTCAAAAGAACTAAGACCTCAGCATACCATGTCTTGAGCCCACTGAATGAATTAGTGGTTTTTAGACCATGCCACTTAATCCAAGCTCCTGTTAAGGCTAATACCTCTGTTAAAGGTTTCCTTGCCAAGCAGGGAAACAAGGGCTTGGCCTTGATATGCAAATGAGATGAAGGCTCAAGCTCTCATATTCTCATCCTTGGCTCTCTGTTCTTTGTAGTTGAAATATCTTCAGCCACAAAGTGCTAAGGGCACTGCACTTCCCAGGCAGTCTTCATACTCTGTTTACCAGAGTCTTTCTGAAATCACGTACTTTTTTTCTTTTCTTTTTATTTTATTTTATTTTATTTTTTTGAGACAGGGCCTCTGTCACCCAGGCTGGAGTGCAGTGGTGGGATCACAGCTTACTGCAGCCTCAAACTCATAGGCTTAAGCAGTCTTCCTCCCTCAGCCTCCCAGATAGCTGGGAATACACATAATCTGGTTTTTTTTAATTAAGTTTATTGTTTTGAGTAGGTAAGAAATAATGGCTGGGTGCGGTGGCTCACGCCTGTAATCCCAGCACTTTCAGAGGCCAAGGCCGGCAGATCACCTGAGGCCTGGAGTTTGAGACCAGCCTGACCAACATGGAGAAACCCTGTCTCTACTAAAAATACAAAATTAACCAGGTGTGGTGGCACATGTCTGTAATCCCAGCTACTCAGGAGGCTGAGGCAGGAGAATTGCTTGAACCCGGGAGGCAGAGTTTGCAGTGAGCCAAGATCGTGCCATTGCACTCCAGCCTGGGCAACAAGAGTGAAACTCCATCTCAAAAAAAAAAAAAAAAGAAAAGAAAAGAAATAATGATAAAAAAAATTCACAGGGTACCAGAGATGCTTCAAAGGCAAGCATTCCCTCCATCCCTGTCCACGGCCCATGCAACAGCTTGATTTTGATAGGAAACATGGGTAGGCTGCTTCCAGATTCCTTCGCTTTATGATTTCAGATTCTACCGGCTTCACCAAGCTCCTAGACACCACGTGTTACTATTGTGAATCATGGATCTTGGCGTCCCCATCCTGCATTCGTCTGTCCCAGCTCTGACACTAAGCTAGTTTGGTGACTTTGGCCAGTTAACCTGCCTGACCTGTTTCCTCAGCCGTACGCAGGATAATCATAAGCCCAATGCAAAGGTCAAAGAGGATTTAATGAAACAGCATTGAAGGCAAAGCACGAGAAGGGAACACCGGGGGAGTGGGGCTCTTGTCACATTCATTGGGTTTCACATTAAGTTCTCCAGAAGCAGAGGCTGAGGCAGTTTGTTGCGTGGGGTATTTATTAAATTCAGCACATGTGGAGGGAGAAGGGGAAGGAGGCAAAATTGGGCAGAGGGTGAAGTTGAAGGACAGTGCAGCTGGACAAAGCCTCCCTAACCCCAGGGGCCATGATGGCATGGCCTTTACCCCTGCCGTGATCAGCCAGTCCATGGCGGTTACCCAAGAAGGGTAAAGGAGCTGCTGTCTCAAGGCTCTGCTGCCAGCATTCACAGTAGCAGGAAAAAGCATCAAGTCCATGGATGAGGATCTCTGGCACATGTCCCTCCATGGTGTTTCCTGTCACCAACGCCCAGCACACCTGGGAAAGAACAGTCCACATCTTTTGAAGGGATACATGCAATTCAGGGCCTGGGAGGTTGTTCAAATAAGGGTTACTGCTGCCTTACTGAGGTGGACTAGAAATAGAACACAAGCCGCCTGACTGTTGCTTTTGCTTTCACAGATAGCCCGCTGTTGTTTTTGCTTCAGTCCTGGTGGAGAGGGTAAGCAGAGTACTTTTATTCTTTGCATCTGTGTGACACTGCGGTCCTATAGCTCTAATCTGTTGTCATTTGGGATTCAGACACAAATAACTTGAATAGTAAGGGGAAATTTATTCTAAAGCTGATTGACTGCTTGTATACTTTTCACATTCTTCCTGAAGGATAGCTGAGTTTAGTTTGTGTTGTTATTCTGGTAGGGAGAACCAGTCCAAATTTTGGTTTATATGTAAGTTAAATTATACAGTGAGATTTAGCGAATCAGAAAGCACATTTTAAAAAAAGGAATGATTTGGAAAATACCAAGAGGTCCTGATACCTTATTTTGGGGCCATTTCATTCCTTCACCTTACTTTCCTTCTTGGATTGGAGGATTCCAAGGGCTTAAGAACTAACTCTTGTTTTACTCTCTCTCAGTTTCTGCAAAGCTTATAGTAAGTTTTACGTCTTTAGGGGTTTTTAAGGGTTCTCTTTCTGTTAAAATAAATGTGGCAGACCAGGCGCAATGGCTTATGCCTATAATCCCAGCACTTTGGGAGGTTGAGGCAGGTGGATCACCTGAGGTCAGGAGTTTGAGACCAGCCTGGCCAACATGGCGAAACCCTGTCTCTACTAAAAAATAATACAAAATTAGCCTGGCCTGGTGGCGTGCGCCTGTAATCCCAGCTACTCGGGAGGCTGAGACAGGAGAATGTCTTGAACCTGGGAGGCGGAGGTTGCAGTGACCCATGATCGCACCACTGTACTCCAGCCTGGGCAAAAAGAGCAAAACTCCATCTCAAAAAATAAATAAATAAAAACAAATGTGGCATTAGGTAACTCTTCCTATTATGGGAGTTGCTAGGGTGGGGTGGGGGTTTTGTGCTTAGGGCACAGATTGAAGTTACCAGAGGGTACAGATGGCTTTCTGGCATCTTTTCTACTGACAGCCCTGTAGAATTAGCAAGTGTGGCTTTGCTGAATGGTAAACACACACATTCACTCACTGAGCCTGGGCTCCCTTTGTGCTTCACAGACACTGAAGAGCAGCAGCAGGGGAAGGAGGGACCACGGGTCATTTATGACGAGAAGAAAGGCACCGTCTACATCTACTCCTACTTCCACTTCGTGTTCTTCCTGGCTTCCCTGTATGTGATGATGACCGTCACCAACTGGTTCAAGTGAGTGGCCCATTTGCTTGGGTATTTTTGAAGTGAAGTCTTAAAGTTAAGAGTTAAGTGCTGTTGATGTTTGTTTGTTTGCGAAGGAGTCTCACTCCGTTGCCCAGGTGGAGTGCAGTGGCACAATCCTGGCTCACTGCAACCTCTGCCTCCCAGGTTCAAGCGATTCTCGTGCTTCAGCCTCCCGAGTAGCTGGGATTACATGCACGCGCCACCACGCCTAGCCAATTTTTGTACTTTTAGTAGAGACGGGGTTTTGCCATGTTGGCCAGGCTGGTCTTGAACTCCTGACCTCAAGTGATCCACCTGCCTTGGCCTCCCAAAGTGCTGGGATTATAAGCGAGTTCCGAGTTTTAACAGTGGACGGATATGTTTTAACCCTGGAAACTGGTGATGCTATGGAAACTTTAAGAAAATGGAAGGTTAGCTCTATATGGACAGTCTGGAAAACATGGTAATGGAGGAAAAATGGGAATTCCTAAGCATTCATCTGCCTTTCAGAAACAGAAAATATCCCTTTTTTTCTACTTCAAATTTTGTATATGTTCTTCCCCATTTTTCTTCATTTTCATCACAAAAGTTGGAAACATCTTTTTTTAAAATACAAACTAAATGTGTAATTATGAAAAGTAACAATGTGGTACCCCACCCACCTCTACTCCCCCCACACAGATAACCACTGCTAGGATGTGTATTCCTTTTCTGTGCATTTATAAACCTACGTAATTTTTTTTTTTTTTTTAGATGGAGTCTTGCTCTGTCGCCCAGACTGGAGTGCAGTGGCACAATCTCGGCTCACTGCAACCTCCGCCCCTGGGTTCAAGTGATTCTCCTGCCTCAGCCTTTCTAGTAGCTGGGACTACAGGCACTGCTACCACGCTGGCTAATTTTTTTTTTTTAGTAGAGATGGGATTTCACCATATTGGCCAGGCTGGTCTTGAACTCCTGACTTTGTGATCCACCCGCCTCGGCCTCCCAAAGTGCTGAGATTACAGGCATGAGCCACCGCACCTGGCTAATTTTTTTTTTTTTAATGTAAATGTCATTGTACATGTTTTCCCCTGGAGGCTTTTTTTTTTTTTTTTAAACTTGGCAGTACATGATTGACCTGATCTTCCCTATCACTATACAGAGGTTCATACTTTTTCTGCAGGTCCACAGCTTCGGTTGTATCATAATTTGTTTGACTGCTAAGTTAAGCTTAGACATGTAGGCTCGTTGTACTTCTTTTTATCATTCATTCAACAGATGTGCAAGTGGCTCCTATGTGCCACACGGTTCTAGGAGGCAGGGTTTATAGTCTAGCGGGAGAGACAGACTATGATCCAAGTCAAATATGGTGTGTTAGATGGTGATGACTATTGGGGAGAAAAATAAAATGAGCAAAGAGAATTGGGGTAGGGGTGGTGGGAGTGGTGGTTTCAAGCACAGTGAGTGGAGAGATTCTTCCTGAAGGAGGAGAGGAGAAGGGAGCTTTAATGCTTCCCAGTGATGCTGTGGGAACTGCTGGAAACTTTTGGCTTGGGAAGCTTAAGAAAAGATAGAGAAAGCTATAATTAAAAAGGCAGGTAATAACAAATGTCGAGGAAGTGGAGAAATTGGAACCCTCTTACATTGCTGGTTTGAATGTGAAATCTACTTTGGAAAAGAGTTTGGCAGCTCCTTAAACAATTAAACATTGAGTTACAATGTAATCCAGCTCTTCCACTCCTGAGCCTGTACCGAAGACAAAAAGAAAACTAGGTCCACAAAACTTACACAGGGATGTTCATACCAGCATCAATTATAATAGTCAAAAAGGGGAAACATCCCAAATGACCATCACCTGGTGACTGCGTAGAACAAGATGTGCTGTATCCATACAATAAGACACTAGTTAGCAATAAAAAGGAATGAAGGACTGACACATGCTACCACATGGCTGAGACTTGGAAATGGTACGTGAGGCAAAAAAACCACACACAAGAGGCCATGTGATTCCTTTTATATCAACTGTCTGGAATAGGCAAATCCATAGAGACAGAAAGTAGATTGGTGAATGCCAGGGATGGGCCGGGGGGCCATGGGGAAGGGGAGAGCACCTAAGAGGTGCATGGTTTCTTTTGGGGGTGATGAGAATGTTTGGAAAAGGGTTGTGTTGATGGTAGCACAAGTCTGTGTATGAATGCATTAAAAGCCGTTGAGTTGTACATTACAAATGGAATGTGAATTAGTGAATTGTATCTCAGTATGTTCCTGCTTTGACTGCGGCTGGGTCTCTTGTTTCCACAGTTACGAAAGTGCCAACATCGAGAGCTTCTTCAGCGGGAGCTGGTCCATCTTCTGGGTCAAGATGGCCTCCTGCTGGATATGCGTGCTGTTGTACCTGTGTACGCTGGTCGCTCCCCTCTGCTGCCCCACCCGGGAGTTCTCTGTGTGACGATATCAGCGGTCCCCTGGGCTTGTGGGCCTACAGCCTGGAAAGTGCCATCTTTTGAACAGTGTCCCAGGGGGTTAAGCAGGGACTGGTGCCCTGTGCCTAAGTGGGTCTGAAAAGGCTGTGAGGGGGGGAAAAAAAAAAAAATCTCCTGATTAACTTTTTACTTTTGAAATTCAAAAAGAAACTACCAGTTTGTCCCAAAGGAACTGAAATTTTCAACCAAACTGATCACAGTTGAAATATCTTACCCCTAGAAACTGGATACTGGTTATGTTGACTTCCTTCTGCATGTTTTTGCCGAAACAGAATTTGGGAGACAGCATCTTTTCACAGGGATACCTGTGAAATACCTTGTGTGGCCAGTCATTCTCATCCTTGGAATAGAAAATATGCCAAAATCTTGAGTCCCCAGCCCCTAACAGAATCCAGACCCCTCTCACTCACTTCTGCCTCTTAAAGCCTTGTCCCCAGGCGGCTTTGAGGACAGGACTCAGCCTGCAGGGCCCCTGGTATTTATAGGGTGCAAGAGGTGGCACCTGCTTTTCAACTGTACCCTCAGTGCTGCCTCCTCATGGCCCCTAAACATCTCCTTTTGAGGTTGTGATGCTGGGAATCACAGACTTCACTCTGCCTGCACCCTTCCCCGAGGTCTCATCTTTTCTGGGTCCCACGTCTTTGTAATAATGTGAAAAAGCACAATTTGCCTGGTCACCCCCCATGTGGTTCTCCACCATATTATCACTACCTGATCCAAGTTACCGCAATAAGTACGGCGCTTATTTATGGTGTTATTCACACGATTATAGAACAAGATTCATGTTGTTTTCTTTGCCTAAGCAACAGAGGGCTATCATTCTTACTTGTTTGTGCTGTTAATAATGATAATACTTTTAGGACCTTAACTGAAAAGCTGCTTCGTGTTGAAGCCCGCTGCATGCACTGCTCTTTCAGGTGTTGAGGCCAGCCCCTCAGTTTCTTCTCCACCTTGAGGCCTTTGAAACTGTAAAAGCAGAAGACGTTTTGTGTTCTGGATCTGTAATGTGACCATACCGTTCAGGTTCATTCTGGCATCCTTGGAGTAGATTCGCTAACGTGAGAATTTCTGAGGTGAGGATCTCAGACACACTGACCAGAGGAAGCCTGTTAGGCAACATGTGGGAGTGGCCGAATATACTTAAAGAGAGGTGGGCAGAGGCAGGTGGATCGCTTGAGGTCAGGAGTTCAAGACCAGCCTGGCTAACACAGTGAAACCCTGTCTCTACTAAAAAGAGAAAAATTAGCCGGGCATGGTAGCGTGTGCCTGTAATCCCAGCTACTCGGAGGCTGAGGCGTGGGAATCACTTGAACCTGGGAGGCGGAGGTTGCAGTGAGCCAAGATCACACTCCACAGGAATTTCCAAAATCCATACTTGCAAAGTAATACAGAAACGTGACTTTTGGCAGCTACCTAAAATGATGCCTATTTTCAGCATTGATGTTCTCAGGCAGGGAAAAGGTTTACTTGCTGGAAACTCCTGTTAGAATTTCATTCGGGATGAAAAGAATCTTCTCGCGCTCTCTGGAAGTGAGGATCTAAGAATAAAAGGCTCAGCCTAGTCATTTTTTTCTGTGCTCTACTGTATGAGTTGGGCAGAATTGAGTGCCACCTAAGCTGAGCTTCCGTGTGCCAAAATGCTGGTGGGTGAAATTAGTGAAATTCTTTCTATTCATTCCTTTGCCTTCTCCCAAGAAAACCCATGGGGAAACAGATTACAGGGGATGAATTCCTTTAGAACTTTCCCTACTTAGAGTGTTTGAGATTCAGTTTCAAAAGGCACTCCATCTGTGTGTGTGGTTAAGAGAGCCTTGTTTTGTAAAGTCCATTAAATTTCGTTTTGTAGGGCAGGAGCTCTGTACTTAGCAGTTCAAAGATTGATCCGGAGTCGCAAAATGAAAGGCTAACTGGTTCCCCGAGGAACCAGTTAGGGTACAGGAGCTCCCAGTTAGGGTACAGGAGCTCCCAGTTAGGGTACAGGAGCTCCGTGGGCCAAGAATGGGCTCAGGGAGTGGGGCTGCGTGTCATCCACAGTAGCTGTGTTGCAGTGGCCTAGGGCCTTGGAGGTTGTCTTTAGGAAACACCCTGAGGAGAAGCAGATCAGGGGCCCGGGCAGTATTGTGACTAGTTTCATTGTTTTCCTCCTGCTGAGGTCTAACAGAGCCTTTACTTTGTCTTCTTGACTGGGTCTGGCTGCCAGCTGGTGTGATTTGAGAAACTGACCTTACGCTCAGTCAAGGTCGAGCTGACAAGGCCTTGGATTCCTTGGCTGGCTGTGGCTGGCCCTTTCCTCTGCAGAAAGCAGCTCAGGGAAGCCCAAGCAAGGGAGTGTGGCCAGTGGAAGGCCCTCGTCACTTCCTTCTGGAGCCAGCCCAGCCACCCCACGTTTTCCAGATGCGTGAGTCTGGTTTGTGGCATCCCGTTCCCTTCTGCTGGTTGGTCTGATGCAGGAGGAAGAGTTACAGTTGCTCTGAATTGTATTCTCAGCTGAAAATGTTAGCACGTGTATCTGGATGAACAAAAGAGATGTGGATGTATCTGAGGATGAGGGACTATCAATGCAAAGTTAATGTTAATGGTTATTAATTCTGATATACAATTCTCAGGCGAGGAGTCAACATTCCTGGATTTAAAGAACCTATAGTTTTGTGCAATTATGATTTAAGAAACTGGAAACATTGTGCCAATGGCTTTGACTTGCTCTAACAATGGTGTTCATTTGATTAACTCACTGATATCTTTTAAAAATAATAGACATTTGCTTCCTATACCTTTTTGTACATGACTTAAAGAGTATATTCCCAGAAGCTGCTGGTCAGACACATTTAGGGATGACAGATGAAGAGGATTTTTTAAAGCTGCATGTGAATATTTCCTCTGTGTCATTTGTCTGATGTAGAAAAGTTTTCCCCTCATTTTTATGAGTAAAAACACTAAGTGGGTGGCGGGGGGTGGGGGTTTTTATGGGAGTGTCATAGCGAGGCATGTTACCTGACTGGAGGCTAGAGGCTGTTTCCATTATAAGCCTTCGGAAACCCAACCACGTCTTTCCTGGGTCTAGCTTTTTTTTAAATACTCATTGGTTACTTTTATTTTTGCCCCCAATTTCTTGGGCAAAAAGCTTCTTCATTTTGTCTGAAGAAATTGTTTGCCAGAGGTATTTGGAGCCTCTCTGAAGGGGAGATAGCGTGGGGGTGGGCTGTGGGGAAGGTGGAGTTATTGGGGTTTTGGGGTTCTGTTTCCGTACAACATTGTTTATTTCCGATTCCTCAGAAGATCCTTCATTATGAATAACCTCAGTGTAATGTTAATTTCCCACCCCGTGCCAAAATTGTCATCTTTGGCCTTTTTTATTTTTTTATTTCTTTTTTTTTTTGGAGATGGGCTCACTCTGTCACCCAGGCTGGAGTGCAGTGACATGATCTTGACTCATGGCAGGCTTGACCTCCTGGGCTCAAGGACCACCTCCCAAGTAGCTGAGACCACAGGTTTGCGCCATCACACCTGGCCAGTTTTTATTTTTTTGTAGAGATGGGGTTGTCCAGGCTGGTCTCAAAACTCCTGAGCTCAAGCAATGTGCCCGCCTTGGCTTCCCAAAGTGCTGGGATTACAGGCATCAACCACTGCACGCAGCCTACCCTCTGCCTTTTTAAGATGACGTATTTATTTAATTTTTGCCATCATTGGTGCTTCACCTTCCTGCGAAGGAAATTCCAGAGCCTGTATTTAAGCTGCCTAGGCTTTTACCCTCCCTTTATTGCCTTTCTAAATAGTATCTCATTTGGTGTACTCTAGTATCCTATACCTCTTGGAAGTGAAAGAGGACCCAACCTACAACTAAGAAGGGACAAACCTTGTACTTAGTAAGACCTTACACACCCGGAAAGAACATGGGCCCTCCTTCTTCAGGGACAATGCAGGAGCCACTTGGCCTGCGGAATTTTCTGAAGGCTATTTTCTGTAACTTGCTAGTTAACTTAGTTTTGCATTTCAGACAGAGGTGTGCTCTGTAATGTTGGGCCTTTGACTTCACAGGACTGGAGAGCTGTCCACACAGATGTTTAGACCTTTCTCTCTCTCTCTCTTTTTTTTTCCTTCCTCAACAAATCTTTCACAGAGGCAGTCATTTTGAAAGGTTGAAATATTTGGCCTTTACCAAAGAGCTTTTTTTTTTCCTTAAGCAAAATCCTTTCAGAAAGAAACAAATGGGGAAGGGCAGATTAAGAATGCATATGTCCCAACCCACTTCTATAAGAGTTTAATCATATTCACATGAGCAAAATGATGGAAGAACTCTTTAAGGTAATCCTTTGGGATAAAGGATCCTGGGACATTCTCTCAGGTAAAGAAAGATTACAGCAGATGCGTAATATATGTCTCGAGAGCTATTTATAAGAAATTTAAGAGGATTGTTTTGTTTTCCTTTATTAAAGATTTAAGCCTTTTTTACTTTGCAAAAAGAAAACTACAAAAGTTTTATAGATATAACTTTGCTAATTTTTTAAACTTTTCTGAAACAATTAGCTGTAGCCAAATTATGTGGTTACGTTTTGCTACGTTAGAATTTGAAAATGCAATATGTCTGGTAAATCTACTGTTTGAAATTTATAATTGTCTCTGATATGATTAGAATTTTGGTAACTTTTAAACGTTGTTTTCCCCCTTTAGTCATGGACTTCTATTTGTTTTTTAATGTTAATTTTTCTATACAGCATCTGAATTGACTAGGCTTTTCCTATGTAAAAAACTCAAAACTTGTTAACTCTGTACTTTAATAAAATTTGAAATTAAAACTATGTTGTTTTTTTCTCTTCTGCTAGATACATATATAATTAAAGTACTCAAGTTAGTTGTTTCGCAGAGATGTTGCCTTCAGATGTTAATGAGGTCTCTCAAGTTTCATGGAGTATATGCTGATCCCTTAATTGACAAATAAAAGATACATATCTGTGGTGTGCAACATGTTTTGAAATATGTATATATTCAGGAATAACCAAATCATGCTAATTAGCATATGTATTACCTCATGTTTTTGTGCTGAGAACATTTAAAAGCTCACAGTAATTTTTTTTTTTTTTTTTTTTTTTTTGGAGACAGAGTCTAGCTCTGTCACCCAGGCTGGGGTGCAGTGGCGTGATCTCGGCTCACTGCAACCACCACCTCCCAGGCTCAAGCGATTCTCCTGCCTCAGCCTCCCAAGTAGCTGGGATTACAGGCATGTGCCACCATGCCCAGGTAATTTTTGTATTTTTAGTAGAGATGGGGTTTCGCTATGTTGGCCAGGCTGGTCTTGAACTCCTGACCACAGGTGATCAGCCCACCTCAGCCTCCCAAACTGCTGGGATTACAGGCGTGAGCCACCGCACCCAGCCTACTCTCAGAATTTTTAAGGTAGTGCAAGTTTCCCAACTAATCACCATGTTACACAGTAGATCTCCTGAACTTACTCCTTCTGGCTGATATTTTGTGTTCTTTGACCAACATCACCCTGAACTCCCCTTCACCCAATCCCCCACCTCCAGCCCCTAGTAACCACCTTTACACTCTGCATCTCTTAAGTCATGGATCAGTAAGATAATGGATCTTAAGATCCATGGATCAGTAAGATCACAAAGTATTTGTCTTTTTGTGCCTGGCTTATTTCACTTAACCGTGTCCTCTAAGTTCCTCCAAGTTGTTGCATGTTGCAGGAGTTCCTTCTTTATGAGGCTGAATTTTTTTTTCTGTTGTGTATATATGCCACTTTTCTTTTCCTTTTTTTTTTTTTTTGAGGCAGAGTCCCACTCTGTCACCCAGGCTGGAGTACAGTGGTGTGATCATGGCTTATTTTGGCTTTGACTTCTTGGACTCAAGCGATCCTCCTGCCTCAGCCTGCCGAGCAGCTAGGACCACAGAGTGCAACACCAAGCCTGACTAATTTTTGTATGTTTTGTAGAGAGAGGGTCTCACTATGTTGCCCTGACCTCAAGCAATCATCCTGCCTCAACCTCCCAAAGTGCGTGGATTACAGACGTGAGCCACTGTGCCCAGCTCACATTTTTTTTCTTTTTTCTTTTTTTGAGTTAGAGTCTTGCTCTGTCAACCAGGCTGGAGTGCAGTGGCACAATCTCGGCTCACTGCAACCTCTGCCTCCCGGGTTCCAGGCAATTTTCCTGCCTCAGCTTCCCGAGACTTCCTGGGACTACAGGTGGCCACCACCACACCTGGCTAGTTTTTGTATTTTTAGTAGAGACAGGGTTTCACCATGCATGTTGGCCAGGCTGGTCTCTAACACCTGACCTCATGATCCGCCAACCTCGGCCTCCCAAAGTGCTGGGATTACAGGCGTGAGCCACTGCGCCTTGCCACATTTTCTTTATATATTCATTTGTGGACACTTGTGTTGATTCTATATCTTGGCCATTGTGAATAATGCTACAGTGAACATAGGGGTGTGGATATCTCTTTGACATACTGATGTCATTCCCTTTGGATATATACCCATTAGTGGGATTGCTGGATCATATGGTAGTTCTACTTGCAGGTTTTTGGATTTTTTTGTTGTTTTTGAGACAGGTTCTCACTCTGTCACCCCAGCTGGAGTACAGTGGCACAATGTCAGCTCACTGCAACCTCCGTCAGCCTCCAGGTTCAAGTGATTCTCCCACCTCAACCTCATGAGTAGCTGGGGTTACAGGCGCGTGTCACACTGCCCGGCTAATTGTTGTATTTTTTGGGTGGAGATGGTTTCGCCCTGTTGGCCAGGCTGGTCTGGAACTCCTGACCTTAAGTGATCTGCCTGCCTCAGCCTCCCAAAGTGCTGGGATTACAGGCGCAAGCCACCGCACCCAGCCTGACTTGAGCACTTTTTCACATATCTATTGGCCATTTGTATGTCTTTTGAGAAATGCCTATTCAGTTCCTTTGTCTACTTTTTAAGTGGGTTGTTTGTTTTCTTGCTATTGAGCAGTTTTGAGTTTCTTGTATATCTGGAATATTAACCCCTTATTAGATGTTAAGTTTGCGAGCATTTTCTCCAATGCTGTAGGTTGTCTCCTAACTTTGTTGTTTCCTTTGCTGTGCAGAAGCTTTTTAGTTTGATGTAATCTTATTTGTTTACATTTTTGTTGCCTAGTTTTAGTTTCAGGTTTTAACAGCTAAGTCTTTAATTCATTGTAGGTTGATTTTTGAATATGGTATGAAATAAAGGTCTAATTTCATTCTTCAACATGTGGATATTCAGTTTTCCCAGCACCAAAAAGACATTCCTTTTCCCATTGTTGTGCTAATTGTTGAGAATATAAACATGAAACCCCAAGCTTGTCTTCTTCCTCTGAAAGCTCCTGTGGACCACACTGCCTTTTTCCTGCCCTTATGCTAGTGACACCCTGTCCTGAATATGAGAATTGGAGTAAAGCATTTCTTTGTTTTTTTGAGACGAGGTCTCTTGCCTAGGCTGGAGTGTAGTGGCGTGATCATAGCTCACTGCAGCCTCCAGCTCCTGAGCTCAAGCGATTGTTCCACCTCAGCCTCCCGAGGGCTTGGGGCTACAGGTGTGCACCGCTATGCCTGGCTCATTTTAAAAATTTTTGTAGACACGAGGTGTCTCTGTTGCCCAGAATGGTCTTGAACTCCTACTCTCAAGTGAGCCTTCTCTCTTGGCCTCCCAAAGTGCTGGGATTACAGGTGTGAGCCACCACACTCGGCGCTTAACCATTTTTAGGTGTACAGTTGAGTAGTATGAAGTGCATAGTACGTTCACATTGTTTTGCAGTCAATCTCCAGAACTCTTTTCAATTTGCAAAACAACTCATTAAAGAACTCCCTGTTCCCTTCTTCCCCTCTCCTGTGGCAACCATAATCCTATTTTCTGACTCTGAATACGTCATTTGCTTTTTCCCCCCCCCACCCCTGCTTGTTCCCACATAGATACTGATAGTCTTCAGCTCTTCCAGCTTTTGATTTTCGATTGTGCTATCTAGTTGCTATTTTTATGTAGCAATTCAGGAAGATCCAAAAACTATGCTTCTACCATTGCCCCCATCTCTTCCATTCACACCTGAACTTGCCACAATAAAGCTTTCACACAAATTGAAAACTGCTTTTCAAAGTCATGGGTGACTTCCATGTTGCCACGTCCATCGTCCTTACTTGACCTATCAGAAGCACGGGACACTGTGAACAGTTTACACTGCACTGCAAACCTTATTCAGATTTCATACACTCATCCTTACTTTTTGAAAGGGATTCCTCTTCACGTTGTAGAAGGAATGCGGGAGGCAGATAACTTGTCTTTTTAGTTCTTAGGTCTGTGCACCCACAGAGTCGCCCCTGTGGTGCCTTATCCACATACAACTGGACCTGATTTACTTCCTAACTCCATCTTCTGGGTCGGCCTTCCTTTACCATTTGAAAAAGCGTGATTGGGCCTGGCGTGGTGGCTCATGCCTGTAATCCCAACACTTTGGGAGGCCAGGAGTTCAAGACCAGCCTGGGCAGCATGGTGAAACTCTGTCTACAAAAAATACAAAAATCAGCCGAGCTTGGTGGCACGTGCCTGTAGTCCTAGCTACTCCAGGGAGGCAGAGGTTGGAGTGAGTTGTAATTTGTTCCTAACCTCCAAGCTGTCCTTGTTCATTCCTGGGTGCAGGCTGAACTAACTTTGGGAGGAACTTAGCTTATAGTTTGTTTTGTTTTGTTTTGAGACAGAGTCTCACTCACCCAGGCTGGAGTGCAGTGGCCCCATCTTGGCTCACTACAACCTCCACCTCCTGGGTTCAAGCGATTCTCCTACATCAACCTCCCGAGTAGCTAGGACTACAGGTGCATGCCACCACACCAGGCTAATTTTTGTATTTTTAATAGAGACAGGGTTTCACCATGTTGGTCAGGCTGGTCTTGAACTCTTGACCTCAAACGATCTGCCCACCTCAGCCTCCCAAAGTGCTGGGATTACAGGTGTGAGCCACCACACCCGGCCTATAGTTTAGCTTTGAAACAAAGATGGTACCAGGCCTTTCCCTGAACAAACTCCCTTTTGGCCTGGGAACTATAAACTGCCTTTGCAGGACTAACAAATTAGCTACAAGATTAGATATTATGGTTTAGGAGTCATGCAGCTGGAGGTGGCAAGATTCTAAACCCCCTCCAAATTGCTCCCCCAGATAACAGATATTTTGCAGACCCTGCACTTGATGGATCAGCTGTCCCTATCCAGACTGATAAACTGGTTCATCTGGTCTTGTGGCCCCCACCCAGGAGCTGACTCAGCGCAAGAGGACAGCTTCAACTCCCTCTGATTTCATCTGTGACCTAACCAATCAGTAGTCCCCACTTTCTGACCCCCTGCCCACCAAATTATCCTTAAAAACCCCATCCCAAGTCTTTAGGGAGACTGATTTGAGTAATAATACAACTCCAGTGTCCCGTACAGATGACTCTGTGTGGATTAAACTCTTTATTGTAATTCCCCTGTCTTAAATTGAGTCTGTCTAGGCAGTGGGCAAGGAGAACTTGTCGGGCAGTTACAGCATCTTAGATTTGTTCTTTGCCTCCAAGTTTTATTTTGCTTTTAGAACACGCTGCTAACTGACTCAGTCTTGGGCCTTCAATATTCTTCTAAAATTTGATTGAAAGGTGAACATTTCCCTCTTTAGTTTATCTCTTTCTGTACTTTATCAACTATCACAAGCCAGTTCATTAATACATGTGTCATCTTCCACATTGCTACAAGTGACAGTGTAATTGAGCAGCCAGTATGTAACTCAGGCCCCCTTTTCTCTAGCCCACAAGAGCAAGAGTAAGTTTTTCCTTCCTGTTTTAGGCTAGTGTTAGGCCTTTCTTGCATTGCTCTAACGGAATACCTGAGACTGGGTGCTTTATAGAGAAAAGGGGTTTATTTGGCTCATAGTTCTGCCGGCTCTATAAGCATTGGTACTGGCATCTGCTCGGTTTCTGGAGAGGCCTCAGTGAGCTTTTACTCATGGTGGAAGGTGAAGTGGGAGCAGGCACGTCACATGGCAGAACAGGAGCAGGTGGGGAGAGATACCACACACAACCGGATCTCATGAGAACTCACTATTGTGAAGACAGCACCAAGCCGTGCAGGATCTGCAACCATGACACCTCCCACCAGGCCCCACCTTCAACGCTGAGGATTACATTTCGATGTGAGATTTGGGAGGGACAAATATCAAACCATATGAAGACCTCCACCAACAGCCTTCTCACTGCTCTTCAGTCTTCTATGTGTTACTTGGTCCCAAACATGTAGCATTTGGCGTTAGCTTTTCATTCCAGTAGTATGTCACGTTCTGGTGTCAATTTTTATTCCAGTCCCCTATTACTGTGTAATGTCGACCTGAAAGAAAGAACTAAGGGCCAGGCATGGTGGCTCACACCTGTAATCCCAAGACTTTGGGAGGCCGAGGTATGAGGATCACTTGATCCCCAGAGTTTGAGACCAGCCTGAGCAACATAGTGAGACCTTGACTCTACAAAAAATTTAAAAATTAGCCAGGCATGGTGGAAAAAAAAAAAAAAGAACTAAGGCAAATGCATATAGGTAAAGAGTTTATTTGGGCCAAATTTGAGGATTGCAACCTGGGAAGCACATATATACCAAGTCCAGGAGGTGCTCCAAGTTGGGGTGGTTACAAGCAGATTTTAAGGAACAAAATGAGGAGATACAACAAGGTGGTCTCAGCATGTTCATATAGAAACACCATTAGTTAACAGAAATAAGCTAACAGATGATGAGCTAAGGAGTACAGCACTTCTTGGAATAGTCATCAGTTTGTGATTAACCCAGACCTGGAGTTCTTTATAGAAGCAGGAGGGGATATAGGAATTTCAGGAGAGTAACTGTGGGGTCTCGTGCCTACTCCCCTGTGGCCTGTGCTATTTAGTTCATCTCTATTTGTCTCTTTTGTCATCAGTAACAAATCACCCTAAAACTTAATGGTTTCAAACCACAATTGCTATTATTTGCTCATGGTTTGGGGGTGAAAAATTTGTGCAAAGCATGTTGAACATGGCTTATCTCTGTTATCTGGTGTCTGCAGCTTCAGCTGGCTGGCTTGAAAGCTGGGGGCTGGCAGAAATGCTCAACTAGGCCGAAATGGCTAGGCCTTGGTTCTCTTCTACATGTCTTTCTCCACATGCCTTCTGGGTTCCAAGAAGGAGCATTTCAAGAGGTGAAAGGAAGGTTTCTAAAACAGTTCCAAAGGCCCAGCCTGAAATTTACAGTATTACAGAATCTAGTTACAGAACTAGATTCTGTTGGTCAGAATTGGTTTAGGGTCAGCCCAAATTCAAGGAAAAGGGAAAGAGACTCCATCTCTTCTTAGGACAATGGCAAGATCACATTGCAAAAGACTGTGTGAGGTGTGAGATATTTCTGCTGCCATCTTTGGAAACACAATTTACCACACCCTCAAAATGGCTTCCCGTCTCCTCTGAAGTAAAAGTCAAAGTCTTTACAGTGGTCTACAAAACCCTGCATGACCCATTCCCTATCCCTGCCTCAACTACCCTTTGCCCACTCTGTTCCTGCATTACTGGCTCCCTTGCTGGTTCAAATCCAGGAGGTATGCTCCTCCTTCCCACTCTCCACCGCAGGCTCTCTGCACATACTCTTTCCCATACTGGATGCTTCTCCCTTGGATAGCACTTGGCCCATTCTGTCATTGTATCAGTCTGTTCTCACGCTGCTAATAAAGACTTACCTGAGACTGGGTAATTTACAAATGAAAGAGGTTTAATTGACTCACAGCTCCACATTGCTGGGGAGGCCTCAGAATCATGGCTGAAGGAGAATGAGGAACAAAGTCACATCTTACATGGTGGCAGGCAAGAGAGCGTGTGCAGGGGATTACCATTTATAAAACCATCAGATCTCATGAGACTTATTGACCATCATGAGAATAGCATGGGAAAGACCCAGCCCCATGATTCAGTTACCTCTTACTAGGTCCCTGCCATGACACACGGAAATTATGGGAGCTACAATTCAAGATGAGATTTGAGTAGGGACACAGCCAAACCATATCAGTCACCATCCTCACACTCTTCCTCAAATATGTATTACCTTTTCAGTGAAGTTCTCTCTGACGATTCTATGTAAGATTTCACCCTCTCCCTGAATTTCTTACCCTACTTTACTGCTTTATTGTTTTCTATAGTACTTATTACCATCCAGCCAACTATATACATTTTCTTACCTTTTCAGTTTGTCTTCTGTGACACTAAAATTCAAGCTCCCTGAGGGGTAGGGATGTGTTCACTCCTGTATCCCCAGTGTCTAGAATGATGCCTGGTACATAATAGGTGCTTAGTAAATAGGTGACGAATAAATGAACAAATGGATGGATAAAAGAAAGAAGGATTTGTGAATGGCACAAGTGAAAAACAAGACATTATAGTGCCTTGTGAAGGACTTTTAAATGCCAAATGAAATGTCTAAATTAAATTTAGGGAACGAGACATAGGAAAGGGTGATATATAGGTAGATGGTAGATGATATCCTTCTAGGCATATGTAAAGATAAAGATAGGTGCTGGAAAGAAGAGATTTGAGTATCTGAACTTAAAACAAATTATATCAAGGTTATGACAAACTGGGAAGATGTAATTACAGATAGAGTCCTGTTGTATTGCCCAGGCTAAAACTCCTGGACTCAATCAAGTAGCTGGGACTACAGACGCAAGTCACCACACCCAGCAATATATTTAGTAATTAAAATGCCTTATTATTTTTTTCTTTTTTTTTTTTTTTTTTTTTTTTGAGATGGAGTCTCATTTTGTTGCCCAGGTTGGAGTGCAGTGGTGCAATCTCGGCTCACTGCAACCTCTGCCTCCCAGTTTCAAGTGATTCTCCTGCCTCAGCCTCCTGAGTAGCTGGGATTACAGGTGCCTGCCACCAGGACCGGCTAATTTTTGTATTTTTAGTAAAGACAGAGTTTCACCATGTTGGCCAGGCTGGTCTCGAACTCCTGACCTCAGGTGATCCACCCGTCTGGGCCTCCCAAAGTGCTGGGATTATAGGTGTGAGCCACCACGTCTGGCTAAAATGCTCTTATAAACCAATAAGAATATAATAGGAAAACAGTTGGTTAAAAAAACCATGAAACTATCCTTTAATCTTACTAGTAATTAAGGAAATTTTGTTTCACGTATCAAATGGAGATTAATTTTCAACTAAGCACTGGAGACAATGTTGAGGAAAACTGCATTTTGTATGTTGTGGTGCAAATTGCCTGGCACATTTAGCAACATGTATCCAAACTGTTAAAAAATGACACAACTGGCCGGGCGCGGTGGCTCAAGCCTGTAATCCCAGCACTTTGGGAGGCCGAGACGGGCGGATCACAAGGTCAGGAGATCGAGACCATCCTGGCTAACACGGCGAAACCCCGTCTCTACTAAAAACACAAAAAATTAGCCGGGCGAGGTGGCGGCGCCTGTGGTCCCAGCTACTCGGGAGGCTGAGGCAGGAGAATAGCGGGAACCCGGGAGGCGGAGCTTGCAGTGAGCTGAGATCTGGCCACTGCACTCCAGCCTGGGCGACAGAGCGAGACTCCGTCTCAAAAAAAAAAAAAAAATGACACAACTTCTGACCTGGCAATTCCAATTTAAGGAATTTCCCTAAGGAATTAATACTAAATAGTTTCAACTATTTAGTTACAATAATATTCAAATAGAGTTCATAAAAGCAAAATAATAGAAATAATTTAAATTCACTTAGAACATCTATACATGGAAATGTTAACATAGCTAATAAATATAGTGCTGTAGAAAAATATCTTATTGAATGTGTACTGAATGCCTTGTAAAAAATAATTTAGATAACTGTTGCCAGGCGCAGTGGCTCATGCCTATAATCCCAGCTACTTGGGAGGCTGGGATAGGAAGATCTTGAGGCCAGGAGTTCAAGACCAGCCTGAGCAACATAATGAGACCCTGTCTCTAGAAAAAAATTGTTTTAAAAATTATCCAGGCATGGTGATGCACACCTGTAATCCCAGCTGCTCTTGAGGCTGAGGCGGGAAGATCCCTTGAGTGCAGGAGGTGAGTTCCAGGCTGCAGTGAACTATGATTGCCCCACTGCACTCCAGCCTCAGTGACAGAGGGAGACCCTATCTCTAAAACAAACAAACAAAACCTTTGTACAGTGCTATCCAAGTTATGCACACATGCATAAATGTACTCATGTGCGCACATGGACCCAAAGGAAATGTACCCAAATGTTCACCTACCATTCTCTCTTCACAGCGGCATCTCTTCCCTGCTTTTCCCCCCTCCATATTTTGGGAAGTTTTCTAGTAGGAGCAGCCATGTCCTTTCCGTACAACTCTCCTGTCATAGCTTCAGTTAATTGATCCAAGAGTGGACTTTCCATCTAAGCTGGACAATCAGTGTCTTTCTGGAAATTTGGACTTGAGACTGAAAGAATGCACTTTGCACTTCGAGATGGCTGCTGTCTTGAACCAAGGAGTTTGGAAACTTAAAAGATGTTGTTAGTGACTGTTTTAGCCTCATTGACATAGAAAGAAAGCCAATTTGCAGAAAGATAATAGGATTAAAACAGCTGTGCAGAGGATCAATTGTGGAAGAGAGGAGAGGGAGGGAAAGGGTAAGAATGAACGGACTTCCTGGATTTCCTTATTATGTTCCAGTCTGCAACTCTAATCCATTCTAGAGGCCCAGCTTAATAAAATAATAATGATAGCCAATGTTTATTGAGCACTTAGCATGTGCCTGGCATAATTCTCACAATGATCCTATGGACGTTACTGTTCTAATCCCCGTTATGGACATGGAGAAAAGGCAAACTTTTCTTAACATCCTTACTAATTTGCTTTCACAGAAACTGCCAGATCTTTCCTCTCTCCCCAGTTCCCTTTCCCACCTCCTCTTTTCTTCACTGCCTCTCCTCCCCACAAGATCTTCCCCTTTAGGTCAATCTTTCCTTTCCATATGCAGTGCTTTCTCTGGGCTTCTTTATTTGTGTAACCATTATATCAGTAAGGAATCGCATTTGATGAATGGACCACAGGAACTTAAACACCTGGGATGTTGATTCAGCAGCTCAAGGACGTCAGGTCAAAGATTATGGTGGATTTCTGGTTTGCCCTTGTGGCCCCCAGGAGCTGCTTTGCCAATCCATCTGATCTGCATTCCAGTCAGAAGATTTGAGGGCACTGGGCTCCCTGGAGCATGTTTTAGGGCAGGAAATATCAAGATGAGTCTGGAAATATCTTCTTATTGCCAGAAAACAAACATAAAGATCCTTGGAAGATGACTAAGTTATGTCTAGTCATAAGTTTTATCTAGAAATAAGTTTTGTAACCATTATAGTATTTTGTGGATATTTTTCTGCTCTTTATGGTAAATAAAGAGACTGATTCATTAGACTCAAAATATTAGTAAAAATTTATAAGATACTGATAACTAAGTTTGAAATAGTGTTCAAATATTTTAATTGCTATAATTTATTAAATTTGTAGGGTTAAACTTTTTAAGCTCAGCATGTTTTCAGTGTTTAAGATTTTGCTTTATTGTTTTTTTCCTCGAGAAATCAATTAAAATTAGATTGTGATTTGAAATGTCTAAAACTTAATTTTGAAAGTTTGATAAATATTTGGGAGTACTTTATCAAACTTACAAGTCAGTTAGGTATTCATCAAAACCAAATAAAAGTAGATAATAAAATATTAACAAAATTGATTTATAAATTAACACAAGTTTAGTCTTCAAAATTAAGTTTTAAAATATACAATTTAAATATATAAAATATAAGTTGAAATTAAAGGGAATATTTGTTTCAATGCATAAAGGCTCCCTTCAGACATAAGAAAAACTCAGTTGACATTTTGGAGGTAGGTGGTATCAGTTAGTGTCAGCTAGGTTATGCTGTGGTAACAAGCAACTCCAAAACCCTCAGTGGTTTACAATTACTAAAGTTCAGTTCTTGCTCACATTACATGTCAATTATGGGCTACCTGTAGCTTTGCTTTAGGTTTTCCATCCTGGAACCAGCAGTCTCTATTTGGGATATTGCTGGTTTCATGGAAGAGAGAATGAACATAGTAGAACCGCAAGATGAATCAGAGCTTCTGCTTAGAAGTGGCACACATCACTTCTGTTATCATTGCATTGGTCAAAGCAAGTCTCATGGCCACTCTTGAGGCCAACGAGGTGAGGATATGTAATCCTCCCACAAGAAGGGACACCTCAAATCACATCTCTAAGGCTGATGCAATGAAGTAGAGAAGTATTATTTTCCCCAGGGTGGGGCAGCAAATATTTTGAGTAACAAAATCTACTGTAATGGGGAATAGGAGGTTTTTAAAAAATTCTTACAACTTTGTTTTCTTCCGTGTCACAGAGGCTGTCAGTATATCCTAACATAGAAGTGATTGTGATTGTGTCGGGGTGTTGGAATTATGGTGATTTTAATCTTCTTCTTTGAAAGTTTTTGACAATGAGCATATATTAATTTTGTAGTCAAATTAAAATTTTTTAATTAAAAATTTAAATTATACCAGGCATGGTACCTCATGCCTGTAATCCTATCACTTTGGGAGGTCAAGGTGGGAAGATCACTTGAGCTTAGGAGTTTGAGACCAGCCTGGGCAACATAGTGAGACCCCGTCTCTATTTTTATATAAACAAATAGGCAAAAATGTTGATGAAAAATTTTTTGTAACCAAATTAAAATTTATAAATTTTGTTTGTACAAAAAAGGCAGTGGATAACGAACTAGTTTTTAATATAGGAATGGTAGTATATATAGAACAGTATTTTAGAAAAATACATCTCACAACATTGAAGAAGAAAGTGCATATTAGAGATTTTGTGTTTTAGATATATCTCAATCTGTCAGTTTTGAAAGAATGTGGCTATGAAATGGAGTGTGTTTGTTAAAGAAATAAGTAAATCAGTAAATGAATGTTGGTTTGTTGGGTGGAGAAAGGCTTAGAAGCATCTTGCACTAAAAGATACATTCGTTTGTGGTTATCTGGCTGATGTCATGAAATTCTGACTTATACCACCGGGGAAGATTACATTTCTCTTTGGCAGGAAACTTCAAATTTAGTACAGCTTGGACCTCACTGCATAGTCATAGTAAAAACTTTTGTACTTAATTGACTCCTTGTTCGCTTCTGGCTTTATAGTGGCCTTCCTGATGAACTAGCTTTTTATAATCCAAACTGGATCTGTGCCTACTTGATTGTTTCTGTCCCAATTCTATTTGGTGGTTAAGACTGAATCAGATTATCAGTTCCTCCTTCTCTCTTTTTGACTTTCTGTGTATTCAACTGAATTTTCGTTATAATGACTCCAAAGTACTCTTCTCTTCCTTTGTCTTGTGGTCACAAGAAAAATCACAAGATCACATTGATGGATGACTCATGAGCTCCTCATCTTTCTGATAGAGTCTCTGAACTGAACCAGCTTGAGTCTAGGTTTGCAGGAAGGCTCTTGATTCAGCCTTGTGATTCTGATGAATAGATGGCCGTAGAATTTATCTCTCTCTCTCTCGATCTTGCTTTTCTTTTGCAACTAATATAACTTTATTTACATCGATTTTCCTCCCTACCCAACCCACTGCATGTCCTTTTCTTGACCCAGGTGATGACATTTCTTAAACCAGTTTACTATTCTCCATATCCGAGGCTGCTCTTGTAGGTCACCACTGTAACTCCACAGTTAATGCAGCAACTGCCCAGCTGAGTCTTCCGTCTTCCCATCAGACATCCTGAATCCATTCCAGTCACGGTGAGCTTTCAATAATGCAAATCAAGTCATCAAGGTCATTCCTGTGTAGAAAGCCCATTGCCTTCATCATATACTTATGGCTTTCAAGTTCCTTCATATCTAGTCTCTGTCCACCTTTCTAGCCTACCTCCCTGTACTCTCACTCCAATATACCTCATGTCAACCAGATACTATTTTTGGTCTCCTCAAATGCCTTTCCTTGACAGTGAACCTAGTTTCTGCATGAAACACTCTTTATTACCCTATTTCTATCAAACTCCCTGATTTTCAAGATTCATTTCAGGCAGCATGCTCTCTAGGAAGCATTTCTTGGCAGCCTGATCCTCAGCCCAGCCTCTGATCTGATTTAGGCCATAGATTGAGCATAACATGTTTCACAGTATTGTAATTATTCATTTATATGGTGGTATCTCCTCACATTGAGGGTAGAGATTGTGGTTTTGGTTTTTGTGTTTGTTTTACCATTGTATACCTAGCATCTAGCATAAGGTTGGGATGTATAATTGCTAAATGAATGAATGGATAGATGCCTACACAAGGAAAATCTCTCACTAGACCATGTTGGTCAGTAACAGGTACTGGGAGGCACAGAGTCTAAGAGTCTAGCATGTGACACATGACCGCTGTCTCACTGTGCCATCAGGAATGGAGTGGACCCCTATAGGGATGTCTGTCCCCCTACATGTTTGGTGGAACCATCCCCCTTCTCTCCCCTCCCCTCCACATGGTGACAGGGATGGGCTCCTGATAGCCATGTTCATAAACAAGACTACCTGCAACTACTCCCCACCCTGGGTGGGAGCTGAGCACTGTTAGTAAATTGATCTTGGATGGTGCATGACCCAAGGTGGTTCGGTCTGTGTCCTTCTCCAGGAACTTGGAATCAGGACACACAGAGAGTTGTCTCTCTGCAGGTGACAAGATAAGCACAGGTCCTGTCCATGGTCATATTTTTGGCCATTTGGACCAGAGAACCCTGTTTGCAAGAAGACAAGATTTCTAAGATCTGAGAGAGAGCAGGCCCTGATTGCTTTTCCAGACTCTGGCTCTAGGGTCTTCCCATGGCCGCGCTGCTTTCCTGAGCTTGAGGTTGCATGAAGCACTCCTATATCCTTACATGAAATTTCCTTGTATTTAAGCCCTAAATCTCCCTGAAATACAAGGACTGTGGAAATAAATGAAGACCACCCAAATGAGAAAAAACAAAGCCTACTATAGAGAGCTTGCAAGGTAGTTAGCCACCATCACTTGTGTTTGGCAGACACTTAAAGGCAGGCAGAGATGTGGAAAAGCCTTGTAGTAGAAAAAAGGGAAGACTCTGGGCGTGCCCTGAGACTGTTGGCATGGGGAAGCTGCAAGTGGGCTAACTAGAAGGACGGCGTGCTATGTGATTGGTTAGGGTTGCCCATTTGACTTTCTCTGGTTAGTCTAAAGTTGGAGGTAAGGGCAAAAACTAGGGGGGCTGTCAGTTTATTAATCAAGTCCTGGCCATTCGGGACCCATTGCTAAGGGGGTTATTGCTTTGCTTCCTGGACTGGTTACTGCAGATGATGTGTTGGCTTCCCAGGCTAGTTGCCACAGATTGCGGGTCAGGGTTCGATTTTGATATCTAGTCTGGCCATCTGCATATTCAGTATCTCATGACAATACCTCTCTCTCCTTCCTTCACTGGGAAGCTTTGTAAAACCTTCTGACATTTACCTGGCTAAGTGCATAATATGTGCAGGAACAGTTTCAGCTTTTGGAAAGGGAGGATGTTTTAGAACAAGAGGCACAGAAACAAGGATATATGTGCCAGGCCAAGAAGCATTATTCCAGGACACGATATCAGAACAAGCTACCTTCCCTTTCCATAACTTCCAGGGCTGGTGGAAAGGGGAGGTCAATACTGACGGACCCTGAACATTCTCAGGCGCCAGGACCCACTGGGAGAGTGAAGGTGAGCACATTGGGCTTTGAAGTCATTCTGCTCAACTTTGTTTTCCTTGACAGCAGCTCCACTTCTAAGCTTTGGATTTGGGGGCTGGTCAGATGGGGAGCTGGATCATCTCTGTTCAAAGAGCTGCAACTGATGCCCAGACTATGTCGTGTCCTCACCATAAGGGCAGGAAGCTCCCTAACAGACAACTGAGCACAAGGAACTGAGCAAATGTAAAGACAAGAGCATATTCAGATATCGTCAGTTTTTATTAATAAAAAATAAGTGAGGAAGCTGGGCATGCTGGCTCACACCTGTAATCCCAGCGCTTTGGGATCCTGGGATCCTCCCAGCTGAGATGGAAGGATCTCTTGAAGCCAGAAGTTTGAGACCAGCCTGGGCAACATAGTGAGACCCCATCTCTATATAAAAAGAGAATGGTGGCATGTGCCTGTAGTCCTAGCTACTCAAGAGATTGAGGTGGGAGAACTGCTTAAACCCACGAGTTTGAGGTTATGATGGGCTATGATCGCACCACTGCACTCCAGGCTGGGAGAGTGAGACTCTGTCTCAAAGAAAAAAAAATGATGACAAAACAGATTTAGAGAACGTATTAGTTTTTTTATTTCTGCTGTCACACATCACCACAAATTTAGCAACATAAATTTATTAGTAGACAGTTCTGTAGTCAGAAGTCCAGGCAGGCTTGCATGAGTTCTATGCTCAGGATAGCACAGGGCTGAAAATCAAGGAATTGGCTGGGTGGAGCTTTTACCTGGAGGCACCGAGAAGAATCTGCTTCCAAGCTCATTCCAATCATTGGCTGAATCCAGTTCCTTACGGCTGTAGGTCTGAGGTTTCTGTTTCCTTGCCAACTGTTAGGCAAGGGCCACTTTCAGTTCCTTGAGGTATTCCTTCTCATGCGGTCCCGCCATCTTCAAGCAGCAATGGCACTTGAGTCTTCCTCATACTTCAAATCTCTCCAAATTCCTCTTCTGTTGTGTAAAGGGCTCTTGTGATTAGATCAGGATCACCCAGATCATCTCCATATTTTAAGGTTGACTGACTTGAAACTTTAATTACATTTGCAGAATCCCTTCACAGGAGTACCTAGATTTGTGTTTAATTAAATAACCAGGGAACAGGAATCTGAGGGAGGCTGTGATGGTTAATACTGCGTGTCAACTTGATTGGATTGAAAGGATTGATCTTGGGTGTGTCTGTGAGGGTGTTGCCAAAAGAGATGAACATTTGAGTCAGTGGGCTGGGAAAGGCAGACCCACCCTTAATCTGGGTGGGCGCAATCTAATCAGCTACCAGCCCTGCTAGAATATAAGCAGGCAGGAAAATGTGAAAAGAGAGATGGGCCTAGCCTCCCAGCCTACATCTTTCTCCTGTGCTGGATGCTTCCTGCCCTCAAATACCGGACTTCAAGTTTGGACTGGCTCCCCTTGCTCCTCAGCCTGCAGACGGCCTATTGTGGGACCTTGTGATCGTGTGAGTTAATAAACTCCCCTTTATATTTATATATTTATATATATATATTCCATTAGTTCTGTCCCTCTAGAGAAGCCTGACTAATACAGAGGTCATCCCTAGAATTTGTCCTACTACAGAGAGATTGCAATTTACACCATACGGGAATTGTGAATAGAACAAAATGTTTGCACATATGTTGGGTACTGTGTAATTGTTATTTGGAGGTGGAGAAAGGGGGTGAACATTTCCTGACTGATATGGTTTGGATGTGTGTCTCCTCCAAATCTCAGGCTGAAATGTGATCCCCAGTGTTGAAGGTGGAACCTGGTGGGAGGCATTTGGGTCACGGGGCAGATCCCTCATGAATGTTTGGTGCCCTCCCTGAGGTAATGAGTGGGTTCTCACTCTATTAGGTTCACATGAGAGCTAGTTGTTTAAAAGAGCTTGGCATCTCCTCCCCTCTCTCTTTTTCTCTCTGTCACCATGTGACACACCTGCTT
The DNA here is from genome assembly GCF_008728515.1 of Papio anubis. Classification (NCBI taxonomy): domain Eukaryota; kingdom Metazoa; phylum Chordata; class Mammalia; order Primates; family Cercopithecidae; genus Papio; species Papio anubis. The sequence goes on along the minus strand of NC_044980.1, from coordinate 73,069,902 downwards.
CTGCCGTGATTGGTAGTTTCTTGAGACCTCACCAGAAGCAGATGTGGGTGCCATGCTTATACAGCCTGCAGAACCATGAGGCAAAATAAACCTCTTTTTAAAATGAATTACCCAGTCTCAGGTATTTCTTAATAGCAATGCAAAATGGATTAACACACTGACTATAGGTTAGTTGTAAAATAGATCCAAAAAGTGTATGATATAGTTTAGTTGGCCCCTCCAAATCTCATGTTGAGATATAATCCTCAGTGTTGGAGGTGGGGCCTGGTGTTTGGGTCATGGGGGTGTTTGCCTCATGCCTTGGTGCTGACCTTGTGATAGTGAGTGAGTTTTTGTGAATAATCAGGGAACAACAATCTCAGTGAGGTCATCCTGAGATTCTTCACCACCACGCCCACTCTCACTCTTGCTTCTGCTCTGCCATGTGAGATGCTTGCTCTGGCTTTAAGTAAAAGCTCCCTTAGGCCTCCCCAGAAGCTGAGCAGATGCCAGCACCTTGCTTGTGCAGCCTGCAGAATCATCAGCCAATTAAAACTCCTTTCTTGGCTGGGCACAGTGACTCATGCCTGTAATCCCAGCACTTTGGGAGGCCGAGGTAGGCAGATCACCTGAGGTTGGGAGGTCAGGACCAGACTAACTAACATGGAGAAACCCTGTCTCTACTGAAAATATAAAATTAGGCAGGTGTGGTGGTGCATGCCTATAGTCCCAGCTTCTCCGGAGGCTGAGGCAGGAGAATCACTTGAACCTGGGAGGCGGAGGTTGCAGTAAGTCGAGATCGCACCATTTCACTCCAGCCTGGGCAACGAGAGCGAAATTCTGTGTCAAAACAAAACCAAAAAAAGCCCCCAAAACTCCTTTATTTACAAATTACCCAGTCTCAGGTATTTCTTTATAGCAATGCAGGTATTTCTTTTTTTCTTTTTTTTTTTTTTTTGAGTCAGAGTCTCACTCTGTCCCCCAGGCTGGAGTGCAGCCTGAATCTTGGCTCACTGCAACCTCTGCCTCCTGGGTTCAAGCAATTCTTATGCCTCAGCCACCTGAATAGCTGGGATTACCAGCATGTGCCACCACACCTGGCTAATTTTTTGTATTTTCAGTAGAGATGGGGTTTCACCATGTTGGCCAGGCTGGTCTCAAACTTCTGGCCTCAAGTGATCCACCTGCCTCAGCCTCCCAAAGTTCTGGGATTACAGGTGTGAGCCACCACGCCCAGCCATGGGTATTTATTTAAAGCAACTACATTATAACCTAATATGGTATATGGGCTTATTTCTCATTTGCAGGAAAGTCCAAGGCAGGCATTAAGGTTGATAGATAGCTTTCCTCTACCTAGTAACTCAGGCATCCAGGCTCCTTCCATGTTGTAGATCCCCAATTCCCTAGAGCCTGTCACCTGCATCCAAGTGAAGCAAGACAAAAGAAAACATGGAGGAGGCATATCTGTTCTTTAAGCCTTCGCCAAGAATAGGTACTATAACTTAGAACCATATCCCCTTGGTGAGAACTAGTGTGGCTGTGCCTGGCTGCAAAGGGTGCTGGGAAATACAGTCTAGCTGTGTATGAACAACAAGAATAAATGGATTGGTGAATAGTAGCGGTCTCTGCCTCAATCTACCATGAGCTGGCACTTTACATAATTATCACTGAATTAACACCACAACCCTGGCAGGTACATCCCCTCTTTATAGAAGAGGAAGTTGAGATCCACAAAAATGAAGTGACTTGCCCAAGGTCCCACAGCTATTATGTGGAAGACCCAGGATTGGACCCTAATCCTGTTTAATTTCCAAACTCTTACTCTTTCCAGTATTACATATTGACTCCTAGGTAGCAAGCGCCTGCCTAGGTTTGACTATAATTTGATTGCTATGGTTGAGTCAGAATTACCAAAGGGGGATATTTAAAATGGTTGGTTCCTATCCCCACTCTACTGAAGCTTTGTTTAACCAGCCTGGTAGAGGCCCCAAAATGTGCATTTAAACAAGCTCTCTGGGTTATTCAGATGTGCTGTAATGTTTGTAATATGCCAGAGCAGCTTTCCCTTCTGGGATGAGGAAATCATTAAGGTAAATTCCCAGTTGTAGTCTGGAAAAGTCCCCCTCTCTGGGATTTGGGATCTTAATCCATTTATGAATTTCTGGAACTTCTCCAGCGTAGCTGACCCCCCTTCTGTAGGAATGACATCATATGGAGGGATTCAAAGAATGGTAACAACAGTGCAGTGAGTGCAATTAGTTCTACGTGCCTGCCCAGGTGGCCTATTCTCTGCTGACAAACCCACCCAGCTGATCCCTGCACTGCTCAGGTTGGGGTCACTATTGGCTGCTTCTAATTCCCTTCTTTAGATCCCTGTGGAATCTTACATAATTGGTGATACTGGCTGTCTAGGCCACTTGTTCAGCCAGTTTGTCACCTCACCTTCACTAAGGATGGACTGTTTGCAGACTTGTGCTAGACTTGTGAAGCAAGCAGAGATAACTCCTGCTCCTAGGAGCTTGTAGCCTAGCGGGGTAAACCTACCGTTAGTAATGAGAGCTACCAATTATCGAGTATTTTAACATATTAGCTTATTTAATTCTATCAAACAACCCCAGGCATAGGCATTATTGGCCCTTTTCCAGAAGCTGAGGTTCAAAGATGTTAAGTAACTGAATCAAGGTCATCCAACTAGTGAGTGGTGGTGGGGCTGGTATTGGAATCCAGGTCAGTCTACTTCTAAAGTCCATGTTCTTAGGTACCCCGAGTAGTGGACCAAATGTTGGTGTAATGGACTGAATATTTATGTCTCCCCAAAATTTATATGCTGAAATCCCAGCCCCCAAGGTGATGGTATTTGGGAGATGATTAGTTCATGAATATAGAACCTTCATGAATGAGGTTGGGTGTAGTGGCTCATACCTGTAACCCCAACACTTTGGGAGGCCGAGGCGGCTGGATCGCTTGAGGCCAGGAATTTGAGACCAGCCTGGCTGCCTGGCCAACATGGCAAAACCCCGTGTCTACAAAAATAAAATAAAATTAGCTGGACATAGTGGTGTGTGCCTGTAGTCTCAGTTACTCAGGAGGCTGAGGTGGGAGGATCACTTGAGCCTGGAAGGCAGAGGTTTCAGTGAGCCAAGATCGTGCCACTGTGCTCCAGCCTGGTGGCACAGTGAGACTCTGTCAAAAAAAAAAAAAAAAAAAAAAGAGAGACTAGAAGCCTTATAAAAGAAAGAGCGATCCCTGGCTCCTTCCACAATAAGGACGTAGTTAAAAGACCTCACCAGACACTACAGCTTCCAGTGCCATGATCTTGGACTTTCAAGCCTCCAGAACTGTGAGAAATAAATGCTTGTTGTTTATAAGCTACCCAGTATCTGGTATTTTGTTATAGTTGCCTGAACAGTCTAAGATAGATGGTTCCCAAAATGATGTCCATATCCTAATTTCCAGAACTGTAAATGTTAACTTTGCAGATGTAATGAAATTAGGGATCTTGATTTGAAGAGATCACCCTGGATTAGCCAAGAGATTTTTTTTTTTTTTTTTTTTTGAGATAGAGTCTTGCTCTGTCACCCAGGCTGGAGTGCAACGGTACAGTCTCAGCTCACTGCAACCTCCGCCTCCCAGTTTCAAGAGATTCTCCTGCCTCCGCCTTCTGAGTAGCTGCAATTACAGGAGCCTGCCACCACGCCCAGCCAATTTTTTCATTTTTAGTAGAGATGGGGCTTCACCATGTTGGCCAGGCCGGTCTCAAACCCCTGACCTCAAGTGATCTGCACACCTCAGCCTCCCAAAGTGCTGGGATTACAGGCGTGAGCCACCGTGCCCAGCATGACAAGTGTTTTTATAAGAGACACACTGAGGAGAAAACAGACACAGATGAGATGATAAGAAGACTAGGTAGAAATTGGAGTGGTGCAGCTACAAGCCAAGGAATGCTGACAGCCACCTTGGCTTGTAGCTGCACCAGCTGACAGCTGAGAGAAATAAGTAATAGATCGCCCCCTAGATCCTTCGGAGGGAGCAAAGCCCTGACAACATAGTACTTTCAGACTTCTGGTCTCTGGAACTGTGAGAGAATAACTTTCTGTGTCGTAAATCCCTGGCTTGGGGTCATTTTTTTTTTTTTTAATAGCAGCCTCAGGAAGACTAATACATTCTCTTTGTTTTATAAAAGCAAAACCACAAGGCAGCATATAATTCAAGGCTGAAGGAGTGTGGCATGCTGACAGACCGTAAGAAAAACTGAATATCAGAGAAAGACACCAAATCGAGTCAGTGGCTTTGTGTGATTATCAGTTAGTATGTGTCCCTTTCTCTTGTGTCCAACTTACATCATCACCATCACCTATTATTGAGCACTTAATATGTGCTAGGTCCCAAGCTAAATGCTTTGCCTAGATCACCTCAGTTAAACCTCGCACTCATTCTATGAGGTAGGTGCCAGTATTTGCCTATTTTACAAATGAAGAAACTGAGGCTCAGAGAAGTGAGGTCCCATCTGCGGTTGGACAGTGAGTAAACAGCGGAGTGAGGACCAGAACTCAAGTGTGTCTTACTGCAGACTCTTGGCTTACGTGGTTCCTAGCCATCTCCCGTGTTAGTTTGTTCTTCTGCATATGCTTAGTCACTGTAGTTAAGAGCTCTGGGCCAGGCGCGGTGGCTCACACCTGTAATCCCAGCACTTTGGGAGGTCGAGGCAGGCAGATTGCCTGAGATTGGGAGTTTGAGACCAGCCTGGTCAACATGGCAAAACTCCGTCTCTACTGAAAAATACAAAAAATTAGCCAGGTATGGTGGCACTCGCCTGTAATCTCAGCTACTTGGGAGACTGAGGCAGGAGAATCAGTTGAACCTGGGAGTCAGAGGTTGCAGTGAGCCAAGATCGTGTCACTGCACTCCAGCCTGGGTGACACAGCGAGACCCCATCTGAAAAATAAAAAGAGCTCTACAGTTTCCGGTGACTCGAGCCAGCGGGAGTGGAATGAGGCATGGCTCTATGAGCCCGAGTCCTGTAGTGTACGACATCCCCCTCCAGGCCAGAGCAGCCTGCCTCTGTGGATGTTTGTTAATGAACGAGTGAACATATGGGTTGGGCTGCCAGCAGAGCTCTGCCTATCTCAGGGCCACAGGAGGCATTTATGTCATCCTCTTGGCAGGTATGCCACTAGTGTCTGAGCTCAGTTACTGAGCTTCTTCCCACTGTGGGGGAAAAGGCGGGTGAGCCTGGCTCTCACGCTCTACCTCATCCACGAAGCCTGGAGAGTGGGGAAGGAGGAGTATGGAGATATAGCATGCAAGTCCCAGGGAAGGGAAGAGAGAAAATGGACTGAAGTTTCTGATGAGGTTCATAGTGATCTGGATGGCCTGGGCCTGTCCCATTCTCTGTCCAGGAAGAGGAGGGAAACACAAGGTAAGATTTTAATTTCTATTTTGTCCCCAGAAACTATCAATGTTGTAGACTTAAGGCCTCTTACGAATATCCTTTTTGCAAAAGGGGATGGAAAAATCTCTGGCCCCGACTCTGACAGGAAAGCCTGGTTTTAGCGTTGAAAAGGTGATTGAATACAGCTTGCTTTTCTCCAGGGAGGAGAGACAAGATGGAGTGCCAGAGAGGCCTAAGGCAAGGTGCCTATTTTTGCATTGCTGCAGCAACGTGGAGGCTTTCTGCCCTGCCTCATACCCCTCATCCATCAGCCCCAGCCTTCCCCATCACGGTTTTTCCCAGATGAGGCCTGACTGTTGATTTCTTTCACGCGTGTGCGTAAGTAACATCTTCTATCCCTTTCAGTGTTGAATTAACTTAGTGACCAACTCATTAAGGACTGCTTATCAAGACTTTCCCTCCTTTCTATAATTTTACCCATTGTCAGCTTTGACAGAACTCCCACTGAAGGTTTGTCAAAGAGCCATTAAAGAGTTCTAAATGGTCTTGCTTGCAGAGGGCACCTGCACTTGACCTCTATTTATACTTTTTGTAGTACTCTTGCCTGGCCTCAGAGATGGAACTGGGATTGAAATTTTATTTACCAAACATCAACATATTGATATTCGACCTTAAAATAAGAAAGTGTAAAACAGCAAACATCTATAGTCTTTTTGCAGTAAGCAGTAAACTCAGGAAATTTTTATTCATTAATTCCTTCCTTCAACGGAATTGTGATTAAGAATACCTGCTATTTGTCAAATTCTAAGAATATGAAAAAGAACAAATTCTACCCTTAACTTACTCAAAGTCTAGACAGCAAGGCAGAAAATAGCAAATAATTACTATATGGTGTGATATGTACCACAGCCTGAAGAGAAATATACTGAAAACTGAGAATTCAAAAAATATTGAATTAATGGTTGGTGGGTTCATAATAAGCAACTACAGTAAATGAGGAATATTAGAGGGTTGTTCTGAACCTGCTAAGATCATTGGAGAGGACAACCTTGGACGGTAGGTCTGGTTCCTGGGTTGGGTAATGAGAAAGGCTTGGGCTGGACCTGGGGTGCATTTGAGCTATACCATGTGCCCCCAGTTTCACCCTAGCAGCAATGATCCTTGGCAGCAGTTTATCTGCTTTATTTCTCCCCACCCCATTTTTATAGTAAAACATCTGCTAAAAATGATGTCAGTAAAAGCAGTCCCTATAGTGAAATTGAATGTCATTTCTGGGACACTGGATGTGTAACAGTCGCACGTAGGGAGTGGGTGGCTCCACTTTCCCTAATCAAAAATAGGGAAGTCCTGGCATTGAGCCAGGAGGGTTGGGCAACTGGATTGGGAGGCAGAAAATCAGTCATTGTCTCTGCCTTTTCCCTGGTTTATGGAGTGTCACAGCTCCAAAGACACACCTTTCTTGTCTATAAAATGGGAATCATGTTTGCTTCCACCTTACTCATTTAAAAACATTTCTTACAATTCCTAGTCAGAGTTATTTGTCAGAAAGCTTTTGTGGATGGTGATATGGTTTGGCTCTGTGTCCCCACCCAAATCTCATCTCAAATTGTAATCCCCCCATGTTGAGGGAGGGACCTGGTGGGAGTGATTGGATCATGGAGGTGTTTCCCCCATGCTGTTCTTGTGATAGTGACGGAGTTCTGACAAGATCTAATTTTTTTTATTTTTTTTGATGGAGTCCCACTCTGTTGCCCAGGCTGGAGTATAGTGCCATAATCTTGGCTCACCGCAACCCCCACCTCCCAAATGTCAAGCTATTCTCTTGCCTCAGCCTCCCGAGTAGCTGGGGTTACAGGCATGTGCCACCATGCTGAGCTAATTTTTGTATTTTTAGTGGTGATGGGGTTTCACCATGTTGGCCAAACTGGTCTCGAACTCCTGACCTCAAGTGATCTGCCTGCCTCAACCTCCCAAAATGCTGGGATTACAGGTGTGAGCCAGTGCACCCGGCCGTGATCTGATGGTTTAAGAGTGGCAGTTTCTTCTGCATGCTCTCTCTCTTCTGCTGCCATGTAAGATGTGCCTTGCTTCCCCTTCGCCTTCTGCCATGATTGTAAGTTTCCTGAGGCCTCCCCAGCCATGCAGAACTGTGAGCCGATTAAACCTCTTTTCTTTATAAATTACCCAGTCTCAGGTAGTCTTTGTAGCAGTATGAAAACAGACTAATACAGACGGCCAACATTTTGGTTAGGTGAAGATGTTTAGCTTTCAGTTGTTTGTTTGGGCCCATTTCTTATAACTTAACATGGAGACGGTGCTGAAGAAATGGGGCCTAGGGCAGGTCATTGTTAATAGAGGGAAGGATCCTGGGAACATTGGGTTATCTTGAAGGCACCCAGAGATGGGAGTGTGAGTGGAAGTACTCAGAGTCTGGCAGCAAAGGCACCAGGCCTGGGGAGCCTCGCCCACAGGCATGGGGGTGGGGGCACAGCATGGCAGAGGTTATGGGTGGGTGCCATCAGATGGTGATGCATGATGTGGTTTGGCTGTGTCCCCACTCAAATCTCAACTTGAATTGTATCTCCCAGAATTCCCACATGTTGTGGGAGGGACCCAGGGTGAGGTAATTGAATCATGGTGGCCAGTCTGTCTTGTGCTATTCTGGTGACAGTGAATAAGTCTCATGAGATATGATGGATTTATCAGGGGTTTCTGCTTTTGCTTCTCCCTCTTTTCCTCTTGCCGCTGCCATGTAAGAAGTGTCTTTTGCCTCCTGCCATGATTCTGAGGCCTCCCCAACCATGTGGAACTGTAAAGTCCAATTAAACCTTTTTCTTCCCAGTCTCTGGTATGTCTTTATCAGCAGCGTGAAAACAAACTAATACAATGCATATCCCCTCGTGCCCCATCCTTGCTCTCCTTAAAATGAGAGTACTGAGGATGCGTCCAGACTTGTCACAGAAGAAACATGAATGGCTATGCCACTCAGAAAAAAGTGTTCAGCCACATGAGAGTTAAGCAGAATGCGGACTAGAAACGATACTAGATTTACCTACTAAATTGGGAAAAAATAAAAGAAGATAATGGACAATGCTGATCATGTCTTGAAACAGGCACTACTGCTAGAGGGGATGAATTTGTTGAAGCTTTCTGGAAACAATTCAACAACATCTATCAGGAACTTTAAGGATATTTAAACTTTTGTTCCAATATCCCAATCCTGGAAACATATTCTAAGGAAAAAAAGAGATGACAGGGTTAGAGATTTCAATAAAAACATGGCCAGAATAAAATTATTTATAGTGGAAAAAGAATTAAACAACTTCAATGCCCCCAAATAGGGCAAGCATTAAGTAAACAATAAAAATATCCATAGGATAGACTATTATGCAGCTATTAAAAACATACATACATTATTTTTTTTTTGAGATATGGTCTCACTTTATTGCCCAGGCTGGAGTGCAGTGGTGTGATCACAGCTCACTGCAGCCTTGAACTCTTGGGCTGAACTGATTCTCCCACCTCAACCTCTTGAACACCTGGGACTACAGGTGTGCACCACCATGCCCAGCTAATTAAAATGATTTTTTTTTTTTAAAGAAATGAGGTCTCATTATGTTGCCCAGGCTGGTCTTGAACTCCTGGGTTCAAGTGAACCTCCTACCTCGGCCTCCCAAAGTGCTGGGATTACAGGTGCAAGCTATTGCACCCAACATAAACATCATATGAAGGGGGGGCCTGCTCCTCCACACCTGTGGGTATTTCTTGTCAGGTGGGACAAGAGACTGAGGAAGAAATAAGACACAGAGACAATGTATAGAGAAAGAAGAGTGGGCCCAGCAGACTGGCGCTCAGCATACGGAGGACCTGCACCGGCACCGGTCTCTGAGTTCCCTCAGTATTTATTGATTACTATTTTCACTATCTCAGCAAGGGGAATGCGGCAGAAGAATAGGGTGATAGTGGGGAGAAGGTCAGCAAGAAAACATGTGAGCAAAGGAATCTGTGTCACAAATAAGTTCATGGGAAGGTACTATGCCTGGATGTGCATGTAGGCCAGATTTATGCTTTTCTTCACCCAAACATTTTAGTATAGTAAAGAATAAGAGAGCAGCATTGCCGTCAGCTTATCTCACCTCCAGCCACAGGCCTTCTCCTATCTCCGAATAGAACGAATGTACAATCGGGTTTTATACCAAGACATTCCATTCCCAGGGGCATGCAGGAGACAGAGGCCTTCCTCTTATCTCAACAGCAAGAGGCCTTCCTCTTTTACTAATCCTCCTCAGCACAGACTCTTCATGGGTGTTGGGCTGGGGGACGGTCAGGGCTTTCCCATCCCACAAGTCCACATCTCAGGCTGTCTCAGTGGGTAGAAACCTTGGACAATACCCGGCTTTCCCGGGCAGAGATCCCTGCAGCTTTCTGCAGTGCATCATGCCCTTGGTTAATCGAGAATGGAGAATGGCGGTGACTTTTACCAAGCATACTGCCTGTAAATGTATTGTTAACAAGGCACGTCCTGCACAGCCCTAGATCCCTTAAACCTTGATTCCATACAACACATGTTTCTGTGCGCACAAGGTTGGGGCTAAAGTTACAGATTAACGGCATCTCAAGGGAAAACAATTGTTCAGGGTACAGAACAAAATGGAGTTTCTTATGTCTTCCTTTTCTACATAGACACAATAACAGTCTGATCTCTCTTTTTCCCCCCACATCATACTTTCAAAGAATAACTGACATGGATAAATGCTTTTCCTACAGTGTTAACTTTTTGGTGCTGGGGATCTCAATGCAGATTGGTATATAAACCACACCTGTGCATGTGAAAGATTGGAAGGATATTTTCCAAAGTGCTGAAACATCATTTCTGAGTTGTAGGATTGCAGGATTACTTCCTTCGTTACATTTTCCAATATTTTCTAACTATTCTAAAGTGAGTTGCACAATTTTGATAAGGAGGGGAAGATGTCATTAAAAAGTGATTGCACCTGCCTGACTGCAGCCAGTGTGCTCTGCTGCCAGCGGATCCTCTGCCTTAGGCAAGAGGCAGATTTCATGAACCTGAAGACCCTGCCAGGAAAAATGCAAGGAATTCGAACAATTCACCCTGGGGTCTGGCCAGGCCTGGTGGAGAGAGGGATGGGGCAGAAAAGCCCATCTGGGAAGAGGGGCCGTCTTTGTTCTCAGGTGCATCTCCAAATTGAGCTGTGCATCTCCACCTATGGACTCCCAGGACCCCAAGTTAAAGAGGAATTGCTGGTGCCAGTCTGAAGGCCCAGCTAAATGCCACCTTGACTCTGGGGCTGTGTGCCCAGTGCCACCTTGAAGAGTGAGGGGATGTGGCTGGACAGACGCTCAGGTAGACCCAGCTTCCGCCTCCCGCTCTGAGCGTCTCAGAGCAGCGAGTGAAGGGCATCACAGTTCGCTCTAAAAACCCATAGAGCAGCTTGACTGGGAGTCCTGGTTTCTGCTCGAATGCATTTGAGACTGAAATTTCCCCCTGCTGTATTGTCTAGCACTTTTCCACTCTGCTCAGTAACATCAGCATCGCCAGGGAGCAGGTTAGACGTGCAGAAGCTTGGCTCCGGTTTACAGAACAAGAATGTGCAGTTCAGCACATCCCCGGGGGACTCAGGAGCACTGAGTTTGCAGCGCTGCTCAGCTCCCCTCGCAGGGGGATGGACCTCAGACTGGACCAGGCTCGGGGGAGCAGGGAGGAGGAGGAGAGCACTGAGGAGCAGCAGAGTGGGGGCCTGTGGGAAGCCCACTCCAATCAGGTGGGATGGAAGCAGAAGTGGCTCCTGAGGGGAAGCAAGAGCAGCTGGACAGAGCATGGAGCGACCCTCATTTCTGCCACTTGGGATAAAAGAGGCGGGGCAATAGCTTATTTCAGGGCAACCTCCTCCGGGAATGTGTAGAGTGTGGGGATCGTCTCCCTGTTCCTCACAGGGTCCCTGGAGCTTGGTAGGAAGCAGAAGGTATTATTTTCATTTTCCAGATGGTTTTATAGGGGCTGGGGGAGGGAGCCTGGGAGGTTGCCAGCCTACTGGGAAAGCTCAGAGCCCTCTCCTCGCTCTAATGGTGCCAGCTGGCTCTCGGGCCAGATAGGAAGGCTGTGCCAGGCACGCCATCATTCCAGATCCCGCGAGAGTTGCCAGGAATTGGGCTGCTGGGTTTTCTCATCACAGCTGAGGCCCTTCAGTGGAGCATCTGGGAGGTACAGGGAACTTGGGCTACTTTCTTTTCTTTCCTTCTTCTTCTTCTTCTTCTTCTTCTTCTTCTTTTTTTTTTTTTTTTTTTGTAGTCCATTTTATTAATTTTCCTCCAGTTTTATTAAGGTATAATTAACAAAGATGAGCCACTGTCATTTCGAAGGGTGGTGGTTGTTCCCAATGTATTAAAAATGCAGAAATGCTAGCCAGGCACAGTGGCTCATGCCTGTAATCCCAGCACTTTGGGAGGCCAAGGCAGGTGGATCACTTGAGGGCAGAAGTTCAAGACCAGCCTGGCCAACATGGTGAAAACCTGTCTCTGCTAAAAATATATATATAAAAAAATTAACCGGGCCTGGTGGTGCACACCTGTAGTCCTAGCTTCTCAGGAGGCTTAGGCAGGAGAATCGCTTGAACCCCGGAGGCAGACAGCCAAGATCGTGCCACTGCACTCTAACCTGGGCAAGTGAGCAAGACTCTGTCTCATGAAAAAAAAAAAAAAAAAAAAAAAGCAGAAATGCCAAAACAAGTTAAAATGTTACAGTATATTTTTAAAAATATTTTAAAGAAATGTTACATTTTAAAAATGAATGCTTAGAAACACATCCCAGGTGCATATGGATAGAACTTTATACTATTTTGCTAGGGCTGCCATAATAAACTACTGCAGCCCTAGCAAGGGCTAGGGCTGTTTAAGCCCTTAACAGACATTTATTGTCTCGTAGTCCTGGAGGCTGGAAGCCAGGCATCAGGGTGTTGGCAGGCTTGGTTTCTGAGGCCTGTCTCCTCGGCTTGCAGATGCCATCTTCTCCTCGTGTGTTCATGTGATCTTCTCTCTGTGTGTGTCTGTGCCAATTTTCCTCTTCTTATAGATAGACTCTTATTGGATTTGGGCCCACCCTCACAACATCATTTTAACTGACTGACCTCTTAACTCTATCCTCCAAATTCAGTCAGATTCTGAGTTGTTGGGGGTTAAAACTTCAACATATGAATTTTGGAGGAACACAACTTGGCCCATAGCAAACATCATTTGGAAATAACATCAAAAGTCTAAAAGTCCTTACTTGAATGTAAAGCCTAGGCCCAGGGGCCTTCTTGCCCCTACCTCTGTCTGTGTCCTGGACTCTTAAGCCATCTTGGTGGGGAGCAGGAGGTATCTGATTTTTCCTGTTGGTGTGTTGTCTTAGTCTGGGCTGCTAAAACAAAAATACCATAAACTGGTGTCTTAGAAACAACAGAAATTTATTTCTCACAGTTCTGGAGTCTGGGAAGTCCAAGATCAAGGTGTGGGAAGATTCAGTGTCTGGCCAGACCCAGTTTCTGGTTCATAGATGGAACCTTCTTGCTGTGTCCTATCATGGTGGAGTGGGTGAGCTAGCTCTCTGTGGTTGCTAAATCCTAATCATGATGGCTCTGCCCTCATGACTGAATTGCCCTTCAAAAGTCCTACCTCCTTATGCCATCACTTTGGGGTTTAGGATTTCAACTCATGAATTTTAAGAGGACACAAACATTTAGTCCATTGTATGTGTGGGGTGGGTCAAGAACAAAGGTCCTTTCTCCCTCTTGCCCTACTGGCTGCTTCTTGCCCTCTGAATTCATCTCCACTTTGTCTCATGTGGATTCCAGCAGCTAGCTTCCCTTTTGGTAGGAATATTTGAGGTTGTGGCTTCAGCTGATGCCCATGGCTGGGCACAGTCTCCCCAAGGGCCAGGATTCTGTTGCTCCTGTGGTTGGGGCATGCACGAAGAAGTCCTGCCCAACGTGGCATGTTCTGTCACTGAAGATGTTCCTCAAATCTGGAAAAACAACCTTGAGGAATTATTCAGTAATCACAAAGTATAAAACCTTCCAGTGTTTACCTCTGCCCGGGAACCTGCCCTTTTAGATGAGGAAATTCTGGCCGGGTGCAGTGGCTCACACCTGTAATCCCAGCACTTTGGGAGGCAGAGGTGGGCAGATCACCTGAGGTCAGGAGTTCAAGGCCAGCCTGGCCAACATGGTGAAACCCCGTCTCTACTAAAAATACAAAAATTAGCCGGCCTGGTGGTGGGTGCCTGTAATCCCAGCTACTTGGGAGACTGAGGTAGGATAATCGCTTGAACCCAGGAGGCGGAGGTTGCAGTGAGCTGAGATGGCACCAATGCACTCCAGTCTGGTGACAAGAGTAAGACTCCATCTCAAAAATAAATAAATAAACAAATGGATGGATGCATGGATGGATGAGGAAATTCTCTTTCAAGTCTTCCTTTCCTGCAAAGCCACCTGTTATGGGTTGAATTGTGTCCCTCTAGAAAAGATATGTTGGAGCATATCTAATACAGGGCTGTATTAGTTCGTTTCACACTGCTGATAAAGACATACCTGAGACTGGGTTACTTATAAAGAAAAAGAGGTTTAATGGACTCACAGTTCCACGTGGCTGGGGAGGCTTCACAATCTTGGTGGAAGATGAAAGGCACGTCTTACATGGCAGCAGGCAAGAGAGAAAATGTGTGCAGGGGAACTCCCATGTATAAAACCATCAGATCTCATGAGATTTATTCACTATCATGAGAACAGCACAGGAAGGACTCACCCACCATGATTCAACAGCCTCCCACTGGGTTCCTCCCATGACATGTGGGAATTATGGGAGCTACAATTCAAGATGAAATTTGGGTGAGGACACAGCCAAATCATGTCAAGCCCTAACCCCTAGTACATCCGAATGTGGGTCATTATAGAGGTAAAAAAATTAAAATGAGGTCACTAGGACGGGCCCTCATCTGATATGACTGGTGTCCTTAAAAGGGAGATATGTGGGTACAAAGACAGACATGCATAGAGGGAAGATGATATAAAGACACACAGGGAGAAGATGGACATCCACAAGCCAAGGAGGGAGGCCTGGAGCAGACCCCTCACAGCCCTCAGAAGAAACCAGCCCTGCAGACATCTTGATTTCCTAGACCAGTTCTCCAGAACTGTAAAGACAGTAACTTTCTGTTGTTTCAGGCAGCCTTAGCAAACTGATACACCATTTGTGGTACCTCTTCCCCCTTGCACTACTTCTTGTTCACCCAGCTGCTCAGTCTTGGGCTATACACAGATCACAAGCTTCCTGAGAGCAAGGACTAGGATTATATTCTCCTTCTCAATCCCACAGGCCCTGGCATGGTGCAGAAACTCAATGAAACCATGTTGATTTAAAGGACTTTCCCTCCCTTCCTCTGTTCCCCTTCTTCTCTTAGACTTTCTGGCACGGTTTGTGTAGGAGGCTGAGCCTAATAAATGTGGTCCTTGCTGGTGGGCCTGGGGTACGGCTGTGCATTCACTCAGCTCTTGGGTTCTTGTGACTTGGTCTTTCTTTCAACTTCCAATCTGATGCTGGGAACAATCTTGCTCAGCCGTAGCGTGTATCACCGTGACCTTGAAAGGACATCACAGTGCAAACATGGAAATCCCCAAGAAGCTCTAGGGTTCAGGGGAGGGCATCCCAGGGAGGCCTCTCTGGGTGGTGAGGGGGTAGGGAAAGGGTCTTCTGGCTGCTCCCTCCGGGAAGCTGCCTCAAGGTCCCAGGGCTTGAGATATCACAGAAGCCTGGCTCTCCCTAGGGGTGGCAACCTTGGTCTCCCTGCAGACCCTTCTCAGAGCATGTTCCATTTGAACTTTGATGACGACAGCCTCTAAGCCTGGGGTGCCCGCCCCTGCTCTGTCCTCAGGTGCAGCCCTCACAGCTGCAGGTGTGCTAGGGATTGCTGACGGGGAGGGGAAGATACTGAGGGGCCCCAGAGGGACGGGCACTGTATGACTAGAAAGAAGAGGCACCCCCGGAGGAAGGGGGTGGGCTTCTGATGCAGGGAGGGGCTGTGAATTTTTACACAGTGGAGGGGGCCTGTGCTAGGCTCTCAGAGGGTGCAGGAACTGGACAAAGTGTTCTGGGGCTCAGGGGAGGGAGTGATCACATCTACCTGAAGGGCTGGAGAAGCCACACAGGGGAGGTGACATCTGAATTAGGCCCTGGAGAGTGACCAAAAACCCATAAGGAAGAGTGGAGTCTTCAGAGCTGCCCGCAGTCCTCCTTGCCTGGCACCTGAAGGTGTAGCCCATGGTGGGGAGACACTGCTGGCCGAAGAGACCCATTTCTTCCAACTCAGTTGCCAAGGATGGGCCTGTGATGGACCAAGTGCCAAGGGCATTTTAAAGAACAGAGCACGTCAGGAGAGTGACAGGAAAACAGATTTGCAGTATTAACCCCACTTTGCCGTTCTCCAACTGCCTGTCCCTCTCCAACTTCCAAGCAGGTGACTTCCTGGCTCATTGCCTCAGCTGTGGAATGTGACAGACAGGAAGGCAGGACGGGACCTGGGACTCGAAAAGCCCAAAGCCACTCCAGAATGTACAGGACTCCAGACCTAGCCAAAATATTTGGCATATGGGAGGTTTGATGAGGTGGTGATTTCCTTGGTGGTGAGGGGAAGAAGGAAAGCAACGACAGTACAGAAATGGGGGTCCCTGGGAAACAGGGGGCAGATTGTCCTGTTTCCTGCAACCTAGAAAGAGCCCTGGGAGACCGCAGAAAGGTAATGGCTTGTGTGCGTGTTGAGGTAGATGGCACCTTGCCTTCTAGAGGTTCTAATCCCAGCATGGTTCAGAACAGAACCAGTTCCTTCCCAAGACAGCTGCAGTAGGGGCAGCAAACCTTAAACCATAAAAGGACCATGACCTTGACAGGGCATCTGTCTAGTGACTGGGCTGAGAGATGAGTGATGGTGGCTGCCCTGCACACCTCCAGGGATGTGCTCACACGGCGGCCTCTGCTGCAGGCAAAACTCTAAAGATACTCCCCCTTCTCCAGTTCCCCGTTTGGTCAATCAAACGCAAATTTAGGTTCTGCTGGGAAGGGGCTTTGCAGATGGAATTAAGGTTACTAATCAGCTGACCTTAAAATAGGGAGAAAACGCAGCACATCCAGGTGGGCCCAATGTAATCAAGCAGAAAAGGAAGGCAGAAGAGTCGGATACCGCAGAAGGCCGAGTCCATGATCTTCCAAGTGTGAGAAGGATCTGCTGCCTCCTGGATGATGTGCAAGGAGCAAAGAAGGAACTCTAAGGAGCTAAGGGTGACCCTAGCTGCCACCTAGCAAGTTTACCCACAAAGAACTGAACTGGGCCAGCAACCTGAACGAGCTTAGAAGAGGATTCTTTCCTAGAGTCTCCATCTGCAAGCCCAGCACAGCCAACACCTGGTAAGACCCATGTTGCACTTCTACAGAAACTGTGAGAAATAGTTTGTGTTGTGTTAAGCCATTATATTTGCGGTAATTTGTTACAGCAGTGAGAGCAAACTGTATAGCCTTTGAATAGTGGTCTGCAGTTGTGTAGCGCACAATGTAAGTGACAATAGGCATCCTGCAGACACCCATGTGACAAAAGACAATAAAGACCCCATTTCCCAGAGCTCAGTGGGACTTTGACAACATCCTAGGTTCAGGGCATGGGTACATTCTAAATCAACAGAGATTATGTTTCAGCCACATTGGCAGGATAGGAATCAAAGTAGAATTAAACTCTGTGACAGAAAAACGGTTTGTTGGCCGGGCACGGTGGCTCACGCCTGTAATCCCAATGCTTTGGGAGGCCGAGGCAGGTGGATCACTTGAGGTCGGGAGTTGGAGACAAGTCTGGCAACATAGTGAAACCCTGTCTGCACTACAAATACAAAAAGTATCCTGGCGTGGTGGCGCACACCTGTAATCCCAGCTACACGGAAGGCTGAGGCACAAGAATTGCTTGAACCTGGGAGGGAGAGATTGCAGTGGAGATTGCGCCACTGCACTCCGGCCTGGGTGACAGAGCAAGACTCTGTCTCAAAAAAAAAAAAAAAAAAAAAAGACAAAGAAAAATGGTTTGTTTTCTGCACACCTGAACTTGTGGCCTAAGATTGGGACCCACTTCAAGAGATCTTGCATTAAATGGAGCTGGAATTAAGGCCTCCTAAATGCTGAGAGCTTCTGTGTCCAGGTTAACTTTCAAAGGATAGGAGCAAGAGGGAGGAAGGCAGAACAGATAAATAGTTGCAGAGGCTCCCAGACAGGTCTTCACCCCAATACAGCCGGACCCACGGAACCTTCCACCAGCCCAGAGAGGCTTTGCCCTGCTGCTTACATGCAAGAGGAGCTCTGGGGCCTGACTGCTGCTGCGTGGGGGAAGAGCCAGCTGTTTGGGGGCTCTCAAAAGTACAGTCCTGCTTTCTCTGGCTTCCCACTGTTGGGACTCAGAAAACAGTACTCTAAAATGAAAGCCTCAGAAGTTAAACATTTTTCTCTGCATACCTGCCCTCCTGTCTCTCAGGCCCATTCTCCCCTAGTCTAGCCATAGAAACTAGAATCCCTCTTCCCCATAGAAACCAGAACCTCTTTTCCCCAAAGCCAGACATAAATCCTAAAAATATTACTCTTATTTTCCCTCTGCCTTTCTGTGTAAAAACTGGCCATAAATAAATGATCCAACTTACCTCGTTTGACTAGGTCATAAGACCCCCATTCCAGAGAGGGTCCTGTCCCACACACAGAAGGAAGGGACGCTGTACAGAGAGGCCAAGAATCTACACAGGCCTCACTGAATCTCCCAGCTCAGTCTATTAACATTCCCTTTTTTGTCCAATCGCATTTCTACATAGCTGTTCGTACTTCGTTAATCCTAAGCATTAACATGGCCAATTTCCCCATTATCTTTGGGTTTTCATTCTGAAGTCTCCTGTGTATAAACGTTAAATAAATGTGTATGATTTTTTTCCAGTCAACCTGCTTTTGCACAACACATCTCACCAACAGGACTAACCTTCCTTAAAGGCATCCCCTTGGCTCCTTGCACCAGATAGGAAGGAGCAGGGGTTCCTGTGCTACAGCCAGAGCAAGCCTGTGGGCAGCCCCTGAGTGAGGTGTGTGACTTGAAGGAGGGCTGAGATCTAGTGGCTGCTCCCAGCACCCTGGTGACTTGGGAGGGCTGATGGACCTCCTAGGGGGACCAAGCATGCCAGGGACTCTGAGCCAGGCACTGGGCTGCATGCAGAAAGCTCAGGGTGTGTGACTTGATGGAAGTTCTCGTGGCCATTTGATGACCTACCTTAGATCCTCTTTGGGGTCCAGAATGCTGTGAGGCATCGGGGTCACTGGGGACACCAAAAAGCCTCCTGGGAGAGGTACATAAACTCGTGGCATAAGGGTGCGAGCTCCACGGTCAGGGTACTAGGGCCAAATCCTGGCTTTTCTCTTTATTAGCTGGGTGAAACTGGGCATGCTTCGTAACCTCTCTGGGCAGTGGTGTCCTGATTAATAATTGGGGTTGTTAAGATGATTTTCTTGTTTGCTTTGTTTTAAGGCTTTAATGAGATAACTCATGAGAAACAATTGGCGTGTAGGATGTGCACAACACATCTCAGCTATGATAATGCACAACAGGCCTGGAAAGGGAGGTTTTGCATTTGATAGGATGCAAAAATCCTATTGAAACTGCTCTATGAGTAGTTAGAGAAGAAGGTGTGGCTACTAGGAGTCAACAGAGGTTCCTGTGCAGTGGACAGTGGTAGCTTTTCGCTGTATATCATCTAACCCTCATTTTCTAATAGCATCTATTACTTTTTCTTTTGGGGGACCATACTCTTGGGTTGTAGGGGGAAAGAGTGCCCTTTCATTCTAGACCCAAATGGGTCAGATCCTCCCTTTCCTACCTAGCCATGGGTTGGGCACATGCCTTTGGCTTGGCCAGTTACACTCTTTGTCCTGGAGATTGTCTCTGTGTCTCTTAGTGGACTCCTATTAGGTAGATATTGGGTCCTCTGGATTGGTCATCTTTTCTCCCATTTTCTATCTCTCTATTTATTTTTGTTCAATTTTCTGGATAGTTATCCTACTTTATCTTCCAGAGTTTCTGTTGAATTTACTACTTCTGTTGTTATAACTCCATCTCCAATAATTCTATCATGTTTTCCTTTTTCTTTTCTTTTCTTTTCTTTTTTTTTTTGAGACAGAGTCTTGCTCTGTTTCCCAGGCTAGAGTGCAGTGGTGTGATCTCAGCTCACTGCAACCTCCGCCTCCTGGGTTCAAGCAGTTCTCCTGCCTCAGCCTCCCAGTAGCTGGGATTACAGGTGCGTGCCACCAGATCCAGCTAATTTTTGTATTTTTCATAGAGATGGGGTTTCACCATGTTTGCCAGGCTGGTCTTGAACTCCTGACGTCAGGCGATCCGCCCCACTCAGCCTCCCAAGTGCTGGGATTACAAGTGTGAGCCACCATGCCAGGCCTTGTTTCATGTTTTCTGATTATCCCCCATCCTCTTCTGTTTCTCTTTCATGGATGCGTATCTTTTCATATTTCATAGAGGATATTATTTATAGTGTTTTCTTTCATTTTGTTTTGAGGGATCCTCTGATCCCTTATAGTTTCCCTCTTTGTCCTCTGAGCTGCTTTTGTTCTGATTATTTGGTCTCTCACTTTTTAAAGTGAGGCACTAAAAAGTGAATGGAAATTTCCCTGGGCATTCCCACCCTATCACCCCACAATTGACAATCATCATCACATTGATTTCTGCCCTCCACATTTTTTCCTGAATGTTATTTTAACGCTTTTCATTATTTTATATATTCCATTAAGCTAATGACCATATTTACTTGTAATTTCCCAAATTTTTTTGGACTTTTTTTTTTTCCTGGCTCTGAGAGAAAAGTTTGCTATAAACATCTTTCTACATGTGGCTTTTATTTCTACCTAAATTATTTTCTTGGAATAAATTCGAGGAGTAGAATTACCAGGTCAAAAGCTTATGGGTGTTTTCATCAGTCTTTCCTGTGTGTTGCCAAATTTCTAATGGTAGTGGATACAGGTGCCATAGCAGCAGCAACAGGAGTACAACCCTCCCAGCAGTCTTTTTCTTTGAGACAGGGTCTTGCTCTGTTGCCCGGGCTGGAATGCAGTGATGTGATCATGGCTCACTGCAGCCTCGACTTTCCAGGCTTAAGTCATCCTCCCACCTCAGTCTCCTGAGTAGCTGTGACTACAGGTGTGCACTACTGTGCCTGGCTAATTTTTTTGCATTTTTTTTTTAGAAATGGGGTTTCATCATGTTGCCCAGGCTGGTCTTGAACTCCTGAGTTCAGAGATCCACCTGCCTTGGCCTTGCAAAGTGCTGGGATGACAGATGTCTGCCACTGCACCTGGCCAGCACTTGATTTTTGAGTCTTTTCTTTATAGTTGTTTGTTGTTATAAAGGTACAACATAACACCTTAACCTTATTCTTATTTGAATTTGTCTATCTTTGAGTATTGGTGTGGTTGAACATTCTTTCATCTAGAACTGGGAAAATTAGCTGGGCGCAGTGACTCATGCCTGTAATCCCAGCACTTTGGGAGGCTGAGATGGGTGGATTTCTTGAGGTCAGGAGTTCGATACCAGCCTGGCCAACACAGCGAAACCCCATCTCTACTAAAAATCCAAAAATTAGCTAGAAGTAGTGGTGCATATCTGTAATCCCAGCTACTTGGGAGGCTAAGGCAGGAGAATTACTTGAACCCAGGAGGCAGAGATTGCAGTGAGCCAAGATTGAGCCATTGCACTCTAGCCTGGGCGACAGAGGGAGACTCTATCTCAAAAAAAAAAAAAAAAAAAAAATAGGGAAAATCAAGCCTGGAGAAAGTCTGTTAGATATAAAAAAGTTCGTAAGAGAATTTCCAAATAGAAATAACAGCAACATTATTTTGTGTTAGCTGTGATTCTTAACCTGGGGTCCAAGGGCTCGGTGGGTTGACTCCCTGAAATAATATGCAGAGTTTTGTGACCATATGCACATTAGCATGGAGAGGGTCCTTGGCATTCATCACAATTTCACAAGGATCTGGACCTAAGAAGGCTCACTTACAAGATGGAAGATTTCTGCCCCAAGTAGAAAAAAGGCAACAGAGGAAAGCTCTTGAAGGCCACTTTCTGTTTGAAATCGCATCCCGCCACTTGCTAGCTCTGTGATCTTGAGCTAATTATTTACTTCTCTGTGCTGCAAGTTTCCTTGCCTGTCAGGTTAGGTGGAGGTAATAACAATAGCATCTATTTCATAGGATTGTTGTGATTAAATGAGTTGACCCAGGTCGAGCACTTTTAATTTAATTTGTATTTTTAAAGGAGTTGAGTTCTTGTTCTGTGGCCCAGGCTGGAGCGCAGTGGCATGATCATAGCTCACCGCAGTCTTGAACTCCTGGGCTCAAGGAATCCTCTTGCCTCAGCCTTCCAAGTAGTCGGGACCACAGGTGCACACCACCACACCTGGCTAGTTAAATTACTTTTAATAGAGCCTGGCACATAGCAAATGTTTAATAAATGATGTTTACTGTTAAGAATTATTAATAACTGGAGCCTTCCAACAATAGCATAGGCGACATCATACAGCAGTGAGTTCCCTGTCACTTGAGGTGTTCATGAAGAAGATAACAGCTGTCAGGCAGGCTCTTGAGGGGATCCCTGAGTTGGGAGGGAAGAGGAATCTGGCATTCTGAGTTTCTGTGAATTAAATTTTCCTGTTGGGCATGTGGCAAATGGTGAGACTAGCAGTTCTCAAGAAGCCAACAGGCCTCCAGCAGGAGTGACAGCTGCGCCTGCTAATATGGAAATGTACTTCTGAGCAGGCAGCCTGTTTCAAGAGCATGTTCCTGGCCCGTTCTCCTGAGGCTGCAGGAGAATAGTTTTTGTTTTTGTTTTTGTTTTTTTCTTTTGAGTCAGAGCCTTGCTCTGTTGCCCAGGCTGGAGTGCAATGGTGCGATCTCGGCTTACCGCAACCTCCGCCTCCCAGGTGCGATCTCGGCTTACCGCAACCTCCGCCTCCCAGGTTCAAGCGATTCTCCTGCCTCAGCCTCCTGAGTAGCTGGGATTACAGACGTGCACCACCATGCCTGGCTAATTTTTTAAATTGTTAGTAGAGACGGGATTTCACCGTGTTGGCGAAGCTGGTCTGGAACTCCTGACCTTGTGATCTGCCCACCTCAGCCTCCCAAAGTCCTGGGATTACAGGCATGAGCCACTGTGCTTGGCCTGAAGAATAGTTTGAAAAAACCAAGTGCAGTTTCTTCACCACTCTGTGCAGAGAGACTAGGAGTGGGGAAATCATTCTTGGTGCAAACAAGATAACAGAGCAGGGGTTGGGGGCAGGGTGTATGGCGCAGGGGCAGAGTATGAGCTCCCAGTAGCTTTGTTGACTAACATATTTACTGAGCACTTACCAAAGGCTGTGGGCTGGGTGTGATTGCGGGTGGTGAGTGGGGTTAAAAATACAAATTAGATCCAGTATCAGTGTCTCCTCATTTTTCTAGTTTTCATTGTCCTTACTGGATTTCTAGGCTATTCTTGGAAGGGCAGTAAAGCTCAGCTGAGTGGCTGAGTGATATGATTGTCTTTGGGTAGTGGGCTCAGAGAAGAGTTGGAAATTTCTTTTTTTAATTAAGATAGGGTGACTCAGCCTGTCACCCAGGCTGGAGTACAGTGGTGCCATCATGGCTCACTGTAGTCTTGAACTTCTAGGTTCAAGTGATCATCCCACCTCAGTCTCCCAAGTAGCTGGAACTACAGGTGTGCACCACCACACTCAGCTAAGTCGTTATTTTTGTAGAGATGCGGTCTCCCTATGTTAACCAGGCTGATCTCAAACTCCTGGCCTCAAGTGATCCACCTTGGCCTCCCAAAGTGCTGGGATTACAGGTGTGAGCCACTGCACCCCGCCAGAAATTTCTACATATACGTCTGTGTGCATGCTTTTGAGCACAGGGTATGCCTTCAAACTTAATATTCCCTAATTTTGGAGTAAGTAAAATCTGAGTGCTGAGGAAGGTTTGCCTCTGGTCAGCTCCCCCAGAAGCAGACCCTGAGATAAGGATGAGTGAACCCTCTTTATTTGGGAGGTGAAGCACCCCTAGACTGGGGAGGGAGGAGGGGGCCATTACCACTGAGGGCAGCTGGAGCCTAATCATGCGGGAACAATGCAGGGCACATTCCTCAGAGGGGCTGAGGCTTTTCACACCCACTCCCTTCATCTCATTGGAGCCCATTCCTTAGGTCTCCTAAATCCCCCGCACCTCTAACATAGGCAGAAAAAGCAGCTTCTGCACCAGAGGAAGCCCAGAAACAAAGAACTACAGGTGCTGGTGCTTTGACATCCGTGAATGACAAAGTGGAAAGAGAAATGGGCAGGCCACCAAAGCATCTGCCACAGTGTTTCCAGCAGGGACGAAACTCCCTCGGTGTGAGTGGGGCCGGGTGTGCATGGGGAAGAAAGATGGATTCCATCGAGCTCTTTCTCAAGCCTGGTCCTCTGTAAAAGGTTGTCGGTCTACGTACTTCATAGAGGCAACTGGCCAAGAAGGCACAGGTGGGATGAAATCAGCCTGGGTTCCACCAGTAAGCACCATATGGGTTCCGGGCACTCGGAATAGACTTAGGTTTTAACACCAAGGGAAGAGGGAGGTGTGAAGTCTGATGGGTGAGAGGAAGGTGAAGAGGAGGGAAGCTGGGGCCTGAGAAAGCCGAGGTCATACCTGCCTTCCACTGTTGAGTCTCTGCTCATCAAAACCAGAAGTGGGATGGCCTCCCAGGAGACCTCTGAAATTTCATCATGTACATTCTATCAGCGCATTTTCTTTTTCTTCTTTCTTCTTTTTTTATTTTTTGAGACAGAGTCTTACTCTGTCACCCAGGCTGGAGTGCAGTAGCACCATCGTAGCTCACTGCAGCCTCAACCTCCAGGGCTTAAGCTATCCTCCCACCTCGGGCTCCCAAGTAGCTTGGACGACAAGCGCATACCACCACATCCAGCTAATTTTAGTATTTTTTGAAGAAATGGGGTTTTACCATGTTGCCCAGGCTGGTCTCAAACTCCTGAGCTCAAGCGATCCACCTGCCTCGACCTCCCAAAATGCTGGGGTTACAGGCGTGAGCTACGGCAATCTGGCACTGCTGTTTCTTTGCATCCTCTAGAGAGAAACCCCCTTTTGGACTTTACCCCTGACCTGGCCTACCCGAGGCAGTTCTCATAGCAGGAAAATGAGAACCATGAGTCTGTAGCCCCAAAACCTGGGATCTGGCCTCAGTTTTGCTCCTAACTAGCCATGTAACCCTGACAAATCACAGAGGCGACTGGGCCTCAGTTTTTCCAACTGGAAAACGAAAAGGCCAAAATAAAAAGCTTCCTGATGACTCTTTAGATGTAAGATTTGGTGAGTCTGTGGTTCTGGATACATGACTTTATAAACACTTCCCCATCCTGAATTTCTTTTGCATTAAGGAGGATTAAATTTAGCTGGAAGTAACAGTAAAGCCCCAAGAACAGATGTAGATTTTTCATGTCCACAAAGTCCAGTGATAGAAATTTTATGGTAAGTTACTGGAATGTTACTCCACGGTGTCAGTTCTATCTTGTTCTCTGCGATGACACTTCTATTCCCAAGGCTTTCTCATCAACTCAGGACAGCCTCTGGAGCTTCAGCCATTATATACATATTCCAACCTAGGAGGAGGGAAAAGAGGACGAATAAGAAATACTAACCATCTGGCCGGGCACGGTGGCTCACGCCTGTAATCCCAGCACTTTGGGAGGCCGAGGCAGGCGGATCATGAGGTCAAGAGACCGAGACCATCCTGGCCAACATGGTGAAACATAGCCAACATAGCCAGGTGTGGTGGTGCATGCCTATAATCCCAGCTACTCGGGAGGCTGAGGCAGGAGAATCACTTGAACCCGGGAGGCGGAGGTTGCAGTAAGCCAAGACTGCACCACTGCACCCCAGCCTGGCGACAGAGGGAGAATCCATCTTTAAAAAAAAAAAAAAAAAAAAGTAGCCATCTTTAGAAGAAGATTCCCAGAAGCTACCATGAACTTTTTTGCTTATATCCCACTGATCAGAACTTGATGGCCACAACTAACCTGAGAAGTGTAATCTTTTATTCTGGGCATCTGGGTTCCTGCAAAAATTTGGGGCACTATGACTATGAAAGAAGGGTAGAGGCCAGGCGCGGTGGCTCAAGCCTGTAATCCCAGCACTTTGGGAGGCCGAGACGGGCGGATCACAAGGTCAGGAGATCGAGACCATCCTGGCTAACACAGTGAAACCCCGTCTCTACTAAAAAAAATACAAAAAACTAGCCAGGCGAGGTGGCGGGTGCCTGTAGTCCCAGCTACTTGGGAGGCTGAGGCAGGAGAATGGCGTGAACCCGGGAGGGGGAGCTTGCAGTGAGCTGAGATCCGGCCACTGCACTCCAGCCTGGGTGACAGAGCGAGACTCCATCTCAAAAAGAAAAAAAAAGAAAAAAAAAAGGGTAGAGCAGGTATTGGGGGTGACTGCCTCATCTTCAGTTTCTCCAGGTTTGAGACTCACCAAATAATCCACTTCAGGTAGACTCTGTCCCTTGTCATGTGTCCAGTCCCAGGGGTCTTCACTTTGAGTTTGGCTCCTCCAGCTCTGCAGGCATTTTGTGGTTATTGGCCTCAACTTTTAGGCCCCTGTTTCCCACTATTTTCTCATTAGTGATGCGTGTGATGACCTAGCACCTCAATTATTCTTTGCACTTTGTAAGCCCAAGGCATCCTTCAGTTGTTGGAGATTGGGGACTGATGTTTTGGGGTCCCCAACACCACTACATTTAAGTGGCTGGCTAGAAAGTTTCATCGGAAGCTTTCTAGACAGGGGTGTTTAGAACGAGGCTCTCTTCGGACCCAGGTAAAAACTCTCTGAATTAAGTAAGTTTGGGTTCTTCCAATAAACAAATGCCCTCTAAATAGAGAGAGAGAATCTAGTGATTGGCTGAAGCATAACTCAGCATCTACTTATGCTCACAGTTATACTTTATTACAGTGAAAGGATACAAGGCAAAATCAGCAAAAAAAAAAAAAAAAAAAAGGTATATGGGGCCCAGTCCAGAGAAAACCAGGGGGCAAGCTACCAAGAGTCCTCTCCAGGTGGAAGTCACATAATATGTTCTTAATTTCCCCAGCAATGAGTTGTGACAAAGCATATGAAATGTTGGCCACAAGGGAAGCTCATTAGAAACGCAGCTCCCAGGGTTTTTATTAGGGTCTGGTCCCATAGGCACCTTCTCCCTACCACGTACCAAAATTCCACCTCCCAGAAAGAAAGCAGATGCTCGGCATAAACCACACTGTACAGTCAAGACACAGTGAACCACTCTTATCAGGTTCAGAAATCATGGGAACACTCTGGAAAACCAAGTGTGCAGATATCAGCCAAGGGCCAACTTTGCAATTAGGCCTTTCTAACTAAGGATCACCAGCCATCTCGGGCCTGCTGTTAGCTCTTCTCTGCATACCCGATGAATGTGTGCTGTAGCTATAAAAGAATTTCAGATTTTGGAGCCAGAGTCAGTGATGCTCGGTTTGAATCTCTCTCCATCTATTGATAAGGTAGATGTCCTCTACCCGAGACCTCAGCTCCTGTCGGCTGGCCCTCACTGCACCCCTATCCTCTCCAGGCAACGGTGACAACCCCTAACAGGTTGTCAGCCAGAATGTTCCCAGACTGAACCAAGGATTGGGCTGCTTGTTCTCACAGCCCAGTAACGAGATGCAGATAAACCGGGAAAGAAGAGAGTTTATTTCTGTAACCGGGTACAGGAAGAAGGCCAGGAAGATATCACAGACCATCTCAAATTTACAAAGTTTTCCAGTGCTTATATACCTTTGAAGCTCTATGTCTATGTGTTAAGTGTGCATTCATCAAAAGACACAGTGATTGATTCCCTCTAATCCATAACTAAGGTCTGAGTCCTGGAGACCTTCCTCCGGAGCCTCAGTAAGTTTACTTAATCTAGATGGGTCCAGATGCTGGAGGTGATTACCCTTATCTTGTCTCCTGCTGAGTTATGGAGGTCTGGGGAGTTCTTTGCTGACCCCCAATAAAACGTGTTTAATCCTAAACGTGGTTACAAGGAATGTAAGAATTTCTTTGTTATTTTATCATGCTTCCAGGCCCAGGAAAGGCCTAGGCAAGACTCTTGGTGGGCTTTTGTTACATTCCAGCCTTTGTGTAAGGGCACTGGCTCTTGCAGCCTTTAATATTGAATCTAAGTACTCAGGCAGTGCTGAAACAGTTGTCATGGAGGCCTGCCTGTTTAGCTGTTAGTAAGACCCAACCTGCCACAAGAGGGGTTGAGTCCCAACCTTCTCCATATCCCCTGCAGGCCGCACAGAGCGCCTGGGAAATCCCAAGTATGGAGTCTCATACAGGGCCAGGTATAAACTTACATGTGTGGACACTGTGGTGCATGGAGAACACAGGCCCTTTTCAAGGTTTTGTAAAAACACTCAAATTTTAAATATTTGCTCAAGTTAGCAAATAGAAAACCCAACAACCACCACCGAAACACTATGTGGGTCAAAGAATTTTTGACTCAAGTAATTTAGGTCATGCAAACTGTCCTGGGCCAGGAAGCTGCCTGCCCCTGCTCCCTGGAAGGTTTTCCCTGGCAGGGATGTTTAGGATGAGGCTCCCTTGAGACCCGCTAAAACCTCTCAGGATTAAGTCTGGGTTCTTACAACAAACAAATATCCTCTAAATAGAGCAAGAGAATCTAGTGGTTGGCTTTGAGGTGCAGTTAATTTTTTTGTTTTTTGAAACAGAATCCCCCTCTGCTGCCCAGGCTGGAGTGCAGTGGCACAATCTTACTGCAACCTCTGCATCTGAGGTTCAAGTGATTCTCCTGTCTCAGCTTCCCACGTAGCAGAAACTACAGGTGTGTGCCACCACACGTGGCTAATTTTTGTACTTTTAGTAGAGATGGGTTTTGCCATGTTGCCCAGGCTGGTCTCAAACTCCTAACCTCAAGTGATCTGCCTGCCCCCACCTCTTAAAGTGTTGGGATTACAGGCGTGAGCCACTGCGCCCAGCCAGGTTCATTTACTTCTAAACTACACTGTACTTTTGCAGTTATGATCAGTATTATTAATCGGATGACAAAGGCTTTCAGTCATACAGTGGCCTGGACTAAAATGGACTGGCTTTGTGTACTTTTAAAATCCCTCCCAGTACCTAGCACAGGGCCTGGTATATAGTAATTGCTCAGTGTGTGTCTGAAGAATGAGTGAATGATGAGTGGATCGATGAAGAATGGCTCTTTGCTTAGCTCATGGAGAAGACTCGATCCTGTGAATTTAGGCTGAGGGAATACCTAAAAGAAGCTGAGGCTTCAGTGTTCATTCAGAGACTAATTCGCAATAACTCAAATTTAGGTGGTGGTTTCTTTCCTATGTGGTGGTTGTTGCTTTTTGTTGAGGTTTGTTTTGATAAATAAGAGTTCTTTTTTTAAAGACAGGGTCTTGCTCTGTCACCCAGGCTGAAGTGCAGTGGTGCAATCATAGCTCACTGCAGCCCGTCCACTCAGGCTCAAGTGATCCTCCCACCTCAGCCTCCCAAGTAGCTGGGACTACAGCGCACCCCACCATGCCTGACTAATTATTAAAACATTCTCAGTAGGGTGGTCTCACTATGTTGCCCAGGCTGGTCTCAAATTCCTGAGCTGAAGGATCGTCCTGCCTCAGCTTCCCAAAGTGCTGAGTTTTCTGGGGTGAGACACCACTCCTGGCCAATGAAAGTGTTCTTAAGCCCTGAACTATTAGCATATAGCATAGTGCTAGGAGCAGAGTTTAAAAAATTGTAGTTGTTGTTGTTATTCTTTTTTTTGAAACAGATACTTGCTCTATCACCCAGGCTGGAGTGCAGTGGCGTGGTCTCAGCTCACTGCAACCTTCGCCCCCACAAGTTCACGCCATTCTCCTGCCTCAGCCTCCCGAGTAGCTGGAACTACAGGCGCCCGCCACCACGCCCGGCTAGTTTTTGAATTTTTAGTAGGGATGGGGTTTCACCATGTTGGCCAGGATGATCTCGGTCTCCGGACCTCATGATCCACCCGCCTCGGCCTCCCAAACTGCTGGGATAACAGGTGTTTGTTATCCTACTTTTAATGAAATTTAGTCATCTTTTAGCGAAAAAAGTGGCTGGTTTAGGGGTTATTTTTAGAGGATTGCTGCCCCCTAGTGGATGATATGAAAGAGACAAGGGTTTGAGGCCTCTTGGCCTCTCCAATTCCACAAATTTGTACTTTATTGAGGGGTGGAGGGTGAGATAAACATGGCACGGTCCTCATCCTCCAGGAGCCTATAGAAAGCCTATAGAAAGGGCTACTGGGACTTTGGAGATGTTAGTTCTTAAGCCCTGATCCTCAGAATTCTGGTAGGAGGGGTAGGAGTGGGATGGAATTGTTGTGAGGAAAACTCCTTAAAAATATGCTAATGGAGAAAACTTTCCATTCAAATCTTCCTTCCATAAATTTTTCTTAGACATTAGATATCTGCTACTGTTTACTCTAGTAGGTGCTACAAAATAAATAACTAATGAACAACTATTTAGTAAATACCCCCAATGCGGCAGCACATACTCACACTTAGTTGGACGCTTGTGAACATATATGTTCACAGCAGTGAAATTCTATTGTGCTTTGCAGTGTGTAAATTTAATGTTACTCAACAAGTTAAACTTAACGAAAGGGAGATTTGTGCTGAATCACAGCTTGGATAATGAATAAAGGCAAACCTTCCCGCCAGCCCCAGTGTATCCTAAGCTGTGACTTCCTAGGTGGTCTCCTCCGGGCCAGCATGGGAACTGCGCTCAGCCACCCGTCTGCCTGGAGCCCTCAGCTCATGGGCTATTTGTGGAATTTCTAGGGTGAGTGATCTGGCCTGGTTTAAACACAGGCATCTTTTACTTTTAGGGACAAATCTAAACAGTAGGAGGCCAGGTGTGGTGTGGTTCATGCCTGTAATCCCAGCACTTTGGGAGGCTGAGATGGGAGGATTGCTTGAGCCCAGGAGTGTGAGACCAGCCTGGGCAACATAGTGAGACCTCATTTCTAAAAAAGAATTTTTCTAAATTAGCTATTGAAGTTGTTCACAATATGTTGTGGTAGCACTTTGAGATATTGACCCATTTCCTTTTCATATTTCCCTTTGCACCTGTCCTCCCATTCAGGCAGAGTGGACTCTGGGCCCACTATATCAGTGAGGCTGTGGTGGTGTGAGTCAGAGCCAGCTTGCAAACAGTTCTAGTTTTTGTGTACCCTAGAGCTAAGCCCATAGTTGAATTCTAGGGTTTTTGGGAGTGTCTTAGTCCATTTTGTGTTGGTATAACAGAATACGACAGACTGGGTGACTTACAAAGAAAGAAAATTTATTTTACACGGGAGGTTGGGAAGTCTGAGATAGATCAAGGTGCCGGTATCTGGCAAAGACCTTTGTGCTGTGTCCTCCCCTGGTGGGAGATGGAGGGGCAGAGAGCATAAGAGAGCAAAAAATGCAACTCACAGCCTCAAGCACTTTTATAACTGACATTAATCCATTCACAAGGGCTCTGCCCTCATGAATTAAACACCTCCCATTAGGCCTTATTTTTCAAAAGTGTTGTATTATGGATTCAGTTTCCAACACATGAGCTTCAGGGGTCACATTCAAGTCATAGCAGGGCGTAAGTGAAGGAACACTGGGAATGGAGAAGATTTCCTGGCCAAAAGCAAGAGGGAGAATGAGGCTTCTCTCCTCATATTTGAGAAGGATTCTCCCATACTGAGAGGGAAGGAAGGGAGGCCTGTGGGGGCTTTCTGCAGTCCATAGGTGAGGGCCAGTAAAGGAATGGCTGCAAAGGTTCACACAGATTTGAGGTCCCCAGTGTGGTCTGTTAACTCTAACAGAGTTTGGGGGGTGGGTGCTGACTATGGTCACGTTGGAAGGAATCTGTGTGGATAGATGTCCTCCTCCCCAAACACCTTGGTACTGAGAAGACATCCTAGAGTCTTGATTCTGGAAAAAGAATGGGAACCCCAAGAAAGACTAAGGTTTTGTTTCTCTTGAGTTTGGCACAATAAGTTCTCAGAAGAAAAACAAGGTGAAATTTGGGAAAGAAAGTTGTTTTTTCTGTAGGACCTTAGTTGAAGGCGTGATGCATGTCCACTCCATAGCTGAGAAAGTAGACAATGTGAGGAAAATACTTTTCACTCTTTCATGATGAGCCAAGGAAATAAGCTAAAGTTACTTTTCAATCAGGTGGCGCAGCCAGAATAGGAGAGCTTTCATTGTGGAGGCCTCATTCATCCCAGCCCTCCAGATAAGCAGACATGTTTAGGCACCCTTAAAATTTTTAATGTAGCAGGGAGAAGAGAGAGGTGCTCCTTGCCGCATTGCCACACCAGGGCTCCAAGTTGGGGCTAGTGCATACTTCAGGCCATGTGTCCTGGCAAATGAGGGGTTTGAGAGCTGACAGCAGGATAGCTCAGGCCCCCAGCGATGCTGCAGCCAGCTGCTTGGTGATGCCCTGGAGCCGGGGAGAGCTGAATCAAGGTCCTTTATCCCTCTGTGCAGTGACAGTCCCCGGTGTAGAAAAGGGCAGTGCTCTGGAATGATTGTTAGCCCCTTATTTGGAATTGAGGATGCATTTCCCCAGATCTTCACCCCTTAATTAAAAAAAAATCAGTGCTGACTGTCACTGTGCTGGCTTTTATTGATTTTGTTATTTGCTTATAAGAGTAGCTTTTGTACACAGAAAACACAATTTATGGTGACTGGTTTTTAAAATTAATGTTTGATTAAAGTTACAAATTGCAAAACCTTAAGTATAGAAGTTCAACTTAAAAATCTTATTACTCTACTATATTCTATAAATATACAAATCTATTACTTTATAGCAAAATTTATAATTACTTGTAAGCTTTTGATTAATGTCTAGTGCCATTTGTAAACTTAATTAAATTTCTTTAAATGCCCTAAATTCCATTTATAAATTTAATATATTTATAACACAATATACTATGCTAATTTATAACACATTATAAACAATAAATTTAAATTGCATTTATAAAGTTTATTATTTTTATGTCACTTGTGTGACAAAACCTGCCTACGCACTTAAATAACTCTTGTAAATTAAAAAAATTTATGTAGTGGATTATAAATTATTTGAACCACCTCAATATCATTTACGTATTCAACGAAATTCTCCCTACCTTCTGATTTAAAATCACAAGTCTGAAATCAAATACTCAACTACAGACAATCCCCAACTTATAATGGTTTGACTTAAGATATTTTTGACTTTATAATGGACTTATCAAGATATTAAATGCATTTTCACTTACGATATTTCTGACTTGCCGTGGGTTCATCCAAGGATGTAACTACGTGGTAAGTCAAGGAGCATCTGTATGCATTTTAAACTAGAATCCCATGTTGAATTTATTGCATTCTCTATGCCAAATTCTCTTAGATATTTCCTGTACTTCACCACATATTCAAACATAATTCCCAAGCACCACACAAAAATATTAGGATGATGGGTCCAATTGACTTCAGCATCTCTGTACTTAGTTCTACAATTGTAGAATTATTTCTCAGGAATAAAAGACCCTTCTCCACTAAGGAAACTCTACTGCCTCAGGAAATTTGGGGTGCATGTCAGTTGACTGAGGTTGTTTGTTAGCCAGTGATTTGGGTGAGGTGGTAAAATGTAGAGCTTGCAGGAGGCTTTCCTTATGCCCGAAGGAAAGGTTGTCTTTTACAGAAAACACAATTTATGGTGACTTTGGTTTTAAAATTAATATTCTATTAAAGTTACAAATTACAAAACCTTAAGTTAAAAAATTCAACTTAAAAATCGTATTACTTTACTATATTCTATAAATATGCAAATCTACTTATTACTCTATAGCAAAATATATAATCACTTTTAGGCCTTTGATTAATGTTTAGTCCCATTTGCAAACTTAGTTAATTAAATTTCCTTAAACACTCTAAATCCCATTTATAAATGTAATATATTAATTTATGACATAATATACTATGCTAATTTGTAACATTAAAAATATATTTAAATTTCATTTATTAATTTTTTTTGTCATTTGATGAAAACTACCTATGTGCTTATATAATTTGTAAATTTAAAAAATTTATATAATGGATGAGAAATTATCTTAATCACCTCAATATTTGCATATTTAACCACATTCTCCTACCTTCTGACTTAAAAATCACAAGTCTAAAATCAAATACTCTCTTTGGGAGGCCAAGGCAGGAGGATCATTTGTGCCCAGGAGTTTGAGACCAGCCTGGGCAACACAGTAAGACCCCATCTTTACAAAAAAAATACAAAAAATTAGGTGGGTGTGGTGGCACGTGCCTGTACTCTTAGCTTCTTGGAAGGCTGAGGTGGGAGGACTACTTGAGCCCAGGAGGTTGAGGCTGCAGTGAGCCAAGACTGCACCACTGCACTGCAGCCTGAGCAACAGTGAGATCCTGTCTCAATAATAATAATAATGATGATGATGACGATAAACCAGATATTCAGCTATAAACAACTCCCAACTAATGATGGTTTGACTTACGATTTTTATCAAAACATAACCCTATTTAAATTGAGGAGTATCTGGACTTAATGATGGATGACTTAAACTTTTGACTTGGCTTTATTGGAGTACTAAATGCACTTTGGACTTAAGATATGTTCAACTTATGGATTTATTAGGACAAAACCCCATTTTAAGGTGAGGAGCATCTGTCTGCATTTTAAGCTGGAATCACAAGTTCAATTTATTGCATTCTCTAATTATGCCAAATTCTCTTAGATATTTCAAGTGTGTTGCCACATACTCAAACATAATTCCCCAACACCACACAAAAATATTGGGATGATGGGTCCAATTGACTTCAGCATCTCTGTACTTAATTCTAAAGTACTAGAATTATTTCTCTGGAATAAAACACCCTCACCCACTGTGGAAACTATACTGCCCCAGGGAATTTGGGGTGAGTGTCTGTCACCTGAGGTTGCCTATGACCAAATTGGGTGGGGCTGTAAGATGCGGAGCTGTGGACACTGCAGGGGGTTTCTTCATGCCACTGAAAGGTTGAGCCACCCTTTACAGTCCCGATGTTACTGGGGACCCCAGGCGTGTATCCCAAGCAGGGGTACCCCACCTCTCACCCCTAGATTCATGCTGTACATTATCTATTTTCCCACAGCCTCGCTTCTGGACCAGATTCTTTTTTGCTGCTTGAGTCTGTTCCCAGTTGTCTTCTAGCCTAGGCCATAAAAAATGCCTACAAATATTTCAGTAGAAGGTGGCTGGACTCGATATCCTCCTCATTCTCTTTAACTCTATAGCCTGTCTCCAAAATTAACCTAAGGATAATCACCATAATACTTCTGGAGCCTAGGACTGACAACCTGGATGGGGAGAAGGAAGAGCTTTTTTTTTTTTTTTCCTTTTTCTTGGGTGTAGGCAAAAAGGGCTGCACCTCCCTTTGTGCACCTGCTCCCATGCCCCCAGGCCTCCTCTGGCTGCCCCTAGTGTCCTCATCCTGCCCCCAGAGATCTCCCACACTTCCCATGGGATTCTACTCAGCCATGGTCTTTTCCCCACAGTGACAATGCCTCTTTTCTTTCCCAGTCACGCCTCCCATTCCCCTAGTACTTAAAAAAAAAAAAAAAAAAAAAAAGACAGGATCTTGCTATGTTGCCCATGCTGGACTTGAACTCCTGGGCTCAAGTAATCCTCCCCATTCAGCCTCCCAGGTAGCTAGGACCACAGGCATGCACCACCATGCCCAACTCCTCAGTCTTCTCGATCTCCATGAGAAGTCAGGAGGTGAATGGGCAGTGGAATGAATTCATACTAGTTGGTGAGAGACTGATGGCCACTCAGTCCTAGAGGTGTAAGATTCAAATGAGGCTCTTACTAACCTAATGGAACTGTAATAGGAATTTGAGTCATTGTGCTAAGGTTGAGTATAACAAGTATTCAAAAAGCCCAGGGAGTTACTGGGGGGAGAGGGGGAGAGCATACCACACCTGCTAACTCACCCTCTAAGTCTCCAATTGGCTAGTTTCTCTCGAGTGCTTCCTGATTTTTACTTTTTTTTTTTTTCCTTCAGACAGGTCTTGTTCTGTCACCCAGGCTGGAGTGCAGTGGCATGATCTCAGCTGACTGCAACCTCTGCCTCCTGGGTTCAAGAGACTCTTGTGCCTCAGCCCCCTGAGGAGCTGGGATTACAGGCATAAGCCACTGCACCTGGCCTAATTTTTGTATTTTTAGTAGAGATGGGGTTTTACTATGTTGGCCAGGCTGGTCCCAAACTCCTGACCTCAAGTGATCCTCCCGCCTAGGCCTCCCAAAGTGCTGGGATTACAGGTGTGAGCCACAGCACCCCGTCCATTTTCACTTTTCTTACTTCATTTCTTATGCAAGGTATTTTCTGAAAGCCTCACATTTTCTATATCAGCTTCAAAAAAAATAAGGAGGGCCAACTAGGAATAGGATAAGGTAGAATAATCACTTGTGTGCTGATAAATGTTTAACCACCAGTTCTCTGGAGCCCTGATTTGTAGTGTTTGCCAGTTTCTGTGTAAATACTCCCACCATGGCCAATTTGAAACTACCAACAGTTTTACTGGCTCACAATATTCCTAAAACTTGAATAATTGGCTCTTATGAGCTGGTAGGAGCTGGCTTCAGCACACTGCTGGATCTACATGCATCTTTGTTTCTTGTTTTGCATAAAAAGTTTTGTCTTCCCAAAAATGAAATAAGCTCCCTAAGGGATGAAATTATGTTCTAGATCTCCTGTGGGCCCATGGTTTCTAAAACAATTATAGACACAAAAGATTTAACCAAGAGAGTCTGTTTCCTGTGGACATACTGTGTTCTTGGGGCTTGCACAGCTGACAGCAGGGAGGCTGCCCCAGGGGTGGGCATGGCGTGGGTTGCCTCCTCCTTCCACCAGCCTCAGGGAGAATATAGGAGCCATAGGACACTCACTCTTGTTGCCCAGGCTGGAGTACAGTGGTACCATCTCAGCTCACTGCAGCCTCTGCCTCCCGGGCTCAAGCGATTCTCCCACCTCAGCCTCCCAAATAGCTGGGACTACAGGCAAGTGGCACCACAACCGCCTAATTTTTGTATTTTTAGTAGAGACAGGTTTCGCCATGTTGGCCAGGCTGGTCTTGAACTCATGGCCTCAGGTGATCTGCCTGCCTTGACCTCCCAAAGTGCTAGGGACCACAGGCAAGCACCACCACACGCGGCCCCATTGGAGTTTTTGATGTAGGAGATCAGATGTCCTGGATTACAAGGCAACACACATCTCCAGTCTGTACACGAGAGGAGGATGTCCAGAAATCCTCCAGGTCTCATGCATGCACCGTTGTATTTTCTCACTCTTAGTCATGGTAAAACTGTGGTGTTTTTTCTTCATAAATGATTTAATATATCTCTACGAATTCTGGGATAAGAAAATTTATAACCACACAGCAAATTCTTTGAAACTAAATTTCTAGAGAATTTATACAAATTTTCTTGTATCTTTGACTTACAACTGAGATACAAGAAAGGCTAGTGTACAAATTAGGCAAGTTTCTGCCCTGTACATCCAGCTACTGGTACCATAAATAGGATATGTTGTGACTTTTTGAGTTGAGGAGGGCTTTTATGATCATATACACTCTACTGTCCTTTCACTTAAGAGGCATTCATTCATTCATTCTTCGTTTATTCAGCAAACATTTATTGGCTATATACTACATTCCAGGTACTGTGGGGATATTGATTGTAATGACATGCTCCTTTATTGTCAATATGCTTACGATCCACTAGGGGGAGCCAAATATATAAATAAGCTTAAGAATGACGTTGAAGGGGCCAGAATGGAAGTCTGGAAGGTGTGGGATGGGTGGAGAGCATCAGAAAGAATTGGGCAAATCTGTCCCAGGACTAGGTCAGAAAAACACCTTCCTAGGGAAGGTGCCCCCCGAACATGTGTTTCTCGAGACCCCTTAGCCAAAATAAGGAAGCTGCCGAGGTGAGCATGGAACGGTTAGGCGTTTTGTATGGAACAAACTGGGGGGACCCCAGATGAGACCTCTGGCCTGGACCTTGTGATTCACGCACAGGCTCATCTTACCGGCTACCGGGTCTGAGAAGAAACCACCACCCTGCAAGTTAACGGGGATCCCTCACACGAGAGCAATGTCTGAGCAACACGGTTTTTAAAAATGATCTCCTTTATTGCCACATTCATATAAAACATTTTGATTTATTTGGGTTGGTAAAAGAAAGCCACAGTGTATATAAAGAAAATTAAAGGAAGTTAAAAAATATATGGTTTTAGTGTTCGGAAAAGCAGTTACGGATTGCTGTCTTGGTTCAATTATCCAAGCGGTCGAAATTCTGGGTTTGAAACTCTTGGAAGTCCTCAGGGATGGTGTCTGCAATAGGAATGCGCACAGGGAGGTTAGCGAGGTTCCTTCCACCCGGACCCCCGCCCGCGGCGCAGGCGTCCCGTAGGGGGCGCTGTTAGCCCGCCCAGGAGGCCCCGCAGGCCCTCGCCGCCATCTTCTCCTGCAGGCTGCTTTGCAAACCGTTGGCTTAAAGCCCGGGAGTGCTCCTTCCCGGCCCTACAGAAAATCAGCAGGCAGAGTGGGTTTTGCATCTATGGTTATATTTTAACTACATGAAAAAATAAAGGCTTCCTGTAAATTAAATCTGACTGGATTTCTCACTGAACCCCAAACCCTAAACCATGCAGTCAAATTCTGTGGGTCTTAATTTCCACATGCATAAAATAGGATAAATGCGATCTGCTTTTTACTTCTGGTACACAGGGACTATCAGGTTTTAATGACTACGTGGTATGAGCGTTGGGCTTTTGGGGGGGAAGTGCGGTATAAAAATAAGGTGGCAGTATTTGACTAATTCTAGTAACAATATTGAACAGTAATGAGAATGCACGTTACCATTGCAGCGATACTTGAGGTTGGACCAGATGATGTTTTCTTGAGAGAAGCAGAAAACGCCAAGTCGGCCTCCACGCATTGTGGTGTCTATGGTGACTCCAGAGTCAGCCACCAACTCGGAGCCTTCATAAAATCGTACCCTGCGGACAACATAGCCGGAGGGGTCTCCATGAAATCCAACCCGGGTAAAGTGCTCACTGTGAGGCCCAGGGGCCCCGCTTCTTATACACACCTGTGTCTTTACTCTGTTTTAGGCTCCATTTTTCGCTGACCTGGATTATGCTGTAGCTGTTCCCCCTTACTTACTAGACTGGAAGTCCCTGAGGGCAGGGACCGTTTGTGTGTCCCTGTGTGTGTGTGTATGTATGTCTGGGGGTGTGTTTCTTCCCAACTTCTGTCTCTCACAAGGCTTAACATGATGTTGGGCACACTATCAAACTTGAGTTAAAAACCAAACCAAACCTGATGTCATGAGTGAGAAAGTTTTGTGTCTTCATTGTCATGTGAGTCGCCTTGTCTATATACCATGCTTAAAGACTTCTGCTTTTCCTTTGGTCTGATTTCTCTCTTTTGGTGGAATCTCAGAGCTTTGATTCTCCACAGGATTCAGCTCTCCCTAAGTAGAGTTGGAGGAATCTGTGGGGACACTTTGGGTTGTCACAGGGGCACTGAGTGATGGCAGCCAGGGATGCTGGATGGCGTGCAATGCCCTAGAGAGAACAATCAAAACCTGTCCTGCATTCCCTACACTTCTGGAGTGTTCCTCAGACACCAGGGTAGGTAAAGAGCAACTATCAGGGCCTAGAACCTGACTCCCTTTCAGTTGTGAACATCAAATATATTTTGCACACATTTTAATGTAAACTGTATTTTCCAGGGTAAATTGAGAAAACTACTGAGTACTTTGTTTGAAAATTAACATTCTAAAATGTTCACCATTTGAGAAATTGACATTGCTGTCATCAACACCAGTGTAACATTTAAGTCACTGACACAGCAGTCTGTGTTAGAGTGTCACCTGTATAGTGATTCTAGGTATGGGTGCAAGTGTCTATTTCATTTTGTCTTCTGGTGTGGCTGTGCTCTAGTATTTAAATTATCTTGTTATAAGTTATTCTTATTTCTCTATTATATTGTTAGGACTCAGACTGATTTTCTAGATTATATGTGTAGGTAGGTTGTAATTTCTATGATTCCATTTTGGGACGGAAAAGGGGGCATTTCAAAATATTATAAAAAAGGGGCATTGGGCTTAATAGGGCTGAGAACATGATCATCTTACTGTGAGACAAAAAGAGTACATTTGACATAATGTCACAAAGAGAAACAAAACATGGATTTGCCCTCATGACTTTATTTTTTCCACGAGGCTGTTTTCCTGCCCTGAGGAGGAGAATGCACTCAGTACTCCTTCCTCAATATACTACATAGGCTAGGATGGGTGTTGATCTGCAAGTTCAAATGAAGAACACTATCTACATTTCAAAGATACAGCCCTAAGCCTCCTAACTCCCAAGAGAGAATACTAAAAAAAAAAAAGTCCTATAAAGAAACAAGACAGACTACTTTGGCTTACATGACGATTAGTTCGTGCCATGTGTAGTAGATGCCAGACTTCGTGCTAGGCACTGGGGAGACCAAGATAAAATAAGATACAGCTAGGCACGGTGGCCCACGCCTGTAATCCCAGCACTTTGGGAGGCCAAGGCATGCGGATCACGATGGCCAACATGATGAAACCCCATCGCTATTAAAAATACAAAAATTAGCTGGGTGTGGTGGCACATGCCTATAATCCCAGCTACTTGGGAGGCTGAGGCAGGAGAATCACTTGAACCAGGAAGGCAGAGGTTGCAGTGAGCCTAGATCACACCACAGCACTCCCATCTGGCAACAGAGTGAGATTCTGTCTCAAAAAAAAAAAAGATATCAGTGCTGCTCTCATGCAGTTTGTGATCCAGTAGGGAAGACAGACTGTAAGGGGCATAGTGCAGTCAGGGTGAAACGTGCACTAGTAAGTGATTACACAGGGCCCAGAGGTGCCACAGGGGAGGGTGTGGAGAAGAGACCCTTCCACACCTCTTACCTCATCCTGATTGGCATGTCCACCCTCAGGTTTCTCTTCAGAGCATGGCAGGAGGGCACAGCCATCCAAATGCACCAACCCCACAACGCTGGGTCCTCCCCTCGACTCTGCTCCTTCTCTCCCCGTCTTGGCCCTTCTGTCCTGTCCGGGTGGTCTGTCTGAGTCTGAGTGCCTTCTCCCCCACTTCTTTTCTAGGTTCCCCACCCTGCAGTCACAAAAGTCCTGGCATGTCCTTGGGGACTATCCTAGGTCAGAGCTGCTCAGGGAAGTGAAGCCTCTGGGATGCAGAACAGAGGATGCTTTGCTTCTAGGGCAAGGTAAGGAGATGGGGCCTCCACCTACCTGATGTAGCCCACCTGGGGCCTGTGCTGGAGGAACCAGCGGTAGGACACCTTGTCCTTCCAGCCCACGTTCCTGGAGTCCTTCCACAGCAGCCTGACCTGGTCACTGGTGTCCCCCGTGTGCCACAGGGAGTTCCGGAGATGCTCCCCTGGACCTGTCTTAGACTTCACAGCCTGGACGATGACACAAGCAAGGTTTTAGGACAGGACCCAGGCACCACCCTTCCCACTTCCTGGATCTGAAGTGATGATCCAGGTTACAGTCATAGTTATCATCCGGCTGCCTTGGATTCGAAACAAAGCATAAACACTTAAATGTCATATCTATGGAGATGGCCCCAACCTTTTACTACTAAGCCTTGCCCAGTATTCCACCACACATTCCATGTTGTTCCTGCTGCAAATCCACTGCTCCCTACATTTGCCCAATGAGGGCTCCCATCAAACATCTGGCTACTTAAGTCAGCCTTGTGTCCTAGCAGGAGTGACAGAAGTAGCCCACGAGCCCTCCTGTACAAAGTTGGACCTATCGATGAAACTGATTCGCCAGTTTCCAACACGGTGTGCCTGAAGGTGCACTCTAAACCTCCCCTCTCTCTGACCTCACGTAGGCTGGGATTCCCACCATTGGAGGTTAGAATGTAGCTGGTACACAGGAACGAAGGCAAGGCCCTGGGTCAGCTGTCGTCTTCCCTGACTCTAACGTTAGCATAAATGCATCAATTTTTTAGATTAAGTACCATATGGGAAAACACAACATCTGGAAAAAGATGAAGGGTCCAGAAGAAAGGGCGATGAATGACTTCAAACCACCAATACCTTGAGCTGAATGCCAGGTTCTGCAACCGCTCGGAACGGGGTGGCTTGCCAATATGTCTGCTCCGTCTGCTTCCACATGACCACGTAGAAGCTGGAGCTATCTTGGTAGCCAAAGATAAAGCCCGCATAGTCATCATCTGTCTGGGTATTTACATGGAAGGTCCCTTCAAAGTCAACTCCATTAAAAGCCGTGTACCCTGTAGGGACCAGATAAGATTAGAACAACAGACAAACCACACCAGTAGCTGGAAGAATTCTATGCGAGTGGCAACTGAGGCCCTGGACGTACCCACTGCCAGGCCAGGATCACTGTTCATGGTCTGCACAATCTCCATGCCCTGCAGAGAGAGGTGAGGGAGTTCAGAACAGTCTTGAAGGGGTCAAGTAACCCTGAGGAAGCTGAAAACCTCAGGCACCATGAGTGAGTGGCCAGTGATGTGTGACCTCCATATAAAGACTTAATCATCTGAATAGTTGCTCTATCGTGTTATGTGCTCGAAGAAAGCATGTGCTTGTAAAGAAGGTTAAAATAAGCTCAAAGCTGAATAGAAATAAGTTTGCTGAGACTGTCACTTAAGCTGATTGAACAGGCCTTTAACTGGGGAACATACAACATATACTTCTAATCAATGTGACTTGCTCTGTGACTCTGGAAAATCTACTAAGCCTCTCTGTTCTTGCCTTTCTTGGTTACACAATGGGGAGGATACGCAGAAGGCAGTCTGCTGCAGAGATCAGAAGTGTCAGTTCTAGGGTCAGACTGCCTGGGTCCCAACCGCAGTCATCTCAGCTACTTACCACAGTGCTACCATCATTAAGATGCTACAATCATGAAAGCTGTAGCAGACAATTTCCTCCTCTGTAAAATGGGCATAATTGAAGTAGTCTGTCATAGGGCTGTTGAGGAATAAGAGCGATGTGAAGAATGCCTGGCTCATTGTCTGCACCCTCTAAACATGACCTACCACTATCAGAAGGGCCTCTGTTGAGAGGCAAGGCTGAGCCGTTGCTGCCCATGTGACACTCACCTGGTTCAGGACCACCCAGTTGGGATCGATCTGGGCATCCCCTTCAGGATCCAGGACCACGGTCTGGTAAGCCCTGAAGTCGGTCAGGGTGACCTCTGCGTTCTCTGGGCAGACATCGATCCGATCGATGACCTGGTCCTGGTCAAAGTCAGACTCACAGATGTCTCCCACTCCGTCGCCTGAGTGGGGTGGAAAAGGACAGGGGCTCAATAGCGCTCACACCCACTGCCACTCCTTGGCAGGGAAAGGGGCTGCATGAGGAATAGAAGGGCTCAAGCTCCCACAACCAGGGCCATGATTTCCCATTAGCGTGGGGAGAGGAGCCCTGGGGTCATGTCTGAGCTGGTCCCAGGCCCCATCCTGGAGTCCTTGTACTGGGTGACCAGGCCAGTCCTCCCAGAGCTTTTAGAAAGATCAATTTGAACAGTTGCCCTCCACTCTGTCCCCATAAAAGTTCTTATTACCTACAGTTGGGTTCACCAACTGGTGGATCTTAAGCTTGACCTCACATAAGCAAACGTCTACAGCACTTTCTGGACTGTAATGTGTAGAAAACAGGGAAATTATTGTTACCAGAATATCTCTAAGACTAACTTCTGGTGGCCCCTAGACTGAATGTGGCCCCCACGTGTGTGTTGTTCAGCTCACATGCTGGCATTTTTGCATGTGCACTGCTGTGGACGGGCAGGCCCTCTCCAGGTCACCGCAGTCCCCAACACTCCCTGCTGTCTCATGTCTGGCTTGGTGTAGACATTTTCTTATCTGCCTGGCCCCCACAGGCATCTGTGTTTGTGAACCTGGCATATACCACTTCTGTGCCATTCTCTCTATCCTGCTCCTTTTCTGGGACTCCCAGTGGAAGGTGGCA
This sequence comes from Papio anubis, assembly GCF_008728515.1. Taxonomy (NCBI): domain Eukaryota; kingdom Metazoa; phylum Chordata; class Mammalia; order Primates; family Cercopithecidae; genus Papio; species Papio anubis. The sequence continues at coordinate 73,026,314 of NC_044980.1, read as the reverse complement.
GGTGGCAGGTAAGATGGGGGAGCAGCTCTCCAAGCCCTTTGGGAACTGAGCCACAGTGTGTGGCTGCTTCCCTGTGTGATGGCATCCTAGGGTTGTTCAGGAAGATGCAAAGCAGCTCAGTCCTGACTTAGTTGGAGACTGGTGTCTAGCAGATATCTGCTGTCCACACAAGCTGCAGCTGTGCAGAGAGGCCGGGTATGGAGAAACAGCTGATGGCAGCTGGGGATGTTGAGTTGGTGCCTGGAGAGAGGCGTGCCCCCACGTGCCTGGCTGAAGGGAGCCCAGGGGTGCTGCACAGCTTTGGGCTGAGCCTGCTTACTGTTGCTATCCTCCTGGGCTGGGTTGGGGACCAGCCGGCAGTTGTCTGGTCCAGGGGGCACCAGGTCTGGGATACCATCATTGTCATCATCATCATCACACTCGTCACCAATTCCATCCTTATCGGTGTCCAGCTGGGCACTGTTAATGACGGTGGGGCAGTTGTCTGTGCTGTCCTGGTGCCCATCTCCATCACTGCGGGAGATAGGACAGGTGATGTGGCTCACAGTTCAGCCGGGAACAGGAAGGATCCATTCTTAGGAAGGAGAGTCTGTGCTTGAGGTTTTATTTTTAAACCAGGGATGGCTTTTAAAATCAAGCCCACTGGGGTCATTCCCTCAGACAAGGCTGCCCTATGGGCCTCGGAGACAGCTTTTCCCATCCTCGCCCTCTTGAAACAAGTGAGTCATTTCCTACTCAAGAAGATAAGGGTCTATTTCTATGATTTGTGACCAGATGCTCCTATCAGTCCCTGGGAACTGCTAGATAATATTCAACTCAGAGGACGTGTGAGGGGAACAGAGTGATAGGCAGTGGAACCAGACAGCCCAGTGTAAATCCTGGCTCAGGCACTGGCCAGCATGTGACCTCAGGCAGGACACCTGACCTCTCTATGGCTCAGGGTCCTCATCTGTAAAATGAAAATAGTACCCACCTCATAGGGTTGTTACGAAGATTAAATGATGAAAATCAGGATTTGCATATTAAATTTCAATATATGAAAAAGTACTGACTCTTAGGAAGCCCTACAGTGTTTTCTGGATATTACTCTTCACAATCCGTGGCTAGTGGATCCCATGAGGATTCAGACCTGAACGCCATGGGGAGAAGGGCTCAGTGAACAGGGCCATGCCTTCCCGAGGGGAGCATGTAGGCCAGGCTCAGTGCTGATCTAAAGGACTTCTCAGAACTCTCCTTCTCTGTCCATCTGACTTTCTGGGCTGAGAGGACACCTGAAGATGCGTCTGCCCTGCCTCCAAGAGGTGTCCTGGAGTCTGAGACTGCTCATGGTTACTCTGGAAAAGAATTAGTAGTCCTTTGGCCCTGGTCCACCTGCAGCCTGTCCTGGGCCAGGAGCTGCCCCTGCACCCTCTTGGAGAGGGAAGCCAGGGACCAGACCACGCTCTATGGCCACACTTTCCAGATGGTACAGGGGGACAGAAAGAGTCCAGCAAAAGTGAAGCCAGCCTGGACAAGCAGAAGATGATGTGGCTCAAACAGCAGAATCCCTATGCATGCAGCAGGCTGCTTTATAAAACACAAGACTGAGCTATTTCCATTAGCAGCCGTTCTATAGAGCCCTGAACATTTTTATGCAAAAACAAGCAGTTCCTGTCCTCTTCTCCAAGGTTCAACTTTGTGGGAATTAAAGCAGAGCAGAATGAGTCATTTGTTTTGGGCAAATATCTAGAGGCTGGTGGGATAGGATATTTTAGAAATTAATGTAGATAGTAGTCAGAGTGCAAGATGACCTGCACCAGGGAACATTCTTGATGCACATTATTTAGGGCAGTTGTCAGGATACAGTTCCACCTTCCCTGCAGAAGAGGAGAGCGACATCTGACGTCAGGCTCTGTTGCTGACGTGCCTTTCCTTATACTGTGATACCAAGAATAACATGGCTTCTGCTTTCTGCATGTCACCCTTGGGCCAGTGCTGTGCCAGGAGCTTTATCTACATTATCTTGAATTTTCGCCATAACCTGTGCGATGCATTTATTTATCTCCTCTTTGCAGGTGAAGAAGTTGAGATGCCAAAGAGACTGAAAAATGTTTAAGTTCACTTAGCTAGTACAGTCGGGCCTCTGTATCCGCGGTTCCATATCCGCAGATTCAACCAACTAAGGATTGAAAAGATTTGAAAAAGAACAATAAAAAATAACATAAAATAAGACAAATAAGAAACCATTGCAGTATAATAACTATTTACCTAGCATTTACATTGTATTAGGTATTACGTAATCTAGAGAGGATTTTTAAAGCATATGGGAGGACAGGTATAGGTTATATGCAGATACTACATCATTTTATATAAGGGACTTGAGTATTTGAAGATTTTGGTATCCTGGGGGCAGAGGGATGCCCTGGGACCAATACCCTAGGATACTGAGGGATGACTATATGTACTTTGCAGCAAGGACACACAGCATAATGAAAAAGATGCACACTTTGGGAGGCTGAGGCAGGTGGATCACTCAAGGCCAGGAGTTCAAGACCAGCCTGGCCCACATGATGAAACCCTGTCTCTACTAAAAATACAAAAATTAGCCAGGCATGGTGGCACACACCTGCAATCCCGGTTACTCGGGAGGCTGGGGCACGAGAATTGCTTGAACCCAGGAGGTGGATGTTGCAGTGAGCTGAGATCATGCCAGCCTGGGTGACAGAGCAAGACTCCATCTCCAAAAAAAAAAAAGAGACGTGGCTTCATAGGAGCTATCCTTGAGTAAGGTTTGGGTCAAGAACTGGTTTCTACAGGGCAACCTCTGATCCAGGTTATCAGGAGAGAAATTACCTCTTTTTTTGCTTTGTCTTTCAGAATCCTTTCCCTCTCATCCTTGCCCTAGCTGCCTTTGTAAGACTTCCCTAAGGAGATGAAAGGGTTTAGAACCTTGGGTTGCAGGTGCCTCTAGGGCTGAGTGGCACACGTCTGTTTTTGGTGATGTTCTTCCAGTATCTGATCAGTTGATCCAGCCTTGAGTCTTAATGTAGGACTCCATCGTGTTGAGCTAGGAGGGTTGACAAAACTCACTTCCACAGAACAATTCCACTTAAGTAAGGGAAATGCAATTTTAAAAATTTCAAGGAAATTTCCAGAAAATAGCAATCCCTCAGCAAACTGACAGCCTTCTATTTTGGGACGATGGTGAAGTTTTCCTGAGCTGAAAGATGATAAAAATAAAAGAGCTAATATCTACTGAGTGCTATGTATGTAACAGAAGCCATAATAAGCACTTTCCATGGATCAACTCCATCTTCGTGACGGTCCTATGAGCTAGATCTACTGTCATCCTCATTTTACAGATGAGAAAATTGAGGCACAGAAGTATTAGGTAATAAGTATTAGTATAAGGTTAGCTGGCATGTAAGAGAAGGAGCTGAGATTTATATCTAGCTGTCTTATTCCAGAGCCCATCTGTGAAGCATGATGCTATATTACCTCTCCTGAAATAGATCTCACTTGCTGGAGTGCCTAGTACCCTATTCTGACACTGTTATCCCCTATACAGAACTTTCAGGGAGAATTTTCATGGTAATCCTGACCAAAGGCAGGGCTATTATCCCACCAGCAGCTCAGTCAACCCAGAGAGATCCCAAGGAATGGAGCGGCAGGAAGTTCTGAAATTTAAAACCCTCTCCGGATGTTGCATCTGGCTCTCTGCAGTTGGGAGACATGCCATACCTGTCCTGATTGGTGTCACAGGAGTCCCCAACCAGATCATTATCCACATCAGACTGCAAAGAGAACAGCGCATGTTATTTATTCCTGGGCCTGCATGTACAGAATGTTCCAGAGAAGGCAGACCTCACCCATCATCATTGGATTTAGGGAATTATTTCTCTGGAACTGGGGTGGTGCAAAACTGCAAAAGGACAACACCATATTGGTGTAGGCACAATGCTGAATTTTCAAAAAAGCCTTCTAAAATATCAAGCTACATGGATGGGCTGCCCACACACCAGATGAGCTGATTGGAAAGGGGCGCTGGGGCAGCATGGTGGCAGGTGGAGGCATAGAACTCCGGCATGGGTCAGAGGGAGCCAGCCATAGGCACGGGGAGAAGACAAGTTGATTTTGCTTTGCTTCTGCAATTTGAAATTTGGCCAAAATCGTGAGTGAGTCACAGAGGGCAACCATGACTCCCCTGTCTCAGGGCTTTAAAAATAAATGACACATCATACCCAATTATCCAGACAGGAAGGAGGAGTGAGAAGGGAGATGCAACACATCACTGGCTGAACTTAATCTGAAATGTCCATACATAGGCTGTGTAGGGGTTTAGGGACTAAAGGGACACAAGGCTCCCAATGGTTAATTTCCATGTTCCATTTTCCTTTCTGCAGGAGAAATACTTGTATTGAGCATCATGAAGCTCGTGTTGCTAACCTCACAGGCAATCGACAGCCTGGGAGATAGTCCCTAGGGCTTCAGATCTCGTGTGGTGCTCATCCCACCATCTTCAGGCCCACAGTGTGTCCTTTCTCCGCCTCTGCTTTGTTAGGTAAGTGGCAACAGCTAAGAGGCTCTGCTGTTTCTCTAGACACCCGTCTTAAATGAGTCTTTGCATAGAGGAATTCAGCCTGGAGTTTGAATTCCCCAGTATCCTACTAACCTGGTTAGGGTTGCTGATATCAGGACAACTGTCACAGGCATCCCCCACACCATCACCATCCTTGTCCCGTTGGTCACGATTGGGAAATCTTGGGCAGTTGTCCAGAATGTTTTTTATTCCTGTGAGAAAGAAATGCTACCTTGAGTCAGGGGGATGTCACTGACTTCTAGGTGCTGGAGAGATCAGGCACATGGTGAGTCGCTTCTGCCTGGGCCAGTGTCACACAGGGACTAGCCTTTTCAGCAGTTATCCAGAGGTAGCTTCAAAGGATGGATCCTGGGAGACTTAAAAATGAACAGCTCTCAGAGGTATTTGTCGACTGAATTCTAATTTGTCCAAGATGTCAAAGGCTATGATAGCAACCAGAGGAGGGGATCATGATGGCTCTATGGGCTGACCCTGGAGAGGGAGGATCTCATGGGTATCTGAGCTATGACTGAGACCCTAGGGCTCTAGGCAGTGTTGTGTTGGAGCTGGGTCCATTGTGTCCCTCTCTCTTTTCAGTTTTATGTTTGATGATGTCACATTGGTAGCTTGAAATCAGCAATGAGGACAGTATGGAGTTACCTCATGGAAACTGGCAAATGCTACCAACCAGGGCTTTCTGTGGTTTGTTTACCAGCACACCACTGGAAATGGGTCATCAGTTAGGCTTGCAGAAGGTGAGGTCATGTTTTAGGGGGGTGTGCATGTTCTGGAGTGGGGTGTGTGTGTGTATCTGTGTGTGTGTGTGTGTTGGGGCAGGTGGTATTTTGAAAAGGTTTTTCCTTCAAGGGCCCACAATGCGATGTGTAGCCTGTGATGTGTAATCTGTGACGCTGCTCAATGCCTTCTCATTCAGTTCTTCACTTCTGGGTCTCTCACATGTAGAAAGTCTAGTGGCGAGTGAGGAGAGGTAGAAATGGGAAGGGAGATGCCTACAAAGACACACTCTGATAAGACACTGCTTGAAGGGGTCCTACAAAGTTTCTGGCAATGATACAGAGTCCTGGAAACATCCAGAGCCATTAAGTAGTGGAGTGGGCTGTGGAGTCTCCTTCCACAGACACAAGTCCACCTTGGGCCCTCCAGATGCAGGCCACAGTGAGCCACCCACAGCTGGAAGGCCCTGAATCAGTCATTCTATTCCTACTCTGGAGAGAGAACAATGGAACAAGGTCAATTGAATCCCAGATAAAAGACAAAAGCAAGATAAATCTACCATCTCCATCCATGTCATCATCACAGGCATCTCCTCTTCCATCCCCATCTGTGTCTTTCTGGTCATTATTTAAGACACTCAGGCAGTTATCACAGGCATCTCCAAAGATATCTTTATCGCTGTTCCTTTGGTCCACATTGTGAATCAGGACACAGTTATCCTAAAAGATGAAAGGATAGAACATCACTCAGACTTTTACTAAATCCACTTCCCCCATTGTTAAGAAGCGTCAGAACTCTGGTGGCCCAAGTTTGTCAGTTTTATATTTCAAACATTTGTGAATCTTAAGGAGTAAAAAGCTGCAGTGCTGTGGAATGCAGGCATGGAAACTAACATTTGGGATGATTCATATACACAGTTGACTTCACAGGCTTTCTCCCATCATCCCTGGTACATGGCAATTCACAGGCCCTCCCAGCAAAGCAGGTACCTGCTCATTCAGGATCCCGTCTCCGTCAGCATCCTCGTCACAAGCGTCGCCAATGCCATCTCTGTCTGCATCTTCTTGGCCAGAATTTGGCACATACTTGCAGTTGTCCTTAGGGGGAAAACGCAGTTCTGAATGACATCCTACATTTGTGTTAAGCTAGTAACTGTTTGTGACTTTGGAAAGCCACAGTGCATGTGTGCCTACTGTCACCCCAACACCCCTTACCTTCTTACAGTTCCTGGCAGAGCATGGCAGTTCTTCATCAGGGTAACTGTCGATGTCCACATCCTTTCCACAGACATAGCCATCACCAGCCCAACCGACTCCACACTGTGAAGGGAAAGCCCATCAGAGGCCTGGGAAGCTGAGCCTGGCAGGGAGCTGGGGGCTGACAAGGGCCTCTCTGCTCCTTTGCTCATTCCCAGGGGGAGGGCCCAGAGTCACTCAGCCTTGTTGGGTGGGGCTTAGAAACTATTTAATTGCACTTGAGTAGTGTGATGGTTCCCTATTCAAAAGATGTAAAGGGAGACGTAGAGAGAAAACTCTCCCTCCCACTCCCGCTTCCGCTTCCAGAACAGGCAGAGCAGCAGAAGGGAGACGGGAGGAGGGGACCCAGAAGGTCACAGGGAACTGGAAATGCAGAGGGACAGAAAGCTGACCTGGGGTGGGAGATAAAGGAGGGAGGAGGGAGAGAGTCTGAGGAGCAGAGTCTGGGCCAATGGAAATCAGACTTATGTGAGCACAGGTTAAATTTCCTGGCCTCACCACCCAAAATAAGGAGCTTCCAGACCAGTGACTTCCTCAGCCGCAGCCTGCCTATTCTCAATCATCTGTGCTCTCCCTCTGCAACCAGGATTCAGGAGGCAGGACTCCAGAGAGACCCTACCGGGCTCCTGGTTCCTGCTCACTCGCCCCAGCAGGGCCTTTGGAAGGCCTGGAAGGTTGATCCATGAGGTTGGTCCTTGACTCACTTTAATGAGGAAAAAATGTCCTCTAGGAACAAATACATTTTTAATGAGCCATTTTCTGGCAGATTCAATTATTTTAGTAGTCACACCAAGTTTATTAATCCTTTACCATCTGTCGTTGTGCCTTATTACAAATTCAAAAACATATTAAGAGCCCCATCACCCACCATCCCAGGGGAGTTGTCAATTTGTTCACAGAAAATGGGGATTTCAACAGAGATATATACTTGCTTCTCAATGACTGCTTTTTGGTAATAAACAAGCCCAACCATGAGGAATTCAGGAACTTGCTGGGGTTATTCCCTCTCTGATACAGCACATTCCTCCATCTGACCTTGTTACAGAATATCTGTATTGCCAGGGAGGGCTGACTTTATTATATTTATTTATTTAACTCATTTTTGACTCTTATTTTTCCTATTTGAAAAGTGATAGGCTCATTGTGGAAAACTGTGCATGCATAAAGATAAAGAAGCATAACTTTGAGACAAAGAAGATGGAAAAGGGCTCTAAGAATCCATCATGCTGCTCAGGGGTGATCACTGTGAACCGGTGAATCCAGAGTCTGACAAGCCACCTGCCGAAGGCCTGGTACCCTGGGAAGTGCAGAGGAGGGGGGCAGCTGAAGTCTGCTGATTTTTCAGTGCCTAGGGTCCCCAGGACTTTGGATCTTTGATTTGGGAATGGATGGCAGGCTGAGGACTCTGGATCCTTGGATTTGGGAATGGATGGCGCTGAGGACTCTGGATCCTTGGATTTGGGAATGGATGGCTGGCTGAGGACTCTGGATCCTTGGATTTGGGGATGGATGGCCGGAGCGCACCCTCTCCTTCACGTAGGGCCCACTACAAGCTCAGCATGAGACCCATGTCAGGCCCTGCTGTGACTGCTCTACTCTCTTCCCAGTCTCCCCTCCCCAGACCAGCTCCAGGGCTGGATAATGCACAGGAGGCGTGACCATTCACGGAGCTGTCCCTGATTGGAGTGGAGGTAGACATAGAGCATGGCACCGTCTGGCCCCTGCCAGTCACCTGCGGGAGACGGGAGGTTTCTCCCCGAGGGCCTATGACAGCCCCCACATCTCCACAGTGGCCCATCCCCTACAGGAGCGTCCAGGCAGACACTGTGGAAGTCGTAAGGATGAGGACAATTAGAGATGACAGCAGGTATGTTGTCATTATACAGGCAAGTAGACGGGGCAGAAGAAGGAAAGGGGAGAAGAATGTTTCTTCACCTCCCTGCTGCTGGCTTCTGGGCCTTTCCACAGAAGGTGCTTGGGAGCTGGGGCCTCACTGGAGGCTCTGGCATTCAGGTGCCCAAGTAGACAGTGTTGCCCCACAGCCAAGAGGGAGAGAAAAGGCAGCTGATGGTTAGATGGATGTCAGGCTGCTCCCCACAAACTCAGTGGACCCTGTTCCTATTACACTGCATGCTCATTTTGATTGCAATGCTTTCATTTTGAAGTACTTTTACCCTGAAGCACATAGAAACTGGAGAGAGGTGATGTTAAAAATGAAGGAGGAAAAATGATAGAGGAAGTCAAAAAACAACTTACCACACATGTCACATCCCCCTGCCTCTCTTCAATGCACTGGGCATTCACACTGCAAGGGTTCAGCTCTGGGTTTCTGCAGTTTCTTTCCATTTTGCATCCTCTTATCTGATCACCAGTATACCCTGGCTTGCAAGGCCCACAGCGGTAAGATCCCTGCAGGGAACAAAGATCAGGTGATGAGCTGAAAGCTGTGAGCAAAGGTACAGTTTGAGCAAAGGTATGGTTATTGTGTCTATTTTCACAGGTACTCATTGCTGGCAGGATTCAGGCATCAGACCCCTGCCTGCCTCTCTGCTTACATGTAAGATCGTGTGAATGTTGGTGAAAACACCATCAGACTGGAGGCTGTGTCCGGCCACTCAGACAAACAAGGAATAGAAGTGAGGGAAGTAGGCTGCACAGTGAACCAGACACTGAGTTGCCCGTGCCACCGTGGAGGGCATAAGGGGAGAGGCCAAAAGTTCCAATGAAGTCCTGGGAGGTGGTGTGAGAAGCTTACTCTGGGGACAGGGAGATGATCTGCTTAAGAAGCAAGTTAATTTTTCTTCTTGCTGTTCCTTTGGCTCTTTTACAATGGAATGACAAAGGAATGGGTGCACAGAGAAATGCTGGTGGCCTGCCTTGAGAATTTCTGATGAGGCAGGCTGAGAAACTGACAAATAAGCTGTCAGCTCCACTGCAGTGACACTTCAGGGGCCAGGTTTTTTTAGCTTTTATAGATATAATATAGATATAATATATATAATCACACTGCACACAATATATGTAATACATATTATATAATATATAAAAATCAAAATTAAAATTTTCATTGTTATTGAGGTAAAATTGACAAAACTGAATATATTGAAAGTGTGCAGTGTGATGGTGATATACATATACATTGTGAAATGATTACTAGTCAGTTAAGTAACACATCCATCAACTCACATAGTTGCCTTCCCCTTTTTTCTTTTTCAGTGAAAACACTTAAGATCCGCTCTCTTAGCAGATTTCATATATAGAACATGGTATTATTAACTAAGTCACCATGCTGTATTTTTCATCTTATGCAGTTTTATTGGCATAAAATTTATAGATCGTAAAAGACATCCATTTGAAGTATGCAGTTTAATGATTTAAGTCACTCACAACCTCTTAATTGCCACATCCAAAGCACGCTTTCCAACGACCTGTCTCAATCTCAGCCTCCCTGGCGATGCTGCCCACTCGCTCCTTTTTCTGACTTCTGCTCTTTTTCCTTGGCCTAGTCCTTCATTTTTGGGGTTTCCTGGAGTTCTATTTACTGTCTACTTTCCTTCTCTCTAGGTGGCTCAGTTATTACCTTTACACCAAGATCTCGCAAATCTATTTGCAGACTACTTTGTCCTGGTAAAAGCTGAGAAGCAATAAATCCCCATCTATTCCTAAGCAATATAGCATTGTGGAGAAGAACTCAGGCTCTGTAGCCAACCTGGAAGTCTTCTAAGATGTGTGACCTTAGTATAAATACGTAACATTTCTTCTTTTTCTTTTTGGAGACAGGGTCTCCCTCTCTCACCCAGACTGGAGTGCAGTGCCGATCACAGCTCACTGTAACCTCAAACTACTCTTGGACCAAAATGATCCTTCAGCTTCAGCCTCCTGAGGAGTTGGGACTATAGGAATGCTCCACCACGCCTGGACTTAATGATGTAATATTTCTGTGCCTCAGTTTCTTCAATTGTAAAATGTGGATAATAATAATACCCGTTTATGAGGTTGTTGTGAGGATTAAAATAAGTGACTCGATAAATGTAAAGTGCTTTTACTTACAAGGAAACAAGGAACCTAGAGGTTGGAAAACTTTCAAATAGTCATACACGTAATCAGTAGTTCTTTTCTTGATAGTCTATTCTGGTACATCTTTTATCTTGGACATAGTTTGATAGGAACTTTCAGAAATAAAACCTATATCTGAATACTTAAGTTATAGCCATCCCTAAGTGCTAAGCACTTCAATTTAATACAATGAAAAGTTTTGAAAAGTTTTTTTTTTTTTTTTTTTTTTGAGACTGAGTCTGTTTTTTTTTTTTGTTTTTGAGACTCTGTCGCCCAGGCTGGAGTGCAGTGGCGCGATCTCGGCTCACTGCAAGCTCCACCTCCCAGGTTCACGCCATTCTCCCGCCTCAGCCTCCCGAGTAGCTGGGACTACAGGCGCCTGCCACCAGGCCTGGCTAATTTTTTTTTTGTATTTTTAGTAGAGAGAGGGTTTCACTGTGTTAGCCAGGTTAGTCTCGAACTCCTGACCTCGAGATTGAAAAGTTTTATGAAAATAAAGAATGACATTTGGGGATTGTGTAGTCACCAGTAAAACACTGAACTATTAACATAAACTACCAAGCTCTTCACAATTTTAAAATACAGGAGTAATAATTTATTCAATAAATAGTTATCTAATGGCCTAATATTGCAACTTTGGTAGAAAATAAAGGACAAACTTGGCACTTATAAAAGTATTCTTACATAAAAATTACTTATACAGTTACTCATATTAAACACTTCATTAGCACAAACTTCTGCCCTTATTCTGCCAATCAAATATATTATGCCCGCATGTTCTAGGTGTGTTTGGAAGCTATGGTCTATACACATACACTTGTTTTAGTAGCCAGTTCTGCTTTGATAACAACAGCTGTGAGAAATACTCACCAAAGTATTAATGCAGATCGAGTTGGAAACGCATGCTCCATTTCGACACTCATCAATGTCAGTGCAGACCTAGTGCAGAAAAGTTCAAAGAAACTTTAGCGAGACATGCTGCTTAAATAGAAATGCAAATAAATCTTTGTTTTGCTATCTGTGTGTGAAGTGAAGATGCAGAATTTCAGGTAGAATGGTCATCTGAGGGTTATTTGTGCCATCTCCCTGCATTTGTACCAGTTTGTACTTAATCTAATTGCAAATGAGAATTGCTTTCATGGCATTGAAAGTTATTCAGAAAAGACAACTTGTGTAATTCATCTGTTCCACCACCTTGTTAGGTTAGGAAAGTTTTTTTTATCTTGCTTGGGACTCAGTGTAGTTCTCCTATCTGAGGATTCTTAGCTTTTTTCAATTCTGGAACATTCTCAGTTTCCCTCAACTGCTTTCTAGTCTTTCTTTGGAACTACAGTTGGATGAATATTGGACTTTCTCGTTAATATCTTCTTTTGACTCCTAACCTCTTGTTATATGCTTCATATCTTTATTTCTCTGTGCTGTGTTCTAGATGATTTCTTTAAATTCACCTCCTAGCCTATGAAATCCCTGCGAAGCTGTGTCTAATCTGTTTTGCCCATCTATTGAGTTAAGGTCAATGATTTTCCACTGATAAAAGTTTTATTTGGCTGTTTTTCAAACTTGTCTGCTGGTTTTCAAACTTGTATGTTTTTCTCACATCGCCCTACACTTTTGTTGTTGTTGAGACAGGGTCTTGCTCCGTTGCGCAGGCTGGAGTGCAGTGGCACAATCACAGCTCACTGCAGCCTCGACTTCCCAGACTCAGGTGATCCTCCCACCTCAACTTCCCAAGGTAGCTGGGACCACAGGCACGCACCACCACACCCAGCTAATTTTTTGTGTGTATTTTTTGTAGAGATGGGATTTTGCCATGTTGTTCAGATGGGACATTGCCCTGTTCTTTAAGTATGGTATTTATTTCTTTACCTTTTTATGTTTACTTTATATTTATCATGTTTCCTCATGGTAGTTTCTTTATATAAACTGCCATTTTTGTTTATGAGCATATCTTCAGTAGCCCAGATTTTGCCTGTGGGCATTCCACTGGCCCTGAATTTTGGCGTGTCTTTACAGAGTGGTGTGTCTTTGACTTGAGACAGGGCCCTGGGGATTTTACCTTTTCATGGCTGGTTATGATTTTAATTTTTTGGCTTGTGTTTCTGCATTTTATGTATAACACAGATTTGGAACTCATAACTGTATGTGTTCCACACTGTATGTGTGCCACATTTGTTGTGGGTAATTTTCATTTTTGTCAAGCATGTCTTAAAGCTGAAGTCAAGCTTCTTTATTGTTTCTTAGGGCTAGTCAAGTTTTCCTGTCTCCTTGTAATGGATAGGGTGGTTCTTTGAGGGTCCTGGACTTACGCGGGGGTGTTAGGCCTTTCCAAAGTTCCCAGACTCCATTGCTGCATCCACTCCACACAGGTGGTAAAAGCCAGGTCCCCGTTCCTAGGACCCGGACCTGGCTCCCACCTCCCAGGATCTGCTGTGGCATCAGTTCTTAGTCACAGTTCCGGCTTTGAGTTTTCTCTTTGTTTCTGGACACTGCGTCATTTCCTTTTATTTCTTTTGACTTTGGAATGCAGTAACATTTGCTGTTAAATTTTAGCAAGGTGGCTCCCTTCCACTTCAGTTCTGTCTGCCATGTTACTGGAAGTCTATTGAGAAGCGTTCCTTACTACCTTACACCAAATACCTTATATTTTGTTTTGTCTATTTCCTTGGTTTGTTCTTAGAGATTCTGTCTTTAGAGGACTCTAACAGCCTCTTGTCATTCCTATATGTCTAGCTTGCCTACCTTTTCTAGTCTAAAAAATCATGCCTTCTAGAACCCTTTGATAGGCAGCTAGGAAATAATAAGCCCCTGCCCTTCTTCAAAGCTAATAATTTCTCTAAAGTAGTAAAATATATTTATAGACCAACTATTTTTAAGGGCTAAAAACATCAAAAAGAATTTCACAGTCAGTCAGTTAAATAATGACCAGGATATAGTAGAACATTTGGAAATAAATGGAGACTGTCAAGAAGTACTCAAGTGCTTTATGGCAATTTATAGCTTACATAAGAAAAAGGGGAGGTTGCCTTGGGGGATTATTTCTACTCTTAAAATCCCCTCATCTCTGAAACAGCTTCAGATTGGCAACAATGACTCTATAAAAATGACCTAATTTTTCAAAGCTTTTGTTTCCCTGGTTCTCAACTTATTCTGCAGGACAAAATGTTCAACGGCCATCAACAAAATAAGCCTGAAATTATGACAATAGCCATATTACCCCTTTTACTGTTTTTCCAGTAATACTCTATTATCCCATCTTAACAGCTTCCTCCCTTCTAGATTTTATAAATGTAAATACTTAGAAATGGTTGAAAAACTTCCTGATTTGCTCATTTTGCACCATGACATTCCACATGGCCTTGGCTGCTCAAGGAGGTCAAGGGTTACACCGAAGAGGTGGGAACCAACCACAGTTGTTCTGTTAAGATGAGAAATGAATAGAAACCATGACTTCAGCCTACCTGCTTGTTTGACTTGGCAAAACTGATCCCAACACCCTGCACCATGGGCCCTGTGAAGCCCACTGGACAGGCGTCACATCTGAAGCCAGGAGACAAATTCACGCAGCGCACGCCCGGGTAGCAGGGATGGTATTTGCACTGAAGACAAAAAAGTCCAAAGTCTTTAGCCACACCGAGAAAACACTCCAACTTTTCTTCATCTATTTGCACATACTTGTTTAGTCATTTAACTATCTTTTGGTGGAAAAAATAATAAAAGGAAATAAAGGCTTCCAAATCCAGTTACCCACTGAATCCCTGACTACACAATCTAACGTTGCTTTTTAGTGGGCTCTGCTGTATTGTAGAATAATGGCACATCTATGTTGAAAGGGTCCTTGATATTAACCAGCCTACCTCTCAATGTAATAAGCTCCCTGATATTCTGACACGGAATTTGCAAATCTCTGTGAAAGGACTATGTCCCTGGACCACTTAGCTGGCTGTTAAGATGGCTCCAAAAGCATCAGCAAACCAACTACTCAGTCAGAAAGACCTTAAGAAGGCAAAGCCAGGGCCGGTGCCTCTTCAGTACCACATAATCCCTCAGGGCCTGTGCCTGCCTCCATGTCCTGTCAAGTCCATGCTATTCCAAGGCTCTAGGAAGCTTGGAGATTGGTTCTTTTTTTTTTTTTTTTAATCCACTTCAACTAATGTAAAAAACATGACCACTTCCTGCCCTTTCAGAAAGGAAAATTCCAGCTCACAGATAAAAACCAGATGCAGTTCAGTGAAATGTGTGCAGATGTTTCTCCAATTGAGGGATTACTAGAGACCATCTTAATTGCTTACTACTAGGGAAGGTAATCAGCTGAGTGTTACTAAGGTTACCAAGGGCCTGCAGGAGCCCCAGGGAGCCAGTGTGCCTAAGTTCCCTACCTGTGTCTCTCTCCTGCGCTTGTCCTTTCAGCCTTCCTCTGGCTGGGTGGGAAGAGAAGGGCACATTGAAGGCACATTTTGGTGGCAGCCTTGCTACCTGCTACGAACATTACTTTGCGACTAGACTGATGATTGCCTAACCATGTTTTTTGTTTGTTTGTTTTGAGACAGGGTCGTGCCCAGGCTGAAGTGCAGTGGTGCCATCATGGCTCACTGCAGCGTCAACCTCCTGCCTCATGCAATCCTCCTACTTCATCTTCCAGAGTAGCTGGGACCACAGGCACATGCCACCATGCCCCGGTAATGATCATATTTTTTGTAGAGGTAGGGTTTTGTCTTGTTGCCCAGGCTGGTCTTTTTTTTTTTTTTTTTTGAGACGGAGTCTCGCGCTGTGTCACCCAGGCTGGAGTGCAGTGGCGCGATCTCGGCTCACTGCAAGCTCCGCCTCCCAGGTTCAGGCCATTCTCCTGCCTCAGCCTCCAAGTAGCTGGGACTACAGGCGCCCGCCACCACGCCCGGCTAGTTTTTTTTTGTATTTTTAGTAGAGACGGGGTTTCACCATGTTAGCCAGGATGGTCTCGATCTCCTGACCTCGTGATCCGCCCGCCTCGGCCTCCCAAAGTGCTGGGATTACAGGCTTGAGCCACCGCGCCCGGCCCAGGCTGGTCTTAAACTCCTGAGTTCAGGTGATCCTCCCACCTCAGCCTCCCAAAGTGTTGAGATTGCAGGCTTGAGCCACTGGGCCTGGCCTGCCTAACCATGGTGTTGAAACAGTCTCTTCTGGGGCTCTGCCAGCCGGTCAAACAGCTGGATGTGCCTCCTCTGGGGCCCTCCCTGGGCACGTTTAGTTACTAATAGGTTACAGGGCCTCCCCCTTGTTGGTGTGACATTCCCCTCTGCTCCTTTGTTTTAGGAAGCCTGAAGAAATCCATGGTGACTCCTGAAATATACCCTTACAAAAATCCTCCCCTTCTACATTTGCAAAAGTGGGGGAAAAACAAAATTGTAGCACAGACTGCTTAAGAGAAATAACCAATGCAAATGTCAGCGTGTAAAGCAGAAACGTCGGCACTGTAGCCAATGGACCAGTAGAAGAGTTGGAAACGCAGACGAAAAATGACAAATGCAGCCATAACCTTGGGTCATGTCTCCTTCCGCCATCCCTGTGTCTGAGGGTCTCCAAGCAAGTGGTTTTGATGGAGCCTGGAGGACAGCCCAAGTCAGCCCTTAATCATCAGCCTGGCTTCTTTTTCCAAAAGCTGCAGGGTGAGGAGGATACTTAGGGATTCCCTCCCAGTCTAAGTGAACTTTTACCTCATCCACATCAATACAGGTGATCCCGCTTCCTGTGTAGCCCTCGGGGCAGGGCCCACACTGGAAGCCATCTCTGCTGTCGGTACATTGGACACCTCGGAAACATGGGTTGGAGTCACACCGACGAGGTGGGCGTGTTGGCGGTGCAGGGGGTGCTGGGGGTACCATGGTGCTTGGGGTTGGAGACTGAAACTTGAGAGGACCTAGAGGAAAACAATCATCCACAGGCTTATTCACCGCCAGGAACATATACGGAAGACAAAACAAAATTTAGTTTCCCATTGAACTTTTCCTCCCTCCCCTCCAACTATGTGGTAGACCTTCAGAAACTGCGGTTAACACAGACTCACCGCAAGCCCTTCATCAGCCTGCATCATCCGACTCAGGCAAGCCCATTACTAGGAAAGCACTTACCGCAAGCCTGGCATTCAGCTATGGTGTTTCGCAAAAATGATGTTTCCTTAACCTTTAAAAATGAGAAGAGGAAAAGGATTGAAAAGGAATGCCTGAAATCATCCAGGAATGAAAGAATCCATGTGGAGCTATCTATGTAACACTTTTTTTTTTTTTTTTTTGAGACAGTCTCAGTCTGTTGTCCAGGCTGGAGTGCAGTGGCACAATCTCAGCTCACTTCAACCTCTGCCTCCTGGGTTCCAGCGATTCTCCTGGCTCAGCCTCCTGAGTAGCTGGGATTACAGGCACGCACCACCACGCCTGGCTAATTTTTGTGTTTTTAGTAGAGATGGGGTTTCACCATGTTGTTCAGGCTGGTCTCAAACTCCTGACCTTGTGATCCGCCCACCTCAGCCTCCCAAAGTGCTGGGATTACAGGCGTGAGGCACCACACCTGGCCCTCTGTAACACTTCTTACAGTACCATTAGCAGCCCTTGGTGGCTCCAGCTCTGCTTAGAGCCATGGTGTGTTCATCATGAACTTGGCCCCCATTTCCAGAGAACTTCCAGTGGAGCCCTGCTGTGGGGGGCTGCGTGGGCCCCCGGAAGTCTGACCCAGAGGCCGCCTCCGTGCCTGTGCAGGCCTGCAGCTCCACTAGCTTGTGGGGAGCTGCTCTGAGAAGAGCAGGGCTTTTCTGATGATATGCCCCACTTGTTACCTGCTGTCGCAGAAGGTCCTTCACCTCTCCCAGGAGTTGGTTTAATTGTGTCATTTGACCCAAGAACTGCCGGTTAAAGTCCCCTGTAGGAACAGCAAAAGGCAAAGAGTTTTCAACCAGTGATGGTCATTTCTAAGTGACTCAAAACCAAAAGATTCCCCAGGAAATCATCATGACAAGATGATTCAAAAACCCAGAATATTTGAATTTAATTTGGGGTAATTTCTTTAATTCAGCTAAAAAAATGATAATGATGCCACTGACTATTTGAGTCTAAATTCATGTGAATCATAAAAATAAAAGTTTAATGAAAATACTCCTTGCCCTGGATTTTGTTTAAGAGCCTGATTTTCGTAGATACGTTTTGTTGGGCTGCTCTGTTGACAGTCCCACTTTTTGGTGATGGGACCGTGCCTATTCAGGGTCTTTGGAGTTTGTGTTGATGAAGGTATGCAAACTGCCCAAGAGCCCACACCTGTGCCTGTGGCAGCCAGCGGCTCGCTCTGCTGCAGGAAGCAGTCTTGCAGGCTGGCCACCTGGAACAGTGAGCCTCTCACCACCAGCTTCAGCTCTTCCAAGAAGTCCTGGAAGAAATCACATTCATACCACAGATTGCTGATACTGTTCAAAAGCCAATGTGCTTGCCTACTCACGCAATTTTCATAATCAAGTAGTCCTGTATCGTTGGACCCTCTGACATCTTACATAATTTTGTAGGATCACATTTTTTCCTAAAGCCTGCCAGCCCTATCTTTTTGATTGAAGTGAATATGTAAGTAGCCAGCAGCCTAGGAAAATGCTGGCATTGTCACCAAGAGGGCTGAGAAAAGGAAAGGCTCTTTTCCTACATGGTAAAGGAGTTATTTTGTGACGGGAAGCTCTTAAGAATTGTCTGTAATTTGTTTATGGAATTTAGATCGCAATAAATAAGGTGTTAATCCCAATTTTAAACAGTATTAGTTTTTGGATGTCTTGACTCAAGGTTCTAGCAAAGCCTATGATTTCTTCGGGCTATGAGAATGAATGATATCTTCTATGATCATTAGGTAGTTGGCATCGTATTTTTACATTTCGGGTTGATATTATTCATTGTTAGTCAAAAAGTAAATTTTCTTGCCCTTCTATCTTGTGAATTCTGCTTGCAATCACTTTTATTATATCTATATACAACCAAACGTTTATGTTAACTGCCAAGGTCAAGTCATCATCCTTATATAGAAATGAGCACAGCTGAGGATTTTCAGAGGAATTCTGCTTTTTGATTTAGCTAAGATTTAGGCAATATTTTGTATTTATTTATTTATTTATTTTTTTTTTTGAGACGGAGTCTCGCTCTGCCGCCCAGGCTGGAGTGCAGTGGCCGGATCTCAGCTCACTGCAAGCTCCGCCTCCCGGGTTCACGCCATTCTCCTGCCTCAGCCTCCCGAGTAGCTGGGACTACAGGCGCCCGCCACCTCGCCCGGCTAGTTTTTTGTATATTTTAGTAGAGACGGGGTTTCACCGTGTTAGCCAGGATGGTCTCGATCTCCTGACCTCGTGATCCGCCCGTCTCGGCCTCCCAAAGTGCTGGGATTACAGGCTTGAGCCACCGCGCCCGGCCAATATTTTGTATTTAACACATACTGTATTGGACATCAGACTACAATCTCTGCAGTCAGGACAATGACTGGCTTTGCCCGCCACAGTAGCACTAATGCCTAGAATGTGCCTATTTGTTGACTGACTGAATGAGTGAGCAGGTGACTCTGAGGCTGAGCCACTGTGATCACTACCGATGGTCTAAGGAGGTAGAGCTTCTGAGAAAATTCCAGTAAGTACAGTTTCTGATGACTTTGTCAAGGCTGAGTCCTGACTTTTAGAAATTGACTTATTTGGTGGTGAACACTAATTTCTGAAATGAGCAGTGACACAATTTCTGACTGTCATTCTGATTATGTGTGCTACTTTGGGGATTCAGAAATAAAGTTGAGCACATCTTTCTATTAATTTTTTTCCATATGTAAATCTACATTAAAAAATCTCTCTCTATATATGACTGAAAAACAAAAAAAAACCCCCAAACCTTGGATTTTAGCTTTCTTGGAATTTCCGATTAAAAATGCTTCCTGTTGTTCAAGCGCAAAACTTCTAGGATCAGATTCATAGTTTTTATATTGCTATTTAAAACTGTACAGCATTCCTACATGCAATGGAAATTATTGCTTACACCCTGCTTCTCTGTACAAAGGGCTCAGAGTAGCTTGTAACCAAAGCATATATTAATATAATGAATTAACAAAGGGAATGGAAAGTGAGGATTGAGAGGTAGCAGACAAAAATAATATGGGCCATAGCAGATGAACATAGTTACTGATTTGACATAGGCTTATATAACAGATGAAATTCAGGAACTTTAAACCAGTTATGCATTATTGGAAAGGACAAAGAATACTAGTTCTTTATAGAAAACAAAGCACTGACTAGCACACAATTCTAAAAGAAATGTATGTGGCAATTTCTACAGCAGGTGCAATGATAGAATAATAAAAATACCATCAACATGGAGTAAAACAGAAGACAGAGGTGATGATGTCTTAAGACCAAATGGAGCTAAGCTAAGCTCCCTTTTGTTAGTGGATGTTCTGACAAGACCTGTGAAAATGCTGTTCCGACAGCTTGGCAGTTTCCAATCATTCTTTTTTATTTTTATTAAAGAAAACTGAAAATAGATAACGTCATCACTCTGAGGTAGTTATTTTTATTTTTGCCCTTCCTTTCCAACTTTACAATTGTATCCATAGTCTCTACTTATCATTGAAAGCACAAGCTCTCAATTTTGGCATCACATTAGAATTGGTGTTTTAAAAATGTGCTGATGCCTAGGCCCCACCCGACAGATTCAGATTTGGTTTGTCTTAGGGGCAGCCCCCTAGCACTTGCTTTTCAAGCTCCCCAGGCGATTCTGATGTGCAACCGACATTAGACCCACTGACCTGCAGCAGGAATTTCTCAGCACACTCCTCTGCACTCCCTAGGCACCGGCAGCTCATTTTTCCACTTCAGAGAATGGTTTGTGCGTTCCTACCTGTGGCTTCCTCTGGAAAGTCCTCAATTCAATGGTCTCAGGATTCTGGGAGAGGCCAGCAAAGGCCCTGGGGAGATTGTGAATGGAATCCACCTGGATGCAGTCCAGGTAGAGCTCTAGGGAGCCGGCCCCTCGCTGCAAATTGCTCAGCCTCAGGAGGAGCCTGTGCCGCCTTCCGTCTGCCAGCTGCAGGTTGTTGAAAACCACCAAATGGACCTTCCCGTCGTTCTTCAGGTAACGGAGGATGGCTGGAAGCAAGCACAGGTCAAGGAATGGTGTGATAAGTGGAAGAGGGGGAAGTGGAGGGTCAACGAATGGTGTGGTAAGTGTCCCGTGCTGAACAGCCTCCTGGTAACACGACTGGGTTGCTGGACAGAATGTGAGTGAGAAATAACCTCAAATATTAATTCACCATCTTCTGTGTGCTAGGCACTGTTTCAGGCACTGGGAACCAACTCTCCTCCTGAGAATGTTTTGTGCTGATAGAGAAACAGATAATATGTGGCAAATTTGAAAATAAACAATACAATTCTCATATAGTGGTAAGTACAGTGAGCAAGCAGAACCCCATCTGAAAGCAAACTAAACTCTAAGTAAGCCTAGAGCATGAATCCATTCATTCACCAAACACTTGCTAAGCACTACCATGGGGCTGGGGGCTGTCCTTAAGTGCTTTAAATACTTGATTTCTCCCCCCTTCCCCATTTTTTTTTTTTGAGTATGAGTCTCGCTTCTGCCGCCTGTGGCTGGAGTGCAGTGGCTTGGATCTCAGCTCACTGCAAGCTCCACCTCCCTGGTTCACGCTTACTCTCCTGCTCTTCAGCCTCCCAGCAGCTGGGACTACAGGCGCTCGCCACCTCGCCCGCTAGTTTTCTGTCTTTTAGGTAGAGACGGGTTTCAACTGGGTGGTTAGCCAGGATGGTCTCGATCTCCTGACCTCGCGGATCTCGCCTCTTGTCTCGCCTCCCCAAAGTGCTGGGCTAGATTACAGGCTTGAGCCATACTGCACCTCTATTTTTTTTAAAGACAAGATCTCGCTCTGACCCCCCGGCTGCAGTGCAATGGGACTATCTCAGCTCACTGCAACCTCTGCCTCCCGTGCTCAAGTAATCCTTCTATCTTAGCCTCCTAAGTAGTTGGGACCACAGGTGTGAGCCACCACAACCAGCTAATTTATATATTTTTTGTAGAGTCAGGGTTTTGCCGTGTTGCCCAGGCTGGTCTCGAAATCCTGAGCTCAAGCGATCCACCTGCCTTGGCCTCCCAAAGTGCTGGGATTACAGGTGTGAGCCACTGCACGCAGCCTAAATACTTAATTTCTACTCACTGCAACCAAATGCAATTGGAATAACTATGGATGAGGAAAAGTGAGTCTCAGATAAGTGAAGGCACTTGGTCAAGGACATAGGAAGCGGCAGGACTAGAATCTGAACTTGAGTATGGTTCATTCCGTGACTAAAAAATGCAGGCATGCACAGGCCTTAGTCAGCACACATCAAATCGCGTGTAATCTGTCATATTGTCCCTCAGCAACCCATCCCTGAATTTAACAATGCTCAGAAAATAAAAGGTATTGGCTGGGCACAGAGGCTCATGCCTGTAATCCGAGCACTTTGGGAGGCCCAGGTGGGAGAATCGCTTGAGGTCAGGAGTTTGAAATCAACCTAGGCAACATAGTGAGACCTCATCTCTACAAAAAATAAATTTAAGAAAATTGGCCAGGCTGGGCCTGGTAGCTCACGCCTGTAATCCCAGCACTTTAGGAGGCTGAGGTGGGCAGATCATGAGGTCAGGAGTTCAAGACCAGCCTGACCAATATGGTGAACCCCCGTCTCTACTAAAAATACAAAAATTAGCCAGGCATAGTGGTGTTTGCCTGTAGTCCCAGCTACTCGGAAGGCTGACGCAGGAGAATCGCTTGAACCTGGGAGGTGGAGGTTGCAGTCAGCCAAGATCACACCACTGCACTCCAGCATGGGTGACAGATCAAGACTCCATTTCAAAAAAAAAAATAAAATGGCTAGGTGTGGTGGCACGTACTTGTAGTCCCAGCTACCTGGGACACTGAGGTGGAGGACTGCTTGAGCCTGGGGGATTGAGGATGCAGTGATTCCTGATCGAACCACTGCACTCCAGCCTGGGCAACAGAGTGACCCCGTCTCAAAAAAAAAAAAAAAAAAAAAAAAAGAAAAAGAAAAGAAAACGTATCCATGGTTGTAAAAGAAGGACTCCCACCTTATTTTCTGTTTTTGTTTTTGTTTCATTTCGGTTTTTTTCCCTATGTGGGTAGCTATTCACATATCTGCTGGTTTTGACGGAGTCTCGCTCTGTCGCCCAGGCTGGAGTGCAGTGGCCGGATCTCAGCTCACTGCAAGCTCCGCCTCCCAGGCAGCCTTGCAGCCTTGTTTTTTTAACTCCATTATTGTCCTGAACATAGGAGGCCCTTAGCTAAAATCTTGGAAGTTGACCCTTTGTGAGTGGAGCCCATTAGTTAAGGTTTGCTAGAAAGACCAAAGTGATTTCAGCTGGTGTCTAAACATGCCTCCAGGTGCACCCACAGGTACCATTCCCAAACCAGCACTCTGGGAGGCCAAGGTGGGCAGATCACAAGGTCAGGAGTTCAAGATCAGCTTGACTAATATGGTGAAACCCTGTCTCTACTAAAAAGACAGAAATTAGCCGGGCATGGCTAATTTTCACTGGAAACAATCGCGAGAACAAGGTTGGAGGCGAATTGCAAATATTGCTGATAAGGGAGGTGGTAAACACATCATTGCAGTTGCAAAGCTCTGGCCAGTCTTTAGCTGTCCCAGGGTGGGAAAGCCTTAAGTAGAACTTAAAGTAGAACTTTTCTGGAGGGTAATTTAGTCATGTGCATCAGAACCTCAAACATGTGTAAACCCAACAGCCCAGCATTGCCACTTCTAGGAACTAAAACTGAGGAAATTAAAGAACAAAAAAGAAGCACTTCAGCACTGTCCTGGGTTATAGAAAAAAAAAAAAAAAGCAGCACCAAGATGTATGGATGAGAATGTTCATTTCAGAAATACTTATTGTAATCAACACTTGGCACAACATGTATGTCCAAAAGGAGAGGGCTGGCTACTTAAATTACACTATAATCATAAAATGGAATACTACGGAATAGCTGAATTAAAAACACAAAAAGACATTCCCAGTATTTTGTTAAGTAAAAAAAAAAAAAAAAAAGGAGGTTATAGGTCAATATGGGTTAATTTAGAAAAAAGTGTGCATGTGTATATATATACATATATGTATACACACATACCTAGAAGATTAGAAGAAGATATGTCTACATTAATATGGTTATTTTCTGGGTGCCTGGATGGTATTTTTTTTCTTCCTGCTCATCTTCATTGTTTTAACTTTTCTACAAGAAACAACCATTACTTGTATATAAAAATAATTAAAAAAGAAATATATTAGACATATACACCCAGACTGTGTTGCTGTTAATCTGTGTGATTTGTGGCAAGTAACTTGGACCATCTTTCTCCTCAGGTACCTTTTCTGTAGAGTGTAAATGCCAAGATGGTGCTGCCTGCAGATGAACTAGCCAAGAATACCTATTTACATTGCAGTGTCGCCAAAGAAAAGAATCACTACTGTGGAACATGAAGGATATATTTTAAGGCTTTCTCCACATTAGACTTTCTAGGTTCATTTTCCCACCCTTCTGAACTCTGACTGGATTTTCCAGTTGACCACAGTCTGAAGAGAGCCAGCTGACGTGAGGTTCTGTGACCTACAGAGATGGTGGGAGGAGTCAGACGGGAAATCTCTTATGTCGACGTGGTCACCACCACTTGCTTCCTGAGGGAGAAGAATCAGAAAGACCTGGCAAGACAGACTAGCTAGAAGGGCTTTCTGATTCCAGAACAATACTAACTTTCCTGAAGTAAAGTATTAATATAAGTATAAATATAAATAAATGGTAAGATGTATATAAATGTGGTATGAAGAGGAAGAAAATAATGGAATGGAGGAAAATAGACCCAAATAGAAATTCTAAGGTATTTCTAATCTGGGATAGAACAGAATCTTCTCCTTTTATTTAATATTAATTGTTGAGAATTCACATGTACCCCTTAAATATGTAAAAATTACATATCAATACAAATAATTTAAATCTGAAAATTTTTTTAAATGTTGAGAATTTACAATAGTAACTGCACAGCTGGAAATTAGAACCCTATATAGTAACCAAAAGAGGGAGAAACAGAGTCCAAACATATGCACTAACTCAATTTTATAAAAACTTCTATTACATTACTATTTAGAACAGTTTTGCAAATACCTGGAATTTTTACAGGCCAGGAAAAATACCACTTGGACCACCAAACTTGAATTAGGTCACACACACACTCACTCACTATCTCCTTATTTCAGTTATGGCCACTACCTCTGTTCTCTACATTAACTGTTTCAGAGGATGCACATACTGGCTTATAACAAAAACTCTTGATTTTTCTTCCCCAAACTAAGATTTCTGTGAAATTCAAAGGAAATATATTTTCTTGGGCATGTTGCTTGCTTTTAACAGGGCTTCACAGGGCATGTGGGCCATGGTTTATTTTCATAACTAAATAGCTGGGTTTAATTTGATGAATAGTACCTAGTGGGATACTTTATATATAGCAGGTGCACACTAAATGTTGCTAATATAAACTTTCAACGAATAATTAAATGATTGCATTTAAAGCTTTGTATATAGAAAATAAAGTTCAGAGAGTAGCAATTCAACATCTAATTCAAGGTAGCAAAACCTCCTATTGTGTTCATACTCTCATTGAAGTGGTTTCTGTACTTCTGCCTTGCTTTTTGTTGCAATGTAACACTCAAATGACAAATCCCTCATGCCCCTAGATCTCATGACAATAGCAAAAGAAAACACAGGCAAAGAAAACCATGGAAACTTCCATCTTCACAATGTCTGTTAGCAGAAAAATTATCAAGTGCCTTGACATTTCCCATTCTTCACAATTGATCCAATACTCATTTCTCTTATGGCTTCCATTTTTCATTTTCTTTTTTATTGCAAATTCTTTACTTCAGTGCCTCTACACTTATTTTATCATCAGAGCAGTTAGACTACCCAGAGGGCAAGCAGGCTCAGGAAGCTCAATGTTTTCACATCAGTCATACAGAGTCCGGGAAAAGCAGAAAGTTCTGGCCCCAGGAGCCTGCAGCCTGTTGGGTGCAAGTTTTCCTCACCTTCTCCAGAGGCAGCATCATCGGGAAGGGGAAGAGAACGGACAGGGTTCCCTTCCTCTTGCCAGCCCCCTTTCCCGGTGCTCATCTCACCCTATCTTATCCCAACACATCCACACATAGTAGGAGCAAAACGCAGAGGAAAACACTACAGAGGGAGGAGGATGACCGTTTCGTCCCTCTGGGAAGGAAGACGCAGCCAGGCCCCTGAGGCTGGAACCATCCCACCTCCCAGCTTGACCACACCTCTGCCTGGCCACCACCCTGGAAAGCACTCAGGAAAACAGTCACTGGGTATGAAACGGCCTTTGCCAAATTATAACTCAGGAAATTATGACAGTGAAAGAAATCAGACCTCACTGACTCCATCTAGCTTCTAACACTTAAGCTTTCCTTGTTCATTCCTGGGCAGAGGCCGAACTAACTTTGGGAAAGAATTCAGTAGATGGTTTGACTCTGAAGCAAAATTGGCAACAGCCCTTTCCCGAAGACTCCCTTCTTGCCTGGGGACCAGTCTGCCTTTGAAGGACTAATAAATTAGCTACAGGATTAGAAATGACAGTTTAGGGGTCATGCAGCCTCTGGCTCCAAGAGTCTGAACCTCCCCAAATTGCTCCTAGGGTAACATCACTATTGTAAAGCCTAACATCAGTGCTTGAGATATTTTGCAGACCATGCACTCGACGGATCAGCTGACACCACCCAACCCAGTAATCTGGCCCAATCATTTCTGCCATCACACCCAGGAACAGAAGACATTAAGAAAACCTAACTTCGACCCCCTATGATTCCATTTCCAACCTGACCAATCAGCACTCCCCACTTCCCAAGCCCCTACCTGCAAAATTATCTTTAAAAGCGGATCCCCGAATGCTTGGGGAGACTGATTTGAGTAATAAACTCCAGTCTCCCACACAGCCAGCTCTCTGTGAATTACCCTTTCTCCATTGCAATTCCCCTGTCTTGATAAATGGGTTCTGTGTAGGCAGCAGGCAAGGTGAACCCATTGAGTGTTTCCAGGTACAACTATTTCTTCAGCTGTAGCACATTCAGTTCGCATCCTCAGTTTTCACTTACCACCAGCTGCACAGGCTTTCTTGGCGATTGCAGCTGGTTATCTTGCAGGGTTAGTACCGAGAATGCAGTGCAGATTGGATTGGAATTGAAGGCTGTCAGTCAGTGGGTGCTCAAATCTCAAACGACGTCTCTGCCTCTGCTCCATCTCTGGGCTTCTCTGTTAGATTCCTGACTCCCCTTCCTACTTTAGGGCTCTTTCTGCATGGACTTTTTGGACTGAGAGATTGAACTTCTTAGAGGACTGTTCTGATCAAGTTATTGCCTCCTCAAAGCAAGCAAGGAAGCAAATGAAATCCTTCAATAACTCCCTAGCGGATTCTAAATAACGTTTCAACTCCTTATCCCAGGACTGGCCCTCATCTTCCCACCACCTTAAGTCCCTCCCTGCTGCCAAGTCTATATCTCACTGATTTTCCCACATCCCATAGTATCTGAGGGCACCACTACAACTACCTATGAAGTGAAAAAAAATAGATAAAATAGAGTGTGTCCACTCTGACTTTTATTACTCACAATTATGTCTTTTTTTTAAATGTGGAACACTTTGTTGGTTATATAAATCCTTTCCCTCTAAACTTGGCATCTTTGTGTAATTGACAATTTGGGGCCCGATTTTATGGCACTGTCCAAAAGCTACACTTCCATGCTTGGGACCAGCCGGACACAGGAACCACATAGCCCAGTCTGATTAAATACGATTTCAGTGACTGGCAGCAGATTAAAAAGCGAGCCCAGGCAATGAAGATTTGAAATATTGCCATCTTCAGAAAGAATTTTCAAAAGGTGCTTTCTGAAAAGTGGACCTGGTAGTCAAAAATATTATAATATGTTGAATGTCAAAGTTATGAAGCAGGGTGCCAGCTTTAAAGAACTGGAAATGATAATATTTTGTCTGCTTGGGCAAAGGAGTCCAGAGTGGCCTGGCCTGCAGGCAGCAAACTCACAAAGGTAGTCCGGCGCTCTTTGCTTTATTTGGCAAATGGCTTTGCTCTTTGGCACTTTTAAACATACGATGGAAGCAATCATTGTCAACCTTTCCTCTTCTTTTAAAATAATTGTACATTTAAAAATTGCCTCCTTGACATTAATGTCTCTTGTGATGGATATGCTTGTTTGCCTTTGCTTATTTATCTTCATGCCCTATACACGAGGTCTTTGTAACTTTAGTGCTTTGGAAATACATAGAAAAGGTAAATCAGCAAACTGCTTTTTCTGAAAGTACTCTGGGTGACTCCTAGCTGTGATAAATGCAGTCTGTTTCAAAGTTTTCTTATGGCAGTTTGGACAATGTAATGTATACAGAGTATACACACACACACACACACACACACATCTATCTAGTGGAAGAAAACACTGCAATTATGCTAAACATCTGCAGAGGACTTTCTGTTTTGAAAAAGTATGAGATTCATCATAGTATGCAACTATCTGGTAGGCAACAAAGCTGTGAGTGTGCACAGAAGCCCAAGGTCATGTTACAGGAGACAGATGCAAAGCAATTTCTTAAGCGCCCATGAAACTTCTCTAGCCTTGGTAGAATGACAAAATACTACCATTATAAGTCATCCAGCTTAATATCTCACTTCACAAATTCCTTCAATAAAAGTGCAGCCTCTACCAGCACATTTCCAGTAACAAGGAACTCATTACTTTGCAGAGAAGCCCATTTCACTTTTGGATCACTCTCCAAGATTTTCCTAATACAGAGCCAATATGTTTCCTCTGTCTTCTACCAATGGATCCTAATTTTACTCTTCAGAGCTAGGGAGAGGTTTACTCTGATCTTCATTCCAAATGACATTTTTCAAATATTATTTTAAAATTATTTTTAATTATTTTTATTTTTTTGAAACAAGATCTTGCCCTGTTTCCCAGGCTGGAGTGCAGTGGCATGATCATGGCTCACTGCAGCCTCAAACTCCTGGGCTCAAGTGATCCTCCTGCCACAGCCTCCTGAATAGCTGGAGCTACAGGCATGTACCACCAAGTCTGGCTAATTTTTTTTAAAATGTATTTTTGGCCGGACGCAGTGGCTTACGCCTGTAATCCCAGCACTTTGGGAGGCTGAGGCAGGCGGATCACGTGGTCAGGAGTTTGAGACCAGCCTGGCCAACATGGCGAAACCCTGTCTCTACTAAAGACACATGCAAAAAAAAAAATTAGCCAGGTGTGGTGGCACATGCCTGTAATTCCAGCTACTCAGGAGGCTGAAGCAGGACAATTGCTTGAACCTGGGAGGTGGAGGTTGCAGTGAGCTGAGATCATGCCATTGCACTCCAGTCTGGGCAACCGGGTGAGACTCTGTCTCAAAAAAAATATATATATATATTTTAATTTTTTACCCCGACTGGTGCTGAATGTGTGGGCTCTAGTGATATTCCTGCCTCAGACTCCCAAAGTGCTGGGATTACAGGCATGAGCCACTGCACCTAGCCCTTTTTTCAAATATTGTAAGGCAAATTTCATATTTTTCATGTCTTCTGTCTGGCTCCTTCATTTCTCTAGTTCCTTTAACTTTTCTACTTAAATGTGGTAAACAAAACAAAACAAAACCCCAAAACGGGGCCCAGATAGGTGCTCTTTTTGTGACTCTTTTCAAGATAATCTTTGACTTGACAGTGTCCCTGTGAAATGTGTCCAGGACTAGACACAGTATTAGATGTGGCCTGGACAGTTAAGAGTACAGTGGGACTATTAGCTTCCTTAACCTGGCCATATGTATGCACTAATGAAACCTAAAGTGTAGGGAGCTTTTTATAAACAGTTGCATCACAGTATCTGTTCATTCATTCATTCAGCAAACATTTTTGAGTATCCATTATGTGTCAGGCACTATCCTCAACACTGATTAGGATTTGTTGTTGATTAGAACTCTTAGGATAGATGTCTTACATCCTGACCTTCTGCAACTTGCTTTTCACTCCTAGTTGACAGCTTTACATTTATTCTTGTTGAATTTAATCTGATTGATTTTGGCCCATTGTATGATCTGGTAGGAATTTGTAAATATGAATGATAGCATCCAACATGTTCAACTCTTTTCTAGCTTTGAATTGCAAACACGATAAAATGCTGTCTTTGCTCAAGTCACTGACGTGTTGGACAGTTCAATACCCAAGACAGAGCCGTGTCAAAAACCACTAGATAATTTGCTATACAGTGACTTATCAACCCCTAGCGGTACTATAATCTAGCTTATTCTTTTTTATATTATTTAGAAAGGTATAATAAGCAACTTTATCCAATTCTTTTCTGAAGTCAGATACATTATGCTCACAGCATGTTTTTTATCTATCAGCTTTGAAACTTTATTGAAAAAAAAGTTTGGCATGATTTATTCTTAGTAAATCCATTTTGTCTTTAAATAAATCACAGATTTCTTTTCTAGGCAATCCCAAAATATATGAATAATCATATAACCCTCTGGAGCTCTGTCCTAAATTTCAGTAGCCTGTGGTTTTCAGAATCCACCTTCCCTTCTTTATAAAAATGGAAACATTTGCCTGTCCTGTCTTTTAGGACCTTTCTGTTCGCTACGATTTCTAAATGATACTAACAGTGGCTCCACTATCACTTTCTTCACTAACTATCCCAATATGCAATTCATCTGGACCTGAATAGTTAGTCTCACTAAAGAGAGTGGGTGTTTTTCTGTTATCTCCTCACCTAGCTTGGATTTTTGTTTTCTTTTAACCATTCTTGACAATTTGAGGAACATTCCCCTTGATGGGTAAGACAGAAACAGAAGAGCCATCTATGACTTACCTCAATCACCTGTTAATCTCCCATTACCTATTCCAGGAGGTGGACTTATTTCTTCCATATCTTCCATATCTTATTCTGAACATGGCTAAAAACATCCATTTTATTATCTTATGTGTGAATCACCAACTTTGACTCAATTAGGTTTTAGCTTTTCTATCCTAATTTTTATAGTTTTGTGTCAAATTTTAAAATTATTTCCATCTTCTGCATATGACCACTTTAAAATTAAGCGAATTCAAGGGCATCTCATAGGAATACTGTGAAAGTTAAAAGGGAAAATAGGCTTTGAGCTTTTAACACAGTCCTGGTACATTAAAAAGTCTCCATAGGGCTGGGCGTGGTTGCTCACGGCTATAATCCAAGCACTTTGGGAGGTTGAAGCAGGCGGATAACCTGAGGTCGGGAGTTTGAGACCAGCCTGACCAACATGGAGAAACCCTATGTCTACTAAAAATACAAAAATTAGCCGGGCCTGGTGGCACATGCCTGTAATCCCAGCTACTCGGGAGGCTGAGGCAGGAGAATTGCTTGAACCCGAGAGGTGGAGGTTGCAGTGAGCCAAGATCGTGCCATTGCACTCCAGCCCAGGCAACAAGAGCGAAACTCCATCACAAAAAAAAAAAAAAAAAAAGACTCCATAAATATTATTATTAATGCTTGAGGCCCCTCAATTTTTCCACTTATTATTGGGTCTAAAATTTTATTTTTTAAGCTCTACTATCTCTCTTAATCTATATTTCTCTTTAGCTTGCAAGCTTCAGAACCACTACTCTGAACTATTTGCATGTCCTATCCTTAGGCGAAGGAGTTTGACTGACACTCTCTGGTCATTACAGCAAACACTTTGGGTTTCCTTCACTTCACAGCACCAAGTTGTTCTGAGACAATCATACTAAGACTAAAGAAGCAGTTCTCCTTTTCTTCTTCTGAAAGGTGAAACTGTCATCAAGGCAAGCCAGGAGTTCACCAAACCATCATCATTAGAAAACAGTTGCCTAAATAGCAGACATCTCTCTCTCTCTAATACTGTTTAAGAATATGAAAATTTTATTGAGCCTCATAGTCTAAAGAAAGTTATTATACCTTATATAATTCGGTTCTTGCAATCAACCTGAGAGGTAGCTATTATTATCCCCATTTATAGGCAATCAACCAGGGCTAAGAGAGATTCAGAGATGTATTTATAGTGATGCAGTTTGTGACTCAAACTCAGGATACAAACTGGAAAGTTGTCTTTGTGCCAGATACTAGAAGAACATCAGCCATATCTTCTATCCAGCCAGGCGGTTTCTGTAGGATGCTTATTTCTATCAAGACTTAAAGCCTGTATTACTAATAACCTGGCAGATCACTTCTACCAGAAATACTACCTGTATCCTCTTATATCCTATTCCAAAAGGCCTTCAACATTTATTCATTTAAAAAAAAATATATATATATATATCTTTTGGCATGGTGTGGTGGCTCAGACCTATAAGCCCCACACTTTAGGAGGCTGAGACAGGAGGATCACTTGAGGCCAGGAGTTCGAGACCAGCCTGGCTAACATGGCAAAACCCCATCTCTACTAAAAAAATAGAAAAATTAGCCGGGTGTAGTGGTGCGCACATGTAGTTCCAGCTACTTGGGAGACTGAGGCAGGAGAATCAGTTGAACCTAGGAGGCAGAGGCTGCAGTGAGCCGAGATCTAGCCACTGTACTGCAGCCTGAATGATGGAGCAAGACTCTGTCTCAATAAATAAATACATAATTTTTTTTTATTACCTACTGTGTGTCAGATATTGTGGAATCCCAGAATTTCACAATGGTGTATGTCATTTTTCACAAACAAGTCTATTCTTCTCAGCCTCCATTTATTCTTTTCAATCTGCCCATGAACCACTTCTATGTACAAGGCACCTTGCTAAGTGCTGCAGCAGATGCAAAGATAAGGGCTGCATAGTCCCTGTCTCAAGGGAGCTCCCAACCAAACGGAGAGAAGACCTAGAAGTAATTCAAGTACAAGATGAGCTAAGATGAATGTCTTCCTTAAGAGGTACAAAGTCATATTAGAAAGAATATCAGAAGGAGCTGGAGATGGGTCTTGAATGTGTAGGATTTGGGTGTCGAGAGGTGATGTAGGACATGTGCCGAGGGAGCAGAGAGCAGGAACAAAAGGATGGAGGAGAGACAGCATATACGGCCCCAAAGAATGGCAATAGCCTATCTTGCTGAAGCTCAGGCTGCAAGGAGGTTGGAATGAAGGATAAACTGGACAGGCTGCTTGGGGCCATGCAGTGGAAGCCCTGAATGCCTCACTGAGACGTGGGTACATTATTCAGTTTGGAAAGGGGGCCACTAGAGGTCTCAGAGGTCAGGTGTATCTTGATCCAAATTATGTCTGTGAACAGTAATGAGGTGGTCTGGGGTAGGCTGACTTGGAGAGGGTAAGAATAGTAGCAGAGAGCTCAGTGGCAAACTCTTTCTTTGCAGTCTTCATTAGCTACATTTTAATTTGTTCCAGGAGGTCATATGGGGCCCAGATGACCAAATTCTGCTCTTTGATGCTGTGTAGTCACCCTCCTTCATCGCCTAGTCCTGGACTTTAATGGAGGAAAGGGTGTGTTTTATTTCCTACTCAGGTGTTTTAAGTCAGTAGAGATCCATTTGGATTTCTTCTGTTTCCCTGTTTTCCACGCAAATCAGCAGAAGAGGAGATCAGCTGAACCTTGGCCAGATGAATGCTGTCTGGAGCCTACCACGTCCAGGAAGATAATTTACGAAGGGTTGTGCGGAGCATTATGTCAAGCCAGCATGGCTACCACTGAACGCTTCAGTGGGGAGTCTCAACCACAGGCTCTGTCTTCTCCTTGGATCTGATGAACCCAGTGACTTCTTTTTATTGTTCCAGTCAGAATGGACTTCTCCTTCCTGGAACTTTATATTCACCAGTGCTGGCAAATCTTCGTACTTTTTCCGACTGCTCCAGTGAAACAACTTCTCTGTGTCACTTCAACTCTCCAAGCTCTAATAATACCATAAATCCCTCTTTGCCTTATAAGAATTCTCATTTCTAGATTCTTCCAGGACTCCTTCTGTCCCCATAGTTTCTAAGAACAATTTATCTTTCCTAATAGGTTGGAGGGTAGGGAGATGTTCATCTTTCAGTTCTTCATCTCAAACCTTTCATCTTTTCCTCTAAAAATTTTTTTTTCTTTTGAGACAGAGTCTTGCTCTGTTGCCCAGGCTGAAGTATGGAGTGCAGCGGCACGATCTCAGCTCACTGCAACCTCTGCCTCGTGGGTTCAAGCAATTCTCCTGCCTCAGCCTCCCGAGTAGCTGTGACTATAGGCATGTACCACCATGCCCGGCTAATTTTTGTATTTTTAGTAGAGACGGGGTTTCTCCATGTTGGCCATGCTGCTCTCGAACTCCTAATCTCAGGTGATCTGCCTGCCTCAGCCTCCCAAAGTGCTGGGATTACAGCCCCTAAAATTTTTGATCTGCTGGTATTTACAGCTGACTCACATTACTGGCGATTCTTCAGAGGAAACACAGTAACGATTCCCTTACCTTCTACCTACTGCCCATTAAATCTAGTACTCTTGTTTATGCAAACTGAAAGGATCAGTTCAGGGGAAGTTGCTTCCTTTGCTTCCCAGCAACACAGATTTTCCACAATGGGCTCACACATACTGACCAATTTACAAATAGAGGGTGAGAGGCAGTGAGGGCAAAAGCTCGGAGCAGTTTTTTGCTCTGTAGAGGAACTTCTGGCCATTAAGCTGGATGAACCAAAAAAAAAAAAAAAAAAAAAAAAAAAAATCTTTGCAATGCCTCTGAAATAGATAGGTTAGGAGAAGTTGCTGATCCACAGATGAAGAACGGTGATTTTTACAGATCACAAACTGAGTAACTGGGTTGTCAGAAGGTGAGCAGTTCCTTCAACAGATGCTAGGCAAAATGGGACTGTTTGATTCAAGGCAGAGACATGGGCAGATCACCCCTCATTAGGGCTGAAGATGGGAAAAGGGGGACAGGAACGGTTGACCCATCTGCTGGCTGTGTCCCCAGACTCACTTTATTATCTGACACCTCCTTACGGCCCCTGACAGGCTGTGAGCCACATACAGAGAAAGCAG
Source organism: Papio anubis (assembly GCF_008728515.1). NCBI lineage: Eukaryota > Metazoa > Chordata > Mammalia > Primates > Cercopithecidae > Papio > Papio anubis. Next base: position 72,991,648 of record NC_044980.1, on the reverse strand, counting down.
ACTTAGGAGTAGAGTGGAAGCAGGGAAGATACATGTTGGAATTTGACAGAAAAGAAGGGGTTAAAATCCCATTCCTTTACACTTTTAACTTTAGAGTCCTATGAAAATTAAGAATTAGAAACTTCTTTTATTTCCTAATGCCTACAGATTTAAGTGTACAATCACAAGCACAATCTAAGAGAGAGTTTGAAGCACTAGGAAGTGTCTACTTTGTAAAGCAAACTGAAATAAACATAAAATCCAGCCAGAAGAACCAGTTCTCCTATTTTATTAAAAGCATGAAGCAGTAGGAACACACATCTGTCACATTCCTTAATAAACAGGAACAGGTGTTGTCCCCCGGGCAGGAGTGGAGGAGAAGGCAATGAAAAATAGTGACCATTTTCTTTGGGACTCACATCTCAGTGCTTATAGTAACTTACTACGGCAATAAAACAAATGACAGCAGAGGAATCAAACCAGTGACAGGCCTGTGTCTGGCATGCACAGGGAGAAAAGAGCCCTATTCGTCCTGTTCTACTGGTTAAGGTCTATTCTCTCCATCACAGCCAGGTAGGTGCTTATGGAGCTAGGAGCTAGGTCTACTGAGCACTGGCTTCAAAGGGAACATAAGAATGGTATGCGGTGGCTGTCATGGGCTGAATGTTTGTATCTGCCCCCTTCCTCCTGCCCCACCAAATTCATATATTGAACTCCTAATCTCCAGTGTGATGGTATTTGGAAGTGGGGGTTTTGGGAGATGATTAGGTTTAGATGAGGTCCTGAGGGTGTGGCCCTCATGATGGGAATAGTGACCTTATAAGAAGAGACACAAGAGAGCTTGCTGTCTGTCTGCATCATGTGAGGACACAATAAAAAGATGGCCGTCTACAATCCCGGAACTGGGCACTTACGAGGATCCAAATCTGCTGGTGGTACGGTTTGGATATGGTCTGTCTGTCCCCATCAAAACTTGTGCTGAAAATTGGTCCCCAGTGTGGCAGTGTTGGGAGGTGGCGCCTTGTGGGAGGTGTATGGATTATGGGGGTGGATCTCTTATGAATGGCTTGGTGCCGTTCTCGAGATAGTGAGTTTCGGCTCTTGTGAAAATGAATTAGTTCTAAGGGAATGGATTAGTTCCTGAGAGAGTAGGTTGTTATAAAGCTAGGATGCCCCTCAGGTTTTCTCCTCTTCCCATGTGTCTGCTCCCTCTTTGACCTTCTCCACCACGTTGTGACACAAGAAAGTCCTTGTCAGAAGCCAGGGCCATGCTCTTGAACTTCCCAGCCTACAGAACTGTGAACTAAATAAATCTCTTTTCTTCATAAATTACCCAGTCTCAGGTAGTCTTTTATAGCAACACAAAATGGACTAAGATGGCACCATGATCTTAGACTTATCACGCTCTAGAACTGTGAGGCGTAAATGTCTATTGTTTAAGCCACATAGTCTATGGTATTTTGTTATAGCAGCCTGAGCTGCCTAAGATAGTGGCTGAATTGTCCCTTGTCCTGTCTGCTCCAGAACTGGATTCAGAATAACATAAGGATGAGACAATGTCAAAAGCCATCTTGGTCACAGCAATTCTTCTTTTTTTCTCCCAGTGTCACTTTCCCCCTGAACCCACCCCCCCCATATAGGTAAATGTACAGTAAGAAGAATTCAATATTGAAAACTGAGATGACTAGTGAGTGAGAATATAATTGTACAAGAAAACCATCTCAAAGAAAGTATACCCCTAATCCTGGAATAGAAAAAGGAGATTTTTAAGAAAATAATTTCAGCAAATTTGCTTACCTTTGTTTAAGCGTCCCATCACAGTAAATTCAAAATATTTACTGTTGTCAGTTGAAGAGTAAAGACCGAAGATGGTGGCTGAACTTTTAGTCTGCAGCTTGAAGGTGGAAATCACATAGAGATCATTCAGGGCGGGATCTGTCAGGACTGGCAGCAGAGCGCCTGGGTTCAGCCTCTGACTGGAAGATGGGAGAAGGTCAAAGACTGGGGAGAAGGGAGAAAAGGGGTATAAGTGAAAGATTCAATTTGGGGGAAAACAGGGTTTTTTTGGTTGGGGGGGCAATTTGACAGTAAGCTACAAAGTAATGTAAACTAATCTTGTAATCCCTTTTCCATATTGCCAAACTCACCAGTTCTTCCCTGTTACTTTTACAGTGGCTGGACATCTGAGCCAGAAGAAATATAGCATAATATTCATCACTGGGTGTAGCCTTCAAGAGGGGACTGAATTTGCAAACACAAAATTGGGTTTGGCTGAACAAGTAGCTCTGAAAATGCCCACCAGGAAAAGCACTAAAGGCTTAAAGTACAAGGGGGACTGGTGAAAGCATCCAAGCCATTGCTTTACTGATGTCCCCAAGCAGTGAATTTCTGTCACAGAGTCCCTTAGGCACCTCCAGGACCAGAGCCAATTGTATTTTCCTGGTCAGTGACAAATGACAGGAAATGCAGCAGAAAACATGGATATGGTGGTAGATGTGCTGGCGGAAAATGATTTGCTACCTTTGTGAGACCTAAGTGTTCCCTTTGTGCCTTTACAATTTTCCGGCATTTCTCTGTTTAAAAAAATCCCAATGTGGAAACAAAACAAAACAAAATGATGTGGTGTCTGTTTCTCGACTATATCTTGACTTATAGAGTTGGTCTACAAAAATCAGAATCTGCATTTGTATTTGTATAAGTTGCTTTTGATCAAGCAAGCAGTACTTTCTCTCACAAACTTTGTAATATTTATGAAAGCTATGAGAGAGTATGCCTAGAGTCATTTAAAAGGCAAAGGCCAAATTTGGGTAATACTCTGTAGAAGTTACTTAGTATATCTATTAGCATATGCAAATATCACTTGAACAATTACATAGCCTGCAGAAACTTCAGCACCTACAGCTGTCTCTTTGATATAATAATCTAGTTATTAAATGGGTAATATTGACAATTGATAAAGAGTTCTTACAAATCAATAAAATGATAAGCATCCTAACAGAAAAATGGGCAAGGAATATGAAAAGGCAATTTACATAGAAAGAATTACAATGACCATTAAGTATATAAATAAATGTTCACGTATTTATCTAATGATGCAGGAGTTGCTAACTTAAACAATAAGATATTGTTTTCACCATCAAATTGGAAAATTAGTAAATACAATAGTACTCAACTGTTTGTGAGAGTTGAGGGAAATGGGCAGTCTCTGTACCACTGTGTAACATTTAAACTAGTATAAACATTTTGAAGACAGTTTAAACAACAGTATCAAAGGCTCTAAAACATATGTGCTCTTTAATCTAGCAATTTTACTTATGGGAATTTACCCTATGGAAATAATGGATAACATGGTAAATTACTTAGGTGTAAGAATATTAGACACTAGTGGTAATTCTAGAATTTCTATTTAGGAAAGAATTAGGTGAAAATCTAATTGGAAGAGAGGTAAACCTGAGCTCTGTTGGCATAGCATTTTGCTATGAAAATATTAACTGCTCTTAGCAAAAAAAAAAAAAAAAAAAAAGAAGCGCTTGGCTGAGATTGAGGGGATGGTTAAAATCATCCCAAACCATCCTGTGACACTCGCACTTGTTCAATAAATTATTATTTACAATATCAACACCAAAAACAACTTAAGGGTTCTATATTACAACCCTGGCTAAATATATTTTGATTCTTCCAAAAAGCAGAATGCTACCTAATTTTAAAGTGTAGCTGAATACTTACAGATGTGGAAAGATGTTCATGATACATTAAGAAAAAAGGATTCTAAAACTGTATGTGTAACATAATTCCATTTGAAATATATTTTCACGTAGAAAAAGATTTGAAATGAAAGACAACAACATGTTAATGTTAATAGAAGCTATCCCTGGGTTGCATAAATATAAGTTTTAAATTTCTTCTTTATTTTTTGCTTTTCTAACTTTTATCTTTGCTACAATGGGCAAGTATTGCTTTTGTAATAAGAATGAATAAAAGTTCTAAAGCAAACAGGCAAAAACCTAATTACTCAAGAATGTCTACCCTTTTTAAAAGACAATTTGTCTTCAAACTGGATCTATATTGTATTTTTCGCATGTACCGAAAATACAGTAATGAATTTAATATGAGACGTGTTGGAAAGTAGAACATTTACTGTGTTCCTCTTAGTGCCTATATCCCTAAACCATAAACACTGTTGCCTACTGCATTTCAAAAGGGAAATTGGATTTTTTAATCTTCAAGAGAATTGGAAATTTTACATTTCCACTAATGAGGGCAAAGGGAAATAAGGTATTATGTTTTAAAGTTCCATTCAGGACAAAACATCTTCAGAAAAGAGATATGTTTTTAAAGTATGGGAACTACCTTCAAAGCAAAATTCTTAGTACTCTTGATTTTTGCTTTGACTATGATCAGGTCCATGATGTAACTGAAGCTAAACTTGCTGTATTTCAATCTATGGTTCGTCTGATTCGTTTGCATCTCTCTCAAGAGGTAGAGATGGGATTACTTAGTAATGAACATAGAGAGTGTTTTGAAAAGGAAATGAGACACTACCATTTTCTATTAATGTTATTATGTTTTAGTAAAAGTGCCAGGATCAAAGCACAATCCTCTAGTGTTAGAGGTGAAATTACTGCTATCAATGAGCCCAGCTACCATGGTATGTAAATTGAATATATACTAATTTAAGACTAGCAATGCAGCTCAGAGGAAGAAGGAGATAAGCAAATTATCCTGTTAAGCCTGATAATTGCAGACTAGATAATGCAATAAAAGAATCTATCAGAAAGTTGACTTAATCAGATCATCTACAGCAACTAAATTAACCAGATAATTTAGGTTATATAGGCTGAGTTCAAGTCTCCATAAAATGGTCAGGTATGTCTGAGAAACAGCACACCTAAGGCACACCATGATGCTGTATGTTCAAAAGTCAAGAATGCATATAATGAAAAAAAATTATACCTATACATTCAAACTTGCCAAATATCACCACAATAAGACTTTTGAAGCATCTTTAAAAGCTTCCTTTCCTACCTTCCTAGAACTATGAGGCACAGACTACAGCATTTCAAATATTTCAGCACAAACTAAAAGTTAGCAGTACTCTAGCCCCTGAAACCACAATTCTGGTTGTCTGGTCTGGAATGAAAATGAGTTATTTGGCGAAATGCAGTTTAAATGGGCGATTCCAGCAGCAGGAGGCAGGGGAGTTGAGAACACCCTCATAGGCATTCTTTGCTCTGGCTTCAAGAGGAAAAACAACTTTTACTTCAAGTTGTGTGTCTCTTCCAGTTTTATTTCCATAGTCAGTAATAAATCAACCCAGGCACCAAGTTCAAACACATGAAGCTCACCCCTACCAGTTAGGGCCAGTTAGAGCCCTAAGATTTTTTTTTTTCTTTTTTGCTTAAATTATGTCTTTCTTTTGGTCTTTACAAAAAAAACTGTTTAACTGCTTTCTACCCAATGGCTATCTCACACCCATTTAACCAAGGGGTTTGAGGACTGTCCAAGTATCTTTTCACATTATTTGTATTTTTACCTTTTCATAGAAAAAGATTTTTTTAAAAATTATAGATTCAGGGGGTACACGTGCAAGTTTGTCACGTGGGTGTATTGCATAAGGTGGGATTTGAGCTTCTAGTGAACACATCACCCAGTGAACGTAGTACCCAATTGGTAGTTTTCCCAACCCTCACCCCCACTTTTGGAGTCCCCAGTGTCTACTGTTTCCACCTTTATGTCCATATGTACCCACTGTTTAGCTCTCACTTGCGAGAACGTGCTATTTGGTTTTCTGTTCCTGCCTTAATTAACTTAGGAAAATGGCCTCCAGCTGCACTCATCTTGCTGCAAAGAACATGATTTCACTGAAAAAGACCAGGTTTTCAGCCCTTCCTATTTATCTCAGAAATTAAGACATCAAGCCAACTCCTGAAAGAAACGTTCTCTTTGGCGTTCAAAGTCAGAGCAGAAAATGCAGGTGGCAGGGCAAGTAGAGTAATTCTGCGTCTTTCTCAGGGATGTCAAGAGCAGACTCTGGGCGAACATCGCTATGCCTATGGAAGAATTTAGGGAGCAAGGCTGCCTGGAGGGAACAGGCACAGGATGCAGGACCCGGAGTTCACCCTACACCAGAGCCTAACATGTTAGAGGTCTAGCGCCGTGTAGCAAGTTTTGAAGGCAACCCCGCGTCTTTGCATAGTTTGAATCAATTTTACATCCCCCACCTATTTAGGGAATTGTTTCCATCATTGGATAATCGAATTTCAGAAAATTCTAGACTAATCACTACCTCCAATCACAGTATGCTTTTTTGGGCCCGGGAGGAACAGAGAGGGGCTGAGCAAGGCCCCAGGAGCACAGGGCCGAGCAGGTCCCTCCTCCACTCGCTCCGCGGATGGGGCACCCGGTGCCTGTAGCCCCCGGGACCGACCCGAGCCCACTTACCCTGGGGGGTGGCCTGGGCGCCGGCCGCCAGCCACGGCTGCAGGACCAGGTGCAGCAGGAGGACGGCGGCTCCGCGCGGGGCCAGCATGTTGGCTCTTCCTGCTCCCCGCGAGGCCTGGGGCGAAGGCGGCGTTGGCCCTGTCTGGGGGTCCCCGGGCCGTGCGTTGAACCTCGGTAGGGGCCCGGGCCGGCGGCGCAGGTGACCCGTGCTCGGCGTCCGGGCTGCCGTCGGGGGAGGCGCTCGCGTCCCGGCCGCGCGGTGCTTGGTTGCTGGCGGCTGCGCTCCGCGGCCGCGGCCCGGCGCTTTATGGTGCGGCCGGGCGGGGGAGGGCCTGGGCGGGGGCGGCCCCCTTGGCGGGATCCCCTGTCCCGGGAAGAGCTGGGCAGCTGGAGCCGCAAGCCGGGGCCGCAGGGAGAAAGGCGCGGGTGTGAGGATGGGAAGGAGCCTGGACGGACCAGGTCCTGGGGTGGGTGTAGACACGGCCCCGACGCGCGAGGGTAGGAGCGAAGATGGGCAGTCGGGGCTGGAGAGAAAGGGGTGCTGAGCAGAGGCACTCGGGGCCACAGGGGAGAAAGGAGCAGGAGGAAAGGGGCGAAAGGGAGGAAGAAAGTGACACTGACCCACCAGCTTTGGGCACCTTCAGTCCCCCACCCTTGTGCTCCTTTTGTTTTCTAAAAAGAGGACTATCCTTTGGATCGGCTTTGAACTCCCACCTTGAGAAAGAATCCTGAAGTTCTCCAGGAACGCTCTGCCACCTAACGTGGCCCAGAGAGCAACGAGTTTCTTTCATTTCTTCAAGCTTTTCTTGAATACTTGAAAGGCTGAATGTTTTTCTCTATCGTTTTGAGACGCAGTGAAAGAAAAGTTTTTGTGTTTTTAATGGAAATAAAACACATCTCAAGGAATCCATCCAGACAGAGCCATTTCTAGGCTGATGAATCTGTGCTTTTTGGAGAATTTGTTTTCAGTTTGGTTTCCAAACGCCCTGCTTGCTCACCTCTATTCCTCTGTCACCAAAGATTCCGTGTGACAGTTTAAAGGTGCGGGGGTAGGACTTGAAAGAGATCGAGGGAAGGCAAGTAATTCGTCCTCCTCCTGGGTAAAGCTCCCGGAATGATATGGATTAACTAGAGGAAAAAATATTTGATAAACAGTGGCAAAAATTTCTCCTCTGTAACAATCTCGACTAATGGAGAAGATCCAGCAAAGTATTGCTATCTCTTTTATGTCTCAAATAATTCCATTTCAAAGTTTAATAAGCCACAAACTGGGAGATTAATGCACCATTTTATCCCCAAACTGTGCTAAAATAACCTGACACCAATTATTACTCAATTTACAGCTATCTGCAGAGTTCTCTAATGTGTAAGGTCCAGTACAGGTCTATCCAGGGTTCCTTTAATGCCGCATTACACTAAAGTCACTCTCTGGAATGGGGCACCATATGTCTACACATGAGAGAGCACTGAGAGACACAGAGGATGTCCATACATATCAACTAATGAGATGGACTAGATTTGGGAATCTTCAAATCTCCAGACCATGTTCTCAGGAGTGGCCTGGGTTTGAGAGGAATCCAGGTTCCCAACCTACGCTTCAAGCAGAACAGCCTTGCTTTTCTATGTTTTGTACAGTAGACTTCAGACATTAAGATTTTCTGTGAAGACAATGTTTGGATGTTCAAAATTTTGAAAGCCACTATTCAGTGGTTCTCAGCTGATTGGGTATATCAGAATCTCCTGGGGAATTTAAAAAACAGTGATTAGGTGCCCACAGGGAACAAATGAAACCAGTCATCAAAAGAAACAATATACTATATCACACCATAGACTACTCCTCCTTAAATGAGTCACCGAGCAAGCCTAGTAGATGCCTGCGAGAGTTCTTGTGTAGTGCGCCAGACATTGCCTGTTTCCTCTCAGATCTGGTGCTCACCTTCCACTGCATGCTTGTCAGCAGTCTAGATAAAATGGAAGACTAGAGAGCAATAAGAAAGTAGAAGGTAGAAACTAGAGTATTTCCCTCTCTGTGAACTGAATGGATGTATCTTCTTTGTGACTCTTGCAAGTGAGGTCCACCATGATTCTAGCTTCTGCCTTCTCACCATCTGAGTCCTCCAGCCATGACGTTGGAGATCACTTACTGTAGTTGGTAAAATGTGGATTGCCTCACTCTTCCGGTTGACATCTCAGTTCTTCCATTATATATGTAATCATTTCCCTGTATTAAATTTCTTCTATTTAAAATACCTAGAGTATTTGCTAGGAATCTCCATGGTGAGGACGATGCACCACATGCTGCTGGAGATGAATGTGTTGGAGGGCACCCTGCAGTGCCCAGAGTCTGGACATGTGTTCCCCATCAGCCGTGGGATCCCCAACATGCTGCTGAATGATGAGGAAACACAGTTGATCGTGTTAAGTGCCATTTTCTTTTTCTTTTTGTGTGTATTTTTGTTGATGTTACCCTGTTGCTGAATTCTGCCATGTGTGTCCCCAACCCTTGATCCAATGACACACCAGACACATGGTGTTCTTGAGCACGATAGTATTTTTTTCTCATTAAAGACTCAAAACAAAAAACAAACAAACAAACACACAAAAAAACTAAGAATTTTCGATTCCTAGCAAATTCCCAGCAAAATAGCTCGCACATCATGATAGTTAATGTTAAGTGTCAACTTGACTGGATTGAAGGATGCAAAGTATTGTTCCTGGGTGTGTCTGTGAGGGTGCTGCCAAAGGAGATTAACACCTGAGTCTGTGGACTGGGAGAGGCAGAGCCACCCTCAGTCTGGGTAGGCACCATCTAATCAGCTGCCAGTGAGGCTAGAATAAAGCAGGCAGGAGAAGACGGAAGAGCAGGCTTGCTGAGTCTTCTGGCCTTGATCTTTTTCTGTGCTGGATGCTTCCTGCCCTCAAACATTAGACTCCAAGTTCTTCAGCTTTTGGACTCTTGGACTTACACCAGTGATTTACCAGGGGTTCTTGGGCCTTCAGCCACAGACTAAAGGCTGCACTGTCAGCTTCCCTGTTTTGAGGGGTTGGGACTTGGACTGGCTTCCTTGCTCCTCAGCTTGTAGACAGCCTATTGTGGGACCTCATCTTGTGATCTTGAGTCAATACTCCTTAGTAAACTCCCCTTCCTATCTATCCTATTAGTTCTGTCCCTCTAGAGAACCCTGACTAATAACACATATAGGCACACTATACATTTTGATTGACTACTAAGTGTAATGGAAAAACAAAAGAATCAATTGACTTTCTGTTAGCCTAGCAGAATTTACAATCTGGTTTTGCTTTTAGAGGGCTTGCATTTTTATGCAGCCGTTCACTGGGGAGTCTCAGTAAACTTTTTCTTTATGTCCTCAGAATCTAAAGTAAATTTGATTACAATAAAATTAATTTAATTAGCTATGAAATATATGATAAAGGAGACAAAAGAGTTTATTTTCATTTCCATTCCACTTCTTGTTAAAATATCTGTTCATGTACTTACATTGGATTTTATTTCATTTATTTTAATAATGTATTGATTTTTTTCCCAGTATCTGACTGTGAGCGCCTTAGTATTATCTCATTTATTTTTGTAACTCTAATTCCAAGTACAGTACCTAACATTTAGTAGTAAATATATCATTGAATTGACTTTCCTCCTCTTAATACTGTAATCTAGGATAAGAGTTGTGACATATTAGTAATCCATTAGTAGGTGCAGTAGGTAACAAAACAGGCCCCAATTCTTTACTCTTCTATGTATACATCTTTTATTCTTCTGTGTACACATCTCATGGCTTGGCCATGTAACATGCTTGGCCAATAGGATTTTGGCAAAAGTGCCACAAGCAGAGGCTTGAAAAGTGCTTGTGTGATTGGGCTGGCTTACTCCTGCACCTTTGCCTTTGCCATGATAGCATGCCTGTGCCAGCCTATTGGAGGATGAGAGACACGGAGCAGAGTACAGCCCACCCCAGGCAAAGCCAGCCAAGATCAAGCTGACAGATGAATGAGTTCAGGCAAGATCAGTAGAGCTGTTTGGCTGACTTTAGATGTGTGAGCAGGACACATTTATTTTTGTATACCGTTGAGGTTTGTGGGTTGTTTGTTATGTAACAATATTATAGCAATGGAGAACTGATATACTACATTTTATTTCTTTTCTAATTGTTGTAATACAGAGTATGACTTAATTTTTGATGTTTGACTGCTGACAGCTCTCAAGCCCCACCACTTTCCTTCCTCTCTGCCCCACATCTGGGCAAACTGATAAGAATGCCTGGGTGGTCCTTCCTTGGCACTAGCAGGAAGTTCCAACAGTGTAAGCTCTAGCCCATGTACAGGAACCCTCATCACAGCCCCACTCCTAACCACAATAAGAATCCCAAAGCCATTCTCCTTTCTTGTTCTCTCTAGCTTACAGACCAGCTTGGGAACCCATCTTACTCTCCCCAAAAAAGCTTATTCTGTGAGCAATAAACCTTTCAAAACCCTTTGCTGCATGTGTGATGGCATTATTGATTTTGGCATCCAAACCCAATTTTGAAAGCGGGGATCTATCCTGCTCCTGTGGGGTGACTACAGCATTATTCTTCACAAGTTGGGGAAATCACCCATACTGTGCACTTATATTTGGCACAACTAAGTAGAAGTTTTATACACATGTGTTAATTGATATAGGTATAATAATAAAGTTACCATTAGTTATGTCAGGTTTTCCACTTGAATTTTTGAAGGAAACAGAAATGGATATAATTATTTACATTAAAAGATGGATAAAGGGCCAGGTGTGGTGGCTCATGCTTATAATCTCAGCACTTAGGATACCAAGGTGGGAGAATCACTTGAGACCAGGAGCTGCAGACCAACCTGGGCAACATAGTGAGACCTTATCTCTATAATAATAAAAAATAAAAAATCAGGCCAGGCGCACGGTAGCTCACGCCTGTAATCTCAGCACTTTGGGAGGCCGAGGCAGGTGGATCACAAGGTCAGGAGTTTGAGACCAGCCTGGCCAACATGGTGAAACCCCATCTCTACTAAAAATACAAACAATTAGCCAGGCATGGTGGCGGGCACCTGTAATCCCAGCTACTCAGGAGGCTGAGGCAGGAGAATCCCTTGAACCCAGGAGGTGGAGGTTGCAGTGAGCCAAGATTGCACCACTGCACTCCAGCCTAGGCAGCAGGGCAAGACTCTGTCTCAAAAACAAAAACAAAAACAAGTTAAAAAATTAGTTAGGCATGGTGGTGCCCACCTGTGGCCCTGGGAACTTGGGAGGCTGGGGTGAGAGAATTGCTTGGGCCCAGGAGGTTGAGACTGCAGTGAGAGCCATGATCATGCCACTGCATTCCAGCCTGGGAAACAGAGCAAGACCCTGTCTCAAAAAAAAAAAAAAAGATGTTTATATTCTACTGTGTGATGACATTTATACTCTAGCACTGGGAAAGGCAGACTTTGGACTCCTATTTAGTTCACTGTTAAAACAAAGGAAGGTGCTTAAGTGACAGGAAAATAGCTATTCCAAGAACTACTTAGCACAGATAAGGGCTCAGTAAATGAAGCAGGAGTCTTTTGATTAGTGTGCAATTCAAAGTAGAATTTCTCCCCCAGAATTTAGAAGATGTTTTGCTTTTGCAATTAGGCACTGATGATTAGCAAAGCAAGAAAAGAAGTGTGAAAAATCATTCATTTTCAATCTTACTAAGGGTCTCCATAAAAAAATTATCATTAACCTCTTTAATATATTTTACTAAATAAAGTGTAAAATCCTTAGAAAAATAGCCAGAAAACAATTGTGAGGACATTTGTTACAATTAACAATTATGTATACATTTAATAATTATGTATATACCAAACTTAAAGTCCAGAGAGAGTTTTTAACAACTAGGATCTCTTAAAGTAATTGCTTGCCTTCATTAAACAACACATTTATCCATCCATATGGTGGCTCCTGCAATGTCAAATGACAACAATGATTACTGGGCTAGGAATATCCCTTACTGAGTGCCAGGTGTCTAGTCTAGATGTATTTGCTAAGAAAATACTATGCAGAGTGTAATGAAATAATGTGACATAAAACAAACTTGCAAAATACATGAAAATTACATTAATTTGGATCCTGCCTCAGCCTTGCAAGTAGCTGGGAATTTTGGATAGCCTGATTTTACTTGGGTTGAAGTTCATCTATGGGGAAAAAGGAATTTGCAAGCAAATGAATAGTATTACTTGAATTCCTGGGGGCATGTTTATCCTAACTAAAATAACTGTCACATCGAAGGATTTTAGTAGTTAACTTCCAACAGAAAATCAGTGCTGCTAATTACAAATTACCTCTAATTAGTTCACTAAAGCTGTAGGTATAGATGAGGCTACATAAGAAGAGTGTGTAAAATAAGAAAAAACGGGGAGGTGGTACAGGAACACTGGGGAACACTAGTATTAAGAGCCTAGTAGAAGGAGAAGCCAGAAATAAATATTTAAGGATGCAAAAGAAAATTTGGAAAGTATGGTTTCATGGGCCGGGCATGGTGGCTCATGCCTGTAATCCCAGCACTTTGGGAGGCCGAGAAGGGTGGATCACTTGAGGTCAGGAGTTCGAGATCAGCCTGGCCAAAGTGGTGAAATCCCATCTCTATTAAAAATACAAAAATTAGCCAGGCATGGTGGTGGGCGTCTGTAATCCCAGCTACTTGGGAGGCTGAGGCAGGAGAATTGCTAGAACTCGGGAGGTGGAGGTTGCAGTGAGCCGAGATTGCACCACTGCATTCCATCCTGGGCGACATTATCAAGACTCTGTCTCAAAACAAACAAACCAAAAAAAAAGTATGGTGTGGAAGAGGCATAGTGAATAGTATTGACTATTTTGAACTCTGGGGAGAGGTCAGGCCAGATAAGAGCTAAAAACTGTGCTTGGGTTTATCAACTCAGAAGTCACTGGTGACTCTGTTGAAAGCAGTTTGATGGAGTAGTGTGGGTGAAACAAGGGCAGAGTATTGCTATTTGAGGACAGAATATGAAGTGGAGAGGGTAAGAGTAGATAACTTCATGGGTTTTTTAGAGACAGTGGCGGAGGTGGGGTGGGGTGGGGATGTCTTGCTGTGTTGCCCAGGCTTGTCTGAAACTCCTGAGTTCAAAAGATACTCCTGCCTCAGTCTCCTGTGTAGCTGGGATTGCAGGTGTGCACTACTGTGCCCTGCTAGGATAGATGAACTTTTAAGAAGCTTGTCTGTAAAGCAGAAGGTGGATATAGAGCAGTAACTCTGTGGCAGAGAAATGAACGTATTTTGATTTAGGTTGAATAGAGCTGCCAAGGAGGGAGGAGTTGTTATAGTATTTTAGGTTTTCTTTTTCTTCCTTTTTTTTTTTTTTTTTTTTTTGAGACAGGGTCTTACTCTGTCACCCAGGCTGGAGTACAGTGGCACGACCTTGGCTCACTGCAGCCTCAACCTCCTGGGCTCAGGTGATCCTCCCACCTCAGCCTCCCAAGTAGCTGGGAATACATGTGTCCACTACATGCCTGGCCAATTTTTGTACTTTTTTGTAGAAACGGGATTTTGCCATGTTGCCTAGGCTGGTCTTGAACTCCTGGGCTCAAGCAGTCCACCTGCCTTGGCCTCCCAAAGTGCTGGGATTACAGGTGTGAGTCGCTGTGTCCTGCCTGATATTTTATGATTTTTTTATAATGGTTTTTCATTTTATGTGTCACATCACTCCTTTAGCAATGTAAGCTGTGCAAGAGTGAAGTCCGTCAGTGTAATAGATGGTAACAAAATTCCCATCTTGGGGATTTATTATTTCCTACAACATGAAGTCCAGAGGAAGAGAGGTACGGAGGTGCTTTGGTGGATTAATCATGTTATGCCTGTGGACCAATTCCTGGACTTCCCTCATGGTTGCAAAATGGCTGCTGCAGCTCTAAACATTGTCTCTTTACATGATATCATCCCAAAGTAGGAAACAAGGAGAGGGTGGGGATTCTGCTCTTGTAGCTTTCTTTTTTTCCAGTGAGAAAAACCTTTTCCAGAATCACCCCAACAGACTTCTCTTCAGGTCTTACTGTCCAGGAGTTGGTCATAGACATACCCCTTTGTTTGCCAGGAAGGTGGAAAAGTGACAATCTGGTTTTTTCAGACTCTATTATGAGAGGTGGACTCTACCAGGAAGAAAGAGGGAGAAGGGAATGGATTATTGCCCATGTCAACAAGATCGGCCGCAAGTTCTGTGTCTTCCGCTTTGTTAGTGCCTGCTGCAGTGCTGGGTGTTTACAGGTGGGTCTCTGGCAAATAGTCTTATTCTTCAGTAAGGTTTATAGTGCGATAAAACAAATATGTGAGGTAGAGAGGAGAAGTAATGTCCTGGTAAATCAGAATGGGAATGAGAGTGTGGGGAAAAACATAAAGTCTTAGGGAAAAGTAAATGGGCGGAAAGAGTGAAAATGACTTCAATTTCAGAAAATGACTTGAATTTCTTTTCAATGTATTAAAAGTTTTAGACCAGGCACTGGCAACTATAGCCTATAGGCTGAATCTGGTCCACAGCTTGTTTTTATAGGATCAGTGAGCTAAGAATAATTTTTATAGTTTTAAATTATTGGAATTTAATATTTCTGACGTGAAAATCATGTGAAATTCAAATTTCAAGGCTCATAATTAAAGTTTTATTGGAACACAGCAATGCTGTGTCCATTTTTGTGGCACAATGGCACAGTTGAGTAGTTGTAACAGAGCCCATGTGGCCTGCGAAGGTCTCAGATACTTACTCTCTAGTCCTTTACAGAAAAGGTTACTGACCCCTGTTCTAGATCATGACTTTTCTGGCAATCCTTGTCCATTAATATTAGACTCAATTATTAAGCAGAAGAAAACACAGGAGGAAGGAGAAGGACATATTAGTGGGCTTCTTTTCTTGC
The DNA here is from genome assembly GCF_008728515.1 of Papio anubis. Lineage (NCBI taxonomy): Eukaryota > Metazoa > Chordata > Mammalia > Primates > Cercopithecidae > Papio > Papio anubis. The sequence continues at coordinate 72,976,320 of NC_044980.1, read as the reverse complement.
TGGTAGTCCTTTCCCTACTTTCTTATTGACTACTCAGATCTAGGAGTTGAGGTACACGGGATATTAAAGTTACCATCTTGCCTCCTAGTACCGCAAACTAAAAACTATTAAACCTGTTGTTCATCTCCTTGTAAGTATAGTGTTTCTTTTCAGTGGTATTAAAATGATTCAGGTTCATATAAATTTCAGGAGAAGTGGGAGGGAATTGGTCACTGACTTGAAAACTGTTTAATGGAAATGTGATGTCATGTATGGATCTAGGGAAATGTATACTGCAAACACAATTTATTCCATTTGAGCATTAAATTCCATTGGTATGTAGCATGTGCTTTATCACACACGTCACTTAAAAATGACTTTCCGACCTATATAATCTTCGCAACGGGATTTCCTTGTGGAGTTCTGCCATGCCCCTTCACCCGAAGAGTTTCTGAGTATGGGTATAATTACTAGTGATGTTGATTATTTTGGCTACCACATTTAAAAACTGACTAATGGGAAAGGAAAATAGAAGTAACAAATCTAATAAAGTTTACCCAGAAAACTAGAGTGTTAATGTAGTAGAGGAATTTGGAATAAGAACAGAGAAGGGGGACGTGTGGAGGACCTCAGGACAGGTGAGAGGTGACAGAGGGTCCCTCAAGGATGAATGAGCTCATTGCATCCACGGGTTTTGAGCACTGATTCCTTTAAAGCGCCTATCAGGAAGAGCTCTTCCTGAGTGAGCCCCAAGCGCCATTCATGATTCCTTCTTCTTTCCTTGATGTTCCCCCGACCACTCCCTGCAAGGTAAGAGCTCATTTTCTAGTGCCTTTCCAGTGGGGCCAGGTCTCCATCTACAGCAGCTCCCTGAAGTTGCTTGTGGGGTCATGGGCTTTGGGGCTAGTTTTCTGAGGGCTGCAGTGCCTTGAACACAATCTCTGAACACTGTCTGCGTATCTAATAGTTAAGCAACTAAAATTAGAGGACTGCAGACTTGCCCTAGCATGCTTTATGAGGGCTTCTTCTGTGAGAGTATGACTAGTTTCTCTCATCTTTTTTGCATAACACAACGTTCTTATACATATGTCCTTGTAATCATATTCATGCATGCATATATATCCATGTTTATGTATAAGTACACATATACCCACGCACCATCTTTTTCTTTTTCTGTGGAAGAATACGGTAAGTTTTTACTGCCTAGAAACCCATATCATAATAATAACCAACTTTAAATATCTCATTCAGATAGGACGCTTTGTCTTATATTTGATCTCATCTGATCTTTACAACAATGAGGTGGGACAGACGGGTGCCATAGTTATAATTATAACCCACCAATTTTTTCAGCAGGTACTGTAGTTATAATTTCCACTGCACAGATTAGAAAACTGAACGTCAGGGAGATTGAACAACCTTCCCAAGGAAATGCCAGAAACTGGACTCGAACTCAGGTCTTCTGATCCTAGGCACAGTGTCCTTCTACTTGCTTGCACTGCCTTAGGGAGAGTGAATGTCTGATCAATGCATAAAACTTTGCTTCTGGGGCAGACTATGTGAATTGAGGCCATGAGAATGCATTTCTTACACTTAATTTAATGTACTTCCAATTATTCATATATTATATGAAGCCAAAAACTCAGTTTTTTAGTATTTGCTTTTTTTCTCTATATTTTTAGAAAGCCATTGCCAAAATGGTTGTGGTCACCAGCATAATACATCATGATATAGCCCTGTCCTGCGAAGGAATCATAATGCTATGTACAATCTGGAGAGGTAGCACGGTGGAGCAACACCTGGGTTTGAAACCTGGCCCAGTCACTTACTAGCTGTGTGGCCTGGCGGAAGTCCCTTACGCTCTTGGTGGGATAAAGGAGTGGTGTCTTACTTTCCTCACTGGGAAATGGGAATGATAGCTACCTTATGGGTTAAGAACCAGCTCTAGGGTGGTGCATGACATATCATGGCTCTCAATGAACAGCATTGGGCTTCTGACTTCAGGGACCTGCAACTGATTCCCAGGATGCATGATCTTGAAACATTTCTGAGAGCATCTGGTAAAAACAAGAAGGGGTAGCGTCCTGGTTAGGAGTGCAACAGCCTTTGATACTGGCTCCATGACAGTATGACCTTGGGAAGCCATTTAATGGCTCTGTTCCTTAGAGTGGTCATTCATAAGATGAAAATGCTAGTGAGACCTGTTTTCAGGTCAGTGGAAAAGCCAGTAGTACTGTTCTTAGGTGGAGGATGAATATAAACACTTAATCCAGTGCCTGGCACATAGTGGTTTCCTTACTATTATCTTTATTTTTGTGGGTGCTATGGTTTGGATATGGTTTGTCCCACCCAAACTCATGTTGAAATTTGATCCCCTTTGTGGTGGTGTGGGGAGGTGGGCCCTAGTGAGAGGTGTGTGAATCCTGGGGATGGATTCCTCAGGAATAGATTAATGCCCTACCGTAAAGGTGAGTGAGTTCTTACTCTTGTGGGATGGATTAGAATGGGGTGGGTCGTGAGAAAGAGCCTGGCTCCTTGGTTTCTCTCTTGCTTCCCCTTGCACCATGTCATGATTTCTTTTCACACACTGGCTTTCCCCTTTTGCTTTCCACCATGAGTTGAAGCAGCCTCAGGCCATCACCAGATGTGGACCCAAACTTGAACTTTTCAGCCACCAGAATCATGAGCCAAATAGACCTCTCTCTCTTTCTTTTAAAATAAACTACCCAGTCTTAGATATTCTGTTACAGCAACACTAAATGAATTAAGACAGTGGAGTTCAGATGTTTCCATTTGTAACTGAGTTTGTTAATCTATTATCACCCAAAGCTTAAATAAGAGGAAATGGGGAAACTGTAGGTTATTTTGACACCAAGTAGAGCATACTCTGTTAGGGAAGGGGCACCTAACCCTCTTGTAAAAGGAAGGAAAAAACAGCAGGACTTAGAGTAAATTTTAATTCCCCTGACTACAAGTAGAAAGTGATTTCAGCTGCTTTTGTAACCCAGCGCAAATACTGAGCTCCAAACTCAGGTGGAGTCTGTGTTACTTTATATAGAGATACGATATATCTCACATCTGTATGTGTAGGTACAGCTAGGTATATTGTCCAACATAGAGACAAGAAATAGAGTTCAAGGGCTGGTTCAGGCCAAACAAGGTCTCAGGATAAAAATATCCAGCATCTACAACCTCTAATTGACACTCGGGAATAATTATTCTATGATAATCAGAGACTGGGTTATCACGTGATGTTATAATTCTGAGATTTGTTTTTTGCAAAATCATGTCTGTTTACTTTTTACTTTATTTTTCTTTAATAAATAATTGAGGCTGGTGTTCTTGCAACTCAGGAAATTGATGATAACCTACTCAGCTATCCAGGGGAAAGGTCTATCCTAGATCTTAAGGGGAGGCTTGAGTAAAGAGAGTGGACCATCCTCAGGCAGTATCCTAGTTCCGAGCATCCCAAGCCCACTACAATAAAAAGGAAACCATGAATGACTTTGGCTTTAGAAACCTGCTTCTTATATAAAAATGTCCTTGCGAATTAAAAAGCATGAAAAAAGAGATGTAGTGCACTTGTCAACAGGGCTATCTCCACATTGTTATGAAAGTATTCATGACTTTTGAGAAGGTGTTTTTTCATGATCTGGCCTATCTTCATACTTTTTTTGTACATAATATAGAGTTCTGAATTCACAATAATTTGAATAAATGAGCTGCAAAAATTAGGGGGAAAGATTGGTTTGATAGAGCACTTTCTTGTGTTGAGACAACTATATTTTCAACTGAGTAATTGAAAGGTGGACATGCTGGATTTATGCCTTAAGGCCACCAGTTTTTTTACAGTTTTATGGTAAGGATTTTGTTTTTCAAAACTTGCTTGTGGTTGTAACCACTATTTGAATCTCTTGCTTGTGGCTGTAACCACCATTTGAATCTCTGCAAGAAATGGAAGAAAAGTGATTGCGATTCAACTTCCATTGAAAATGCTGTTGCATTGAGACTTCCGTTTCTAGTAGTGTAATGTGATGACATACCCTGAATGATCCTCCCAGTGAAAATAACTAAAAACTTGGGGTAGAAATTTAAAAATTAAATGAATTATTGAGCTGGCAAGAAAGCAAGAAACGTATAGAGACCAAATATAAAGTGAAAGCCTGTGCTCTGAGAGGGAAGCGAGTGCCAAAGCTATATTATACCCTGAAAGTGTCTGATAAAACCTGGGACCTTAAACTTCTGTTGTATCAGCATCATGGGTTGAAGAGATTAAGAAAAGCCGTCCTAGGGTGAAAAGCCCAGCAGGAAGCCTTTCATAGAAAACTGAGACCTCAGGAGTCGCACCCTCAGTGTAGGGTAGCTTAGACATAAACCCTCCTCCCAAAAGGAGAGAACAAGAAACTTGCCTCTCCTGATTTTGGCCGTGGTGTAGAGGAGAACACCTCTAGGGGAACTCATGTGATTTTCTGGTTTGTTTTTACATTTTCCCACAAAATCTAAAAATTTGTGGAAATTTTGAGCCTGCAAAAAAGTTGAAAGAAAGGTACAATGAGGCTAAGTGCAGTTGCTCATGCCTGTAATCCTCGGACTTTGGGAGGCCAAGGGAAGAGGATTGTTTGAGGCCAGGTGTTCAAGACCAGTCAGGGCAACACAGACCCCGTCTCTACAAAATGTACAAAACACAGACCCCCTGTCTACAAAAAATACAAAAATCTAAGCTGGATGTAGTGGCGCATGTAGAGGCTGAGATGCAAGGATCCCTTTAGCCTGGGAGTTTGAGGCTATAGTGAGCTATGATTGTGCATCCAATCATAGCCTGGATGACAAAGACCCTGTCTCTAAGAAACAAAGTACTATGAACAGTGCTCTTAGAGTCACTACTTTATCTCATATGCCTATACATATGTGTGTATGTGTCTGTGTATAGATAATATGTTTTTTCACTTTTTAACATACTTTTATTAAAATCAACTATTTTTCAAAACAAAAAAAATTTAGTGATAACACTAGCATTGTTTTACCTTTTTGCAGATCTCTTTTATGTCTGACAATGGAAGACAGTTGGATTCTCAAGTCTGCTTCTTCATTTGATGCACTGCTTTGGTTAAAGTATATGAAGAAAAAACTAGTTTCGCATAGACTTGCAGTTGGAGGGAGCACTTCATGAACCCCCTGACAGGGTCTCAAGTACCCCCAGAAATCCTCAGACCATATTTCGAGAACCACTGCAACAAACAAAACCATTTCTCAGTTGAAAATTCTCTATAGCTACCAAATTAGTACTAGAATTGGCAATTCCTTCTGTGGCCCAAAACATTTTAACAAGTTGTGATGAGGTAGTGGTGGTAAAGGAAACTTGAACTCTTGTGGTAATTCAATTTTAGGTGACATCAGTTTTTAAATTGAGTTCATACATTTGCCAGCCAAGATTACATATTACAATTTTTTAAAACTTATTTTTATAAGCTAAGAAGAGAAAGCAACATGTCATATGCACACAATGTTTACATTTGAATAGTGGTTTTGCATCTTATAAAGCCTCTTTCTGTGCCCCATGTAATGCCATATAGTCCTTAGAAGCCCACATTATAGAGGAGGAAAGATCAGGGTAGAGAGGCAACTTGTCTGAGATTGCCATCAGTAGCCAGGCTATGCAACCAGGACTCAGAGCTGGGTCTGATGACTGAATCCCACGTTCTTTCCTCATTCAGCTGCCCACTGCTGTCACACCAGAGCAAGACAGGGCTGACTGCTGTTTTCAGGGTCAGTGATCCACATTCCCCCCTTGTACGGTTGGAGTCCTCTGACTAAGCAATGCACTCACAGGACAACCCTGCTCCGGCTCTAATGAACACACATTTCACTTTCAAAATGTGGCTTTTCAGCCTTGGAAAAGGGGCCCCTTCATTTATGTTCACTTTTTTCCCACATACACAAGAGACAGCATTCGCTCTAGAATCCAACTGGACTTTATTTGACACAGAACACAATGTGGCTGCGAGAACAGCAAATGGAAAAGACAAAGTAGAAAAGACACAGTTCTATCTAATTTATAATTAAGTGACAGAAGGGCAGGTCATTAAATGAATCACAAAACAGTTAAACTTGATGGAAGAAATCTTTTTCTGGTACCCATACTTTTGGAATTCCCACTGTCTGTTGTCCAACAGACACAGCTGTTGTGTTTTGAGCCAGTGAGAGAAGCAGTGGAAGTGAAAAGGATGGTTACAGGCACCCCGTGCAACGGTACACGCTTCTGAAGTGGCAGACTCTTGGTTAACTTGACATTCTATGCAGATCCCTGCTGTGATTCCTGCAGATGGCACAGTTATTAACCACAACATCCCAGGCCCAGAGGGCTAGCTACTGTATTTCACTTTTTTACTTCAAAGCACTGCTGTTGGTACTGCTTGGGGTATCCACATCCATTGCCGCTGCCATTTTGGACCGGGTTTTTTTGTTTGTCTGTTTGAAAGCCAGTTATAAGCACAGGATACTTTGCCCTTCAGTACTTCAGCAGCCATCTCCTAGATGAAGGACATCTCTTGTATAATTACAATATCCTTATCTCACTTAAGAAAAGTAATGATAATTCCATAATGCCATTTAATATACAGTTTCATTCTAATTTTCCTAAGTGACTCCCAAATATCTTTTATGACTTAAAAAAATCCAGAAGTCAATGAACGGCATGCCTTGCATTGGACTGTTGTCTCTGTAGTTTCTTTTAATTTCTAAGTTATCTTATAAATTAAAGTGTGTGTGTGTGTTTGTGTGTGTGTGTACAACTTTTTTAAAGAATCCAGGCTCTATAGAATGTCCTAGATTCTGTCCCATAGTCTTGATTTGATCAATTATTTCTCATGATTAGATTCAAGTTAAATATTTTTGTCAATAATACCTCATAGTTGATGTTGCTTCTTGTGGTTTTGTAGTTCCAAATTCATGCTACTATAGTTGAGCCAGTGAGAAATGCAGTGGAAGTGGAAAGCATGACCAGAAAGAAAAAAAAAAAATCAAAGAGAGAACTGGTAGTGCTCCCAGGCAATTGAAGTAAAAGAAAATCCTTTCTGAAGGACCCCAACTTTAACCAGTTCTCAAAAAATCCTACAGATAACATTCTAAAGAATACGAACTCCCCTCCCAAAAAACAAAGACAAAGTATACTAGGCAAAACGCGCACCAAGTAAGAACCAGAGGAAACAGCAGACAACAACATCACACTTTCAGAGACTTGCAGATATTAGAAATATGAGAAGTGAACCATACAGTAAATATATTTAATATGCTATAAGAAATAAAACAGACATCTGAAAATAATGACAAGAAATAAAAAAATGTTTGAAAAATAAGTATATTTGGGCTGGGCACAGCGGCTCACACCTGTAATCCTAGCACTTTGGAAGGCCGAGGTGGGCAGATCACCTAAAGTCAGGAGTTCGAGACCAGCCTGGCCAACGTGGTGAAACCCCATCTCCACTAAAAATACAAAAATTAGCCGGGCATGGCGGCAGGTGCCTCTAATCCCAGTACTAGGAAGGCTGAAGCAGGAGAATCAATTGAACCCAGGAGGCAGAGGTTGCAGTGAGCTGAGATCATGCCATTGCACTCCAGCCTGGGTGACCCAAAGAGCAAAATTCTGCCTCAAGAAAAAAAAAGTATATTTGAACTGGAGCTTCTGTAAGTGGAAAATATAATTTAAATTAAAATCAATGTATGAATTAAATAGCAGACTGGACACAAAGAGATAACCAGTGAAGTATAAGATAAATCTAAAGAAATCATATAAAATATAGTATAGAGAAATGAGATTTCAAAATATAATAAGAGAAAAGGAAGATAGAGTTTTTGAAAAAGTCCTAATTGGAGCTCTGGAAAAACATAGTAGAAAGAATGGAAAAGAGACAATATTCCGAGGAAAAATGGCTGAGATTTTTCCAGAATTGTGGAAAGATGCTAAGCCAAACCACAAGCAGATAAATATAAATAAAATAATTCCTTGGCACATTATAGTGGAAGTTCAGAACAACAAGGTCAAAGAGAGGATCTATCTTAAAAGTTGCCAAAGATAGAAAACAAATCACCTCAAAGGAATAAAAATTAGAGGTATAGCAGTGTTTCTAACAGCATTAATGGAAGACAGAATATTATTTTCAATGTGTCAAAAAAAAAAAAGAGATCAATCCCAAATCCCACAGTTAGTAAAAAGATCATTTAAGAATAACAGTAAAATAAAAGACATTGAAGACAAACAAAACTGAGTATAGATCCTCACAAAGGAAAATTTTGAAGGCTATAGTTGAGGCTCACAGAAAATGAATCCAAATTGAAAGTCTGAAATGCAAGAAGAAATGGTGAGCAAAGACATTTATAAATAAATACACTGAAACATTGGCCATATAAAATAATGGTGATGATAATAATAATAGGGTTTAATTTGTAGAATTAAAAAGCAAAATAGAACTAAAACACTCAACTAAAACACAATACAGTGGCATGAGAAGCAATTCAATACAGTCTTAGAATCCCCTTGTAGTTTTCAGAAGCAGGTAAAAAGATTTAAACTTAGATTTTATTAAATATTAAAATATTTAGGTTAACCTCAAATGAATAGACAGAAGATGTATTATTTAAAAATCAGTAGATGGAAGAAATTGAACAAAGAACAAAATTCCTTTAAAAAACACATGTTTTGTTGGGTTGCATGTTGTTAGATTATATTGTGGTATTGTGTCATCCATATTACTGAGATTTTCTTATATAGATTAGAGTGCCAAGAAAAAGCTTTCTTTATTTGGGGAGGTTTTCTTTATGGTATTATTTTGTACCTATTATAATTTCATTTATGCTTTTGCCACCAGGAAGCCCAGCTTGAACATTCCATTTTAATAATTATGTAGGAACTAGCATTCTATACTTCTTTCTAATTCTAACTCCTCCTTCCATCTTTATCATCTAACATTTATTTTTATTTTTCTTAATCCTGGTTTTTATCTTGTGTTTTATCATCTGTCTTAAAGGCTTTGGAACAAATTAAGTAGGAATAAACCAACATAATTGAATGGATCAATAAATAAATATAAAATGATTAAAGCAAATAGAAGATTGACATCTGGGAAGCGGAAACTCTTTTGCTCTGTTGTTTCTTCATTAGTGTCAGCATAGGGAGTGTGTATGGGTTAATCTGTTTTGAATCAGTTCATCCAAGGTTGGAATTTTAAGCAGTTTGTCTATGCTTGAGGTTTTGGGTAGCTGCGGGCAGTGCAAATCACTAACAGGACAGGCAAAATCTATTAAGAAAAGAAAAAATAAAAGCTTATCACCTCACATTGCCAATACTTCACTGATCAATTTTTAGGGCTAGCAGTACTATAATTCTAAACACAATAATATGTGTATATTATTCGTTCATCATTTATCAAGAACTCAGTTTGGTCTCTCGAACAGAAATTGTCATCAGTAAAGAACCTGCCCTGCTTTCATACAATGAAACAGTTGAATTTGTTATAAGATTTTGTCTCACTGGATTCATTTTGTGCTAAAAATAATGCCATTTCGCAGACCAATCCCACTCAAAAAAATCAGTGGAACACAGAAAAAGAACACAGAAAATAAAATGATATGAAATAAAACATGATGACATTTCAACACTACAGTGTAGGTGTTATATGGGAGGAAGGCAACAATGGGGTGACCCAAGAATTAGGCTATGAAAGGACACAGCCCTTCACCAGCTGGGCACATATAATGGGTCAAAACAGTAGGCAGTCCCATCTTCCAGAGAAAAGAAACTTCACTTTAATCTGTCTTGATTAAAGACATCAACACGTTTAAGGCAAGACTATGACAATCAGAAAGGGAATCGGTGAGTCATTGAGGTTTGGAAATGTGTGACAGAGGAAGAGTCAGTGAGGCAAAGTCTGGCAGTGGACGCATGAATACTGTCCAGGGAAGGGTCTTCCTGGCCCCAAAGACAGCCCTTGTGGTCCAAGAGGCAAACAGAAGCACATGGTGGAAATGGACGCATCATGTAATTATAGGCTGACCCCATTAAACATCACGCTTGTTGCTTGTCAAGTAACTTTCTGTTAAATTGGCTTCCTTGCAGTTTGTCTAAGAATGTACTTGCCAGACTGATGCTAATGCTCACCTCGTAAAAGACACCTTGCCTTTTAATGACAACACTGGCAGTCTGCTTATTATTCTTCAGCTTCTTTCAGGCACTGACAAGAGTTTCTGCATCTCTGAGACTGAAGGCCTGACCCTGGTCCCTGGTGCCTTCATCATGGAAAGGAACATTTACTTTGGGAGCCAGCATGCCAGTCTTCCCTCCAACAGCTGACCTTCCCCAGGGACCTTCTCCGTGAATGCTGACAACCAGCAATCATTTTACTAATGATGAGGATGATGGTGTTCCAGTGAAACACAGTATTATCAGGAGGTTTCTTATCAGAGGGGGAAATGTTCCAAAGACATAGGGGTGGGCACCAGAACATGGACTTATCCCTCCTATTATACAGCTCACAGGGATACTGGTGATCTCACTCCCCTCAAAGGTGAGACAGGCTTCAGCCCTTGAGGGGGTGTCCTCTTACCTCCCTAAGTACTTGTAGGCCTTTACAGAGGGTCTCCCACTGAGACCAGGCCATGCAAGCCCCACAAGGGCATACTCACCTTGGCTGAACCTGATAGCTGGATCATCTAGGGGAAGGCCACACCTGAGATGCTCAGCCCCTACTCAGCTCTTGCTGCCACCAACTCAGTACTAAAGAAACCAAAACTTTCCCCATCCCCTAATTGGATATTCATTTCAATGCCAAAAGGAAAAGCATGATAGGGTTACACCTTTTTATATTGCTTCATCTCTTCTCATCTAAATTTGGAAAATGTTCTAAGGTTGAGTACTGAATGTTAATTATTTTAGAAGATGTAAAGTTTCCATTAAAAGATTTCTTGCCAGAATGGTGACATTTCCAAGTTTTTGAGAGTCACCACATTTCAACTGGCAAGGAGTGTTAGCAAGACCTTGGCTTTATCTGAATCTGGTAGTGATGAAATAAAATTATCAAAGAAAATACATCAGTTATTGAGTGCTACTCTTTTTCCTCCTTTCTATACATAATAAGATTTGAAGAGATCAACTGACAGACTTGGATTAACACCTGGTTCTCCAGACCGCTGGTTCGGTGCTCTTTCCACTTTCTCATTGAAATACACGGCTGTAAATGAAGCTCTTAGTTTTATGCTTATGGTGACCCCAGATAAGAGAAGTATACTACATAGTTCCTTGGCTATTTTCCTCACTCTTGTCCAATTCAAAGTCTCTTCTTCACATTCTTCACACCCCAAATGTCTGTACCTTGGGCTATAACCCATGCATGGTCATAAATAAATACCAGCAGCTATTCCATGGTATCAGACACTTTCTCCCTCTCTTCCCCCAAGTACTGGCTAACACCACATCCTTGGGCTCGAGTACCACTCTTGCTGGGCCTAAGAGGTATCTGAACTTCCTAACATCTCAATCAGTCTCAGAATGTTGATGCTTCCAAGGGTCCTGCTGTATCCACAGAACACCATTCTGCTTGTTCCAGAGATCCCACCACATATTCGAGGGACCATTGTCATGACTGCTAGAACCATCAATACCTCTTTTGGGAACCAGAGCTATGTCTACTAGATACCATTGGCACATCACCTGAAGACCATGGTCATATCTGCGGAAGGCCACTGTTACATCCATTGAGTACCACCTCTGATGCTTTGGACACTGTGAGATTCCAAAGCTGGGCAGCATTTGAAGCCAAGTTTGAGACGTTGTCTCTTTCCTGGTTAGGTGGGACATATGTGTTATAGGAAGTGGTGGTGGTATCAAGACAACACTGTGCTGTACCCCGAAGCCTTAAGGATTTTTTACTGAAACAGTTCTTTTCACAATTTACTTACAATCCCTCCTCTACATGGGACTCAGTGATGAATTACAGGGAAGCTGGGCAAGGAGACATAGCCAAGAGCTAGGCTCCAAGCTGCGTTTGGAATCTCTCCTTCTGGGGTTTTGTTACTGGATCAAGTTGACCTTCTTCTTACCTTAGGGTAAACTTCCTTCAAGGAGGCTTACTTATGGGGTATCTACTATTAGAACTGTCATTTATCAGTGCTTACTACTTTCTAGGCCCTATGCCAAGAACGAATTATACATCATTTAATTCTCACAACAGCCTTGTGAAACTATTATTATGTCTCTATTTTACAAATGAGGAGATGAAGGCTTAGAGGTGATACAGACTCTTCCAGGGCCACAAAGCTAATAAATGATAGAGCTGGAGTTTAAACCCAAACCTGTGGAATACTGGAGCCTGCTTTCTCAACCCCACGCTACATGGACAGGGTGCAAATATACCCTGGGCAGGCTGCCACCTGCCCACTATCACACATGCCCAGCTATAGCTAAATCCCAGAGGCAAACATAAATAGCGCTCAAAGTGGGGCCCTTCATGGAGATACCACTCTATTCTTAAAATATGAGAATGCAGAATCCTGGCTAGACCCCTTTGGGTTTAAGAAATTACACACTTTTGGCCAGGCATGGTGGCTCATGCTTGTAATCCCAGCACTTTGGGAGGTGAGGTAGGCGGATCACCTGAGGTTGGCAGTTTGAGACCAGCCTGACCAACATGGTGAAACCCCGTTTCTACTAAAAATACAAAAGTTAGCCCGGTGTAGTGGCGGGCACCTGTACTCCCACCTACTTGGGAAGTTGAGGCAGGAGAATTGCTTGAACCAAGGAGGCAGAGGTTGCAGTGAGCCAAGATTGTACCATTACACTCCAGCCTGGGTGACAGAGTGAGACTCTGTCTCAAAAAAAAAAAAAAAAAAAGAAAGAAAGAAAAAGAAAAATAAATTACACACTTTTGATGGGGGAGCGGAGCAGAAACTTGCCTTGTTTTGAGGATCCCTTGGCCCTGCCAATATGCAGCTGAGAAGTCTCATGTGTTCCAGCACTGGGTTTCTGGGAGATGATGGGGATGAGGGCACAGGGGAGAGGAGACAGGATGTCTAGCAGGGTCAAGTGCTGCACAGGAGAGTCCCAAGACAGGGCCCAGTGGGACCTTGTGTGACAGCCCCAGTCAGTCAGGGTAGAGATTTTCAAACACACTTTAATCTGAAGATAGAATGCCACTACTTAAGTAGAGTGAAATTTCCTGGGTTGTGAATCTGGATCTTAGTTCCAGCATACTTTGCAGATGGGATGAGGCTTTCTCATTAGGTGTATTTCTGGTGTTTGTTGTGGGGACACTCAGATTGTCTCAAGTGATGGACACTGATGGCCAGGAAACCAAGGCAAAGAGAGCCCAGGAAATCACAGCCTTGGAGGGGGCCTGTGAGGGGAAAGTGAGAAGCCCTGAGTCTTGATAAGCTTCTTAGTTTCAACCTCTAGTTGAAATGTGCCTCTGGGGAAGAGACCAAGCACACCTCTAGGAGCTCATCAACCATTTGAGAAGTCAGACATTTTATGGTCCCTCCTACTCCCTCTGTTTAGGTTTCTAGAGTTTTAATGTGTTTTTCCTGTTGTACACACCACATACCCCTCTCCCTGTCCACAAGAGGAGGATCACATTAGTTGGTTAGATGCCCACACTACCTCATACAGTGTCACTACCAGTCAGAGTTTTATTACTAGGTTTCCTCATAGGCTACTGATAATCTTATGCTTATCCTACAGGTGGTGGTTGCTGTATGTTCATTTCCAATCCCTGGTTCAATCAGTGGCAGAGGCTGGTCTGGCTATTTTGTTCAGAAAGACGGGGCATGGGCCCTTAAGTATTTCTTGGTCTCCTTCATTTTTATTTTTAAATTTTATTTATTTATTAACTTTTATTTTAGGTTCAGGGGTACACATGCAGGTTTGTTATATATAGGTAAATTGCATGCCATGGGGGTTTGGTCCTCAGAATATTCTGTCATTCAGGTAATAAGCATACTTTGGTCTCCTTCTTTTAAACAGAACATTATTATGTTAAAATCCAATCAACGCTAACAGAAAGTGATACATTTTAATAGTGCTATCTTGGGTCAATACAATTACTGTTTGGGTTTCTTTTATTTTTTTTGAAGAAACAGAATCGTTTCTCAGTATATTTTATCTTTTACCTTAAGTGACTTTTTCTGATATGTAGCAGGTCTTAGGAAAAAAAGCATCTAAATATCAATTGTCCTTGTGACTTGGGGTTTCAGGTGCAGGTTGTAAGTGTGTCCTTACAGTGAAGCGTGCAGTGAAGCCCCTTCCTGCAGAGCTCTGGAGAGTCGTCCCTGGCTCATTCTGAAGCCTACCTAAGTTTGGTGTGGTCCTCACTATTTAAAATATATTACTGGATGAGCAGTTTCTCAGTTGTTCTTATCCCATTTTTAGCTCTCTTTCTGCTTCTGTGTTTGGTGGGTTGCTTTCCTCAATGAAGTGGTTTTTTATCTAAAACAGTCAATAAGCTGAACAAATTCAAACAATGATTTTCCTTCCTTCTTGTGATTGCTCCCCAGTATCCCTTCTCCCTTCTTCCTTTTAGTGCTGGCTAGGCATAGGGCCTCCTAACTAGAAACTGTATTTCCCAGACTCCGTGGCAACTATGGTGGCTGTTCTAGACATTCTAGATAATGAGGGGTGAATGGAAGTGGTTTACCCTTGTATTGGTCTGTTCTCATGCTGCTGATAAAGACATACCTGAAACTGGGTAATTTACAAAAGACAGACACTTAATGGACTTGCAGTTCCACGTGGCTGGGGAGGCCTCACAATCTTGGCAGAAGGCAAGGAGAAGCAAGTCATGTCTTACATGGATGGCAGAAGGCAAAGAGATAAATTGTGCACGGAAACTCCCCCTTTTAAAACCATCAGGTCTCATGAGACTTATTCACTATCACAAGAACAGCATGGGAAAGACCTTCCCTCATGATTCAATTACCTCCCACTGGATCTCTCCCACAACACATGGGAATTCAAGATGAGATTTGGGTGGGGACACAGCCAAACCATATCAATGCTATTTCCAGGTCACATCCTGTCCCAGATGCTCTGCTGTGCTGCCATCTGTCCAACTGGAAGGCTACTGGCTGACAGCCCCCTTTGAGAATTGCCTCAGCTAAGAAAAGCCATCTCATTCAAGGTCATATCCCTTTCCTGGAGCGACTAGCAACCAATATCTGGTCTCATCCCAGCTCTGAAGGACCAGCTCAGCTTCAACACTCCGTATCAGTTGGGTCGAGACCTTGCCAGGACTGTACTGCAGCCTAACTTTTCTATCTCCCAGTTCTGCTTCCTTCGTTTCCTCCAGTGGGTGATAATTCATGGAGCACACCGTAATGAACTTCCTGTACACTAACCTCCATCTCAGAGTCTGTTTCCTGGGGGACCTACCCAGCAACACAAATTTAAAAGAAAGCTATTTGCTGACCTCTCTGCCTTCCTTTCTACAGGTTGGGACAGAGTGAGCGTAATGGTGAGTGAGCTTTGACCGTGTGGATGAGGAGAATGTCTTAAAGGGTGGGGAGCAACAAGATAGAAAGTACTTGGGTCAAGGTACCTTACTTAGATGGCCTCATGTATCAAACTTCCCACAAACTCTGGACCACTGACCACTGCATACTTCTACCCTGATAGGTGAGAGAATTATCAACTTTGATCTCATTTGAGTCACTCTATTTTTTTGATCTCTAACTTAGAGCAGCTTAGCATATACCCTAGGAGTTGGGGAAAATGTAGTCTGTTCCAATCAGATAATTTAGGACCTTGTAGACCGCAGTAAGGATTCTGGACTTTGTCTTAAGGGTAGCAGGTTTTTGCTGTATCTCTAGGTATTGTGTATTATGTTTATCCAAAGAATGAACTGTAGACCAGAACTGAGTTGCTTTGTCAGCGCAATCATGGTTCATTGCAGTCTTCAACTTCTGGGCTCAAGTAATCCTCCTGCTTCAGCCTCTTGAATAGCTGGGACTACAGGAACATTCAGCTAATTTTTTGGGAGGAGTAGGATGCGGGTAGAGACAGGGTCTCACTATGATGCCTAGACTGGTCTTGAACTCCTGGTTTCAAGCAATCCTCTTGCTTCCTCCTCCCAAAGTGTTGGGATTACAGGCTTGAGCCACCAAGCCTGGCTGCTTTAACATAACTTTTTTAAAAAAGCAATATAGCTAGGACACTTGGCCCCTATATTTAGTTAGACTGGCTCAAAAGAATTTTTTTTGCATTGTCCTGACAAAAATACAAAATTGTAGATGTCAATTAATAAAGGCAGAATAAGAAGTTCATGTATTCTTTTTGGAAACTTGTTTGAATCACTGGTTTTTTTTTTTTTTTAGTTTTTCTTCATTGGAAGTAGATTTGATTTTTCACTCCAATCTGGCAATCACAAAGAATTTGAGTGGAAAATAGGATTATGCTGAAAATTCCTTGGAGGAAGGAATGCTTAGTGACTCTCACTATACAACCGAAGAACAGTAATTAGAGCCACAAAGACTCTAAAGGTTAATTCCTTAAAAACTTCCCCTTAATAGTTTCTTGGTTTAGACAGCAAACTATGTTTTCCTGGGTAAAATAGAAGGAACAACACTTTAGCAAAATTCCCTGTCGAATTATTTTCTGAAAAATCAAACAGCAAACAGTTTTCCTATTCTGATTCTCAATTCATCTCTTGGCAATTTGTGTTTTGGACACACACATATAATTATTCAGCTAGGTGGTCTAGGTTGGAATTTCAGTTATTGCTATCCAAATAAAACACTCCTTTTCCAGAAATCAGCAGACTCTGTACTAACTGTTCTTTCAAAGCCTTGGATGAAGTCTATATTGGGAACCTGAGCCGTGTCATGAGTACTTTCTACTGCCTTTTTCTCTCAAAGCTGCTGGAGCAAACAGAAGCTTCTGTCAATAGAGCCTTAGATTGCAAAACAATCCCATGTCTACCAGTTCTCCAGTTCCTCAACCATTTCCATTGGTGCTTCTCCCAAGATACTTCAAAATAAAGACTACATAAAATATGGCTTTCCTCTTCTTTCTTCAAGATCAGGACAAGCTAGTTTTCTACTAAGATATTAATACATATACTGCACTTATAAATACGCTTCTTCCTTCAGAACAGGGGTCCTCACCCAGGGATGATTTTGTGACCCCCTCCCCACCAGACATCTGGTAATATCCAGACATTTTTGGTTGTCACAACTAGGGTATACTACTACTGGCATCTGGTGGTAGAGGCCAGGGGTGCTGTTAAGCATCAAACAATGTACGAGAGCCCCTCACAACAAAGAATTAACTGGCCCAAAATAAATAGTGCCAATGTTGAGAAACCTTGCCTCCGTGAGATTTGAAATTGTATTGATGTATTTTCCAAATTAGCTGGCTATCATATGTACTTTGGATATTATTCAGAGGCAGTGTTTGGAAGCAAATTTTATCCTTCATAGTTGCCATACTTAAATAAAAATGTGGGAAGCCAGCGAGCCGAGATTGCACCACTACACTCCAGCTTGGGCGACAGAGCAAGACTCTATCTCCAAAAAAAATAAATAAATAAAAAATAAAAATAAAAAAATGTGGGATATCCAGTTAAGTTTGAAATTTTTACTTATAAGAAAAAATTACCTATTATTCATATGAAATTCAAATTTAAGTGGGTATCTTATATTTTATCTGGCAACTCTGTCTTAGATGGAGACATTTGCCTTAGTTTCTCACTGGCAGACCCACATTTATATCTTAATTTAAACCACTGATTGTAGCTGGAAACTGCTTACTATTTTTCTATGTTAATATAGTACATAAAGTATCTTTCAGAAAGACAATATTACTATGAACACAGCCTTAAAATATCATTAGTTTCTTCTTTGAAAATTATACCAATTTGATTTTCATTGACACTGATCTGATGTGTTAATAAACTTTTTAATGCTTTTATGCTCTGCTAGAAGTTGTCCACATTTATTCCAGACCTGGGCTCAGTTTGTTGTAAGATCTTACCCCAAATACACAAATTGGTGTCTTTCATTCTCTTTTCTTGTGGGAGCATCTATTGCTTTATTTACTCTAAAAACCAACTAATTACTATTTGAGAAGAATCTGAATAATTGATATTGACATGCCATCCATATCACTAGAAGAAAAGTGACAATAATGCCTCAAACAATGATATTTCAGAGCACTGTGTGGTATGTGCATGAGCCCAGGGCTAGGAGTCACAAGCCCGGCATTTTGGTTGAGGTTCTGCCACTGGCTTATAACTAGTCTCTCAATGATCCTCTGGGCTTCAGTTTTATTCACAGTTTCCATCCCTGAGGCAGACGGACCCCAAGAAGTGCATCACTTGACAGAGCTCGAGCCTTGAGGTAGAACTTGAGTGAGAACCAGGATCTGAGTAGTAGCTACGTCCTGCAGACAGGACACACATGGTAGATGGTAGTGCCCCCTTTATTCTAAACGAGCTCTTGCAATGGCAGCGAGACTCTTTTTTGGGCCATTCCCTCTTCAGACATTTTAACTCCTGTGGGACTGCCAGCAGGGTGATGCTGAGGTCCAGTGTGGGGAAATGTCCAATCTGACAGTGAGTGGCAAGACAATAAAAGGGAAGAGGCCTAGTTCCAAAAAAAAACTAGAGCAGAGGTGTATTAGTCCATTTTCACACTGCTGATGGGCAATTTACAAAAGAAAGAGGTTTACTTGGACTTACAGTCCCACGTGGCTGGGGAAGCCTCACAATCGTGGCAGAAGGCAAAAAGGAGCAAGTCTCCTCTTACATGGATGGCAGCAGGCAAAGAGAGAATGAAGAAGACACAAAAGCGGAAACCCCTGATAAAACTATCAGATCTTGTGAGACTTATTCACCACCACAAGAACAGTACGGGGGAAACCGCCCCCATGATTCAATTATCTCCCACCAGGTCCCTCCCACATTGTGAGAGTACAATCCAATGAGATTTGGGTGGGGACACAAAGCCAAACCATATCAAGAGGGAAGCTGACCAACCTGGAGGAAGGAAACCCCCATATTTTGTAACTATGAGGGTAAAAGAGTTTCCCAATTCCTTTTCTGGAAATCTTTACTTTTCAAGAAAACTAAAACACATGCTTTATTCTAAAAACCAATGCCAGAGGCTGGGCGCGGTGGCTCATGCCTGTAATCCCAGCACTTTGGGAGGCTGAGGCAAGTGGATCACGAGGTCAAGAAACTGAGACCATCCTGGCCAACATGGTGAAACCCCATCTCTACTAGAAATATAAAAATTAGCTGGGCATGATGGTGCATGCCTGTAGTCCCAGCTACTTGGGAGGCTAAGGCAGGAGAATTGCTTGAACCTGGGAGGTAGAGGTTGCAGTGAGCCGAGATCACGCCACTGCACTCCAGCCTGGGTGACAGAGCGAGACTCCGTCTCAAACAAAAACAAAAACAAAAACAAACAAACAATGTCACAAACAAAACAAACTGTGCACTGTCTTCCAGGTCATAAATATCTCTAACATATGTCATTTCTCCAGAGTCTCATGGTGCTCTGCCAGCCAGGCAGAAGAGGGATCAGGTCCCCCTGTATACAAAACAGGATACCAAGACTGAGGGAAGTTAAGAGAACTGCTCAGGCCAATATACTGCAGAGCCTGGACCCCAGTTCTCGAGAATTCACATCTAGTGCTCATTCCTCCGTGCACACTCTTTTTACAAAGTTTAAGATGCTTTGTGGTTTGGGTATATTAAAATACATTAGAAACGAATTAACTTATTCACAAACTTGTCAGGTCTTGTAAATTAAATTTGAAGTACACTTAATTCAGATAACTGCAAATTTGCTAATTAACCTTTAATTATGCTTATTTGTATTACACATGGAAATAACAAGCTGCTAAACCTTGAGAAATTAATAATCTATTTCTTTTTGCAAATGCATGAAAAGCTGGAGAATATTAGAGTAAAAAGGAAGATATCTACAATGTTTTCTGAATTTTCTGTTTAGTAGCATTAAGGCACTAAAATAAATATTAACCAAAGGAGCTAAGAAAAACAGTAAGGAAAACCCACCCTGTCCCAAGATACATCAAGGGCAACTTTTCCATGTGAACGTTGTTTAATTACTGTCATTTTCTGAGCTCTTATTATTATTCTAAATTTAAAAATTTTTTTCTTTTTCTTTTCCTTTTTTTTTGCTGGGTGCGGTGGCTCATGCCTATAATCCCAGGACTTTGGGAGGCCAAGGTGGGTGGATTACCTGAGGTCAGGAGTTTGAGACCAGCCTGGGCAACATGGTGAAACCCCCTCTCTACTAAAAATACAAAAATTAGCCGGGTGTGGTGGCGGGCGCCTGTAATCCCAGCTACTCAGGAGGCTGAGGCAGGAGAATCACCTGAACTCAGGAGGCAGAGGTTGTAGCGAGCCACGGTCACGCTACTGCACTCCACCCTAGGTGAGAGAGCATGACTCTGTCTCAAAATATAAAATAAAAATAAAAAATAAATAAATTGTTTTTTATTCTTTCACTTACCATGTGTAAGTGAAAAGTGAAAGTTACACATGGTAAGTGAAAGAATAAAAAACAATTTCAAATTTAGAATAATAATAAGAGCTAAATAACATGAAAAGTTGTGGCTTTGCCCTAGTGGAGAAACACTTCTCTAACCTTTTATCTATTTGTTCACCTCTAGTCTTCTGAATTTCTAAATCAAACCCGTAGGCCACAGTGGCAGGAAGACTGTAGCAGATGAGAAGCAACAAGGGGCCACCCTAGTGTCCTGCAAAAGTCTGAGTCTACGGGACCCAGATCTGCATCTCCAGAATGAACACAGACAGATGTTCCAGGTCACCAACATGTGGGAGCGCCTACCTGGAAGGCAGAATCCTGACTTCCCTAGGCCAGTCCAATGTGGTGCTGGTCCCACTCACAGAATCTGAACAGTATCATCTACACATATTCATCATCCCTCTAACATGGATAATCTAGAATTTTCCCATTTTCTCCATTTTGTGGGAGAAAACCAAAACCCTAAATCAACCACGAATGACACTATAAAAACCTGGCTTCCAGTTTCAGCTCAGTCATGGTGGCTGGGGTTCGCTGCGAAAGCTACTGTCACATGTGGAAACTGAGGAATTTGACTAGGAGATTTTCAGACCCCTTTTAGCTGTAACGCTTAGTTCCCTTTATCTTCACCTCTCTGGCCCTGAATCATGCAGGCCACATTAGCAGCATCCCAAGTATGAATGACCCTCCCTACTACTTACTACCACATCCTCCCTGTACTCAGCAAGACCTTTAACTTTTAAAGAAACAGACTTGTAGAAGAAGGTTTAAAACCCAGGATACATGAAGAGCTTCTTCAGAACCTCTCAACAAGCTGCTTTTTGATGATAAATACCAGATGCTACAGACGGCGATTAACTATGCAGACAACTTGCGTGTAAATTACACAGTAACACAAGAAAGGGGTCTTCAGAGATATAGGATTTCATTTTGAATTTGGCAAAGGCATCTGCTTCTGTCCCCAAAGGGGAGTAGTTTAGAGCTGGTTTAGGTTCATTCATACATCTAACTAATTGTGTCACATCAATTAGTTAGATGTGACCTCTAACCTAACCCTTCCAAAAGCTCACTAGGTTCAAAACCATTCCTTCTCTTTTTCTCTCTCCCCCTACTTCTCCTCTTCCTCTCATCCTCTGCCCCTCTGATCTCTTTTTTGCTCCTTCTCGTTTCCCTAAATATTGCCTGAACCTCCAATTCACTTTTAAAAGTTTATGAAATGTTTGTAGTATTTAGGCATTTATAAAGGTATAAGGAATAACTCAAGAAACATTAGTTCCTGCTACTTAACTAAAGTTTGCAGTATTCAAACTGCAAATTACTGAAGCCTCTTCTATATCCCTCTCCTAATAATATCGATTCCCCTACCCCTTCTCCATCCCAGGAGTTAACCACAATACTCTACTTGCCACCCACTCACCTGTAACAGATCATAACATGGAATTTTAAGAAAACACACTTGTTCTTAGTGAAAAATTTATATTCCCTGTTCTGTTAAGAATTAGGGAATTCAGTTAAAATTTTAAAGAGAAAGACAATTTTTTTTTTTTTTTCCAAATGATCTTTCATTAAAATAACAGTTCCTCTACCTACCTCCTGCTCTAAGGGGTATGCACTAATTAAGTTTCCCAGCACCATCAATGCTATTTTGTTCAGAAGTCTTTTTCTGATTCCGTGTAAATTTTAGGCTCTTTTATGTTGTTCTTAGGTTTTCTTTTTTTTTTCCTTCTGGAGTTTCCTCAGCTGTCCAGTGCTTCTCTACTATCTCCAATTACAGGACTCGCCACAGTGACATTTACTGCTTGGACAATTTCTTCTTGAATATGAAATGCCCTCTCTCCCTGCACTCTGCTCTGCACCAAGTGATTATAGTTGACTTTCTCTGCACCCTTTCTATTTAAAAGATTTGATGAAAAAGCATGAACATCGTTCACATTAGGAAAGAGCATGGGGTCATTAAGAGGGGACTTGCCAGCTTTTCCGAGGCAGCGTAACTGTTATACAAGGCAAAGTGGTCTCCTGTTTCTTTTTGGGACATGCTAATGGGTTAGGGGCAGGAGAGTCATCCTTAGCGACTGGGTCTCCCCTGACATCCATTGAGGGTATGTCAATCTCCAATGCTAGGGCTGAGAGAAACCTCTGTTTTCATTAGGCCCAGCAGATGTGTCTTGGTAGAGGTGCCCTTGAGGTAGTGTGGCTTCAGATTCACATCTTTGTCAGTCAGCTACTGAAGGTAGTGGCTGGATACCCAAAGAACAAAACGCCTGTTGTAGGGTACCCACCAGTATAACCCCAGTATTAGATGCTGGTAGGTTTGTCATTTAACTATTAATGATAGTTAACAAAAGCGAGTGCATGGTATGGTATAAAATATGGGACTAGAAAATGTCTAATCATTGGACTCAAAGTTCAAATTGAAAATAGAGATACTACACTGGCTTTTTCCAAATAATGCTTTTAAGTATTTTCCAAATTTGTATTGTTTTTCTTCTTATAACTTACTTACATCTTTGGTAAATGGTTAATTTGAAGAATCTCTATGAAGTAAACATGGTTTAATGTAAAAATCATGGCTTTGGAGACAAACAGAACTGGATAAAAAATCCTCATGTAATCACTTTTTGAAACAAGATATTTACCCCTGGTGCCTCCAACTCCAAATTCCTTAGTGTGGGTAAACAGGCCTCTGACTGTGCCTGCAGTCTTATTTCTCATCATTATCTACCGCTCACTTTACCCTCCTGAAATGTTGAATTATACGTACTGCTCAGACCACAATATACTATTGCTCTATTCCATGTTTTTACTTCAGCTGTTTTCTGTCTGGAACACCTCCCCTGGTACACCTCCTCCAGGAGTGCTTTACTGACACTGTTTCATCCCCAAGCCCCCTGCAGATGGGTGAATAATTCCTCTTCTATAACCTCATACCACTTAATTGATCTCCAACAGCGCTCACCACACAGAGTGGACGTTACTGTGTTTATCTCCTCCATGTACGCCATTCAGTAACAAGAGCTACATCTGATTGATCTTGGTATCACTGGCGCCAGCATTTAGTAAACTCATTAGTTGGATTGAAAGGGTTATATCTGCAAAAGGAGTATATCCCTTCAGTTATTGTGAGGAAGAATTTAATAAATGCCACTGCTAGTTCTGTTACCCAAACTTCTCCTAAAATATTTCTAAAACACGGCAACAAATACGTAGTATGTGCAAAGAAAAGATATATTGACAGTCACCTCTAGATGTCGTTTTTGTACTCAAAACATTTTCTGGAGAAAAATATGTTCAACAGAGATGTAACTATATTGGCCAATTTTAAGATAACATTTGGCTTATGGAATCCAAATAAAGAGACGATGCTCATGGACCAGGTGAGAAGTTTTACTGAGAGTCAACTGGTCTCTCTAATTTTTATAAGTTGTTGGCGATGTCCATAGGTACAAGTTATCTTGAAGAATAAATCTAAAACTAAGCTGTTTTAAAAACAGGTCCAAATACATAATGAAGATATCTACATTTTAAAAAATCAGAGAAAAGAAAATTTTTCTTTAGAATAGAGACCCTCTGGGAATGTTTTCTTTGGCCTGAGGAAGCTTCTACTACAATTCCCACCCCTAACCCTTCCTCCCCTCACCGGTGCACACACATATGCTCTCTTGGAAGCCTCACTCCTGGATATTCATACTAAGTCACTGTTCCACACTGGAAATACACCTCTCTGGACTTGATTTGCTCACTCTCCTCTCATCCTTTTGGTTTTCAGTGCTACGGTTAACCTTGAATGAAAGTTGAAGGTCACTTAATTATCCATACCAACAAATGGAGAAAAAGGCATATAAATTATGCTTATTCATCCTAGGGATGGGACAATAAGGCTGTCCTAGGATGGAAATGAGAGCTGGGGAATGGAAGGCTGTGGTGGCAATAACAGAAGGCATGACATATTAGGAAGCCAAAAGATGGAAATGCCTTGTAGTCAAGGGTCAGCAAAAGGAGGAAGGCTCCAGTTACTGAGTAGACGTGGGAGGAGAAAATGCAATGGAGAGAGGACACAGACACCTGAGGAAAACACCATAAGGAGGGGTAGACTTTGTGGTCAAAAGCAAAGGGTAACTTTGAGACATTGGAAACTGAAGAAGCAATAAAAGTTCTATTCTTTCAATAGTTGAATATGCTTTGTGTCCATCAACTATAAGCATCTATTATGTGCCTACTAAATGCTGTGGGGGATATAAGAGTTAGTCCCTGCATTTGAAGTAAAAATGAGTGTGCAGCTTTATGCAGGGGCAATCAAATGGTGTAAGTACAGTAATACAAACTAACAATAATTCACAAGTATTTACATACTGAGACATTTTATCAAGAAGTTAACAATACGCCATTCTCCCATATACCTACTCAGTATACTTCTTGGGTTGATTTTAATGTTTCTGCTCAGCACCTTGATGAACAGGGGAAGCAAGACAGTTCCAAAAGTTATGAACAATATCCAGCTGTAAACACCATTTCAAACTCATTGGACCCTGTTCTTTCCTCTTCCTAAGTCACTTTCACTACTCAAAATGTACACTAATTTCTTTTAGTTTACTAAAATGGCATTTAAAGCACTGATGTGAGTAATGACTGACATTTCAAGAGAAAGTTCCATAAATTGAGGTATCAGACCATATATATGTCATTTTACACAACTGATATGATTGCGGATTGAGAGAATTTTTATATATGGACTATTTTTAAATGCTAGGGGAGTTTGCCGTTTAAAGCAATTTATGTATAAAGCAAGGAATCCTTCAATAATGAATCTTTCCTTAGGCAAATTTTAAAATGACAGCATTTCACAAGGCAGGATTTACTTGTTCTTCATTATCGATAGTAGCCTATTAATCTGGAAAAGTAATATAACTCCCTATAAACTAAACAATACATATAATGACTTAAGTTCTGAAAATAACTAAGATCATTTTATACAGTCATTTTTAAACATTTCAGAAAATGGGATCATATCCATAACTTTTCAATTACTACCATAAAAAAGGAGGCATGTGAATTTAGTATTTTTGCTCCCCAGTAGACTTGGCTAATCCAATGGAGAAAATATGAATAAATATATCTATTTTTTCCCTGTTTGGTGTAAACAAATAAAGCTTGATATAATTATTCCTCACAGGGATAGTATAAGAAATGGATAAGCTATAAACTGTTAGTGGGTTTAGAATTATAGTAATTCGTATTATGCCACAGCCCCTTAATTTCAGTAATATGGCTGCAAGAACTAGTGATCCAGCAAATATACATATATTCAAACAAAGCGTTTTAATACATTGCTTTTGTTTTTCTTAAAGCAAACTTTGAAATGTATTTTCAGACAAAACAGAGAATGCTGGATTGTTTGTAGATTATATTAAGGATTCCAGTGATTTCCAAGGTTGACTGAATCCTAGGAGTGTAGGGCGGTTACCCAGTCCTAAGATGATTTCCTGAAGAGCATCTTTACTCCTGGTTGTCCATCCTTATTCATTGTTCCTGATTCTAGAAAGCCATGTGGCCACTGAACATAGCTCAGCACCACTTCTGGGAAAACATTTAAATGGCATGGTCTTGCTGATGAAAAGATGTCCGAACTACAAAGTTCCATGAAAGCAGATGGTCCACATTTTTAGCTGCCATCTGGTTGAATGCTGTGGATATTTCATGTGCCCATTTTTTGCATCACATGCCATTACATTACCTTTAATTCTTTTTAAAAACATCTAGTTTCAATTAAGTATAGGCTCACAGGCAGTTGTAAAATAAATGTACAGGGATATTTCTTCCAATTGTAACATCTACTGTAACTACTGTACGATATTAAAACCAGGAAAATGACATTGGTACAAACCACAGAGTTCATTCAGATTTCACCAAATTTGGGTCTGGGTCTATGTCTGTTTCTCTATGTCTCTTTTTCCTTATAAGGTCACCTTTATTAGGCTGTTATCACGCTGCTACAAAGGAATACCTGAAACTAATTTATGAAGAAAAGAGGTTTAATTGACTCACAATTCCATAGGCTGTACAGGAAACATGGCTGAGGGGGGTCTCAGGAAACTTAAAATCATGGTGGAAGGTGAAGGGAAAGCAGGTACGTCCCATACAGCTGGAGCAGGAGGAAGAGAGAGAAGGGGGAGATGCTACACATGTTCAAACAACCAGGACACATGAGAACTCATTATCATGAGAATAGCAAAGGGGAGAATCCCTCCTTGATCCAATCACCTCCCACCAGGCCCCTCCTCCAACACTGGGGATTACAATTTGACATGTGATTTGGGCAAGGACACAAATCCAAACCATATCAGTCACCAATCATTGGATTTGGAGTCCATCCTAATCCAGTATGATTGGGTTGTTTTCTTGTTGTAAGTTTTAAGAGTTATTTGTATATTTTGGACCCAAGTCCTTTAACAGATACATGTTTTGCAAATTTTTTTCTCCCAGTTTGTGGCTTCTTGTCATTCTCTTAACCGGAAATGTTGTATTTTTATTATCAATTGTATATATTTCTTTTCTGTTGACACTTGCTCTCTGACCCACTGATTACGTAGAAGTTTGTTAATTTCCAAGTTTTTGGAGATTTTGCTGTTGTCTTTCTATTATTGATTTCTAGTTTAATTCCAGCATAGTCAAGTAATACATTCTGCATTATTTCATTAAAAACTTTTGTTGAGGTTTGCTTTATGACTCATAATAGCCTATTTTGGTGAGTGCTATATAGGCTCTTAAAAATAATGTATGTTCTGCTGTCATTGGGTGGAACATTCTATAAATGTCTATTAGATCCTGTTGTTTAATTCATCTATATCTTTGCTTATTTTTTGTCTAATAGTTCTATCAATTGCTGAGTGTTGGGTATAACTATAGCTTATATGTTATAGTTAAAATTATGGATTTGTCTATTTCTTCTTTCACCTCTATCAGTTTTTGCTTCATGTATTTTGAAGCACTGTTGTTTGGTGCACACATTTGGGATTAATATGTTTTCTTGTGGACTGATCCATTTATCATTATGTAATGTCCTTCTTGTCTCTAGTAATTTTCTTTTCTCTGAAGTCTACTTGATCTGATATATATATGTATATATGTGTGTATATGTATATATATACACACATATATATATACACACACATACTACTTTTTTTTTCCTGATTAGTGTTTGCAAGGTATAACTTTTCTATCCTTTTAGGTTCCATCTACCAATGTCATGTTTGAAGGAAGTTTCGATGGAGAGCATACATTTGGCTTAGGTTTTTTACCCACTCTGCCAATTTCTGTCTTTTAATTGGTGTATTGAGATCAATTTTACATTTAGAATAAGTCTTGGTATTTTAGGATTTAAGCCTGCCATTTTGTTACCTGTTTTCTGTTTATTCTCAACTTCTCATTTCTCTGACTACCTCCCCACCTCCAACCTATCACTCCCCTGCTGGCCCCTTGCCTTCTTGTGGGTTACTTGGACTTAAAAAATTTTTTTTTGATTTATTTAGTATTTCTGAGTATATCACTTGTACAGTTCTCTTAGTGGCTACTCTCAATATTACAATATACATATTTAACATCATAGTCTATTGGTATATTGGGTTTCACCACTTTGAGTGAAGTGCAGAAATAAGGCTTCATTATTTCCACTATTTACTTCCATTACAAGGTCCTTTTTTCCACCTAAGACCCTTTACAAACTTCACTTTTTAAGTATAATTGTCCTATTTCCTCAACATAAATTGAGCACAATGTCAGATGATAATATTATCATTTTGGTTTCATTCAATTCTTTTTCACACAAAAGACAGCAGGTTTACTATGCCGGAGGAGCAAAATGAATCCCTAACAGTATATATCATGGCCTGATCACCTTCACATAGCTACCAAATACATGAACTTGGCTTTTTATGCTTCTGGGTAACAAAGACAAAGCCATACAACTGTACAAGTTTAGCTAGACGTCAGGATGGTTGAGCCCCCATCATGCTGAAGCTACAGAGTTCACCTTTCAATTCCTGGGGCAATTCCTAGGGTCCCATTCCTCTTCTATCATCCTCAGGACCAACTTTTAAGTGGTACAAAAATCTGGATTTCCAAATAAAACTTTTAACATAATTGGTAAAATATAAATTGACCTTGTTACATTCTGGGGCCAACTTCATTTCCATTTAAAAAAACTGAATGAATATTTAAAGAATATCTGTTTAAAGAGGCACCTAATCATTAGCCTGTCCATGGCTCTCCCTTGATTTAGGCTTTAATACTAATTTACATTTGACTTTTACCACTGTCAGCAATGCTCCCATTTACTTTTTACTAACCCCTGATATAGTCTCTAAATTATTCCCTGTCTTTTTTTTGTGACAAAGTCACTCTGTCACCCAGGCTGGAGTGCAGTGGTATGATCTCAGCTCACTGCAACTTCTGCCACCTAGGTTCAAGCGATTGTCTTGCCTCAGCCTCCTGAGTAGCTGGGATTACAGGTGTGCGCCACCACATCCAGCTAATTTTTTTTTTTTTTTTTTTTTAAAGTAGAGATCGTGTTTTACCAAATTGGCCAGGCTGGTCTGGAACTCCTGACCTCAAGTAATCCTCAAGTGGTCTGCCTGCCTTGGCCTCCCAAAGTGCTAGGATTACAGGTGTGAGCCACTGTGCCCACCTGTCTTTTTAAATCCCCAATCTCTTTCTCTCAGGCACTTTTTATTTGTTTTCTAATGTAATAGGGAAATTTGAAGGTAACTGATTTGATCTACTCAGCACCCCATAGTTCCCCTTGAAACTTCCTCCAGTGTCAGAAAGAGAGCATGTCTCTCATTTTCAATGCCAGCCCCACTGCTCAAGCTCCGGATCTCAGCCTCAACTCTTAGGCAATTCCTAGGATCTCATCCTTCTTCTCTCCAGCATCTTCAGACTTTTACTCACTAATAGCCAATTTTGTCCTCATATGTGTGTAGATTCACCATATCATCTCTTTCAAAACCTTTGAGTCTTTCACTCCTGTCCCATTTCTCTTTTTCCTTTATCAGTCATATTTCTGATGCTTTTAGACCTGTCCTTATTGTTTATACCCTTTTCTCCAGTAATCCCTTGCCACTGGATTTCTAACAACCTCCTCTATCAAATATGCTCAGCAGAAGGGTGCCAAGTGACCTTCCTCCAATAATATTCAGCAGCATTTTCCATAACACTTTTACTTTATGTAATACAGTTTATGGGTTTATAAAACGCTTCTTCTTATAATGTCCATGTAACAATAGCTGTCTACCTCCCATCCTTGACTACGTAAATCCACTAATATTGTATTTGGACTTTTACTTGTCTTTACTTTCTCAAAACTACAAATTCCCATGCCTTCCAATTCTGGTTCTCAAGTTAGTCAATCAATACTCTCCCTGAGCAGTCTCCAGCTTATAACCAAACCCAGCATTCGTTTACTCATCTTCAGGTTCCTTGCCATAGTCAGTCCCATTTCTATACCTTCACTCATATAGCACAGCCCACATGCAATGCCTTACTCTGTGCCAATCTAAATGCAATGTACCCACCCTTCGAGATCAGCTAGCATCTTACTTCTCTCATTAGACCTTTGCCAAGCATTGTAGTACATTCAGGTCTTTGTCTAAAACCATATTAGACTTGTCTTCTTGACAAAAATGGTACTTCCTAATAGTCTCTAGTTAGTTCAAATATGTGGGCCTTGTTTCATCAACTGTGCCTCTTAAAGCTTGAATGTAAGTTTTTGCACAATCACGGCTCACAGCAATCTTCTCCTCCTGGGTTCAAGCGATCCTTCCACCTCAGCCTCCCAAGTAGCTGAGACTATAGGCACACACCATCATGCCCAGCTATAATTTTTGTGTTTCTGTTGAGACAAGGTTTCATCATGTTGTCCAAGCTTGTCTTGAACTCCTGGGTTCAAACGATTCTCCTCCCAAAGTTCTAGGATTACAGGTGAACATGAGTTTTTATTCCCTGATAGCCTTGCAGTGTGCTAGGCATACAGAAGCTGCTTAATAAATTTGTTTAACGGTGTAATACTAAACAAATATTATTTACATAAATAATAACAGTAATATCATGGCATTGATAGCTCCACTTTGAGTGAAACTGGGCTTTTTAATGGACTACACAGGAGGCTGCATGAGGCAGTATGACACAGTGGTTAGGAGTAAAAACTCTGAAGCCAAAACTGCCTGGGTTCAAATCTTGGTTCTACCACCTACTGGCTATATGGGTACTGATATTTTCTTCTGTTCTCAAGGAGGGACACAAAGATGTTAGTTAACCTTAGGAAGGTACCTGTGTCATGAAATCATTATGGAGATCAAGTGAGTTATGTTAGATACTTGAAGCAACTTCTGGCATGTAGAAATTGCTCCATAAATGTCGGAAATTATTAAATGTTCATTACACATAAAATGATAGCATCTCAGAGATAAAAGAGCTTTTGCTTTATAAATGAATGAGCAGAGGTATCAATGCAAAATGATTGGCTCAAGCGCATATGGCTAATCAGAGGCCAAGTCAAGAACTCAGCTCTCCTGATTTCTATTCAGTGTTTGTTCTTTCCCCTCCTTAAGGATTTTATATCTGAACACAAACTACAGAATATTCAAGTTCAAAGGGATATTTAAGACTTTACATTTAATTTTCCCATAAGGGACCATATACTGCACCATCACTTGTCACAAACCTTTCATCTTTCCCAACAGCACCATTTCCCAGATTATTAATCATCCAGACAAAAAGAGCCTAACAAACCTTGCACGGTGGCCCCCAAGTTAAGAAACACACGAAGGATGGGTATGGATGCCAAGGTCAGGTTGCCTGAGTTCAGATGACTATCACCAGATGAAACCATTTTCAATGATCATCTTTTGAAAAATAAGATTTCTTTTTTTGGGGAAAACATTGCCTGGGATACTCATTATAAAGCTGTGATTCAGGCCATCCCACACAAACATGGATGTTTTGCAGATAGTATTCTTCCCGGTAGGAATCTGAAATTATGATTTTGATGAACTCTGAACAATACTCTAAAGCAGCCAGGAAAAGGCACAGGAGCCAACTAACCATACCAGGCACAATTTCTGAAGGTTTCAATTTTCTGTGTGGTTCTCTGCAACAGTATTCAGCCTGTTTGTGCAATTAGCTACGTTAGAGTTTTTAAATTCAATCTAACAGATACAGACTCTCAAGAGGAACTGCAGCAATAAAAGATTGCTATTATCTATACACTAATAAACATGTGTGTAAGGATTCTTTCATCAGATGCAATGACATGCTATTCTGGTCTCAATTGGACACTAAGGAAAGAGACTTAATTTCTCTTCAATGCAAATGAACTCACTGTATGTAGCAGCAGCAGTACAGACAAAGGCCAAACTGAGTAACTGTGTTACGTGTCCACTAAGAATGTTCATACACTCCTCTCAGTCCTGCTACAAACAAGGCTCAGGAAATCCACATTCTTTCTGTATGATTGTTTTAAATGCCTCATTGTAGTATATGGACCTTGAGCTTTATGGCTTAGGATTTTTTTTTTCTTTTTCTCTGCCTTGCCTTTGTCAGTCTATGGCTTGGCATTTTTAACCCTCAAAACAGGGAGGTTCCATTACAATCTAAAAGTTGAATTACTTTACTTTCTTTATACTGAAGACTCAACAGATAGTCTCCACTGATCACACAGAGGATGCATTGTCCCTCCTTTGTGTTTCTGTAGTATTTTGCTTATATTTCTAACACCACTCGTGATTATCTGACTTGTTACACCTTGGTGTGTGTATGTCTCCTTTGTGCACTGTAAACTCCTGAGGACAGAATTCATGTTTTATATATTTCTGTATTGTTCCAGAGCCTGATGATGTCTAAGACATAGGGCCTGCTCAATAAATGTTTCAATAGTTTTAATGGTACATATGTTACACATTTTCCAGTTATACAGTTATTATTAATTAATTCTCATTTCTGATATATCTCTTTTTCATTTCTGAGAACTCTTGTTTTTGAAACACGTAAAAAAGACTTTAGCAGGCTGGCACTGTAATTTAGATGACTATGTAAACAGTAAGGGAGTGCCTAGCAATTATTTGTTGAATAGTAATTTTATGAAAAGTTGCAGAGGTTTCTTTTGAGTTTTAGTTTTTAAGAAGACTCGACCATCTCAGTGGGATAGAGGAAAGAACTCAGAGGCATGACTGGGAGGGTATCGAAGAAAGACTACTGTGCTTTCTAGAAAAAAGATCCAGCACCCAAGTTTTAACTCTGAGACCCAGTCATACATTTGGATCACAGCATTTCCAAGACCAAAATTTCCTCTTTAATAGTTTTTCTGAGAAATTGTCAGGTTTAACGTCAAGAAATACTTAGTCCATGCTCATTAGGCCCACAGACATGACTAGCTACAGGATTCGTGGGGCCCAGCCCAGAATAAAAATGCAGAGCCCCTTGTTCAAAACTTAAGAATTTCAAGACAGTGACTGAAGAGCATCAGCCAAATGAGAAATCCTTTTAAGCATGGAGCCTTGTGTGGCTGCACAGGTCCCACACCCATGAAGCTAGCCCTCTTCTGTGAAAGACAAAAGGTTTGTAGCTAGGGAGAGAAGCTACAATTCAAGTATGCACAAGGGGCTGCAGGAACCCAGAGCTCCTAACTTTGTAAAAGCATCACTGGGAATGTGAGTTAAACTCA
This sequence comes from Papio anubis, assembly GCF_008728515.1. NCBI lineage: Eukaryota > Metazoa > Chordata > Mammalia > Primates > Cercopithecidae > Papio > Papio anubis. The sequence goes on along the minus strand of NC_044980.1, from coordinate 72,943,076 downwards.
TTTTTGAGGGAGAAGTTGCATAGGGAAGAAAGATATTCCAGATAGAAGGACCTGCACTGAAGGTGGGCAGAATTTACCTGACATTCAGAAATACTGTAACTTTTAAGCAGGATGGTGCCAGTGAACATGAGGGTGAGAACAGACTGAGGCTGGAAAGGTAGGCAGAGACCATATATATGGGAAAAGGGGTTGAACAATTACTGAGTGCCTCCTGTGTGCCAAGTTCTTTCCCTCCATGACATTTTAAACACCACAATCTTGTAAATACTGAGTCATCCCTATTTTACAAACAGTTAATTTAGGCATCACACAGATTTAATGTTCAAAGGGCTTGGAACACTCTAAGGATCTAATAAATATTAATATTTGAAGAATTACTGGTGGGTCTGTCTGACTTAAGGTGCAGAACTCTTACCCTTTAGGCCAAGCTTCTCCTAAGAGTTCTTTCTAATCCCTCCAGTCATTCTCTCCCCCATCTCTCAAGAGCCCCCAAACTGCCCTTCTCTCCCTTCGCCACGCCCCCGCGTTTCCACGTGCCGGAAATTAGGTGGCAAATTACTTCCGGGATAGTAAAGGTCGGCCACCGCAAGATGGCGGCCCCCTTGGAACTCAGTTGCTGGGGAGGTGGCTGGGGGCTCCCATCGGTTCACAGCGAGTCCCTGGTGGTGATGGTGAGGCCGCCTCACGGGCAGGGCGCGGGAAGAAGGGGCGGGGCTAGAGGCGAGAGGCTGACTTGCCCTGGTTTCCCGCTGCCCTGCGGGGTCCAGGAGGGCCGGGCCGCTGCACGCTGCATCGCCCCGGGCTCCCTCCCACCAACGAGTCCCCACCTGGCCTGTACCCCCGCCGAAGGCCGGCGGAAACGTCAAGGCTTCTCCGCTTGACTCCCGAGTTTTGTCTGCCTCACAAAGCTGTCTGGGCGGTGAAGTGAAACCCCAAAGAAGGGGGCGCGCCCTCCCTACTCTGCGTCCCCAGGACCTTTTGGGGAGCAAAGTCCCCGAAAGCCGGGTGGCTGGCGGCCGCGTGCCTACTTGAGATCACGGGGAGGGATGCGGCCTCAAAATCAGTCGCCTTCTGCCTTTGGGGGTGGGGCTGTGAAGTAAAGCTGCTCTGCGGCTTTGCGTTACGCACTTGGTCTAAAATGTTTGATTGCAAACTCTGTTTCAGGCTTATGCCAAATTTTGTGGTGCACCCTTGAAAGTCAATGTGATAGATAACACCTGGAGAGGTTCAAGAGGTATAGTGTAAACCTTTACACTCCCCTTTCTGTACTGTTTTTTTTTTCTTCTTGTATTTAAAGCTGTGAGGTATATAGCTATAATATTAAGGATTTAGTTTCTTACCGTGACCTTGGCTCTGTGTTGTTTATGATTTGATCATTCTGAGTAATACCTCAAAGTGCAAGCCAAATCACTGGAAATTATGAGAAATGAAAATGTTCTCTAGAACCGCTCTTTGTGAAACAGCAAAAAAACCAAGACAAGCTTACTCATTTTTTCCCCTCTAAATGTGCATCTGCTATAGTTTTTAGGGTATTGCAATCTCTTCAGAGGAAATCACACTGTGTCCTTGTATGTAAACTGTCTTTTGATTATAGGCGATGTACCAATTTTGACAACTGAAGACAACATGGTTTCTCAGCCAGCAAAAATACTAAACTTTTTAAGAAAACAGGTGGGTGGTTCACTTTGAAGAAGTAGATGAGTAGATTGTTGATCCCTGCATGTCGGGCTTTTTTTCTTTTTGCCAACTCATTAGACAATTGGAGATACCTGGGACAAGATTTAAAAACAGATTTGAGAATCACTGCTCCAAAGCATGAGTTCTGTGATTTGAAAGTCATATGAAGAGGTAGTCAATTTATATTTTAATAACCTTTGAATTTTATTGAAATTTGTATGTAGATTTAATGTAGCCATTTTCACTATTACACTTATTGATAGGATTGTCTATTTTGTCACATAGTTGGTACACATTTTGTGCTGAGCATGACATCTGAGTTCTCACCAACTAGCAACTATATTATTTTTAAAAAGCTCTTATAGCAGTTTTATGGAATAATGTATCTAAATGTTTTAACAGTAGAGAGTTGTGTATCCAGAATGTTTAAACATGTAAAGATTTATATAAATGCAAAAGTTATTTGTTTTGCCAATACTGTGCTTAAAAAAAGTTGTGTCAATAACATTTTGAACTTTTATAAATTGGAAGGTTTTTTCTTTTTCCATGGGGAGAAACACAGCCAACTGGAACTGTTTCCTTCTTGTTAAAAATAATAGTTGGTTTTATTAAGTTTGTACTACATGCCATGCACTGAACTAGGTCATTAACAAACATGAAAATAATAGTAGTTAATATTATAACATTTATTGACCATATTGCGTATGTGATGCCATGCTAAGAACTTTTATGTGCATTAAGCAATAGGTTTCACTGGATTTGTATTTCTCTTTCTCCCATTTTAATACCACATTTGCTATTTGTGAGGAAAAATACGAATCCTGATTTGATTAGTTTCACTGTTTTGGGGCTGCTCTTTGACTTCTGAGTTTTGTTTTTTTTTTTTAATAGAAATATAATGCTGATTATGAACTCTCAGCAAAACAAGGAGCAGATACATTGGCTTACATTGCTCTCCTTGAAGAGAAGCTTCTCCCTGCAGTGGTGAGTGTTCTTAAATATTACAGTATTTTAGTGGCCTAGTTGCAAATGTACATAGTCTGTTTAGAAGAAAAGCAATGAGAAAAGTCTTAAGAGAAAATTTCACTTATATGTTAATCTTAATTCTTTCATATTACTGTGAAACTGGATTCTGTTAGGCATTCAACTAGTATGTGAAACAACAAAGTAAAAGAAAATGTCATGTTGGAAATTCTTTGTGGGAGATGGATCTTTTTGCTGCATGTATAGAATTGGGTATAATTCATTCATTCAACAAATGTTTATTGAACACCTGCTATGTGTCAGGCCTTGTTCTGGGTGCTTGGAATATAGCAGTCAACAAAACTCACACATTTTAAAATAATCTTGTTTTATCCCGAGTCATTCTAATTGGAAAACTTGTATGAAGTCACTTCATATAAAGGTATTTATGAAAAACTCTCATGTTGATTGAGTGATCTTTCTTTTAATAAAAGAACATCCTGGTAGTGTTTTTTTCTCTCCCTTTGCAGCTTCACACATTCTGGGTTGAGAGTGACAATTACTTTACTGTGACAAAGCCATGGTTTGCTTCACAAATTCCTTTTCCTTTGAGTTTGATCCTGCCTGGAAGAATGTCTAAGGGAGCACTGAACAGGATTCTCCTGACCAGAGGACAGCCTCCGCTCTACCACCTCCGAGAAGTGGAAGCACAGGTATAGTGTGGATTATTCAAGCAAGGGCCCTAGAGAGAAAGGACAAGAAAAATCGCAGACATGAGTTTATCTAGAGATGCCTTCCTCAAAAGTAGTTTTAGAGTATCTTTTCTACTTTTGAGATATAATTTCATCCTTATTAGATATACAGAGATGCCAAGGAGTGCCTAAATCTTCTATCAAACAGATTGGGAACATCTCAGTTTTTCTTCGGAGATACGTGAGTATTCCCTTAAAAATCATTTTGATATTTTGTACACGTATATTCAGTGAGCAGCTATTTAAAGCAAGTCCTCTTATCTCTCCAAAAGATGAGTTTTTCACTTAAAAAAAGAAAAGATTTAGGCCAGGTGCGGTGGCTCATGCCTGTAATCCCAGCAAGGCAAAGGTGGGCAGATCACCTGAGGCCAAGAGTTCAAGACCAGCCTGCCCAATATGGCGAAACCCCGTCTCTACTAAAAATACAAAAAATTAGCTGGGTGTGGTGGTGGGTACCTGTAATCCCAGCTACTTGGGAGGCTGAGGCAGGAGAATCGCTTGAACCTAGGAGGCGGAGGTTGCAGTGAGCTGAGATCACGCCACTGCATTCCAGCCTGGGTGACAAGAGTGAAACTCTGTGTCAAAAAACAAAACAAAACAAACAAAAAAATTTAATGGGTTTTTATTATAGGAAACTTTTTCTACCAGTGATAATCTAACATTGACTTAGTAGGCTGCATATGTGACTTTAAAACATCTAAGACTGTTCCCACTCTGCTTCCCGTCTATTTAACATTTGTGAGTGAAAATGAATCTATGAAAATTTCATTTTCTTCTAAATAGTTAGAGTCTAAGCTACTCAATGAGTAAAACCTTAGTTGCATCATTTTTATAAACTAAAATGGATAGTAAACCTTTTAAGAGACTATATTGTGTAATTCAGAATTGAGAATTTTGAAAAAAAATTAAACACCATCCCAAGTTAATATTTTCTTAGATGCTTTAAAAAATCCTTAATTTAATATTTTCTTTTATTTATTTATTTTATTATTATTATTATTTTTGAGATGGAGTCTCACTCTTGTTGCCCAGGCTAGAGTGCAGTGGCATGATCTTGGCTCATTGCAACCTCCGCCTCCTGGGTTCAAGCAAGTCTCCTGCCTCAACCTCCCAAGTAGCTGGGTTTACAAGTCCTTGCCACTACACACGACTTTTTTGTATTTTTAGTAAAGACAGGGTTTCACCATGTTGGTCAGGCCTATCTCAAACTCCTGACCTCAAGTGATCTGCCCGCCTTCATCTCCCAAAGTGCTGGGATTACAGGCATTGAGCCACTGCACCTGGCCTTTAGGTAATATTGTCTTATGTGCTTAAAAAATCCTTAATTTATTTCTAGGCCTTCTACCTTGGATGCCTATGTTTTTGGTTTTCTTGCACCTCTTTACAAAGTACGGTTTCCTAAAGTTCAGCTACAAGAACATCTGAAACAGCTCTCCAACCTCTGTCGCTTTTGTGATGACATCCTGAGCAGTTATTTTAGGCTTAGTCTTGGAGGTAAGCTGGCTCTTCTTCAGCTAATACTTGTTTGCTTATTCTCCTATGTATGTATAAGCAAAATCCACTACTTATTTTAATTTTAAAAGTTTGTGTATTGTCTTTAAATAGTGGTTGATAACACTTCAAGGATTTACATTTTTCTGACTTCATTTTTATTCTCACATTAGTTTTTATTTAAATAGAGAAATAGATATTTGCCTTTTATCTATTCCTCTGGATTTTTACATTTCTTGCTTCTTGTTCTTTAAATATTACCCCTTTGAAGTGGGTCATGTTCTTCTAAAAGGTTAAAACCACAGGTATTAAGTCTTTGCTGAAAAAGAGTATTTATCCTAATGCAAATGGATAATTACTTTAAATGATTCTTACCTGCTGCTTCTAGCATTTTCCTGCATGAACAGAAATCAGCAGCAGATTGATTTTGGTGAGGTACACTCCCATGATTCCACTACTTGAAAACTGATTGCATCAGAATGGAGGTATAGTAAATAGAGGGCACCTGTTACTTAGGATGTGCTTCGTTGAGAGAGTGGGGCCTTGTGCTTAAGTGATTCAGATACTAAATGTCTATTGGGAGGGTTGGCTGAAATTGTCCTTTTAAGAAACAGATTATAAAGATAGCTGGCTTAGGTGGACAGCTTATTATTTTATGGTGGGTTATGTGTTCTGTATACAGGAAGGGGTTAGTAGTTTGGGAGTCATGAAATTAAGTAATGTTCAACCTTGTTAACTTGGGAGCATTGGTTAGCAAACCTGATTATTTGACAGATAAAAAATCTTGGGTCCTATTCCAGACTTACTAAATTAGAATCTTTTAGGCATCAATCCTATGAATTTGTATTTTTAAGTTCTAAATACTTTGGATGTCTGGTGGGCAACTTTTTGGGAGTTACTGCCTTGGAAAACTATCCAGATAGTTGTGATCAAAGACCTATTTGAAATGGGTGCAAGAAAGGAATAGCTTAAACTTGAGAAGGAAATGAGGACTACTGTGCTTTTTTTTTTTTTAAATACTAATTATTGTGGCCAGTTGCAGAACACTTGGTTAGCATTGTCTACTTAGCGGACAAATTTTCGTCCGTTTTGCTCAGGGTTTAGTTTTGGAGCATTCAAATCCCTCTCTTCGCCTTTAAACCCAGAATGGTTTTCCTCTTTGCCTTTTTTGGGGAGGGTGGGGCACTGGACAGGGTGGGTAGACTCAAAATTCTTTCAATCTAAATAGCTTTAAAGGCTTTAAAAATTTCCTGTCTTTCTCTGATTTCTGTCCTGGCTTCTTAGGCATCTCTCCAGCTGGACAAGAAACGGTAGATGCAAATCTTCAGAAACTCACACAACTTGTAAATAAGGAATCCAACTTGATTGAAAAGGTCAAGTCTACTTCAATCATTTTGTCATAGCTTAGTATTTTCCTTTCTGTAGCTAATATTGTCATTTGGGTCACACATTAACTATACCCTTTTAGTTTTTTTATAGAGTTTATTTTTCAGAAAACTGTTCAACTATACTTTCTCTAAAGTTGTATGTAACATAGTGTTTTGAAGCCAGTAGTGGCCTGATTGGGAAAAGATCAGATGAGAGTATTGGGTTTACTTTTGCCACACAATTAGTACCCTTTAAGCTAGGAAATTCAAAAGATTTGCTTTAAAAAAACAAAGCAAAAACAAAGCAAAAACACTTCTTGCTTGCATGTCTGCCTCTCTGTCTCTTAAGTTAATGTTTCTTAAGATTGTAAGCACCGGGCTTATCCTTTCTTATTAACAGCACCGTAATGTTCTTTTCTTCTTTCCACATGAAAGTTTTATTTTTTCTCCTTCTTGTTCTTCTCTGCTGTAGATACAGTATATGGTTTTTCACCAGTGTATATATTTTGCCACTTGGGGTGTTCTTTTCATGAGAGAAACACTGAGGAACTGGGTAGGGGAGAGAGCCAACAAAGGGAATTTCAAGGGCGATTCTAGTAGGAAAAATACAAAGAGTTTACATATTTTTTCCCCAGTAACTGATAAGCTTGCTTTTTTTTTTTTTTTTTTTTTCTGATACAAATAGTAATACTTACTGTTTTACAAACTCATAGGGCAGTGAAGCCTGAGGCCTGATGATACTGGCTAACAGTTTTTGAGTTCCAGCACTGTGTTATTTGAGCTTGATGTGGGTTACCTCATTTAGAACTGATCCAGTGTTTAGAAAACCACTGGATTAGATGTAAATAATTTATCTTTCTTTTTGCCTAATGTCCTAGCTTCCTTTCAGCTTTAAAAATCTGGTCTTTTTTGATTGGAATACAGGTCATTTTCATTGAGGCAAAAAAGTATAGTTGAAAGAATAATAGTTTTGGAATCAGAAGACCTGGGTTCAAGTTTCAGCTCTCATACTAGCTTGTGACATGGGGCAAATCACTTAACCTTACGGAGTCTCGGTTTGCTTATCTATACAACAGGGAAGGTCTGTGTCTGCATTTTCTTCATAGCATATTGGGAAGATCAAATAAGATATTGTACGTGAACATAGTTTGCAAACTGGAGCTTAGTGTAACAGTACCGCTTTTACACTTACTATCAGAAGATCTCTTTAAGTTATGCTATGGTTGAGTTCAGTAGAATATTTATTTTTTGGAATTACTGTAATTCTGTGAAGGTATCAGGAATGAGCCACATTGCTGTTTACAGAAACTGAGTCAGCTGGTATTTGAGGTATGACATTTAGAATTCTTGAGATTATTTGTAAGAAAAAGGTTTCTTTAGCAGCCCAGGAAACATATGGTTCTGTACTCTTCTAGGCTATAGTTTGGATGGGGAGGCCACAGTCCACATAAGTGGTGCCACAGCATTAGTCAGATGTATCTTTTGTACTTTCTACAGATGGATGACAATCTTCGCCAAAGCCCTCAGCTTCCTCCTCGGAAACTGCCAACACTTAAACTGACTCCAGCAGAAGAAGAAAATAATTCCTTCCAACGGCTTTCACCCTGACAGTAGTCATGGTTTGTGGCCAAAGTCAAATGATTGTTGCAGTAATCTCTTACACCAAGTGTGTGAAGGCAAAAAGAAGATACCATAGTAGGTATTAAGGAAGACTCTAAACCAAAAGGAACTTTCTATGACATCTATTTTTATTACTATTATTATTATTAGGAAGCTTGTATTCTAGCTTGGCACTGCGTTTTTAATAACATCAAAGAGAATGCTAATTGAACTTGGTGGGTGGGGGGAAGAAAAACACATCGTACTGTATACAAAAAACTGCCTTAATCATGGCAGATTTTTGCCTTTGGTTCATAGGTTGCTGACCAAAAGCTACAATTCTGTTCTGAATGTGCACTCCTAATTTATTTGAGTTAATTTATTCAATTTATTAACTTAGTTTTCTTAGACCAGGCTGAATACCTAATGTGTGGCTCTTTGGCTGAGGCTTTTTACTTCTGTTTAGAAATTTGATGCCTATTTTAGGAACCAGAAAAAGATAAATTGCTTCAGTAGAAGAGACCATATTTAGCTTTAAAAAGTGATGAGGAACGTGCTTTTTAATTATGCTCTCATAAGTCTAATCTTTTGGGGGTTTAGTAGCACATAGATAAATATTAAAGGTGGTTACATATAATAACATCTGATAATACTCATTTCAGTATAACATTGGTCTTTGCTGATGTGTTCGATATACGTTAGGAAGAGTTCTTTTAGTTTAGTTGGGCGAATGTGGCAGTTTTAGACCTATGTCTTTGTAGTACATCTTTAGTTGTATTTCTTGTATTAATTCCAGAAGAAGTGAATGTACTGGTCATCGTTACTATGCTAGGCTGTAAAATCTTACTGAAATTGCCCTCTTGTTAGATACTACTCAGGAGGAGCCCATGGCCAGGGTAGTAGAAATACTTACTGTGCATCTGGTCCAAGTTTTTAATGCTTGGCTCAGGCTAATATTCTTTCATAAGATGCATATCATGTAGTCAGAAGCTTTCTGACAACCAATTATTTTCCATATGTTTCACTTACAGTCAAAGAATACAAAGGAACAATCAGAAATAGCAGCTTTTAACAAATATTTTCTATTTATTGGTTGCTGAACTGTTAAGGGATTTGCTGTGTGGTAATTTTACTTATAATAGAAACTTGTTTATTTTAGTGGTTGAGGTGCTTCTGTTGTCCTAAAACCACTTCTGAGGTTTTCAAAATGTAGAACCATGTTTTTGATTAGTGTCTTAAAAGATTATTGTGGTGCTCAGCAAATCTTATCAAGTCTTGTAGGAACCCATATGTTAAGAAAACAAGCTTTGTAGTCAAAAGACTCATCTAATTTGAGCTGAGTGGAGCTCAGCTGTGTTTGACCCACATCCTCCCAATTTGTTCTGTATTTAGGTAGTTATTTATACAGGAGTCTTTAAGTCATTGTAAATATTTTTTCTTAAAAGTTTTAACTAAATGAGAAATAAGGTAGTCTTCAAAATCTTGGTCATCTGTTTGGATGTATTTAGGGAAAGTACCTCATGAGTTGCACATTACTTATACAACAGGGGTGTGTGTGTGTGTGTGTGTGTGTGTGTGTGTATGTATTTAGGGAAAGTACCTCATGAGTTGCACATTACTTATACAACAGGGGTGTGTGTGTGTGTGTGTGTGTGTGTGTGTGTGTGTGTCATCTTCAAAGGCAGATTATTAGATTCCAGCAGTCTAAAATCTGATTCCAGCAGTCTGAAATCTAAATATTTTATATTGGAAATCATGACTGTGAGACTTTACTGTCCTCTGGGATGGATGTATATTGGAGAAGGGTGATTAGCACATTCATCAGACGTGTTTATGCTTTGGTCAAGGCCAGTCATTTTTAATTATGATTTATATCAGACCCTTCAAAAAGTATTTGAAATACATTACAGTTATAACATACATAACATGTATATTACAAGCATATTACATGTAAAACAGGACAATTATAATTTAAAATTTTTAAATTTTAAAGAATTAAAAACATTAAAAAATTTAAATTAAAAAAATTAAAAATTTGCAGAACAATATCAACACTGACAGATTCTAAAATTAAGTGGTAAATTTAACTCCAAGTTTCTCCATGGGCAAAGTCAAAAGATAAAGCTAGGTTATGTCAATTTTTCTTTCAATAAAACTGCTAATGTCCATTAGGAAGAAAAATGTGTTTAAATTTAGTTTTACAGGAACGTGGAGCTCATGTTCTTCTGATATGTAGACTTTGATAAAGAAGCATACTGTAATGTTTCATAAACTGAAATTTTAATCAAAAGAGGTCATTTTAGAATAACAAGTATTTGTCTTTTTTAGTAGAGGGAATGACTGTCAATATGATTTATTTGCTTTTGCGTCATCCCTACTTCGAACTGCCGTAAGCCTTACATTCTCACTATAGTCCATAATGCTTCCAGATCACCTTTCCTAAGATGCAACATGCGATTTTAGTGAGAGTTTGTATGTTGGGTTACTTAGTTGAGCTATTTGTGTATAAGCAGATGAGATGACAGGAAGCTGTAACTGAGTACAAAGTACTTTAGGGACCAGTCACACATATAGGAAGCTCTTAGAAAAGAACTTTTTTTTTTTTTGAGACAGAGTTTCGCTCTTGTTGCCCAGGCTGGAGTGCAGTGGTGCGATCTCGGCTCACTGCAACCTCCGCCTCCTGGGTTCAAGCAAGTCTCCTGTCTCAGCCTCCCAAGTAGCTGGGATTACAGGCATGTGCTACCACACCCAGCTAATTTTGTTTTTTTTTTTAGCAGAGACTGGGTTTCACCATGTTGGTTAGGCTGTCTCGAACTCCTGACCTCAAGTGATCCACCCACCTCAGCCTCCCAAAGTGCTGGGACTACAGGCATGAGCCACTGCGCCCAGCCAAAAAAGAACATTTTGTCAATCTGAACAGAGCACAGAACATTTTTTCAGTCTGTTAGACCAGCCTGTTTTGGATAAAGTTTGAGTTCATTGGGATAAATGGTCCCAATCTTCAACAGAATACTGTGAGCCAATGCCTTTTGGAAGTGATGGTGGAGGATAATATGATTAAAGGGAATATGCTTGTGTTTATTTTTGTTGGTAGTATATGATTAGAAAAACTGGTCAGATAATTCCCATAAGATGAAGATCCTCCATGAACAAACCGCCATCAATCATCCGTAAGACTGATTTTTTTTTTTTAAGGAACACTAAAGAAGCTGTAAAGAACATTGAAGGTGGTCATTCCTTCAAAACTGTGTTTTGACCACACAAAAGGTGGGCATTAACCAAATTTCAACTTAAGTCTGTATTATTTTGGGGGTGCTGCAAGACTGGAGATTTTATAAAAGCAAGCATTTTTATTTCCGTTTATAATTTGTATTCATTCAATATTGCTAGATATATTAATGTGAAGGAATGGGGAAACTTATTTCAATCAAAGCTAAAATTTTCAGAAGTCTGTAAAAATGGAAAAACACCATTGAAAGAGGCAGAAATAGGTAACAGAGATAGTATCTTAGAAAACCTGTTGGTTAAGGCAGTGATAAAAGTAGTATTTGAACTTGGTAGTGCTTCCTTACAGCCTCCTCCAAAAATATGCATTTACCAGGCTTGTTACATTTTTTTGACAGTTTTTCATCAACTGTCAAAAACTTTAACCCTTTTAAAACCTAGATATAAATGCTTACATGTAAAGACAGGAAGCTAAGCAATGGGTACCTGGAATCTCTCTGAACTATTTTTATAACTTCTTGTGAGTCTAAGTATTTCAAAATAAAAGTGGTTTTAAAGTAAATTCATAGATTAAATGTATCATTATCTATATAAACTATGATTTAAAACTTTAATTTTCCAAACATAGTATTCAACTTAGTTGAATAAATATATGATAGAAGTTAAATACAATTTTTATTTCGTTCTTAAGAAAAACTCATGTTTGTAACAAATGACTTTATCTAAAGATCTATTTTGCCTTACCAGAAAAGAAAAAACCAACCTAAAACCAAAAACTCCTTTTCCCTAGGATGTCAAAAATGCTGTGACTTAAAATATCTAATTATATTTTTTTCTTTCTATGGTAGCGGGGTTTACTTCTGAGGATAAAATATTTTGAAAAAGTTCTGTCCCTTGACGTGGTAGTTCTCCCGTGCCTTGTACTTGTTCTCTCTGCTTGTTCTCTCTCCAGATGCACAGTTTCACAAGATGCTCACCTTTAATGAAGAAGGTGTAGCTTTTCGTTTTAAGCTGTAATTGTCTTTGTCTTGATTTGGCTATTTTTATAACTGAAATCCTGAGCAACAGAGATAATTTGGGTGGTAATGATAGTCTTTTGTGTATGTTCTTGATGTTAAATGTTTTTTGCTGCCATTCAAATTTGTGGAATTTATGTTTACTTTTCAGTGTTTTCATACTGCTTAACCAGATTTTAAAGAAATTTTGTTGTTAGTTACGTGAAGTCAAAGGTCAGTAGGTCAGTAATCCCATTATCCTCAAACTTGAAGTTTCATTAGATGTTCAAAATGCTAATTTTCACAGAGATATAAGGATAAATTTGTTTCAGTTTTGTTTTGGTTCCCAAACTCTTATTGGGGTATAGTGTTTGCTAGCAGCCTGGACTTAGATTGTGATTGAAGTGGAGAGGTACTCTAGGAGTTTAAAAAGACACAAAATTATTTTTTTCCAGACTAGTTAATTCTGATAAGAATTAACATTCTTGAACAAAGGTATCAGAAAGGGTATCTCGAGTTGAAGGTTTGTGAATAGAAAGGGAAATGTGATAGAAGATTATTCAGAACAAAATAGACAAAATAACAAGAGACAGGAAAATAAGTCTCTTTGTATCCTTATTAATCATATGAAATTATGCTATAATATTTTTTAAAAATCACCTTTTTGGTTCTGGGTGAAGCAATTCCTAGCAGAGTGTTTTGTCAGAACATACTGTTAGGTGAATAGAGGGTTCTGTGGCCAAGTAAGTGTGGGAAATAGTGGGTTAGACAAAATTGAGTTACTGTTGGCCTTTCAGACCTTTGATATGCTAATGTGCATTTTAAATCTCCGAGAAGCACCTCTATTTTATACATCATTTCCCTAATTTATTTTAATACGGATTTTTTTTGTTTTTGTCTTTTTGAGATGGAGTCTTGCTCTTGTCGCTCAGGCTGGAGTGCAGTGGTGCAATTTTGGCTCAGTACAACTTCCGCTTCCCAGGTTCAGGCAATTCTCCTGCCTCAGTCTCCCAAGTAACTGGGATTACAGGCGCCCGCCACCACACCCAGCTAATTTTTGTATTTTTAGTAGAGATGGGGTTTCACCATGTTGACCAGGCTGATTTTGAACTCCTGACCTCAGGTGATTCTGCCTGCCTCACCCTCCCAAAGTGCTGGAATTACAGGCATGAGCCACTGCCCCCTGCTGGATTTTTTTAAAGTAGGTATCTTGTGGGATTTATGTTCTGAGAGATACACCTAAGGAAATGCTCCCCTACGGTGTTTTTTGCTAGTTTATACTCATTGCAAAGGTTTCTTATCGTTGGGTGCCCCTCTAGCCAGTAGTAGTAAAATGGGAAGAGACAGGTCAAGACTTCCTTGGACCATGGTATTGAGAGGGGGATGGCTGTCGGCATAGATACCTTGGTTATTTAGGCATTTGTGAGGGAGGCCCCTGGCTATTCCAGCCCCTTTCCTTAGAATCCTAGTTGGCCGGGAGCAGCTGTACAGATGTCTGAACTGGTGGTTTGAGGACTACCCAGTTCCTAAGCATCCATGAGGCAGAGGGAACCAACTTGTATTTCCAGAACAACTTTACAAACCTTTTCTGACTGTGCTTTAAAAGTGCCAAAAAAGCAAAGGATGTTTATGACATTAAAGTCACATACAAGCTAGTATGATACATATATCATAGAAAGCTTATAGTTGCTTCAGTGACAAAGCAAAGGAAGGTTAATATTTTCAAGTTTTGTTCATTACTGAAGACAGTCTAAGGTTCATAGTTTTCACTAAATTCTAAGCAGATTCTGTATCCTAAAACATTTAAACGTCACTAGGCCTGCAAGTTTGAGAGGGTTAGCTAAATATGTTTGATATCACTTCAGAGTCTAAAACCAGATTACTAATCATGTGTAAGGAAGCATTTTGTGTGTCTTTGCAATGTATACAATTGCATTATTTGGAACACCGTTTTGAGTGTGTATTTGAGAGAAAGCTCGCCTGTGGGTTTTGAGTTGTGGTGTAATGGTGAACATGTAGCCACATGAAAGGCCGTTGGATCTTCGTTCTGATTCTTCAGTCTTCTCGCAAATTCAGAGAAATGTCTTTTAATCATTTCGTTTACATATCCCAGATCCTTGGAAATCATGAAAAATAACTTGCCAGAGTTTGCATCAGCCCTCAATAAGTTATGAACCATAGAGAAGGTCATGGGGCCCTTCGTTCTTTGGACTGTTGGCTACTTCTGCAGTTCTGGCTTCCTTCTCTCTAGGAGGAGTAGTGTACTCAAGCTTTTAAGTTAAATGCATAAAAATGAGTTTTATTTCTCTTCTGACTTGATTTTTAATTTTATGAAATGGGAGATGTTTTTCCATTTTTCTATTCATTTTGAAGTGGGAGTTTGAGGTGTTTGTAATGTCACGTTATTGTTCGGAAAGATTGACAGTAAAAAAGACAAGTAATATATGTATGTAGTATGCATATTAGTTTTGTCCCATCAAGCCTATCTTTGAATGGCAAACATTTTTAAAACATCTGTTCTAGTTGCACAACTACTCTAGCTTCATTATAAAGTAAACAATCTTAAAGTAAGCAATGTTGGCCATAATTTCAATATTCTAGCCTTGCCGAGTGTGAATATATTTCACTCAGAGACTGTATAAATACACTAAAGTGGTGATGGTGATCAATATTGTAAAGAATTTATTCTGATAAATGAGAAACTGGATATAATGTCAAAATAGCTATTTTCTCAATAAAAATCTCAAATCTGACTGCTTATTAATTCTTGATTTAATGTTATTTATTCTTTGAGGTAAATCTTTTCATCGGAAAGAATTTTTTGGTGGTTGAATGTAGTTGTTCATGGCTGGGACTGAGCTATAGACATAGTGGGTTTTTTAAAAATGTCCATTTTTTTTTAGACAGTTTTGCTGTTATCACCCAGGCTGGAGTGCAGTTGTGCGATCTTAGCTCACTGCAGCCTCCGCCACCCAGGTTCAAGCACTTCTCCTGCCTTAGTCTCCCAAGTAGCTGGGATTACAAGCACCTGCCACCATACCTGGCTAATTTTTTATTTATTTTTATTTTTTTAGGTGTTTCACCATGTTGGCCAGGCTGGTCTTGAACTCCTGACCGCAGGTGATCCACTTGTCTCGGTCTCCCAAAGTGCTGGGATTACAGGCGTGAGCCACCGTGCCTGGCCAAAAAATGTCCATTCTTTCTGTTATGCATTGAGACCACTTGTGCTCTTGCCACTCCGGGCTAAGGGAGGTTAGAGGTCTGTTCTCTAGGCCACCGGTTTGTGTAGGACCTCAGATGCTCACGCAACTTTGCAGGGTTATAGTTCTGTCATCCCTTCAGCTCTGTCAGTTTCTTGTAAATTATACCTTTTGCTCACCCAGACAGTACAGTGATAGTCCATTGTAATTGAATGGAAGATTTAACTGAGAAAAATAATCTAATTTTAGTTGGAGGGAAGATATTCAGGTTTTTTTTTACTGCTTTGTGTTTATGGGACAAAGTATATGCTTATAGAGAACCCTGTTATTTGTAGCTGTAAGTTAAATAGGGCAAATTCCCTGAGAGAATGGGTGTCTTCACTCGTAGAATTTTTTAAAATTGAGGTGTAATTTACCTATGGTAAAATGCATAGACCTTCCAAGTACAACCGTGCAGGTATGTAAGTACTTTTCTCACATGAGAAGCCACCTACATCTTGGGTCAATACTCCTTTCCCCAAAGAACACAAATCTTAATTACTTACGCACTTTGGGTTCCAGGTGAAAGCCCTTGGGTGGATTGAGGTGCTGAGTAGTGATCACTTGCTTGCTACAAAAGAACAAAAGAGGAGTTGCTGTTGTGGAATAATGGAATTCTTTTGCGGAGAGACACTATTTAGAGTCACAAACCTGGGAACCATATGACAAAGAGCTTCAGAAATTTTGTTCTTAATTGCTTATCTCAGAGGCTTGACTTTCGTCTGAGACTATCTGGGGAGCTCAGAAACTCCTGGATGTCCATACTGATCTCCTTCAGTGGATGGTAGGCTACAACACAAGGTGCTCTCTTTCCTTTGCTGCATATAGCAGCGATTGGTGGGAAAACTCTTGCGTTTTGCCATGTTGGGGTCTTGTCTTCAGTGAGCCTCCATAGCAGAAAGATCACTAAGTGCTGCAAATTATGTTTGAGACAAATGTAAGGGAACAAAAAGGAAATGGTGGTGAAGAAACGTCAGGTTTTGTCTTACTCAAGATCATCCTGTAGTTAAGTTCCTAGCTGTAGAACAAAGGAGAAACTGGTCTCTTCTTGACCAGACAAGGACTTTAGGAGAAAGAAGGAGAAACCGTGGTCCCTCTCTCCAGGTATATGAGTCATCCTCCTGGAATGCTTTAGACATCTGTGACTAAGCAATGAAGACAGCTGTGCATCATCAAAGATATTTCTAATTTCCAGTGCAGCCAACTCAAGGCTCCAAAACTTGTGCTTTTCCAAGTAGAAGAGAAGTTATTTTATTTATCCTGCGTCTTGAGTGAGTGGAAAGAACAGGGGAACTTTAACATGTATAAATACAATTAGGATTGGTTCCCCAGATCCTAGTTTGGAGAAGGTAGTCCGCTCTCGAAGTCACATTTTGAAGAAGCTAAGAAATCTTTTGGTGTAGAAGATTTGCACGACACTTTGCAAATATCACAATTAAGACCAAACAGATTTCAGTTTTAAATGCAGGAAGCACACTGACTTGTTTGAAGACTGTCATATTGTGCCCCTTCTGATACGTGTTGTCCCAGTTTTCTCCGTGAGGGGGAAATTGCGTTTTTCATCTAATGAACATGATTTACATTTTGTATTGCACATGACATCCAATTCACAGGGTTGACTACTGCTAAAATAGTTTAGAAAATGTTGGGGAGTGGGGAGTGTATATAGCAGATGTAGAAATTAAGAGGAAAAAGACCAAAAAGGAAGTAAAAATAAGGAACACGCACACACAGCCTAATGGAAATTTAAGCAAATTTAATCCAGTCTCTGGTTTTGGAGCCTTGCAAATCACGTTTATGCTAAGATTGACATCCATCACTCAGTAATGACTGCTGTGTGGAAGCCTGGAGATGCCCACGTGTCTAAATAATTACATTCCAACCACCTAACCTCTCAGGGAGGAGGCTGCTGTGGAGATCTTGAGTACCTGTGATTTCCAGGCACTCATTTATTTGGGAAGAATATAAAGAGAAGGTTACAATGACTGCCCTCAAGGAACTAAAAATATAAGAGAGATGCACATAATTTAAATGCAGTACGACTGATTTGCATCCATGTAGTTTTTCTCTTCTGTCCCAAAGAGATAGTTTAGAGATACCTTCCCAAAACATAGAAGGCAAAAGGAAATGCAGACACAGTTTTCAGTTCAGACCTTGGAAGACCCTGAGATCCTGCGGTAGAGGTGCACAGCTTGGGAACATGTGGAATCAGTGATTAGTTTCATGGGTTAGTTCATTTACAGTTGGGGAAGCTGAATCAAATTTAAAAGGGATCAAAAAACAATCAAGCGCTTAAAAGAGAGGGAATTGAATACAGGAACTGGTTGTGCAGATGAAAGGAACACCCCTCCACCGCACTCCCCACCACCAAATCTCTGCCTTTGTGGGCTTATGAGAAGGGCAGCAAGGAGCCCAGGGTGGCTGGAATGGAGCCTGAGAGCCAGGGAGTAGAGAAAGATGAGATCAGAGGGTTAGCTGTGGCCGATCATAGGGTGGTTCTCAATTGCCCACCCTTGGGATGTGTTTGGAAATGTATGGTGGCAGTTCTGTTGTCACAGTGAAGCCCTGAAGGCATTTAAGCTGGCCAGGGCTAACAAAGCCCTGCTCAACAAAGAATTATTCAAACCCAAATACCAATGTTTGCTGTTGAGAGATGCTGAAGACCTTGTAAGCCCTCATCAGGTTTCACAGAACAAAAGCAGATGATGAAAATCGGAATGACCTGCCAGTAAGCAGGCTTTGAAAAAAGAAAGGGTTGCTTAATGCAGAAAAAGTGCCAGTGTAAAGATTTTAGAACAGCAAACTATTTTGGTAGGAGAAATTAATCTCATGACAAAAAAGCCTAGAAACTAGAAAGGCCATCAAGGGATTACTCTAGTTAGGCTATAATTGGGGTTATGTAGCTGAATGAGTAGGTTGTAGAAAGACAATGGATTTCAGACTTAGAAAGCAAGACTTAATGTAATATACCAGATGGGTGGTCCTGAGCAAGTTACTTGACTCTTAGTCTGCATTGCTGTTTATTGCAATACAGTTGCATAACTAGATCTGAATGTATGAACATTTTTATGTTTGGATTTTTTAAATTATCGAAATGTAGAAGACAACCAATAGAAAGAACTCTGTCCCATCTTTTATGAATAACCCCTGTTAACATATTATCCATTCTTGCAGTCTTTTATTTTCTTCACACTCACACACACACAATCCTGTATATATTGTCATCCAATAATATCTACTATTCTATAATATGCCTTTTTATTTAATATTTGGTAAATCTTTCTAGGTCATTACGTGTTCTATATGATTTTTAGTGACTGTCTACAATTTCACTGGATGGATGTAACAGCGTTTATTTCTTTCCCTTGCGATGGACATTAAGGTGAGTTTTTCTTATAATGGTCCTTGTTACATATTATTATAGGGTTTCGCAGGAGGATTATGCTCCTTTATGTTCCCTGCAGCCCTATGCAGGAGAGCCTGTATTACTGCAACCCCACCAGCATAGAGTATTATTTTTCTCTTTACCACCTTGATAGGTAAAAAAGTAGCATTTTATTTACGTAATAAAGCAGTTACTTAATAACTAGTATGGTTGAGTATTTTTTCCATATATCTATCGTCCATTTGTATTTCTTCTGTAAATTGTCTATTTGTATTCGCATCACAGGCAAATTAATTATCTGAACTCCTGTTTTCTCAGCTATCAGGTGGGGTTTCTGTGGGGTCTAAAAGGGATTATACACATTGCAGGTCCAGAATATGGCAGGTACTCAAAAGTACTATTTTCCTTCATGTTTTTTCTTAGATTAACAGCTCCAGAGGATGGAGACTCTTTTCTTTATTGTACCCCAGCAGTGAGCACAGTGCTTGGCACATAGAAGGGATACAAAAAATTTTAAGGAAGGAAGAATAGTGAGATTTGGAAATATTTTGAGTATATCAGGAAAAGGGGTGAGAAAAGTTGAAGCCAAGATCCAATGAATCTTGTGTGAGAAAACTGGTGTGTTCCTCAGATGCTTACTAATATTGATATGGAAGAATTTGAAACTTATTCAAAAACTCTGCTAGGAAAAATTTCTTACAGATAGATGTAGCTAAAGGGTATTAAATACCTATATTCAAGGCTGTAACCAGCCTTGAAAAGTTGAGTAATTATTACTTTGTAAGCAAAATATTTTAAGTATACTAGGACAGGTCACTAGTAAAGAGATTAATAAGTTTTTGTAAGGTGAATAACTTTTTTGTTTGTTTGTTTGTTTGTTTTTTTGAGACAGGGTCTTGCTCTGTCACCCAGGCTGTGCAGTGGCAAGATCTCGGCTCACTGTAACCTCCACCGCCTGGGTTCAAACGATTCTCATGCCTCAGCCTCCCAAGTAGCTGGGACCACAGGCGTGTGCCACCACACCTGGCTACATTTGTATTTTTAGTAAAGATGGGGTTTCATCATGTTGGCCAGGCTGGCCTGGAACTCCTGGCCTCAAATGATCCACTCTTCTCGACCTCCCAAAGTTCTGGGATTACAGGCATGAGCCACCATGCCCAGCCTGTGAATAACTGAATTTCAAAAAATGATGAATACTGATTTTCACATATTAGATTTGCCTAGACTGGGAGTACATGTGTAATAATAATACAATATAAAAAATGATAATAAGTTAAAGTAACCCAGAGAAGTGATGCCTCAAATGGAGAGGAGAGGATTGCTGTCAGGTCTTGTTTCATTCAACATGTCCTACGATCGTGAGGGAGAAGGAGTCAGTGGTTTGTTAATGAGATTTGCAGATGGCTTTAAATTGAGAGGTATTGTAAACAGCGGGAGTGACTGAGAAATGATACAAGAGGATCTGGAAAGGTTAAGAACATGGACAGGAAATCAAATGATTCAGCCTGGAGTAATGCAAGCCAATCTGACATCTGGGGCCAGAGATGAAGAAATACAGATATGCCATGAAAGAGACAAATATGGAAAACAGTCATCTCAAAGGAGGTTGGGAGGGCAGGTACTAGAGGAAAACGAGAGACATAGGAAGAAGGATGTCAAATGCCCAATGTGTGCCTAGTATTTATCATGTTGATTTCTTTTTGACCAAGGTTAATTCAGTGCTGTGAAAGGAATTAGAGTTTTTTGAGGATTAATTATGCACAAGAGCTTGGGTACTTAGTGAAATAAAAACTCAACCTGCCTCTAGTTGATCCTAATGTTGTAGAGTGTTCTCAGTGTAGAAAGCATTGTGGAAATGGCCCAGGGTCTCCACAAGAGCTCCAGTGGGAGATATCACTCGCCACGTATCTGCGTGGGCATTTCTGATTCCATGGGTATTAGAATTCTTGGAGAAGCCTCCACCCGGCTATTCTAGGTGCCTGCAGCACGATGGGGGGTTCACAAAACCTTTGGTGAGTCAGCCCAGTTGTCCACCTTAGGCAAAAATAAGATGTGTGCCCCATGATCTGTCCCTTCCAGTCATGCCTCTCTTCCTCGCTCCTCTGGGACATTCACGTTAGCCTCTAGGAACGTAGAGCTCCCAACCCAGCCCTTTGCTTGGGTTTCCCACTATACCGTATCCTTCTGTCTTGCTATAAAGTTCTGGCGATCATTTGTATTTCCTCTAGAGGTCAATGAGCTAAATCTGGTTCAACAGCAGCATTGGCTTAATTTACAATCTGCAATACTTTTTTAAATGGAGCCACTAGTTCTCATTTTTTTAGTCTTAAGGCCTTGAGAAATTGGATCACAGTGAGGATTCCATGGGGATAAGGAGAAAGAGGACCAAATTACTCTAGGGAGGATAAACCCTGGGCAGATACTATTGACTGTGTCTATTCCCCATCCTGAGGAGAGGACCAGAGCACTGGGATGAAAAATGTGTTGAAGAAGTGAGCTAGAAAGGAAATGGATCAAAGACATCTCACTTGTAGTTCGTTCAAGCTTGTAAGAGATGTTAATGGCTCAGATTGGAAGCCTGAAGCTGAATGTATCACCTGCCCAATAATATTTGCCTTATAGTAGGAGCCCCCTGTGATTGAAACCTAAAACGATGTATCCATTAATTCAATAAGCATTTACTGAGTGCCTCCTATGTTCCAGGCATTGTTCTAGGATACATCAGTGAACAAAACAAAGACCTCTGCCTTTGTGGCACTTACAGTCCAGCAGGGATGACAGTTGATAGTGAACCTAATAAATAAGCAGATTGCATCACATAGTAGGAAGTGATATGTACCATGGAAAAAGAAAAAAGTAAAGCAGGGCAAGGAGGCTGGGACCATTGGGGCTGGGGCAAGTGATAGTATGAAATATGGCAGGATAGATGGCATTGGGAAGATGGCATTTGAACAAAGGCACGAAAGAAGTGTGGGGCTGGCCTGTAGTATCCAACAGCATTCAAGGCAGAGGGCACAGGGAGAGCTTGTCTGGCATGTGTGAGAAACAGCAAGGAGGCCAGTGGTCAGGAGCAGAGTGAGCAGGGGAGAGCATGAGATGAGGTTGAAATTCAGGGGAGGGAGCAGACCAGGTAGGAGCTTGAAGGCATTTGTAAGGCTTTGGCTTTTACTCTGTGTCACTGCAGTTTTTGAGTAAAGAAGTGATGCCATTGATTACTTTTTAAGAAGGATTGCTTGAGCTATGGTGCTGGCACTAGACAAGGGCGTATAAGCAGGAAGAGACGCTGGGAGTATATTGCAGTGACTTTGAGCCAAGAGATGGTGGATCAGGATGGTTGCAGTGGAAAGGTAGGAAGAGAATGGATTCTGGGTGTACCTTGCAGACACTATCAACAAGATTAGATGTGGATTGTGAGAGAAAGACAGAAAGATGACTTCAAGATTTTCGGCATGAGCACTGGCTTAATCAACTTGCCATCAACTGAGATAAGGAAGGCTATGAGCAGAAAAGTTTTTGAAGGGAGATGAGGAGTTCCACTTTTGACACATTGAGTTTGAGATGTCTATTGGACATCCAAGTAGAGATGCTGAGTAAGGCTAGAGACCAGGAGGTACCAACTGAAGAGTGGTCAGGGTAAAGGTGTTATTTAATACCACAAGACTGGATGAGACCATCAAGGGTTTAAGTTACAGAGAAGAGGACTAGGAACTGAGCTCTGGGGTATTCTGAACACTAAGAGACCATGGAGAACACCAGCAAGGAAGGCTAAGCCCAATGAGGTAGGAAAAAATGGAAATAATGTGTTATTCTTGATGCCAAATGAAGAATGTGTGTCAAGGAAGAGGTAGCAATTTGCTGCACTGAATGCAGTTGATGGATCATGTTACATGAGGACTGATGCCTGACCATTGGATTCAGCAAAATGGAGGTCATTGGTGACCTTGACAAGCAGTTTTAATGGAATGGTGGGGGCATAAGTCTGATAGGAATAGGTTCAAGAGAGACGAGGAAGAAAGAAATTGGGAAGAGGGAGAAGAAAAAAATGATGAATATGATAATTATAAACAGCATAAAAAGTCTGGGGAAGATATCTAGAGGTAAAAATGCCTTCCCCTGGGTCCTCGAGCTCACATCAAGGAGGCAGCCACTTATTTATTTATGTATAGCTGGAAAGCAAATTAATGTGCAGCAGCAGTGTTAAGCTAGGTCATTGGGAAAACTTCCCCATTAACAGAAATCCACATGGGGTTTAACAGGGTTTGTCGAGGGACTTCTTATTTATTACAAAAAGATTGCTGTTTGAAACATGGGCTTTCTCTCACAATGATGAACTAAATTATTTTGATAAATAAGGTCTAGCATATTTATATTTCCATACTTAGTGAAGCCACATGATGTGGAGACCAAGTCAATCACTGGGGTATTTTCTTCTTTCTGGAGGATTTTAGCTTCTGTGGTTTAGGTCATAGATTTTTTTTTTTTTCTACCCAGGCCTGGGACCTAGAGTGCATATGAAGTAAGTCTGCATCTTTATTTTCCACTTGAGCTAATTAATGACTGCGTGCATTCACCAGGAGACAGGATGAGAACATATTTGAAAATTAAAGGGTTATCCCTACAGAAGACATTGAGGGTGCTGCATGGAGCATAAGATTTTAAAGGCACAGAATAGTCTGAACAAAAGCAGAGGCTATGGCATCATCCTCTCTCTTACTTTCTCTAACTAGTCAGTCGCCTTGTCCTATCTGCTTCTTGCTGTGGTCATTACTTGAATTGGAACCACTGGCCTCCCCTACAGTCCTGGTTTGTCTTTTCTTTGCCTTTGTCTTGCCTTTTCTTTCCTGGGTTACTGTTACAGATGCACCACTGGCCTCTCAGCTTCTGGATTTGCTCCTTTTCAATGCATTTTCTACCTTGTTCAACAGAGATCTTTCTCAAATACAAAATAATCATGCTTCACTGTTGCTTAACACTTTGAATGGCTCTTTATTGCTATCAAGTTCAAACTCTATGACAGTTTATAAGACATTTCATCACCTGGTTCTAGTTTATGCCCCACCTTCTGTCTTCGCCATTGAAGATCCAGCCATGACACTACTCAAATCTCCAAATTCTCCAGACTTTCTTTTAAATCTTTGGATTAGAGATTTCAATGAGGAATAGGAGAAGTCACAAAATCAATGTAACAGGGCTAAACAGAGAATTAGAGTTTTAAGCTCCATTAAAATAGAAATACAAGGATGTCCTTTGTTTTAATATTCCTTATATTCAAATTATACCAGATGTTTCTATTTCCACTTATCGAATGCATGTGTATAACAGCACTGCACATAAACCAGTAGTTGGCCCCTCCTTCTCTACTTGGCTTTCAGAACTCTCATGGTCAGTCCTTGGCCCTGTATTCACACTTTGCTCACTCTACACACTCTTCCTTGCTTGTCTTTTCCATTCCTGGGCTTCAAATGTTGCCTGTATTTGGAAGTCTTACAGATTGACATCGCCAGCCCAGGGATCTCTTCTGAGATCAGACACCTGCCCAAAGAGAGATGTCCAAGAGGTCTGAGCAATCTCAAGCCTGTATCTAAAGCCAAACTCTGATCTTCAGTCCGTCAAAGTCTCTTTTACTGCTAGTCTTTCCCGTCTCAATAAATGTCACCTGTATTGCTCCACTGCTCAGGCCAGAAGCATGGAAAGTTACCTCTCTTTTTCAGTTTGTAAGTAAACTGACATGCAGGCAATGTTTGAAATGTTTTATGTATGTTAACTTGTTTAATCCTCACAAGAAATCTTCAAGTAGCTACTATTATTATCACCCACTTTTTAGATGAGGAAACCAGGGCACAATGAGGTTAAGTAATTTGCCCAAGTCACATAGCTTACTAATGGAGCTGGAATTTAAACTCAGACAATCTAGCTTCAGAGTTCATGTGCCTAACCTCTACCCCAACTGTTATTCTCAGCACCACCCTTTAATTCACCCTACATGGAAACAATCAAAGTACAATCAGTTCTGGCTCCCAAAATCTTCTGAAATCATCAGCAGTCATAGGCATCATAGTCTTTTGCTGAGACTATCATAATAACTCCACAGGGATCTCCAGTTCCATCCTTGTCCTCCCTCAACTCTCTGCTTCCAGTCATTCTTCCCAGAGAAGCCAGATTTTAGCTTTGACATAATTTTTTCCCAGACTGGGAATCCTTCCTTGGCTCTCAGAACTAAATCACATCCCCCCAGTTATTTTCCGCACAGCATCCTATTGTCTTCTTTCATATTAAGTTTTCTAATTAAAAATGCTACATCTGTGTTTTACATTTCTTAAAGTAAGCACCATGACAGCAGGGATTTGATTTTATTTTCTGCTATCTACCGAGTCCCTAGTGCAGAACTTCGCACATAGTAGGTACTTAGTAATATTTGTGAACAGTTGGATGAATGAGTCCCCAATAATAAATAAGAAGTGACTGTATAATTTTTATTTTATGTATTAAAGGTACAGTGATACTTTTTTATAATGAACTAATGAAAGGAGGCTCATGAATTAATGAAAAATTTATAATGTATGACTTTTAAAAACTAAAATGCAGTTTTATTGTTTCAATGAAGGTATAATTCGGGTATGCATGCCACCCATTGCTTCTAACCCCACACCCCTTTCTAACAGATTCCATCCATACTCTCACACCCCTAGCTCAGCTCATTGGACCAGGGATGGAAACTGACCTGAGCTGGGCATATTAGATTCTCCCTGTTCAGAATTTAGAATCAGGAAACTGAGAAACAGGTCTGTAAAGTAACTGCATTCATCTATCTGTCAAATGTTTTTTCAGAATCTAGAATGAGCTGATTATTGGAGATATGATGAGCAAGACACATCTTTCCTTGAAGGTTTTTACAATCATCTGAGAAAACTGATGAGTAAAGCTGCCACTGCAATTCAGAGTATTGAGTGCTGTGATATAGATAATATAGGATGTAAGTACTATAGAAGCACATAGGAGAGGTCCCTTATTCAATCTTGGGAAGGCAGAGAAGCTTCCCAGGAGAGGTGATATCTTAGATGGAAGAAAGCTTTATAGATCCAGGAGAGAGTGGAGGTGAGGGGGATGGCATTCTAAACAGATGGAACAGAAAATGCCAACAGTGCATTCAGTCTGGTGTGCAAGGGTTATGCTGAGGGTGGAATGTGGTCTCCATCATGAAGGCCCTTATCAGCCTAAGCAAAGTGTGGGCTTTACCTTGAGGGCAATGAGAGTCCTGAACAATTTTTTTTTTTTTTTTTTTTTTTTTGAGACAGAGTCTCACTCTGTGGCCAGGCTGGAATGCAATGGCATGATCTCAGCTCACTGCAACCTCTACCTCCTGGGTTCAAGCAATTCTCCTGCCTCAGCCTCCCAAGTAGCTGGGACTACAGGCACCCACCACCATGCCCGGCTAATTTTTTGTTTTTGTTTTTGTTTTTTAGTAGAGGCGGGGTTTCACCATGTTGGCCAGGTTGGTCTTGAACTCCTGACCTCAGGTGATCCACCCATCTCAGCTTCCCAAAGTGCTGAGATTACAGGCGTGAGCCATCACGCCTGACCACGAACAAAGTTTTTAGCAGAGGAGTGACACGTTCAGATTTGCATTCTAGAAAAATCCCTGTGGTCTTAGCAGGAGAAAGGTTTTAGAAGCAGATGGGTCAATTAAGAGATTGCTATAGAAATTTGGACAAGAAAGGATGATGGCAGGAATAAGTTGATGACAGTGGGAAGAGACAGAGTGGATGGTTAAAGTGATATTTAGGACAATGATGGGAAGGGAGAGAGGAATTAAGCATAATTTCCAAGTTTAAGGCTTAGACTAGCAAAAGATAGAGGAGTCACCCACTAAGACAGGATACACATGAGGGAGCTCAAGGAAGAGCCTGAGGCTGGAGACATAACCATGAGCATTATCTGCATATAATTAATTCAAATCTTTGGGTGAGTTTGTGTAGTGAGAAAAGAAAATGTTTATAGATGGAACCCTAAGTAACTCCACCTTTGAAGTAGCTGGGTGAGGAAGAAGAGCCCAAAAAAGAGCTTGAGAAGATGCGTCCAGGGAGACCGTTGGAAATACAAGGAAGAGTGAAGTCACAGAAACCAATGGATGAAAGCTTTTCTAGAAAGTTCTAACCAATGTCAGTGCTCTCACAAAATGACCCAAACAAGCACAACTCCAAATGTAATTAACTGCTTGTGAATATGTAACAAACATGAATATTTCTCTTAAGTAAGCATTATTCTCAATAATCTTATTCATAGCCTCCATTTGCTTGTCTCAAGAATGCTTTGAAAATTCTCTAAGAGTGAAGTCTGAATTCATGAAGGTTTTCCAAATTTGGTTTTCAAATCTTATTACATGTTGGTTCGTGAAGTGCATTTGAATGTCAGAGTTGAGAATGTGGAAAAAAGTAGACATAAGGAAATTTATTTTAAAAATGTTTTTCAACTTTAAGGAAAGCATCTAACAACCCACTAAGTTTAGCATTTCATGTGTGTTTATGACCTGTCAAAAACTGCCAGAAATTTACTTGTGAGCAAGAAGTAAAAGATGTTGCCTGTTTGTCATCTTTCAGAGCGTCCAACTTCTGAAAGCCACTTTGCAACCCAAAAAGAACTTTCCTTCATCAGTGGACATATGTCAAAGAAGAGAAACATTAGTAATAGGATCCAGGCCATGTAATGTTAATTAAACAATTAGATGCTGATGCCAGTGTGTAATCACTTTTTTCCATTTCATTTTCAACAGTTTGAGTGTTCCTAAGAGGCTTGAATGGGATTGAATCTGGTACTTTCATCAGAATTTTAGTGTATTTTCAGTATTGGTAACATCTCCTCTCTCCTACTTACACTTTGCAACAGACTCTCCTGGGTCTGATTTGTGCTCCTTCTTCTGAATGTTTAGCAATTTAATGTACACAGTGGACATATTCTGAAAAAAAATGCTAGGTTTATCAGCAGAGTCATTTTAAAGATGAGGTGTTGTTTAAAAACAAAGCCATACCATCCATCACAATTACAAGGCAGGAAATACAATGGTCTACAATGTTTAATTAGAGCTTTTCTTAAGGACTCTTGTTTTCTCAGCCTTACAAGCAGCATAAACTTCTCTGAAGATGATTTTGTGGCATCCCTCTGAAGTTTAAGGTCCTGGAAAAACTGAACAATGTTTACCGAATGCTTTTCATTTAAAACTGTTTTGTTGAATCATTACTGAAATGGAGAAGAAAGTGGAATATGAAGCATTCGTGGTCAAGGCTGCCTATTCCTGGGTCCAGGACAGAAGGCCTGAGTCTAGCCAAATGCCTAGGATAGAGTATGAGCACAGGCTCTCCTCTCCCCTTCTGGGTGAACACAAGGGGTACAAGGGCAGGTGACAGAGGGCATGAATCTCAGTCCACAAACACAAGGTTTACGAGTTTTCTTTTGTTTTCTGTAACAACTTAATTTCTAATGCCAAGCTCTTATTTCTTCCGGCTGGCAGAAAAAATAAAAAATAAACAAAAAGTGCACAACCTCAGCCTTCCCAGGAGTCCCTTGTCCATGGTTATTAATGCCAGTGTTTCTGGAGCTTACGCAGCACCAAGGCCTCTGGGATGAGGCCCACTTGGTCCTCGCTTCTCTGTCTACAGATCCCTGAGACAGCCTTGCCCTTGCCTGGCCGGCCTGACCCCTCAGGCCGAGTCACTCTGTGCTGTGGCTCCCGGGTCCCCAAGCATCTCTGCTGAGGCCGCCTTTGAATCATGCTGACGTCACTCTCCCAGGGAGCAGTGCTCGGTTCTGTGCTCCTGGAGCCCCATCTGTCTCTCTGTCGCCTCTGCCTTCACCTCCTGCTAACCAAATGGGATCTCTTTCTAGTTTGGGGAAACTGCTTCTTTCCTTCCATGTTTCTTCAGGATAATCTGTCTTTTGCTTTTTTTTTTTTTTTTCCATTGCATCCTCTTCTGCTAAGGGCTTAGGCTTTTGTTTCCAAAGCTTAGAAGCAAAGTCTTTGCTTTGTGCCTTGCTACAAACCTCCTGTGAGGCCTGAGCACAGAGTCAGCTATTATCTGCTTGAATGGGAGGTGGGGGTGGGGGCCAGTGCCAGAGGGCAAGAGAAAAAACAGGGATGAAATGGATAAAATCACAATAGCTAGCTAGCTCAAAATATGATCCAGCCAGCACTCCACGCACATACACCTCCCCTGACTTCCCCCGGGATTTGGACACCCAGTGTCTGTGAGGAAATGCCACCTCACTCCCTCGAGCCACATTTCCTGGTTCTGTGGTTCCCGGAGTCTGTGGATTTTCATATACAGACATGTGCACCACAGAGCCCTGGGAGAGAAACTTACCTTTAACTGAGAAAGGAGGAGGAGCCCTGGAGAGTCACTCAGCAGCACGACCAAAAGAAGAGCCACACGTCTGAGCACAGCCCTCCACTATGTGAACCATTCTGATCCAGCACCCCCGGGGCTTACATGCACTGGACGGGAGGAGTACAGGGAGAAACAGAACAAACTGGAACCCCAGAGTGGGCCCAGGGAAGGCCGCTGCTGGCCTGCACCTTCCCATCCGCACACAAAGTGAAACACACTTAAGGGCAGGGTATAGAAGGTTGAGTTCTTTCCCCTCCAGCCAGAGAGAGACCTGGGATGAGCGGGGACATCAAGGGCTTATAAGCAGCTGGAGAAGGGAGGAGAGATGGCGCAAGGTCAACTAGAGGTCACAGGTAGTCCCAGAGCTGTAGCAGGTTGGTGGGAGCTCTGGAGTGGGAGCTCCAGACAGCATCATCTAGGTGATCTTATTTTAGCAGAATTAGGGGCAAGCTATTAAAGAACCTTAACAAAGATCTATAAGCTAAATGGAGCCAGAGCAGTTACAGAGCTCCCCATCCACATCCATATCTCCACATCCATATTTTAATCCACGCGCCATAGTGGAATACGATGAGCCTTTTACCAAGGTGAACCCAGGTTTAAATTCCACATCTGATATTTCCTAGTTAAGAAGTTTCTCTGGCAAATTACACGATCTTGCTATGCCTCTTTTCTCTCATCTGTAAATGAGCATGATAATTTTTATAAAGTATCTAGTATATTACCTGCCACATAGAAGCACCAAATAAATCAGAATTGCTGTTGTTGTTATTAGTATTATCACTATTATCATCTGATTCCTTGATTTCACAAAGATCAGGGAAGGAACCTAGTGCAAAAAACCTCTTTGAGTTTTTGCTTTTAAGAGCCTACATTGCACCAGATAAGAGAAGACAGAATACAATCAAATGTACAATGGATGACTTCTGTAAGACCTTGGACAAGTGGTCATTCTTTGTTCACTCATCAAAGTCACACACTTAGGTTGCCATAATTTCTCTGGGGGTATTAGGACAGTCTGCAAAAATGGTGGCATTTGCTGAACTTAAGCAGTGAACAGCTGTGCTGGGCTAGAAATAGCTTTTCAAACGATGAATTCCTTTGCCAAGTCAAAGGCACAGCTCACAGTGAGCTTGGAACCACAGAAACATATAATAGAGAGGTCTCCTTTTGGGGGTGACACCCAGCAATCTTTCACCTTCAAAACAGGGAGATGGCCAATTTCTAGAGCACATTCTTTGGCCCGTTTTGGAACAAAGAACCAAGGAAAAGAGTCAAGGAAAAGAGAAGCCTTCATAATTTATTAAGGTGACACAGGTTCATCAAATCAAAATCCCAGCAGGAACTGTAAGTTATGAAACTTACAAAGCTTCTGGCTCCTACCTCCTCCGTTGCCTGTTGTCAAGAGCATTTGTGGACATAATTGCCAAATCTCTGTCCCCAAAACCCAGGCCAGCTAAGGAAAGCAATGCATTTGGTGGAAAAGCCATAAAAATAAAGACATCCTAATAAAGTGGTTGGACTATTCGTGCTGCATTTTGACCAGAAAAGGGAGCTATGGAAAGATCCTGTCACTGTCTCTGATCTACTCACCATAAAATCATAAATCATAGAACGCTGGCAATGCAAGGACCTCAAAGGTATTGCTCTTCTCCTCTCTTCTGCCTAAAGGCTTTAAGCTAATGTATGGCAGCTTCAGAACTAGAACCAGGGCTCTTAACTCCTAGCCAGAACCCTTACCACAACTTAGGCAGATGTCCCAGAGATGGCAAGAGCACACATTTTCAGAAAGTGCTCTAAGCTCATTAATGAAAAGTTGCCATTTAAACATCAATCAATATTTGTATCTGGGGATTAGGAATGAGGATAACAATGCATGTTGAGGCCAAAGGGACCAGGAGGCCAAAGGAATCTAGGCTGCCTCCAACTTCTGTTCAGACTTTGCTCGCAATTCATCTCCAAGTCATTTGCTTAGAAATCACATTACACTTCCATGCAGAAATGATGGTATATAAATGGTGGTTCAAATTCCAAGGTCAGTTTAGAGAAGCTTATTTAACATACAACTTTGCCTGAAGTACCTGACTATTCCTGATATTCCAATTGCAACAAACCACGATTTGTAACTCTTTCATTCAAAGAAAGACAAATTCCAGGCCCTGAAGGCACTCAGATGGCAGCAACAAAGCTTCTTCCTCAAGTGATCACAGTTTCCCTTGCAGTTTCCTGGATTCCAGGGTCTTGGAATCAGGGGAATGAGTGGGAACTCTGGGACCTTGCTAAAGATCTACTCTGCTGCCTCTAAAACCAGCCCTTGGATTGCACTGGTCACTGGCAATGGTCTCACTGGTCCAAAGTAAAATACAACATGTAAGTCTAGTTCAGAAAGTTTTTCACAAAGCAAAGTGTATTCCATTTAAAGAACCACCCTTGATTCTGGAGATAGTTTTCTCACTTTTTGGTGTTGATAAAATATAAACTTCAGCCAAATTAAATGTAAAGGAGTTTAACTGAGCAATGAATGATTCACGAATCGGGCAGCAGATTCAGAGACTCCAGCACAGCCACGTGTTGGAAGAAGATTTATAGACAAAAGAGGGGAAATGACATATGGAAATCGGAAGTGAGGTACAGAATGACTGGATTGGTTACAGCTCAGCGTTTGCCTTATTTGAATACAGTTTGAACACTCAGCAGTGTATGAATGGTTCAAGTATGGCTGCCAGGATTGGCCAACCCTTAGCTATGGTTACAGGCCCATACTCCTGAGTTAGGTTTTCAACCTTGTCTACCTATTAAGTTAGGTTGCGGTTCGTCCATGAGGACTCAAATATAGAAGTGTGGAATCCTTCTCAGGCCATATTTAGTTCACTTTAACAGTGCTCAATTGTCTTTTTGGAAATGGATTGTAGTAAATGCTATTTGTTTTCTTAGTATTCTTTCTTGGAAAAAATAACATAGTGGCAATCCTATATGGCTGGTCCACAGAACTGCATTCCAAAACTTTGAGGATCCAGTTCTGAGAACCACTGCTCAACACCTGCCCATTTCTCTGATGAGTGGCAGAAGGCAATTTGCTGTAATGTTCACTCCTTGGGGCTTTGGAAGGGGTGAAAGGGGAACTGAGGAAGCAGATGGGAATTGGAGGTCCCTAGTTGTTTTAGTTCAGGCTGCTGTAACAGAATACCACAGACTGGGTGGCTTAAACAACAGAAATTTATTTCTCACGGTGTTGGAGGCTGGGAAGTCCAAGATCAATATGCTGGCAGATCTGGTGTCTGATGAGGACCTACTTCTAGGTTGACAGAGGCTGTCTTTGTATCCTCACGTGGTGAAGAGCAGAGGGATCTCTCAGGGATACCTTTTGTGAGAGCACTAATCCCATTCATGAGGACTCCACCCTCGTGACCTAATTAACTCCCAAAGGTTCAACCTGCTAATACCATCGCATTGGGGGTTAGGATTTCAACATAGGAATTTTGGGGGGGGGCACAAACATTCATTCTATGACACTCATCTTTTTAGCAATAAAAAGACACTCATCTTTTTAACAATTGGAATTGTTAACTTTCTCTAATGATTTAGAAGACAAATTCTGGGTGAGCCAAGAATACCCCTCTTAGAGTTTATTAACTGGGTGTAAGAAGATATATAGGCTATTTCAGGTAGAGACTAATAATTCTGCTGGGAACGACTATCTCCTGAGGCATGAGTAGAGGTTGTGGGGGTCAACTAAGCAAATCAAAACTAACAACCAATTTACAAGGAAATGTTCGATCTACTTGACAATATGATCTTTAAAATAATGCTCAACTATAAATTTGCATTAAAAATGCAAATGTTTTTGAGACAGATTTGGGTAGATCTTATTTCGCACTCTTATTTGTGTTATTCTGGTCTTAAGAGTAAAAAATAAAAGAAATAAAATGAGCCCATGTTTGCCTTCTGTTAGTCACCACCTCCTTTGTGTGCTCCTGGAAATCTCTAGTAAACACCTTCAGTCTCAGTTCGCTCGTGGGTGCTGCCTTCAACCAGGCCCTCCTCTCCCCTTGGTCAAAGCATGGTTTTCAGACTTCTTTTTAAAAAATTACAGAATACTTTCTTCAAAGAAAATCTATAAGAAACTCCAGATTTTACATAAAAGAGAGCTGCTTTATTTGGAGCAGGGCTGGGGGCTGGATCCCTGCTGGCTCACCCCCTGCCTCCCTCATTCATTCATTCATTCGTTTATTCACTTGATACATATTAACTGAAGCCCTAGCCTATCAACTTAGCTTCCTGATTGGGTTTCCTGGCTCCAGTCCTATGTCTTTATAATCTACTATCCATTATGATAATATAAATAATTTTTTAAGACTCAGCTCTGATCTGATCACTACCCTTTTCAGGAATATCCATCGTCTCCTCATTGTCTTCTGATTGACATTCTCCCTCCTTAAGCCCTTCAAAGTTTGGATCCAGCCTACATTTCCCACCTTCCCTTCTGGTGCCACAATCTGTTCCCCTGAGACTTTCCCCAACCCACCATAGACATTCATGTCTGCTTGCTTTTGATCATGCTGCTGTCTGCCTAGACTGCCCTACTTCCTCCTTTCCACTGTGCTAGTTTATTGTTTCTGTGTGTGTGGCTATTCCCTCCACAGTGAAGCCCCGCCTGGCTACCGAAGCCCCTCTCCCTCAAACTCTGTATCCATTGTTAGATGCCATGTGTCTGGCTACCCAGCTGTTGCTCAAAGTTGGCATTGTATTTTTACTCATCTTAATATCTCCAGGATCTAATGTCATCAACATGCGGTTGATTAGAAGTGGCAAATGGGTTGTATTTCACAGGCCAATTCCTATGGGTTGGTAGTAGTTGCCTGGAATGCTATCTTGAGAAAGACTCTGACTGATCTAGACTTAGTGGGAAAGTAACTGATTGACTAGCAGTGTTGGCCACAGGAGTGTGGGAGTGAAGACGTGCCTTGCTACGTGTCTGTCCTCCTGGCAGCAAATGCACAATAATGTTCTGCTGGTGAATACATGAGTGAATACATTTCTTTAAAATTATGAGATTTAGGCTTTAGTACTTCAGACAACCTTTTCCTTCAGTCTAGTGAGCTTTTGCTGGTTCAATTTCCATAAGTGACATGAGTATTTCACCTTGAGCTCAAATTGATGTTCTGGCAAATGTGAGTATATCTCAAGCTGGGAGGCAGCCCTGGTGGGCATCACTTTGTATGAGGTAGTTTGCAGGAGGGCTTCTGATGGTGGCCCCTAGGCAGGTTGGAGAGCTGATGTGGGATGCAGGAGAGAGAGAATGGAAAAGGGACTGTACAATGGTGACCCTATGGTATCAGCCATATCTTACGTGCTGAAGGAGATGTTTTTATGAAAGGGTCAGTGAGACGTGAGGGTACAAGTGGCGTTACTTTAGTACAAGAACTAGAGTGAGACACAGAGTCAGGGAATGGGCTCACCACTGCTCAGTACTGTGAAGGGCCCAGGCTGGACGTGTCTGGGCATGTGCCTGCCCTAAGAGTCAGCAGGGGACCACTATGCCCATGGGGCCTGGCGGGATGTGTGTGACTGTGCACCCCTGGCAGAGTGGGGCCATGGCTGAGATGCTGCCCAGTGAGAGACGGTGGGTTCCTGGCAGGCATGGTAGTCATGCCAGGAGTAGAAAAGGACTTGTTTGGGAGCATGAGTGAGTCACCTCTCGGGAATGTCAGTACCGGTTGTGGGACACTCATTTGGGGCAAGTCAGGAATGGATAAAAGCCTGTGTCATCCAAGTTAGTACTAGCGCTTTGACACCCTTTATTCCTACATTCTGATGAGATCGTAGGCATGACTTGGGTCAAAAGCTTTAAGGAAAACAGTTCCTGAGGAAGACGCTTATTTAGAAGCAGTTGTCAGGGCTACAGCATATCCTTCTATTGCCTTCCTCGGTGAATTGAATTGATGTCATACAGTAAATGTTCTGTATCAGGGAATTTTGACTAGAGTAGCTAATTAGGGAATCAGATTTAAGTAACACAGAGAACTGAAGCCCTGGCTGGTTTGTCTCCCCAAGGCCTTTGCTGTGGAGTCAGCAGATGGATGTTTTTCGGGCAGTTTGCTCCCGTGCTCAGTTTGCAGTATGGGGAGGGGTGAGGATGAGAGGATTGTCTCACAGTAGTGTTTCTGGAATGGCATATGGTTTGGGGTTTCTTGGGGGAAGAGAGCGGCCTATGTGCAAATCTTAAGTCAGATGTGGCCCCTGGCATCTGCCATGTCACCCAGCTAGGAACTGTTTGACATTTGCAGTAATGAAACCTTCATCCTGGATAGCTTAGAGTGGGACTAGTTTTGTCCAACTGGCTAGATAATCTTGTATTTAAAATTTTAAAGCCGCAATTCTTGGAGTCTTTCCTGACTTTAGGACCCACATAATCAGGGCCCTCCTAGGCACCCAGTCGGGCAGTGCACAGGCTTCCTCCATTAGTTTGTCGTAGGCAGAAATTCAGCTCCTCTCAGGTTGTTAAACTCAGATCACGAACCATCTGTTCCTCGTGTTTTCCCAGGTTGCAAACTTAATCCAGGGAAAATGGAATGTTTTGCAAACTCTGCAGCTATTAGTTTCCCTACTGATCACACTTCAGGGTTGTGGGATGTTTTTCAAATGGTAAACTCTCCTTAAGCTGGAGTCATTGAAAATGTATGCTATCAGCATGTTCAGAGGAAACGTATTTCAGCTGACCAAGCAAAAAGGCCTCTGGAAATCTCTTTGCCTCTGCTCTGTGATCCCATTGTCCTATTCTCCCTTCACAAAGAAAGAATTTAACCTTCAAGAAGGATAGTTTGGAAATGATCTCTGTCCCTTATCAATGACTTCACCAGATGCTGTCCTTGCCCCCTCCACTTGTTCAACAGCATGGGGTGCATTTTTTACGTGTGTCTCAGGGTGCAAGGAAGTTCCTGGACACTTGTGGTGTGAACAGAGAAGAGGCAGGGCCTGTCCCCCTCATTCCAGGCCCGGAGAGCTGCCTCAGCATGCTCTGATGGTTGGTCTCCTTTACACGGATGCCTCCTGACACTCTAGGAGAGGTACCTGAAGACTCTCTGGGGCTGTGTTAGGGAGGAAATTTGATCACAAGCTCCCTGATGACTAGGGAGGCTGAACTGTTTGTATATTTACCAGCCATTTGGGCATTATCTTCTTCATGTTGCTTGTTAAGATCTTGCCTATTTTTCTATTGTTTGTTTTTCAGATAGCTCATCTTGAACAGGGCTGGACAACCGTAGCCTGCTGGTTGGCTGCCTATTTGGGTAAATAATACTTTATTGGAACATGCCCATTAGCTTACGTATTGTCTGTGGTTTCTTTCTCTGCTACTAGGGCAGGGTCAAGTATTGCGACAGAGGCTGTATGGTCTAAAATATTTACCATCTGGCTCTTTACAGAAAAAGTTTGTTGTCCCCTGCCTCAGTGGTCCAACTCTTTCTACTGATAAAACAACATAACTTACATCCACAAGAAGAGAGCACTTCATGCACCCAGCAGATTGTCATAGAGCATAAAGTGAGAAGAGAGAAACACCCAGACATACCAACAGAGAGACACACACAAGCACGTTCCCTGCAGGATTGTTTGTCAGAATTTAAAAAGCGGGCAATTGTCACTAGGAAAAAATGCTACGAATTTTTCTATATACAAACACTGGAATACTTTTTAAAGATTTAACATGGTTATAAGCTTTCAAAACAAAGTTGAGCAAATAAGAAAAAAAGCAAGCTGCAGAGTGATACATACAATAATAGCACACTGTTTATATAAAATTCGAAAATATGCAAACGTAATCCACTGTATTGAGATTAAGGATACACCATGAGCTAGACCACACTACAAAGACTGGTCCAGGCTGACTCTGGAGGGCTGGCTGGGAGGACTCCCACATTGGTTTACTGCTAGACCCGTGTGGAGATGAGAACGGGGAGTCATCTTGCTCGGACCTCCCTTGCTCCTCAGGGACGCATGCCCGAAGCTCTGTGGTCTCAACAGCCCTCATGGAGAGAAGAAACCCCTGACAATAAGGTCTCTTACCTGTGGGCCCACTGGCTTTCAGACATTGGCTGGGGGCCAGTGTATTGTCATACAGGAATTTCTTGCTACACCACAGTTGTAAACACCCACATTTTATTTATTTGCTGAAGCATTGTAACTGCCCAATGGGTTCACCTTGCCTGCTGCCTTCATAGAGCTGATTTATCAAGACAGGTGCATTGCAATGGAGAAAGAGTAATTCACACAGCGCCGACTGTGTGGGAGACTGGAATTTTATTATTACTCAAATCAGTCTTCCCAAGCATTCAGGGATC
The DNA here is from genome assembly GCF_008728515.1 of Papio anubis. Lineage (NCBI taxonomy): Eukaryota > Metazoa > Chordata > Mammalia > Primates > Cercopithecidae > Papio > Papio anubis. The sequence continues at coordinate 72,905,665 of NC_044980.1, read as the reverse complement.
AGAGTTTTTAAATATAAGTTGGTGAATAGGGGCTTAGGAAGTGCTGATTGGTCAGGTTGGAAGTTGAAGTTAGGTTTTCTTAATGTGTTCTGTTCCTGGGTGTGATGGCAGCACTGACTGGGCCAGATTGCCGATCTGGTTGGTGTCAGCTGATCCATCAAGCTCAGGATCTGCAAACTATCTCAAGCACTGATCTTAGGCTTTACAATAGTGATGTTGTCCCCAGGAGCAATTTGGGGAGGTTCAAACTCTTGGAGCCGGAGGCTGCATGACCCCTAAATTGTAAATTCTAATCTTGTAGCTAATTTGTTAATCCTGCAAAGGCAGCCTGGTCCCCAGGCAAGAAGGGGGTCATTTCGGGATAGGGTATTATCAATTTTGTTTCAGAGTCACACCATGAACTGAATTTCTCCCCAAAGTTAGTTCTGCCTACACCCAGGAATGAAGAAGGACAGCTTGAAGGTTAGGAGCAAGACGGAGTTGGTTAGTTCTGATTTCTTTCACTGTCAATATTTCCTCAGTTATAATTTTGCAGAGGTGGTTTCAGCATCAGTCCTCTTCAAGATTCCAGTTTAATAGGCCTGACCATGTGTAGGATAATACATGTACGATATGTCAGTAAATATTAAATTCAGAAGAGTAGTTATCTCTGGGAGGAAGAGAAAAGAAGGGGATCAAGAAGGCAACCCAGTGGGCAATAATTGTACCTATAATGTTTTATTTCTTTAAAACATATGACACAAATGTGACAAAATGTTACGACTTAAGTTGGGAGCAGGCAATGAGTAAGTCTATAGGGCAGAAGGAAGCTGGTGGGTAGAGGAGAACCAGGGTTTCTTGGTGGAAAATGAGAAAAAATCTATTTGGGGGAGAAGAGAATGGTGGGAGCTAGCACTCAATCTAGGTTGATATGTCTACTGTTCACTATTCGACAAATATTTGTTGAATGGAAAAATTCAATATGTTTTTTCGGAGCATTATATGCCAGACACTATGGGTGGGACACAGGGATGACAAAGATCTTTCATTTGTGTCTTCAAGGTACTTATGACCCCCTGAAAGATAGTTTATGCCAACAACAGATGACCATGCAAAGTAGAATGGGAACATTAGCACAAATGCAAGCATTAGCAAAGTACTGTGGGGAGCACCAGGGGAGAGACCACACACATGGGAGGAGGAGGATGGGATCAGAAGATCCTTTAAGCAAGAAGTGTGGACTCAGCTCATGAGACAGGAAAGACTCTCTAAAGGAAGAGATAAGGAAAGGGTTCAACCCAGGGAATCCTGAGGGGGTTGAGCTAAGCACAGCCTGGGTGAAAAGGACATGGTGTGCTGAGGAAGGACAGAAAGCAGAGCTGGAGGGGTGGAGAGAGACAAAGAGAGAGAGAGAGTGAGAGAGAGAGAGAGAGAGAGAGAGCAGCATCACAGAATGGAAATTAAGGCCGGATGGAAGGGGTTGAGAAGGCTCTGTCTACCTTTCCAGCTTTGACTTCCTTTCACAGACATGGGAAGCCCCTAATTGCTGGAGAGGTTGGAGAGTGCAGTGTGATCGGCCCTGCCAATCACCTGCCAGCATGGGAGTGTGGAGGGAATAAGAAAGAATGGGAGGCAGGGAGGCCTGGGAGAAGGCTGTTGAAACATGTCCGGATGACAAATGGTGCATGCCTCTGCTCAGAGGGTGGCTCCAGAAATGGAGAGGGGGGGACACAAATGAGGACCCGTAGAGGTGAGAGAAGTGGGGTGTCACCATCACCCTGAAGGCCTCGCTCCTGGGAGGGACCAGCCATCATGGCAGCTGAGCTTCCACACAGCAATCAATGGCAGAGGTGAAAGCCCAGGTTTGTCTCTGTGTCTCTAGGCAATAAGGCTGCATTTTCCCTTGTGCCATGACCCCTCACATCTTCCCTCAGAGTCTGGTGCAGAGCTATTTTCTCAATAAGTGCTTAGTAACCCGGGTTCAAAGAGGAGCAGGAAGAAAATGGATTACATCAGAGATACTGAAGATTGTCCTTAGCTTTCAGTACCTGAGATGAAGAGACAAACTTCCAGAGCTATGGGGCCACCATTGCCCAGCGACAGAGGGGCAGAGCTCCTCTGTCTGAACCTTGCCTTGAATGCCAAAGACACAGAAGCAGCCTGGTGAAGCAAGAAGACCCCCAGAGAGACAGAGGGACTGGGCGGGTTGAGTTTTTTCTAGCTCTGTTCTCTTCTGCTGTGTGACTCCAGGCAAGACCTAATCTGGTCTTCCAGTTTTCTCATGGAGTGAAAGGGTGGAATCAGAGAAATCCTTTGTTAAAATGCTTTGGTTGACTGGGCACGGTGGCTCACGCCTGTAATCCCAGCACTTTGGGTGGGCGGATCACGAGGTCAGGAGTTCGAGACCAGCCTGACCAACATGGTGAAACCCCTGCTCTACTAAAAATACAAAAATTAACTAGGCATGGTGGCACATGCCTGTAGTCGCAGCTACTCAGGAAGCTGAGGTTGGAGAATTGCTTGAACATGGGAGGTGGAGATTGCAGTGAGCCCAGATAGTGCCATTGTACTCCAGCCTGGGTGACAGAATGAGACTCCATCTCAAAAGAAAAAAAAAAACCAAAAACAAGAGATCAGTGATAGATTCCTATAATACCTAGAACTTCACAGAATTGAAGGGAAGACTGGAGAACTAGGTTTGAAAAAGGACCAGAACCAGGACAGCATCAGGGTCCAGTTGACAGGATTTATAATCAGTGGTCTGTTGGGGGACAGTGGTGGGGGCCTCTGTAAGGAATGAGCTCCCACTGCCTCCCCACTCCTTGTTTTCCTCCTATTACCATTCCCAATCTAACTGTTCTAGCCCGCATCACATGCCACCCCTTGAGGAAGGTAGATAAGGGCTCACTGGTTGACATTTTTTTCCCAGCCACGCATGATGGGAAGAAAGGTGGTTCCTTAAGAAAATTGGGTGGTGCAACCCCAAGAAGATAAAATGTGTGCTGACTGGCCAAAGTGCTTTTTAAGTTGGAGGTTTCTATGGAGCACTAAAGTCCAGTAACCTCTAGCATGCAGTGGGCCGTGGGCCATGGATAGAACCTCATAATTGTGGACCATAGACTCTTCCCTCTCTCCAGTTGGGTGGAAGGGTGGTGGGTAGTGAGGGGTGAACAGGAGAGGGGCTAGAGGAGGAATGGCCACAGCTTGAGGGGTTCTAGAGGGATCTTTCTTGCCTCTACTGAGGGCACCTTCCTTGAATCAAGGGCTGCAGTCTCCGTGGAGGCATTGCGAAATTGCTCGCTGGATCTTTTTTCTTCCAAGGTCAGAGAATTAGAGGTCCTTCCAAAAACTTTCTGTGGAGTCCCTGCATCTGACAGCCTGTACGAAGCTTGATGGGGAAAGGGGCCAACGAGCTAATATTTTCAGAGGACTGTGGGGGAGGATCCCCCAGAAAAAGTCTTTAAATTCTTGGGAAAAAAGTTTTTAAAAAATAACTAAAATTGGAGCCTATGACACATTGACAATAGGAAGCTGAGTTCTTTTGAGGACAAGCATGAAATCAAGAATTATTCACGGTTCTGAAGGGAAGAGTCTTTGTGGGCTTCCAAAGAAGCTTCAAGCCCAGGACTGAAATGTGGGCTCTGGTGCCAGGCACAGCTGGGGACATGCAGAGGGTCATTTTAATCACCACATGCCATTGATCCAGGCCTACAATTCCAAGGTTAGACAGGGCAACATCATAACCGGAGTCCCACCCAACACTGTTTCTGAGGGATTCAAAAGACAGAGACTATCCAGGGCTGCTCAAACCTGGGAACAGACTCAAGCTAAGGCCTAAATTGGGAAATATGGTGGAGGAAACAGGTAGCAGGGTAGTGACTCCCAGTGTGCTAGGAAGAAGGGGAGCAAGGATGGGGCTGAAGAACTTCAATGCACCCACCCTGACCCCTCTACTCACCAGCAGAGGCCAAATGTGAAGCTGCCATGGGATGTCACCATAGTGAAAAGGGATCCTGCAGGTTCTCTTCATCAGGTAAGGGGTAGGTCTTCTCTACCCTCAATCTTCTTTTTTTTTTTTTTTTTTTTTTTGAGATGGAGTCTCACCCTGTCACCAGGCTGGAGTGCAGTGGCATGATCTCGAATCACTGCAACCTCCGCCTCCTGGGTTCAAGTAATTCTCCTGCCTCTCAGCCTTCTAAGTAGCTGGGACTATAGTCACACGTCACCATGCCCAGCTAATTTTTGTATTTTTAGTAGAGATGAGGGTTCACTATGTTAGCCAGGATGGTCTCGATCTCTTGACCTTGTGATCCACCCACCTCGGCCTCCCAAAGTGCTGGGATTACAGGTGTGAGCCACCGCACCCGGCCAATAATTCTTATGCACATCTTTGCCCAACACATCGATCAACTTGGTGAAGAGACACTATATCTTGACCCAACACCCAAGGATGTCTTTGGATATGCCTAGGATCAGTCAGGATGAGAAGAGAGAACCAAATAGGTGGGACTTGAGACTTGGTCCAGAGGAAAGAAGTGGAAAGAAGCCAGGAGGTGGGGTTAATGCTGTGGAAACCATGAATACACCCCATAATACACCAAGTGACAGCTTGGCTGGCTAAGCACAAGAGCTCCATACTGCTAATCATACACCTACATTAACTCTGCTAAGTCCATATATATATGTGAACGTCTTTTGTAGACTGGTAGACTTCCTATAAGCCTTTTCCATCTTGCTGTTTTTCTGGTCTTTAGTTACAATGGCCTTATGTCATTTCATCTGTATTAATGTCCATGCCATTCATTTCTATCTGGGCCACTGGATTAGAAGCTCCTTGAGGTGGAGGATGCTGTCTCATTCATCCTGGCGTCCCCAGAATCTGGCACCATCCTCTCCATACTGTCAGACCTCAGTCATTGTGGCTGTGTTTGATGGAAAGCAGCATGGACATGGGGTTGCTACAAAAGGTACCATCGTCTCCACCTGTGCTGAGTTAGAACCTAGGAAAGTTAGAACCTGGAGTGCAGTGAGGCTATCTCAGCTCACTGCAGCTTGAACCTCCACCTCCCAGGTTCAATCAATTCTCGTTGTTTCAGCCACCTGAGTAGCTGGGCTTACAGGCATGCACTACCATGCCCAGCTAGTTTTTGTATTTTTAGTAGAGATGGGGTTTCACCATATTGGTCAGGCTGGTCTTGAAATCCTGGCCTCAAGTGATCCACCTACCTCGGCCTCCCAAAGTGCTGGGATTACAGGCATGAGCCACTGTGCCCAGCCCAGCTAATTTTTTAAATATTTTGTAGAGATGAGGTCTTGCTGTGTTGACCAGACTGGTGTCAAACTCCTGGCCTCAGCGATTCTCCTGTCTTGGCCTCCCAAGGGGCTGGGATTACAGGGGTGAGTCACTGCATCCAGCACATCCTTGCTAATCTTGAGTGCACATGCAGTGAAGTCCTGAGGAGACTGGGTAGGCTACTGTCCTAGACATGTCTCTTAAGTGTCCTTAAGCCAACTCCAGTGACCAGCACCAATTCTTCCCTTGCTAGGGCATTATGCAAAACCAATTATTGTTGGAAATAAGTAGGCCTTTGGCTGGGTTTGGAATTATTTATGGTTGTAGACATTTATTGTTGTAAGGTCTCAGTTCTCTTTTGACCACATGATGCAAACTATAGCCAACTTCTTACACTGTCCTCAATTGCGCAGGCTTCAGAAATGGAGCTCCATCTGAGCACCATGACTCAGGTCCATGACCATCAAACGGTCCTCTGTCTTTCTAAGGAGGAGAGAGAGGTGTCTGCCCTAAATGTAGGCTTGTCAAGCAGCTCCAGGGCCTGCCCCAATTCTGGACATCTCAGCAACTGTCCCCCTCCCTCCTAAACTACTGCACACATTTATCTCTTGTTGACAAGCATCTGGCCAGAAAAGGCTCAGGGGTTAACAATGGGAATGAGGAAAAGCACTTTTTCATCCAAGCATTTCAAATTCAGCTGCTTTTGGACTATTGGCCAAGAACCTTGGGATGACTTTGAGACAAGCCCAGGAGGTTCAGCCCATGCCCTGAGTCACCATAAAGCTGTCCTCTTCCCCTCCAGGAGAAGGTGCTGAAGACTGGCCTTTTGCTGACTGGCAATACAAACTGGACATTTTAATGGGGTAAAATGTAGTTTAGAGGAATAAATATTTCTTTCTCTTTATGAAAAAAGAAATGACATTTATTCTCGTCTAGAAGATAGATTTTCACCTTCATCCCTAACCCTGTGAATTTTCAGGCAGCTTCTTCCTGGCTGGAGCCTAATTAGGGATACAATTGAAGACTGCCTTTGCTTGCACCCTGACTTGGTTGAGCCCTGCAGCTGGTCATTCTGTTGGTAGGGCTGTGCAGAGAGAGGCATTAGCGGATGGGCAGTGCTTGCGCAGTCATGGAAAGTGTATACACCCAAATGTCTATGGTGATTCTCTCTAGGGGGTGGCATGCTGAAGGAAATTTAATTCTTCTTTACATTTTTCTGTGTCAATTGAATTTTTGGACAATAAACACGGATTATTTAACAATCAGAAAAATTACACAGTCATTTTTAGGAAAGCCCGGCGAGGCAGGGCCCTTTTATGTTTTCCAAATACATCCTGTTTAAGGCAGCTCTCTCCCCGTCCTGTTCCTTCTTGCCCTCAGTGACCCCCCTGGGCCCACCCCTCTGCAGAGCGCTCCTGACTACCCATGCTGGTATTTTTCCCTCTCATCAAACTCAGCAACGCCCTCGGACCAAAACTGGCCCATATTCTTGTATCGATCTCTTTATAATTTTTATAACTGATTTTTGGATTCTTGAATAATGTATGTTCAAACACTCCAGTGATAACGTGAATAAATTCTCCTTGTAAAAGTAAAATCACCCCTAGTCTTCTCCCTTCCTTCCCAGAGTTAAATCACTATTACCAGTTGGTGTGTTTCTTTAAAGATATTTTTGTTACGCACTTACTCATATGCACTCATAGATACTATATAGTGTTTACTTTTGCTTTCTTTTCTATTTTTATTAATAGTATCATATTTTCAGGCTCTGCAATCTTCCTTTTTTGTTCAATAATATATCTTGAAGACCTATCCATTCAGTATCTTTTTCTTTTTAACGTGGCACAGAATTCTAAAGCATATTCTGTAATTCCCTGTTGCTGAATGTTTCCATTGTTTCCTGCCTTTTATTGTTATAAGCAGTGAACATCTTGGGCATGCTTCCTTGTGGATAAGAATGAGTATATTTTGAGACTAGTTACTGACAAGTGAAACTGCTGGGTCAAGTGGTATGCAAATTTTTAAATTTTGTTTTAGACACTACCAGACTGGTCTCCAAAGGGGCTATGCTAATATACATTTCCGCTAGGATTGTGTGAGCCATACCCGTTTCCTCACACCCTGGCCATATCAAAATAGTATCAAATGTTTAAATTATTGCCAATCTGAGGGGTATACATACTATTGTCTTAATTTTTTCCATAACTATCAGTGAGACTCAGCAAGGTTTCTTAAGTTTATTTGTATTTTCTTTTATGTAAATTGCCTATTCATATTATTTTATTTTTCTTTGTTTGGAGGGGAGGTTTAGGAGCCATTACCTTATGTTCTAGGTAATAAACCTTAGTCATTTATATGCATTGCTAAAATTTTCCCACAGGCTTTGCCTTGTTTTTTAACTTTGTGAATAATGTATTTTGTGGTACAGAAGTGTGTGTGTGTGTGTGTGTGTGTGTTTTAATGGAGCCAAATTTAATCATCATTTCCTATATGCATTCATTTCTTTTGCAGATTTGCATAATTTTGTCTTTTTTTTCTCAGCTTTTCATGCCTGCTATACCTCACTAATCTTGTTTTTGTCTTTTAAGAGACAGGGTCTTGCTCTGTGGCCCAGGCTGGAGTATAGTGGTAACTCGCAGCTCACTGTAACCTTGAACTCCTGGGCTCAAGCGATCTTCATACTTCAGTTCCCAGGGAGCTAGGACTACAGGCATGTACCACCAATGCCTGGCTAATTCTTTATTTTTATTTTATTTCATTTATTTAGAGACAGAGTCTCACTCTGTCACCCAGGCTGGAGTGCAATGGCGCAATCTTGGCTCACTGCAATCTCCTCCTCCCAGGTTCAAGTGATTCTCCTGCCTCAGCCTCCCAAGTAACTGGGATTACAGGCACCCACCACCACGCCCAGCTAATTTTTGTATTTTTAGTAGAGATGGGGTTTCACCATATTGGCCAGGCTAGTCTTGAACCCCTGGCCTCAAGTGATCCACCTACCTCAGCCTCCCAAAGTGCTGGGATTACAGGTATGAGCCACTGTGCCTGACCCAGCTAATTTTTAAAATATTTTGTAGAGATAAGGTCTTGCTATGTTGACCAGTCTGGTGTCAAACTCCTGGCCTCAGCGATCCTCCTGTCTTGACCTCCTAAAGGGCTGGGATTACAGGGGTGAGTCACTGCACCTAGAACGTCCTTGCTAATCTTGGAGTGCACATGCAGTGAGGTCCTGGGGAGACTGGGTAGGCCACTGCCCTAGACATGTCCCTTAAATGTCCTTAAGCCAACTGCAGTGACCAGCACCAATTCTTCCCTTGCTAGGGCATTATGCAAAACCAATTATTGTTGGAAATAAGTAGGCCTTTGACTGGGTTTGGAATTACTTATGGTTGTAGACATTTATTATTGTAAGGTCTTAGTTCTCTTTTTTTTTTTTTTTCCTAAGACAGAGTCTCACTCTGTCACGCAAGCTGGGGTGCAGTGGCTCAGTCTCCGCTCACTGCAGCCTCTGCCGCCTGAGTTTAATTGATTGTCCTGCCTCAACCTCCTGAGTCACTGGGACTACAGGCACACACCACCATGCTCGGCTAATTTTTTTTGTATTTCTAGTAGAGATGTGGTTTCACCATGTTGCCCAGGCAGGTCTCAAACTCCTGGTCTCAAGTGATTCAGCCACCTCAGCCTCCCAGAGTACTGGGATTCCAGGCTTGAGCCACTGCATCTGGCCAGGTCTTAGTTACCTTTAACTATCCATTCTAGAAAAAAAAACTTTACTGTTATTAATCAAGCACATATGGATTCCAGGGATAGGAGAGAAAAAAGAGTTCTTTACTTCCCGTTGATTCAGTCAGTCAACAAATATTTGTTAAGTGCCTACCATGCGTCAGGTACTTGGCTCTGAGTTAGAATAAAAACAAAGATTCCTGTCCTTGTGGAACAGACATTCTAGCTACAGACCTCTCTCATTTGTCTCAGTGAATTGGCATTGAATCTGCCCTGGACAGACACCTGGGAACCCCTGGTCACCCTGTCTTACTTCTATCTGTGGTCTGTGGGCCAAGTTCTCTAGTGTCCAAGATCCTGGTTCTCAGGGATCACATCTTTGGAGATGTTACTGAGATTGTTTATATTTTCCCTCAATGGATCAGAATATTGAGAGCAGCTTTAGCTTCTTCAGGTGCCTCCAAGCGAAATAACTAAAGGCAAATCAACCTTTCCATTAATTACTGGTCTCCCTGTTTCCACTCTCTCCCCCTTCAATTACTCTTAACACAGCAGCAAGAAGTTTGTTGTTGTTGTTATTTGAAACATTCTGAGACATGGAGTCTCGCTCTGTCGCCCAGGCTGGAGTACAGTGGTACAATCTTGGCTCACTGCAACCTCTGCCTCCTGGGTTCAAGTGATTCTCCTTCCTCAGCTTCCCAAGTAGCTGGGACTACAGGCATGTGCCACCATATCCAGCTAATTTTTGTATTTTTTAGTAGAGATGGGGTTTCACTATGTGTTGGCCAGGATGGTCTTGAACTCCTGACCTCAAGTGATCTGCCCGCCTCGGTCTCCCAAAGTGCTGGGATTACAGGCGTGAGCCACCACGCCTGACCAAGAGAGTCTTTTAAAATGTACATCAGATCCCGTCACTCGGCCCAAAACCTTACCCAGCATAAGCCAGTGCCACCCACTTTCCTCTCTGAACTTGCCACCTTTTCTTCTTGTCCACGTCCATGCTGTTCTAGCCATCATGGCCAATGAGCTCCTCCGCGAACATTCCAGTCACTATCCTGACTCCAAGCCTGTGCACTTGCTATTCTCTCTGCCTGGAGTTCTTTCCTTCATGATAGCTGCATGATTTATTCCCTCACTTCATTTGACTTTGTTCAGCTGTCACCCTCTCAGTGACACAGTCCTAACAACAGCTGTGGGTTGAACGTGTCCCCGCCTCCGCCAAAAGATGTGTCCAAGTCCTAATACCCAGTACCTGTAGATATGAACTTATTTGAAATAGGGTTTTTAGCCAGGAGCAGTGGCTCAGGCCTGTAATCCCAGCACTTTGGGAGGCCAAGGTGGGCAGACCACCTGAGGTTAAGAGTTCAAGACCAGCCTGGCCCACATGGTAAAACATGGTCTCTACTAAAAATACCAAAATTAGTCAGAGATGGTGGTGCACACCTGTAATCCCAGCTACTCGGGAGGCTGAGGCACAAACCCAGGAGGTGTAGGTTGCAGTGAGCCCAGATCGTGCCACTGTTCCAGCCTGGGTGAGAGAGAGAGACTCTGTCTCAAAAAAATAAATAAAATAAAAAAATTTAAAAATAGGGTCTTTGGAGATGTAATTAAGTTGAAGTCATTGGATTAGGGTGAGCCCTAAATCTAATGACTGGGATCCTTCTAAAAAGGGAGAAATTTGGCCACAGACACAAAGGGATGAAGGCCATGTGACAGTGGAGGCAGAGACTGGAGTTACTCTGTCAACAAGCCAGGAACATCGAGGGCTACTGCAACCTCCAGAAGCTAGAGGAGGCAGAGAAGGATTCTCCCCTAGAGCTTTGGAGGGAGCGTGGCCTTTGAACACTGTCATTTCTGACTCCTAGCTTCTAGAACTGTGAGGGAATACATTTCTGTGGTTTTAAGCCAACCTGTTGGTGGTACTTTAAGGTACCCCTTGGAAATGAATATACCATCTATGGAAAATAGGGAACCCCCAACCTCAGTGCTCTCCACCCCTTTCCTGATTTATTCATAACATGTATCATTTAAAACATACCATATAACATACCTTTTAATTTCTCTTTTGTCTATAATTCCCCAATAGAATGGAAACTCTGTAAGTTGGGAAGCTGAATCCCAAGCGCCTAGAGCAGGGCTAAGAATATGGCAGGCACTCAACACATACTGGCTGTGGATGAGGTTGCTTCTCTTTTAGCATCAGTCTGGTGGGTAGAATGTTAACAGCATCACTCACTTTTCTCTGCCTCACCAGAAACCTTTTCTGTTATCAGGGTTTGATAAAGAAAAGGTGCCAGAGGGAAATTGAGTAAATGCTCTGCTTCCTGGGAAGGGTCCTGGCAGGTGGAGAGAAGGCCCATCTTGTCACAGTGCAAAGTTGTCTTTCTTTATAGCCCATCTGATTCAGAGTGTGAGTTTTGGATGGATTTGTCGATATCATAAAAAAGATATCCCAATGTGTGGAAATCTCCAGTCTAGTCATTTGCACTGTGTCTTTAAACATGTCTTGATACTAAACTCTGACATGTGAAGATACATTGAAGCCACTATATTTTCAACATGAATTCATTGAGCCCTGAAGTTCTAACGGGGTCAACCAGTACTGCAATGGGCCAGGCATCCTGTCATGGCTCAGCCACTTACCAAGTGAGGGATTGCATTTGATTTTGCCTTTGCCTCTCAGGGGGGTTTCCTACCACTTCCCTCTTTTCCACAAGCTTTTGGAATGTTCTGAAAAAAAAGTTTTTTTTAAAAAAACAAAACAAAACAAGTTTTGGTTTTGACTTTAATGTCCTCTAGCAGTATCTATCTAACAGCAAATACTTTGAGGTACAGTCATTCAAAGTAGTACTAAGCAGTGGTTATAGATTACTAGACCCTATATATACTGACATGGGAAGAGATAATAAAAAGCAAGTTCAGCAAAATATGTATTGTATGACTCCATTTGTACAGGAAAACAGCAACCCTGTGTGTGTGTGTGTGTGTGAGCGTGTGTGTGTGTGTGAGCGTGTGTGTGAGTGTGTGTGTGTGTCAGTGTGTGTGAGTGTGTGTGTCAGTGTGTGTGTGAGTGTGTGTGTGAGTGTGTGTGTGTGTGTGCGCGCGCGCGCGTGCACTTGCATAAAAACCACATATAAGGATAAATGCCAAACCACAGCAGTGTTGTTGCTGGAGTTTCTCATGGTTGGGGCAGGAGTGAATAATGAGAGAGATTTTACTTCGTATTGAGTACATTTCAATATTTTCTATATAATTTGATGCTTACAGTAAAAACATACTATTCTATAGTTTGAAAAAACTAAAGATAATTTAAACATATTTTCTATAACTTTGGATAAGTCACTTTTGTTTTTGGGAATGGCTGGAATGAATGTAGCAAGGATCTAGAAGCAGCAACAGGTCCCTCTGGGTATTCCTGCCTGACCTTAGACCTATCCATTCTTATATTTTCAGTGGTTTCACAGAATCTCAAAAAAGGACTTATTGTTTTATTATTTGATTTCCTTTTGTTAATGTTTTGAAATTATTTAATTTTCACAACAGTCTAGAGAGATAGCTTCTAACATCTCCTCCATTTTACAGATGTAAGGGAGAAAAAGTAGTACCTTTTCTTCCCCCATTGCAAAGGTCATAGCTAACACTCCCATAATAAAAGTCAGATTAACAAGAGAAAAGCATCACAAACTTATTTAAACAAAGTTTTACCGACACAGAAACTTCAGAAATGAAGACCCAAAGGTCCAGGGAAATCTGTACACTTAGGTTTGGTGGAAAACGGACAATCGTATAGAAATATGGTTAGACTAGAAGAGTATGATCTAATGGTAATAAGCTGGGGGGAACCTAACAAACCCTGTTCGTTCAGAATCTTCTTGGCCTCCCTGTGTAGCAGACAGGCTATCCTTTGAGTATAAGGCAAGACACTTATCATACGAGGGGCTTATCACCCTACTTTCAGGGAAGGTAGGTCAAAGAATTCCTTTATGGCCCTCTCTCACACAGAATGGTGGGGGATATCAGAGTGGTCTTTCTGCCCCTGCTGTTTTCTAAATTTCCAGGGTGCCGTATTTTGGGGTAGCCTTTTGTGAGCCCCGACATACATAGGAAACAGGCTCTGAGGGGCTAAATCACTTGCTCAGGATTATGGCATACCTGGGGTCATCTGTGCTGCTAACAGTGAATCCACCCTCTTTGGAAACTGGTTGGGTCCATAGCAGCACTGTTTGTCCCATGTCGGGGCCTCTTGGTGCAGGAGTGGAAACTTGGCCCAAGCAAAGCCAGTCAGATTCTCTTCCCCAGGAAATTGGATTTGGGGCTGATCGTCACGATTCACATGCAGCTGGACCTATAATGTGCATGTCCAGGAGTTGTGAGGCCACCCTCCCCTGCCTGCCTGCCTGCCATGACAGGAGCTAGTGAAGAAGGCCCAAAGGGAGGTGGTGAACAAAAGCCAAGAGCATGCCCTGCTGCTCTTTCCTGTCATTTCCTGATAAGCTTCCTTCCTGAGACTCAGCTGTGGTCCTGTTCTTTTTTTTTAAGACAGAGTCTCACTCTGTTGCCCAGGCTGGAGTACAGTGGCACCGTGTCGGCTCCCGGGCTTAAGCAATTCTCCTGCCTCAGCCTCCCAAGTAGCTGGGACTACAGGCGCTCACCAACATGCCTGGCTAATTTTTGTATTTTTTAGTAGAGATAGAGTTTCACCGTGTTGGCCAGGCTGGTCTTGAACTCCTGACCTCGGGTGATCCACCCACCTTGGCCTCCCAAAGTGCTGGGATTACAGGTGTGAGGCACCAGACCCGGCCGGTGGTCCCACTCTTGAATCCCATGAGACACTCCCTTACCTTAACCTTGTTTGAGGTTGGCTACAGTTACTAGAAATCAAAGAGACCCAAGACCCTGAGCCAGGAAGTGACAGAACCTGAGACCAAATCCAAATAGCGCATTGCTCCATGAGGCCCCGTCCCCTCCACGCTGTTCCCTCCACCCTTGGAGTAGCAGCTCCACTCAACAATGCCGTCGCCCAGCCTGCAGGCACTCAAGGATTCTGCTGAGGGTGGTGGAAGCCGGAGAGGCAGCAGTGCTGCTACAATAACACAGCTGCGGAAGACTGGCAACAGATGTGCTGCTTGAGTCAGATTTGTGTGTAAACACTTTGCAAATGTCGGTGTGTAGGGATGGGAAGCACACCTTTATTTCACAGAAACAGAAACCATAGGTTGCATCTCCTCTCCATATCTTGGGGGATCCCAGGGAGGTGTTTGTGGTTGTTATTAATGAATAATTATCCACAAACACATCCATCAACTTATGCAGCCTTCATGGTTCTGCCTGTTAGGGGAGCACAGGGGGTGGCAGAGATGTGAAAAGAAAAAAAAAGTGTTGTTTTTAAGACTTCTGTGCCTTCCCAAATTCAGATTCACACTTAATAGGAACCTAACTAGTGTAGCAAGATTGATTGCTTTAATAGTCCCAATTCTGGCTGGGTCCAGTGGCTCACACCTGTAATCCTAGCACCGTGGGAGGCTGAGGTGGGTGGATCATCTGAGGTCGGGAGTTCGAGACCAGCCTGACCAACATGAAGAAACCCCATCTCTACTAAAAATATAAAATTAGCTGGGCGTGGTGGCACATGCCTGTAATCCCAGCCACTCAGAAGGCTGAGGCAGGAGAATCACTTGAACCCGGGAGGCAGAGGTTGCGGTGAGCCGAGATTGAACCATTGCACTCCAGCCTGGGCAAGAAGAGTGAAACTCTGTCTCAAAAGAAAAAAAAATAATCCCAATTCCTCACCCCTCCCTGTGTCCACCTCTTTTGCCCAGTGACTCTATAGCACCCCCTCCCTCTGTTCTGGACCAAGTTTTATAGCTTGCTTTAGCTGGTGGAATGTTAGCAAATGGGAGACTAGCGGAGGCTGGCAAAAGTGTCTGTGCCTTTGCACTCACTCCCTTGCTCCTCAGCGGTCATTACCAGAATATGCCCAAGCTAACCTCAAGGAGCAAGACCTAGGGGCAGCAGAGCTGAGTCTTCTCAGTCAGAGCTAGGTGAGCAACCTCAGCGGAGACCAGAAGAACTGCCCATCTGAGCCCGACCTAAATCACCTATCTGCAAACTTGTGAGCAAACCTGTGCTTATCGTTGTGTCCCCACTGAGGTTCTGTGGTTGGTTGTTATGCAGTTGCTATTGTGACGGTAGATACTGGATTCATATGGCTAAGGGTATATCTGCATGGGCCACTGTGAGACACACAATAAAAGAGAAACACCTTTTTGTGATACATTTCTTGGACAATTATCTAGTTAAGCATTCAAACGGTTTAGGCAGCCCACCAAGGAAATCAAATATAAAAGCAATTCCCCTATCGACCTGGCCTCATCATCATTCTGTAAGAAAGGGAACTTGCTAAATCCTCACTTTTCTCTAATACTGTAATGGATGGCAGAAACATTCAGCTGCGCTTTGTGGTTGAGGTCCCTTCGCTTCCCTGGAGCTTAATTAGTCTTTTTGTAAACTTCATTTTCAAAGAATGCCAAATGGCTGCCTTCACCAAAGAAAGAGATCAAAGGCAGGGTGAGGCATCCTCCAAGCAAGCTCAGAGGACATCTGGGTGTTTGTGCCTCTGGAGGGCCCAGGCCCACTGAACCCACTGATAGATGGAACTCTAGGCCAGTGGTTTCTCAGACCTAAATTAGTAAAATTTAAAAAACAAGTCGAGGCTGCGCGCAGTGGCTCACACCGGTAATCTCAGCACTTTGGTAGGCTGAGGTGGGCGAATCGCTTGAGGTCAAGAGTTCGAGACCAGCCTGGCCAACATGGCAAAATCCCATCTCTATAAAAAATACAAAAATTAGCCAGGAGTGGTGGCGCATGCTTGTAATCTCAGCTATTCAGGAGGATGAGACATGAGAATCACTTGAACCCGGGAGACAGAGGTTGCGGTCAGCTGAGATCATGCCACTGCACTCTAGCCTGGGAGATAGAGTGAAACTGTCTCAAAAACAACAACAAAAAAACAAGTCGAGAGGGGACCTATATAGGGAGTCAACTTTCAATTTTGCCAAATGACAGATTAACTAAAAACAAAAAACAAAAGCCCCTCTTTGTCACATCTTTATCATAGCAGAACTTGTTGACCCCAAATAAGTGATAAAAACATAATCTCACTTTGGGAGGCCGAGGTAGGTGGATCACAAGGTCACGAGTTCAAGACCAGCCTGGCCAATATGGTGAAATCCCATCTCTTCTACAAATACAAAAATTAGCCGGGCATGGTGTGCCCCTGTAATCCCAGCTACTCGGGAGGCTGAGACAGGAGAATCACTTGAACCCAGGAGGCGGAGGGTGCAGTGAGCCAAGATCGCGCTACTGCACTCCAGCCTGGGTGATGGAATGAGATTCTGTCTCAAAAAAAAAAAAAAAAAAAAAAAAAAGAGAGAGAAAAGAAAAAGAAAAAAGCATAACCTCAATTGTTTTTTTCCCAAAATGAGTTAGTAATTTTATTCTCTCTCTCTCTCTCCCCCATCCATCCATCTATCCATCTACCTATCCTTTCATCCATCTATCCATCTATCTATCCACATATAAATAATTATTCTTGTTTTTCTCACTTCACTTTAGACTTGTGAAAATTTCATCATGAATGAGTCACTGCTCCCGCCTTGCCTCTTTGCTGGGTGCATATCCCTGCAGCACTAGTGTTGAAAGGTATATAATTTCATGGGCTCCTGGAAGAGCCAGAAGACATAGCACACCCGCGCCTCGATGGAAGTCTGACATCTCTGTGTGGTGGTGGGTGGGGTGGGGAAGGGGGTGGACAAGGGGGAAATGCTAGCACCCTACTCACCATGATGAAGAATCAGCATGGGTTTGAGATGCACCTTATCCCAGGTACTTGCCTGAAACATTCTCAAACAGCCCACACATTCCTCTTTTTCTCCCACCTACTCCCCAATTTTCTCTTATCCATCTCCCCACTTCTTCCTGCTCCTACCAGTATAGTGATTCATAGAGCAGTATTTATACTAAATATCTTAAGTCATTAACAAATCCTCTACCATCTTGGTCTTTGCCTTTAAAATTCAGATATTAAGAATTATATATAGCCTGTTTGGAGAGAGGGATAAGCCAAATTATTTTCTGCAGTTGCAAAGCATGCAACTTCTATTCATCATCTTTATGTTTCTGTTATGTCAATGGAGTGTGGTCATAATCCCAGAATGGTTACTGAATACACAAAATAATTTAACTTCTGAAGGGATTACCTCAACCCAGACCTCTGGTTCTTATTAGCAAATGGGAAAAGCTGGAAATGCTAATAAGCGAGATAATTGAAATAGATTGGGACTGTCTTGTGTATTTGCAGGTGTGGAAATGTGAACAATGTAATTATTTCATTGTAAAGAAACTACTAAATAACTTCCACCCCGAATTACTGTGACTACTGAGACTACATAAATAGAGCTGGGGAGAGCTTGAAGGGAGAGCCGAGGAAGTCCGTGGATTTGGTGTGCTGTGGAAACTCATGCAGGGTTTCACAATCCTCAAGCAGCTGGGGGCTGATGTGAATCAGAAAATGCCTCCACCCTACACCCTAGCACTACTGAGGGCTTGATTTCACACAACTCTTGAAATTGAAATCATGAGGAGAAAGGCATCTCTTTTTCCTTTTTTTTTTTAAGGTCAGAATTAACATCAAAAGTTCACTTTGTTTAAAAATGGAAACAGTTCCAGTGTTTTTTTTTTTTTTTTTAACGAGCAACCTTGAGTTGAGAGATTGTAATTGGCAGTCTTCCCACTCCTACTCAAGTCCTGTTTGTCTAATATTAAAACCCTAATTTGCTTCTTTGGAGGCCGGGAGGCATAATATACAGGTGACTTTTTGCTGCTCAGTTTTCCCACCAGTCTGCCACGGTAGTACATGATGGAAGGAAGACAATTGCAAGTCTAGGCTCCCAGGCTGGGCTGGGAGGAGGAGAGACAGAGAGGCATTAGCTCTGGCTGGCGCCGGTGGGGCAGGGTTGTGCAGCCAGGCTGAGGGAACAGTAGCAGAGCTAAGCTGTCTGAGGTGAGATCTGGGTTAGGGGCCTGGCAGCAATCTATAAAATATGTTAAAAGATTCCTGGAAATGGAATGGGATGGAGAAAATAGTATTTACCATAGCTCTTTTTCAGGAAGAGAAATGGAACAATCACTTGATCAGCTGCTGGAGGGTAATTAAAGGGGAGATGTTGAGACAGTTAAAGGACTTTTTCAAGTAAAAGTTACATGAAGGGCTTATTGCCTGAGCAGAGGATGCAAGCTGAGGCCAGAGCTGAATTGCTCACACCAAGAGATGAGAGGCAGAATGCTACCACCAGGAAGCCTCCATATTCACCAGTCTGCCACACAGAGCTGCTAATTAGTGTTCTTCTCTAAATAGATGTTGAATAAATCTTTCATTGATTTGAAGAGATCCCAAACCGCTCAGGACCCACACAGGCCTGAGATGCCCTGGCTTGAGATTCTGTGGTGGTGGGATGAACAGAGACCACTGAATCCCCAGAATGACTGTGAATTCAGAGACAGCATCTAAAGAGAGGGGATTAGTCTGTGCCAAGTCAAAATAAGCTACAGAACAAGCTATTCCAAGGAACAGGCTTAAAACATCAAAGTCACATGCCAGTGGCCAGACCTCACAGGCCTGAGAGCTGCCCCCTTTCTACAGGGGAAAAGCTTTAATTCATGTATGGGCACCCCAGGAGCTTCTTGGAGATTGTGATATTCTAGTTGGTTCACATAGATTGTGATGTGATGACTTTAAACCTCTCCATCATTCCTCCAAAGTGCTCTGTCTGGACTCTCAGGGGCTGCCCTCAGGTGAAATAATAGGGTTAGGTAAGAGCAGTCCACATTGTATGGAGAGACTTTTCTCCAATGACAGCACCTGGAAAATCCAGGCTGTTGTTCCCGGCTGACTTCACAGTTAGGCAAAAGAGCAGACAATGAAGAGTTAATGACAACACCGTGCAGTCAGTGCCACGGTGGGGAAATCCTCCGCCACTCTCTCCCTATTGCTCACCAGCGTGGAGGGGCAGGACTTTAAAACTCTTTAAATAATTGGATGGAATACATTTGTAAAAGAGTTAATTTGAATTTGGAAGTGGCTCTTATCCACAGTACAAGGAGCAAGATGGCTTGGGTTGGAGGCAGGCAGGGCAGGATGGCTGTATTTGGCAGGAGCATATGGGAGGGAAGGGGGATCTTTGGAGAAAGGGTAAGTGTGGTAATCAGTGTGGCAGGCCTCAAATGCCTGGCTAGAAGAGCTAGTCTTCACACTACACATGAATCATCATTGACCGGTAACCTCCAAGGGCAAAAAGGATGTAAAATTTGCATCTTGTAGTACCCAGCATCATGTGGGTGTGGCAAAGCCCATCAACTGCCCTCCGATATCTACTTTCTCTCCTTCTGCTTTAGTAATAAGACCAAGTTTCAGCAAGGCGCCTGTAGAGATTCCATTTCCCAGCCTCCATGGCAGCAGGTTGAAGTCATTTGGCTAAGTCTGGCCAGTTGTAAGAGAAAGCAACGTGTACAACTTCCAGATCATCTTTCAAAGGGAAGCTGCTCATCCTCTTTTCCTCCTTCCTGTAACCAGGACACAGACATGGTAGGGTGGAGTCAGCTCCCACCGTACAGGTGAGCGAGCACAACATCCAAGGAAGCAGTAGAGCAACCAGGAAAAGGAAGTCTTGGTCCCTGACTGGCCTCAGAAACAGTATTCCCCTCCCCACCCTCGACCACCCCTTATCTGCAGACAGGCATGCGGGAGAGAATTGAACCTGTTATATTTGGGCCATGGTGTGGGGTCTTTTTGATATAGCAGTTTAATTTGTACCCATTACACTGGGGCTCAATATGGTTGCCCAAATGCACTATTAAATCATTTTTGGAAATTCATAAAGGAAAAGTCAATAAATGGCTGTGTAAGTAAATGCAGACCAACTGAATGAGAAAAGCAAAGACAATTTACTCAGAGCTTGCTATAGCAAGGGAATCAGCAACCATTACTTATGTTTGGGCAAAGACTCAAAGGCGGGAAGAGGAGTAGGAAAGCTTGAGAGTGGAAAAAAGGGAAAGCTGCAGGAATGATTGGAGGTTGTTGGCATGGCAAAACTGCAGGTAGGCCAACTATAAGTGAGGTATCCTATGCGGTTGGTTAGGGGCACCTATTTGGCTTTCCCTGTTTGGTCCCGAGTTGGAAGCAGGGATAAAAATTAGAAAACCTGTTGGTTATTCATCAAATCCTAGCCATTTGGGGCTTATTGTTACAGAGGTTATTGTTTGGCTTCGTGGATTACCACTTGAGACAGCAATCTGGCTTCCTGTAAGGCTTGACCTACAGCAGGCTGGCTTCCTGGGCTGTTTATTATAGATAAGGGGTAGATTTCTTGGTGAGGTTGCTGCAGGTTGTGGGTCAGAGTTCGATTTCTATATATGGTTTTGCCATTATCCATTTGCCTATGAAGTCTCTCATGGCTAATGAGAACAGTCCTAACACAGGGGCAAAACAGTGATGGTTGGGTAGTATTTGAAAACAATCTCACCAGCACAGTAGAGTGGAAGTAAATAGAAGATTTCATTTATCCCTGCACTCTTGAGCTGCACTAAGAACCGGCCAAAACACAGTGGTAAGAAGAGAGGCTCCCAGGGCTCTATGACCCAGGCTGACCAGTGACAGGGTTTCTTTGGTGCTCACAGCCAAAGGGCATTTAGGATGTGAGTGGCTCCTGACACTTGCCTGAAAACAAGTCGCTGGTGGTCTCAGTGCTCTTGTATCTGCCAGACTTGAGCTAGGGGACAGCACTCCAGCCACTCTCCTCATCCATCCTAAACCCCCACAAGCTCAGCAAGCCCCATCACATACTTCGTGGAGGTGACACACCAGTGGCCACTGAAGAAATGTGCTTTTCTTAGCATGAAGCCAGTCGTGAGCGGGAGGCTCCTGATTGTAGGCAGATGTCTGAATGGTACCCAGCTGGCAGGCCTGTGCTTGCTTTTAAATCTGCTTTCCATTCCAGTGGCGTGTGGGATGAAGGACCCTTCTTCATGGAACTGAGGGCAACGTGCCAAGAGCTGCATGGGTGCTGCTTTCCTGGTTGGGTAACACCTCTCCTCCTGGTCATTGGCCATCAGCGCTTAAGTTCCTGTGCTTTGGTTCCCAAGAACACTGAGTATTGGTCTTTGCTGGAGACTATGCTGCTGTACACTCTCTTCTCTAGGTACTTACTCACCACCAGCACTGCAGGCCTTTTCTTCTCAGGATTCCTTGGGGCCCCAAGAACTTCAGGAAATCCCAAGAGAATCTGGTCTCTGTTCTTGTCTGGGACAGAACCAAGAAGGGAGATGACTGTAGCCGGCTGTCCCATTGCAGGCTTTGGAGTTTCCAAAATGTAGCATTTCCAAAAAGGAACTCTTAGTTCCCTCCTAACGTCCTGCCCTCTTCCCTCAGCCTGCCCCAGTTCTGCAACTGGCATCACCATTCACTTGGTTGGCCAAGCGCCAAACCTAAGGCCAATCTTGAGTCATTCTTTTCCCTGATCTCCCACGTTAATAAGCCCCATCATGTCCTCCTTCAAAATACACATGGAAGAGATGTCCTTTTCTCTATCTGCACTGTCATCATTTCTTCCAACAACCTCTAGCTAGTTCCTCCTACCTACACCCTTGCTCCCCTATCATTCGTTCTCTTAGGTGGGACCAAAAATGACTCACTTAGGCTGTGTCTGCTCTGCATGGAATGTCCAAGGCTCAGCGTGAACTACTCCTGCCCTACCAGCTTAGCCGCCACCTCCTTCACTCTGTTCCGTGCACACTGGCTTTCTCTCCTTTTCTTAATGCATCAACCTCTTTACCCCTCTCAAGATCTTTCTTGGTGTGAAACAGTTTTGCCTTTCCCATGGCTGGCTTCTACCCATTTTCCAGGTCTCATCTTAAGTTTCTTCTCTTCCTAGAAGTCTCTGATGACTCCGCCTAAATGAGGTTTCCTACCCATTCTCTCCCTGTTTTTTTGTTTGTTTTTTTCTCCACAGAAGGTTTGATGGTTGTTTAATTATTTGAGTTTATTGTTCATTGCTTATCTTATTGCTTAACTATACAATTTAGTTCTCTATTGCCTTTCTAGTGCCTGACAGAGCAGTGCTCTATAATAATATATGCTTTATCATATAATAATTTGGCGGATGATGGATAGTTGGATGGATTGTTAGATGCATAGTCTTCTTAGGACTTCAGAAAACCAGACCAAGTTTCTCATTAGGTCATTTGCGTGTATAATTCCCAGAGCAGAGTCAAACTGTGCCAGGCCTCAGTCTATACATAATTCCCAGGGCAGAGTCAAGCTGTGCCAGGCCTCAGTCTATACATAATTCCCAGAGCAGAGTCAAACTGTGCCAGGCCTCAGTCTATACATAATTCCCAGAACAGAGTCAAACTGTGCCAGGCCTCAGTCTATACATAATTCCCAGAGCAGAGTCAAACCAGGCCTCAGTCCATACACTCAGGCAGATGTCAGTTCAATAAATATTTGTGAAATACCTACAATGTCCTTGTCCCTGGAGCTACAACCACGGAGAAGGCAGGCAAGGAGCTTACAGGAAAGAGGAGCAGAAGAAAATGAAATACGCAACTGCAGTCTAGAATAGCATACCATATAATTATGATATGAGAAGTGGAGGGTACTGTCAGAGCACATACAAGGAGCATCTGCATGTAGTCAAGGGAGTCAGGGAGAAGACAGGCTGCCCTCCTGAGCACTATGATGGCACCTTTTCTCATCTTCCAAGTTTGAGAAGGCGGAATAATGAAAATCTGGTTCTCAGAGAGTAGCTCCTGTTTGAGGCTTGTGATTAACCAGGCCCTGCTCTAGCTACTCCACATATCAGTCTCTTATCCCTACAACAATCCTACCAGGTGAGTAGAATTATCATATGACAAGTGAGCAAACCATAAAATAAGTGCTATGCTCAAAGCCACTGTTTAGGACAGATTGCCTGGGAAATTGTCTGCAATGGAAATCTGTGCATGGGAATGCTCTTAAAAACACATCCCTGTGAGGGGCAGGCCAAGGGAGAGGTGAATAGCAAGGCAGGTGAAACAGTGGCCTCAGCTGATACCATGGGGCACTCTGGATCTAGGGAAGCCCCTCAGAGTTGTTGTAAATCGAGATAAGGGGGTTAGGCTTTGCACCCCAGATGGACCAGTCACTGCCTATATACTGTCCCTGAAACAAGGTAGCCCCTTCTACTGAGAGCTGTCCCTGGAGGGGGGTTCAACTGTGACCTCAGCCTCGGTTCTGACCTGGGCACCCACTGTAGCCACCCAGCTCCCACATGGCAGCTTGCAGCTTCAAGGTGAAGTATCCCAGGGTTGGGTCCTGGAACCTCTTCTCTTCCCTGCCTACCATAAGTCTTGGTGATGCCATTGAGTTCGACAGTTTTAAATACCATTTAAATTTATATCCTCCATCTAGGCCTCTCTCACGTGCTTCAGACTCATACATGATTGTTTATTCATCATCTTCATTTAATGTTTCCAAAAATGAACTCCTGGTCCTCTCACAGCCTTCCCAGCTCAGTTAATGGCGCCTCCATTCTTCCAGTTGCTTAAGCCAAAAATTTTTGGGTCATTCTTGGTGATTCTTTTTCTCTGATCCCTCATTCAATCCATCGGAAAATTCTTCCGGATATTTTCCACAGCAGCTGCCCATTTCACTCAAGGTAAGTGCTTGCCTGATCACCTTTCATTGCCTCTATCAACTATCTTCTGCCACTTGCAGGCCACCTGGCTCCCTCCAGACACATTGGCTTCCTTGTTCCCTGAACACTCCATGGATGCTCCCACGTCAGGGTCTTTGCATGGAGCCCTTCCCCTGCACGTCTCCATAGCTCACTCCTTCACCTCCTTCAAGTCCTTGCTCAGTGAGCCTTCCCTGAGCACACCATTTACACTGCACTCTCCATTCTCCATCCCTTCTTAGTTTCATCTACCGCACCCATCACCCTCTGACGCACTAGATCACTGAACCATTTATTTATTATCCATCTCCCCCCACCAATGAAATGTAAATTTCCAGAAGGCAGGGACTTTCTGTTTGGCTCATCATTGTCTCTTCAGGGTGTAGAACAGTGCCTGGCACACAGTGGGCACACAGGAAAGGTTGGTTGACTGACTGAAAGAAGCAGTAGAGAGGGCATTCAGAAGTGCATCTATCTTGTTCCAAAAGTATGTTCCACTACACCACCTGACCCTTTCCTGGCAACTCAAACTCTTTCAGGACAGACGTAATGCCTCTGAGAGGCTAAAAGCCAATTTTGGCCCTGCACCAGGTCACACGGTGTGGCCAACTAGGGTCTATATGTCAGAAGTGATTCTGGCCAGGCTTCACCGATCAGACCAAAATCATTACTCAGGGTGCTCTGTAGGAGAAAGTCTGGCTCCTAGCCACGCCGTGACTGCAAAGTGATGATGTCAGGGCTTCTGGAGCCCTCTCCGAGTGAGACAGGTATGAGTTTCTGACTTGCTCAGTGATTTCCAAGGCTTTCTGTGGTTGTTCAGGTTCATTGCTAAGTTGGGGAAATCTGAGCTGCACACTTACGTAACAGCCATCAACCTTTTCATTCAAACAGGCCTGGCCTTCCCTTCTGCTCAGGCTTTTGACCAACTTATCCATATTTTGATGCTATTCAGAATTTGTTGTTAAGGAAATCTGGGGGAAAGGAGTTTGACGACATTTAATTTAATGAGAGAAACATGCAAGTGGGTTTTTTTTTTAATTTTTAAAGGGGCGTTTTAGGAGCTAGAGACAGTGTGGGGTAGGGGAAAGGACTGCATCTGGGAATTAGAAACCTGAGGCCAGGCTAGTCCTGGCTTTTTAATAAGTCGTAGTATGACCTTGAGCAATTTATTCATTCTGTCTAAATTTCATTTCCTCCTACATAATGAAGAACATCAGACTAATTAGTGCTGGTAAGCTGGTGTGCTTTGTGTTGAATTCAGCCTGCACATGAGTTTTTTGGACCTCAGTAATTTTTAAAATGGGATCTGAATACCTCTTAGAAGGGGCTTGAAGTTTCTATTTTACTACAGTCGGCACCACCCCTTGTTGTCTTACACCCGGCCAGACCCACTCATCTGTGTTACTTGTCT
This sequence comes from Papio anubis, assembly GCF_008728515.1. Lineage (NCBI taxonomy): Eukaryota > Metazoa > Chordata > Mammalia > Primates > Cercopithecidae > Papio > Papio anubis. Next base: position 72,880,494 of record NC_044980.1, on the reverse strand, counting down.
TGCCTTGAAGGCTGCTAAGTTTCCCTTCCAGTGATGAAAGTCTTTCTAATGGTTCTAAGAAATAGAATTCTTCCTGGAAGTCATGGTACCTAGCAGAAGATGGTGTGAGAATCTAGCTTTTGGAATCTAGAATGCAGAAACAGAGTTAATATGATCAATATCAACTTAGTCTGTTATACTTTAAGTGTATTGATTTTGTTGCAATTCATTCCTTAAAGACCAGACTTTGCACCTACAAGGTCTCTGAATTCAGTGGAATCTTTTTCATGATGTAAAGGAGTTGGAAACAACTTCCTTCAGTAAAGAGAGCCTGAGCTGATGTAGATATGCCCCTTCCCACGGCACATGTAAAGAAGTACTAGACAAAGTATAAACATTAAAAATGAGTTTGGGGGAAAAAAGTAATTTCTTCCTTGGTTGCCTGACAGAAATGAAAACCAGTGCCATTCCCATGAGTTGCTATGAGAATTTTGGACACAGACATGGATCGTGGAGTGGCAGAGATACCCTTGCCTCTGTGCAAAGTAGAGGTGCTGAATGGAGTCTTCTGCATGAGACTCAAAGAGCCTCAGAGAGGAGCCCTTCTGTTCAAATGACTAAGGCAATGCAAGGAGAAATCAAAGTCATAAAAAAAAAAAAAAAAAAAAACAGCACAATAAAAGGACTGCATGTTTAAAAAAGAACAGAGCTTTGCTTGATTTAAACCTCCTCTACTACATGAATATTCAAGTCCTCAAATGTCTCTGAGCCAGTTCATGAAGGGATGAGTTTTTTTTTTTCTAATTGACAAATAAAAATTATACATATATATGGATGGTAAACACCATGATGTTCTGAAATACGTATACCTTGTGGAGTGGCTAAAACATGCTAATTAACATGTGTATTCCTTCATATACTTATATATTTTTTTGTGGTGGGAACACTTAAAATCTACTCTCTTAGCAATTTTCAACATATTCTTGACTATAGTCACCATGCTGTACAATAGAGCTCTTGAACTTTTTCCTCCTAACTGAAATTTTGTATCCTTTGACCTATCTCTCCCCAACCTCCCTCCATGAGTTTATTTTTATAGGCCAATAAAGTGAATATTGATCATTCAGATTTTGAGATTTCAGATCCTTAGGGCTTATCTCAACATTGAACATTTATTAACTGCCTATGTCATGGCAGGTACCAATAGCCCTGCCTCTAGGTCTTTCACAACCACCTGGCCTCAGGAAGTGACATGGCCAGGCTGGCCCCTCTGCATGTCCCTAATACCACCTCGAGGCCCCGGACTGGCCATGAGAATCTGCCCCATCATGAGAAAGACTGACCACATTTTCCACTTCCAGTCCAGTGTGCCTGTGGCAAAGTCCAAATGGAAATATTACTGTCTTTTTTTAATGGGATAATTTTTTAAAAAAGATTCCTAATATCATGAGCTATTTTATGGGTGGCAGGGGAAGGGATTTGAGGGAGGTATTCTTAGTATAACTCTTCTCCCTCAGTATATATTGAATTAAATTATAACTCAGTGTTTGTGCTGCCCTATCTGTGCTGTGTTATACCAAGTTATTCTAAGACATTCAGGAAAGAAGAGGTTTGGCAGGAACTAAAGGCATTTATAATGGGAAAAACAGAACATTTTCTTTTCTTGAGGATAAAATTTCATCATGTATTCTCCAAATCAGATTTTATGACATGTACCCTTTAATTGTATTCCAGTTCTTTTTTAAGGGGGAGGGGTAAGGATGAAGCGTAGATATAGCTCCTTGTCTTATTCTTAGTTAGAATCAACAACATTTGTACTTCAAACCCAGACAACACCAATGTCTCCCACAAGGTATAATACATTTAACAATAAGGTCACCGAAGGTCATCTCTTGAAGGGTTTCTGCTTTGTAAAAGGAGACAATATTCTCAGCAGCCCACTGTTCACCTATCTGGATTCTTCCTTTTTTCCTGCAGGGAAGTAGGGGGAAAGAGGTAGGTCGTACAGCCTGGAAAGGCCAGAGTCTTCTGGGAATGCCTGGCATAGGTATCCAAGATAAAGCTGTTTTATTCATTTCAACTACCTTGGTCACCAATGCCAGTTGTCCCAGGCTATGGGATCTGTGTGGTCAGCGGGGAAGGAAGGGAGGGATTGGAAAGTTGAAATCTGTTCCTCTGGCCAGCCTAGGTATTCTGTTCCAAGCAGGGGAAGAGCTATCTTATTTTCTAAAATCCTTAGTGGCGTGATAATTTTCATATTCTGATGTGTATGAGTTGCCTACTACTGTTCAGTTTCTGAAGTTGATGCTATTTTTCTGACCCTGTTAAGACAACTGGGCTTCACTTCACTCATTTTAGCCTTTAACACATGGAAAACACATTGTCACTATGTTTTATGAAGCACATGAGTCCTAACCTCTGCCCCTCACACCCACCACCTTGCCCTTCCTACCTTCTCTCACCCCAGTCTACTTTGGTCACTGTTTGGAATGGAAGTTAGACTTCATGAAATGCATTCTACTCACCAACTCACAAAGCATTAAAATAGAAGTTTTCTTTCCTGGTTGGGCCATTTTCAAAGGGGAAACTTTTTAAGTAGTCCTTCTACAGAAGTCACCAAAAAGATAGAAAACAGGAAATTACATGAATTACTGAGAAAGTCTGCATATGATTCTAATTTTATTCTTCCAACTAATGAAGATAATATGCCCTGAATATAATATAACACTATTAAAACAATAAAATAGCAGTGCAATAGTCACATTCTTGCCTGTAATTGGGTTTAGTATCAGAATTTATATTGTAAATATTCTTTTTTTTTCTCTCAATACTTGCGGGGAAAATGACATTTGTTTCTCTTATAAAAAGAAACCAGGCATTTGTATTTTGTTTCTATCACTGGAACAAGCTTTTAAACAGTTTCTTGTGACCTTGTTGAATAGATTATCTCTCTTTGATCCTAGGGATAAAATGTACAAAATAGCAAGAACAAATAGAAATCTGTTTTGACCAGATCATATTGATCAAAATGCTGCTGTTTGACACAAACACACTGTGGTTTTTCAAAGCTACAGGCACAAAAACAAGCAAATGAACAATGACGACAACAACACAATAATAACAATACCCCAATATATAATAGATCTCAATTGGAGGAGCTTTGATTTGTGGTAAATACAAGCTCCCCATGCCCCCCCCCCCCCCCCCCCCCCCGCAAAAAAATAGGAAATGATGAAAACCAGCATCCTGGGGTAATTGACAGGTAACTGATCAACTCTGAGACCTCTGCTCCCCTGTGTAATTGCAGGGGTTGCTGAGGGCATTGCAAGTACCACCATGGAATGGAAACTCTTTAGACACTGGTATCTCTGTCTACATCACGAGAAAAGTAGTTTCTTCAAATATGGAAGCCCACATCAGTCTCCCCCATGTCTTTTAAAGCAAGCGCATTTACTAGTTTGTGTTACAGGCTAAAAGGAGCCCAGCACCAGCCTGCAGCCAGCAGGCACATCTCTGCCTCCCAGTGGCTGGCTGCATGAACACAGAACTTGGGGTGGGTAGACAGTTGCTTTTTGCCATTACACTTAAGACACACATTATGGAACATCCCCTAACAGGTGTTCTCCACTCCTAGAGCTCTCCTTGTAAGGAGCTGAATCAGTGTTGCTCTGGAATGGCCAGCCAAGATTAAATATGACCAGCTTCATTAAGGGGCTTTCTGAAAAAGAAGTTAACTTGGTTTTGCCAACTCTGGTCACCAGATCCTTGACTAACAGCGGGGTCCACCCAGTTTAGGGTTCTTTCCACCAAGTCTATGTTCTTTTAACTAAGTACTTAATAACCAAAATAATTGAGACTGATTGTGCCTACCAGTAGGAAGGAGAAATGTGTATAGTTTTTCTAAATTATTAAACTAGCTTGCATGGTAGAATGCTATGTAGCAATGAAAAATTGTGTTGTCGGCCTGGCTCAGTGGCTTACCACCTGTAATCCCAGGACTTTGGGAGGCCAAGGTGGGAGGATTGCTTGAGACCAGGAGTTTGAGACCAGCCTGGGCAATATGGTGAGACCCCAACCTCTCTACAAAAAATAGAGAGATGACCTGTAGTTCAAGCTACTTGGGAGGCTGAGGTAGGAGGACTGCTTGAGCCCAGGAGATCAAGCCCTCAGTGAGCCATGTTTGCACCACTGCACTCCTGTTTGGACAAGAGAGCAAGAACTCTGTCTCAAAAGAGAAAAAGAAAAAGACAAGAAAAATGATGTAATAGATGATTTATTGACCTATTAAGATAGTCATGCTGTACTATTGAGTGAAATATGCAATAGTAAGTACAGTATAATCCACTTTTGAAAAAAGGTAAATTATTAATATATTATAATTCAATTTCTATTTAAAGCTCCCATTCTTCTGACTGAAGCAAACTTCATCACAGTGAATCTATGGTTTCTTCTCATTTCCTGGATTCACATCTAAGTTCCCAGACACTTACAGATCATATTGGCGTGAGGCCAGGTTGGGGGATATCTGGTTTCCCATCATTAATCTACACAGACAGGTGTTGACTTGTCTTTATTCCAGCTTTGTCTTAGTTGTTGGGTCCACACAGGTTGTCTTCCTTATCACAACCACAAGGCTGCATCAGGTCAGCTTTCCTTTAGCTACTTCTATACATGGGAAACATTTGACTGATCCCTTAAGCATACTGGGCTCCACAGAAACTCTGGGATGCTGGGTTAGACCCATTTCCCCAGGCACTCCATGTAGACATCTCTCTTCTACTTCCCCTCCAATACTCTTGTTGAAATTTCATTGCTATTATAACAGTGTTGACAGGTGGGGTCTTTAAGAAGTAATTAGCCCATGAGAGCTCCACCCTCTTGAATGGATTAATGCTATTATCTTGGGAGTGGGCTAGTTACTGTGAACGTTTGGCCTCCTTCCCTCTCTGTCTTGGGCACATGCTTGCCCTTCCATTTTTTGCCATGGTACGCTACAGCACAAAGGTCATTGCCAGATGCCAGTGTCATGCTGTTGGACTTCCCAGCCTCCAGAACCATGAGCCAAACAAACTTCTATTGCTTGTTTACAAATTATGAAGTCTCAGGTACTCTATTATAGCAACATAAAATGGATTAAGACATGGTGTTAAAGCATAATTCTCAAACTGTTAAGAAACATAATTCTCATACATATAGATGACAAGCTCATGAAGGAACCAGTAACAAAATAAGAGCTAGTTTGAAAAAAATTTGAGGAACAGGGATTACACTGCTAGTGGGGAAAGGAGTATAGAAATAAGATTGCTAAACAGATACAAGAGAAGTTAATGCTCTATAGATTTAAAACACACACACACACACGAATGCAGGCATTGGAGTTATCTTCTCTACTAAGTTCCCTTCTCCCCCCTCAAAAATCACCACACTGTATCATTTTTCTACAAGTTCATCTCTGACTTTTCAGGATTAAGACATGGTCAAAAGCACATTCCCTGAGTGAATCAGATGACCCTTCATGGACTATTTAGAAAGGGCATGCAGCCATTACATTTACCTTATTTCTAAGTTTTAGATAGTTTTTCCTGCATAGTGTCATAAACTTTATGTCCTGAGTCCTTTAGGGTTTATATTTTTGAAATGTCAAAGCTAAGATTTGATTCTTGCTCTCAGCTTTTCTGTCATAATAACTCTTCCTTCTTAAACCTAGGAAAGAATAATCTTAAACCAGAGCTGGTATAAGCTTAGAATTAAACCGAAAGTCACAGGAACAAGCAGTACCAGACTCTTCTGGAACTGGGGGCGTTAATGGATTGACAGGCACAGTGAGTACCTGAAATAGGGAATTAAGTGACTGTTTATTTTCTCAGTGCTGAACGTAGAAACTCCCAGCCCTTCCCTCACTCAGTGCCAGAATGATGGCACTCAGACCTTTACCTTCTTGGAAGGAGATAGAGAACTCTCTGGCTCATTTGGCCAGTCCAAAGGGAAGACCTAAGGTAGGTCTTCCCCAACAGATGGGTTACTCACATCACCCTACAGTAAAGTGTAGTTTTCTCAAGTTCAAACTACATACTCAGAGCTCCCAAGCAGACTTTTAGTTTTTGTGTTAGTCTGTTTTTGTGTTGCTATAAAGAAATACCTGAGACTGAGTACTTTATAAAGAAAAGAAGTTTATTGGCTCACAGTTCTGCAGGATGTACATGAAGCATAGAGCTGGCATCTCATTCTAGTGAGGGCTTCGGGAAACTTGTAATCATGGTGGGAGATGAAGGGGAGCCAGCATGTCACCTTGTGAGAGCAGCAGGAAGAGAGAGAAGGGAGAGGTCCCAGACGCGTTTAAACAACCAGATCTTGTGTGAACTCAGAGCAAGAACTCACTCATCACCAATGAGATGGCACCAAGCCATTCATGAGGAATCCACCCCTGTGATCCAATCACTTCCCACCAGTGATTCCAACATTGAGGATTATATTTCAACATGAGATTTGGAGGGGACACACATTCAAACCAGGTCAGTCCTCAACTCTAAATCATAAGCAGTCAATTGAAGAATACTAGACTTCTAAGGAAAGTCCTTAATTTGGAAGATATAGATACAAACAAACAAAAAGAGAAAAAGCAACTTTAAAAATGGGGAGAAGAATACTTTTTATTTTATTTTAGATTCAGGGGGTGCATGTGCATGTTTGTAACACGAGTATATTGCATAGTGGTGGGGACTGGGCTTCTAGTGTACCCATTACCCAGATAGTGGACATTGTATCTGATAAGTAATTTGAACACTAAAAAACAAGCAATTTTGAGTAATATCATCAGAGAGCTAAGAGAAGATACTGCATTCATAAAATTAGAATAGGACATTATATGTGTCCAACCCCACCCTCACTCCTGGCAAAGGAATATTCAGAGAACAAAACAGCTCCCAGAAATTAAAAAGGCGATAGCAAAATGAAGAAGAAAAGTCATTAGAAGGGTTGGAAGATAAAGTTGAACCCCAGCAGAAATACACACACAAAAAAGGAGAAAGTTTAAAGGATTAGTCTAGGAGATCCAAAAGCAAAAGAATAGAAATTCCAAAAAGAAAAAAAAGAAACAAAACAAAACAAAACAGAAAAACTGAGAAAACAGAGGGGAGGGGAGAAATTGCCAATGAAATGATTCAGGGAAAGTTCCCAGACTGAAGCACATGATTTTCCAGATTGGATGGCGCATCATATGCCAGCACTAGAAGCCAGACAGTAATAAGCAGCACTTTTACCACCCTGAACCAGCATTTGCAATCTATCCTTACTAGCATTTAACATGAGCATAGATTAGACGCATTTTGAAACATGCAAGGCCTCAAAGAAGTTACCTTCTAAGCATCTTTTTTTTCCAGGATTCTAGTGGAGGATTGTTACACCAAAATAAAGGATTAAACTCAGACAGAGGAAGACTTGGTATAAAATAAATTGGAAATCCACCCCAGGAGAGAAACAAGGGGCTCTCCAGGATGATGGTAAAGCAAGATCCCAGGACATCCACTGAGCACTGGAGGCTGAGGGCCACCAACCCAAACTACAGCAGTGTGACCTGAGACAGGCATGTTGCTCAGACTGTCGCCCATTCCCTCCTATCCTCCAAAAAAGTGATTAAAGCAAGAGAGAAGATGTGAAACCAAGAACACAGAGAACACAGCCATGAAAATGGCAAAGAGAATGGCAAGGATAACAACAGAGGGAAGTTCGAGACGACAATTGAACAATGGCTTAAAGAGAAATATTTGATATTTAATTCTCTGTGTACTTGTTTTTTGTAAAAAGAAATTTTAAAAATACAGAAGGATGTAAGACAAAATATTAACAGCCCATTATCTCGGAGTGGTAGCATAATTGATCATTAACTTCTTTGCATACTATATTTTCTGGGTTTTTAAAAAGATATAAAGTATTTGTGCAATTAAAAAAACAAATGGTTTCTTAAAAATTTCCCAACATTTTTATTTTTTAAGTGTACAATTCAGTGGCTTTTTTTAGTATATTCACAAAGTCATGCAACTATCACCACTACCTAATTCCAGAACATTTACTTCTCCGCAGAACGAAACCTGTACCCTTTAGCAGTCACTCCCCATTCCTCAGTCTAATCCCTGGAAACCATTAATCTACTTTTTGTCTCTATAGATTTGCCTCTTCTGGGTTTTTCATGTCAATAGAATCATATAACATATGACTTTTGTGTCTGACTTCTTTCATGTGGCATGAAGTTTT